>NC_091745.1:5448723-6073723 GCF_043380555.1 Nothobranchius furzeri | reverse complement strand
GGATCACCCGATGCCCCGACACAGTGGGATCCCAGGCAGCTCGGAGCTGAGGTGATGTCCTGATGTGGCCCAGAGCTCCTTCCTCACTCTCTGCCTGCTCTCGACTTTGGTCATCCTCGACCTCCTCACACCAAAGAGACACAGACATTCCTCTGTCCATTCTCCTGTAGGATGAAAGAAAAGAGTCCACGTCTGTCTGTCTGATTCCCTAAGAGGCTGTGCAGCTAAGAGGGAAGCAGCTTACTCCCTGCAGACTTAAAAAGTCTTCATAAGGTGTTTCACTGAATCCCACCCCCACTCTTCTCTCAGAGTTTTATACCCAGCAGTGAGAAAAAAAGACGAAGGGAGTGACCAAGTGGGAAGGCAAAACACCAGAGAAAGGGGGCAGAGACCATTCTGAATGCCATAAAATAATACAAAGACATTAACTGCTCAACAATTGCTTCAACAGGTGGGGAGAGGGAGCAATGTGGAGAGCAAGGGGAGAGAAGAAGGCAGGGGAGGAGTGAAGAGGAGCAGACAAGAGAGGGAGTGGCCCGCAGGGACCGAGCAACAGCTTGCTGTCGACAGTGAAAGAGGGAAGGAGGGAAAGAAAAGAGAGAAGAGAGGAAAGGTCATCTCCAGACTCTGACAATGGGCATGGGTGACAAAAGGAGAAGGGTGTTTGTTTACAACCTGAGCAAAGGAGGAAATATGTCAAATGATGGATGGATGGATGGATGGATGGATGGATGGATGGATGGAGGACAATTCTGTTTTTTCATTATAACCACAAACCTTCTTGAAGACACAGAATAACCACAGAAGGGATTTCTGGTAATTTTATATTTCATATTCATATCAGATAATTGGTTTAAAATGGAAAATTTCCAGTTTCTCAGTAGTGTTAAAGTACTATTTTTGAAACCAAACATTGCATTTAAAAGTATTCTATATTTGTTTATATATATTATATAATTTTATATATTTCTAATAAAAACAAGAACTTTAACAAAAAGGCTCAAGCAGTAAAATATTCAGACAAACTGAGTCGATCACTGAGATGGTTTACAAAGAAAAGACCAGGTTCTGAAGGCTTTCTTTTTGGGAATAAAAGATCTTTGTTTTCTATAATTTTTTTAAACTGGGACAATATCTTATATTTAATAAACTTTTGTGGACTCACAAATGGCTCTTATGTAATAAAACCCAAGATATAATTATGTAGACTTTCACATCTGAGTTTTTCTCTCTCTGTGTCATTTCTCATTGTCAAAGCAGCCCGCGTCCCGTCAGCCTCTCCGCCTTGTGGCAATCTGCTGCCTGCATTTAAAGAGCATTGAAGCCAGTGGGGCAGGCTGGGTGAGGTATGTGCAACAGACAGTGGAGCCCGGCAGGTCAATGAGCCATATTGTCTCCGTTTACAAATCAGTGTCAGACAACAGGCCCTGGCCTTCTGCCTGCTGCCTGCTCCACACACTTCACACATTCATGGCGTAGACACACACTTCACACACACACTCTCTCTCCCCAGGGACCCCTCTGATGGTCACAATGGGGTCACACTCACCAGCGTAGATCGTGCAGATTGAATTTGACTCATTACAGGTGGCTTTTCACACATTAGGGTTTTAACAGTGGCTCAAGTTTCAAATGAGAGTTAAATGGACGACTGAGCTGACACCATGACGTTACTTGATTTCAGCTGAACATCAATAATTCATACTGTTCAACACAAAGGAAACACCTGGTTTTACAAACTCAAAAACACAGACTGAGACCTCTTGAAGATTTTGTATAAATATTTAAATTGTATTTATAAAAATGGTAAATTAACAAGTGTGATGAGAGGTCACAAAAGAAAAACGAATGGGAACAAATTAAAGAAAGAAGGAAAATAAGAACACAGAAAGTAAAAGAAGAGCAACGATCCCAAAAACCATCCCAGCAAATAAAAAGCCCTAAAAATATAAATAGCTTCACCACTTTACCTATCTATCCATCCATCTATCAGTCCATCCATCCATCCATCCATCCATCCATCCATCCCTCCATCCATCTGTCCAATCTCCAGTGTCATATTTTGGTCCTCATGGTCCACCATCTAGCGAGTTAGAACTTTTTCTCTCTGCTTCATTGCACCTGACTTTTATTTATTTATTTATTTTAAAATCATACCTATAATAACCAATAACAGGCTTCTGCAGAACTTGACTTGTGAACCGAGTGTGTTTGGGGTAGCGGAACTACTAAAACTGGCTGAAAGGTGACTTCCAACGACTGTGGGTTTAACACCCTTGTCTCTAGTGAGATAAACAAGTGTCATGCGTGCTGCATTCATCTACTGAAACTTCCGCAAATGATCACATTGAAATGCCTCTGTGTATGAAATATGCTATAGTTAAAGCTGCCTTGCCAAACTAAATGTCAAATTAAATCTAAAGGAAGTCAGGTAAGAAGACGAAAAAGAAAAAAAAAGAAAAAGAAAAAGAAAAAAAAGAAGAAAAAGAAAAAAAGAAAAAGAAAAAGAAGAAGAAAAAGAAAAAAAAAGAAAAAGAAAAAGAAGAAGAAAACTTCCCCTGACCCTGAAACCTGCTGCTATGAGATAATGGTGCAAATTGATCTGTTATACTATACTCAGCATTATGGATTATCCTCCAATCACTAAGTAAAATAAAAGTCTAATAAACATTTGCAATTTTAAACTAAATAATATAAAAACAATTGAGAGGACTTGGTAAAATAGATTATTTTAATAAAAGGCCAGACTGAGCGTCTTGTTAAAAACCTTCAGCCATCCTCCTGAACCACTCTTTCACAGGGAAGGGTCTGAACCAGAGGAACTTTTCCGCAGGATCTGAGGGACCTGGAGGGCTTGTAGGATAAAAAAAAAAGCATTACTGCTTTCTGTCATTACAGTTTGAAGCTAAATTATACATTTATGTAAATATATGTCCTCAAAACAATTCATCTTAAAAATGTTTCCATTCATGTTTCATTTGAAATGATTAATTTGGGTGTTTTATTGTGTATTTTATTGTCCTATTTTATGGACCACCAATTTGTGCAATGTGATGAAACAAACATTTACTGTCAAAATATACAAAACTTTTAGGTTTATTTCAACAATAAATTACAAAACAATACAAAAGGTTAAAAAAGTGGATGGAACTTTACATTGTGTGTATAGCTCTTGATAATGTATTCAGAATGGTGTGTGTTTATGGGTTTTGTAAATATTAGTGAATGCAAATAAAATAGTAAGCTCTGGGAAACAGAATGAGTTCCTCAATTGAATTTAAATTAACAGAATGAATGTGACGAGAGGTAAATCTGTTTTCTCCAAGCTCTACTGAAAAATTAATCATGTCAGCATTAAACAGATTTTCTAAAATTGAGTGAAAAATCCTAGAAAGGTCATGGAGGAGGCCGGAAACATGACTTTTTCTAAGAAACTCAGCATGAGGACCAAATAAAGAGACAACAATCCTCCAACAGTTAGTCAACTGTGGATTTAACCATAGAAAATTGGGCTTAAAGGTGTTTAACAAGGCTTTTGACTCTAAACAGGCTTTGAGATGAGCTGAAAGCAGATTGAGTTTGAAGGAGCGACTGAGTGAGATTAGCTCTGCCAGTCAAGTGAGGTAGGCTCGGAGTGGAGAGGAAGAGTGACAGATCGTCAGCCTGTTTAAGCAGCCTGCTAAATTCATACACCGCAGCTGTATTCAAACAACATGTATTGACGGGGTGGGAGACAGTGACGAGCCAAAAGAGGAGTGCAGCAGGTCCTGAGAAGGAGGCGTGGCTGCACGCCCCTCATTTTCCACCTCATTTCCCGGGACAGAAGAGAACAGAGGTCCTTTTAACTCAAAACAGACACCTGCTGGTTTTGAAGGTGTGTGTGTGTGTGTGTGTGTGTGTGTGTGTGGAGGGGGGTTAGTACAGAGATCACAAGTTAAAACATTATAAACAAAAACAAATCTTAGATTTGAAACCAAAGATTTCAGTTCCCTTTCACCAGCTGGCCAGAAGATAGCTTCCTTCAGTTAAACTCTGAAAGGACTGAATGTCTGATCGTCGCCCTGAGAGCATGGTTCCCCTCATTAGTCAAAAACTTGGTCGTTTATCTTCTGCCATCAAGATAAACTTTAGGAATCTGGGTGTTGTTTTTGACCAATCAATGTCTGTTGAAGGCCACTAATGACAAACTAAAGATCTACAATCTAGATCAATTACTAAATTTCAAACAGTCACAGCTAAGGAGATGACCAGATTCGGTCTGTGTCTCCCTGAATTGCTCTGATTTAGTTGCCCCATCGGGTGCTGGAGAATGTAACAGCGTAGCCGCCATATTGGGTGGGTCTCCTCACTCTCCAAATCCAGCTGGAGTCAACCCAGAGTGAGCCTGTTTTTTTGTGCAGCCTATGGTTGCAACAACGGCGTACAATGGAAAACAGATCACGTGGGATTGCTATTTACTTTATCTAGCCTACCTGTTGGGATTTTATATTTTCATTTATGAATTAATTTTTTTTATTATATTCATATTTCAATTACCATGCCACACCAAATGTCTGACTTTATGAAAAAGCATAATAAAATGTTTTTAAATGTTTGACAATTTTTAGTTGGGTAAGCACCTAGAGAATGAATGGACAAAGGAGACAGAAAATCGTAAGGCGCTCGAAAAGCTGGATCCAGACAGCTCCAACATTGTAAAAGTAATTGGTGGTGGGAGTATAAACACAGAACCTTTTTATCATTTGAGCTTCTGCATTCAGATCTGAAGCATGTGATGACATTTAGAAACTTTCAGCCATTAGAAATACAAAATCAGAGAAGTTGCCCAACAAATTCTTGCTTCTCTAAAGGCACTTGGGAAAATCAAGATGGTTCATTGAAATATTAAAGCAGACTGACTCAGCCATACGATGTAGACTGTGACCATTTAAATGTGAAGCTGTTAGACTTTTGTCATGCGTCAACAACTAATGAAGAAGAATATGGGTCGCAGTACGTTCTACAAGCCTTTTGAGATGGTGGGTCTTCCATTAGGCAGGGCAATAGATACAGTGGTGTGAAAAACTATTTGCCCCCTTCCTGATTTCTTATTCTTTTGCATGTTTGTCACACAAAATGTTTCTGATCATCAAACACATTTAACCATTAGTCAAAGATAACACAAGTAAACACAAAATGCAGTTTTGAAATGATGGTTTTTATTATTTAGGGAGAGAACAAAATCCAAACCTACATTGCCCTGTGTGAAAAAGTAATTGTCCCCTGAACCTAATAACTGGTTGGGCCTCCCTTAGCAGCAATAACTGCAATCAAGCATTTGCGATAACTTGCTACGAGTCTTTTACAGCGCTCTGGAGGAATTTTGGCCCACTCATCTTTGCAGAATTGTTGTAATTCAGCTTTATTTGAGGGTTTTCTAGCATGAACCGCCTTTTTAAGGTCATGCCATAGCATCTCAATAGGATTCAGGTCAGGACTTTGACTAGGCCACTCCAAAGTCTTCATTTTGTTGTTCTTCAGCCATTCAGAGGTGGATTTGCTGGTGTGTTTTGGGTCATTGTCCTGCTGCAGCAGCCAAGATGGCTTCAGCTTTAGTTGACGAACAGATGGCCGGACATTCTCCTTCAGGATGTTTTGGTAGACAGTAGAAGGTTCCATATATCACAGCAAGCCTTCCAGTTCCTGAAGCAGCAAAACAACCCCAGACCATCACACAACCACCACCACATTTTACTGTTGGTATGATGTTCTTTGTCTGAAATGCTGTGTTACTTCTACGCCAGATGTAACGAGACATTTGCCTTCCAAAAAGTTCAACTTTTGTCTCATGAGTCACAAAGGTATTTTCCCAAAAGTCTTGGCAATCATTGAGGTGTTTATTAGCAAAATTGAGACGAACCCTAATGTTCTTTTTGCTTAACAGTGGTTTGCGTCTTGGAAATCTGCCATGCAGGCCATTTTTGCCCAGTCTCTTTCCTATGGTGGAGTCGTGAACACTGACCTTAATTGAGGCACGTGAGGCCTGCAGTTCTTTAGAAGTTGTCCTGGAATCTTTTGTGACCGCTCGGATGAGTTGTCTCTGCGCTCTTGGGGTAATTTTGGTCGCCTGCCCACTCCTGGGAAGGTTCACCACTGTTCCATGTTGTTGCCATTTGTGGATAATGGCTCTCACTGTGGTTCGCTGGAGTCCCAAAGCTTTAGAAATGGCTTTATAACCTTTACCAGACTGATAGATCTCAATTAATTTTGTTCTCATTTGTTCTTGAATTTCTTTGGATCTTGGCACGATGTCTAGCTTTTGAGGTGTCTTTGGTCTACTTCTCTGTGTCAGGCAGCTCATATTTAAGTGATTTCTTGATTGAAACAGGTGTGGCAGTAATCAGGCTTGGGGGTGGCTACAGAAATTGAACTCAGGTGTGAAACACTACAGTTGGGTTATTTTTTAACAAGGGGGCAATTACTTTTTCACACAGGGTAATGTAGGTTTGGATTTTGTTCTCTCCCTAAATAATAAAAACCATCATTTCAAAGCTACATTTTGTGTTTACTTGTGTTATCTTTGACTAATGGTTGAATGTGTTTGGTGATCAGAAACAATTTGTGTGACAAACGTGCAAAAGAATACAAAATCAGGAAGAGGGGCAAATAGTTTTTCACACCACTGTATGTGGGTCTTGGCTGCACCTTAGCTCACTTATATCTTGGTCATGACTTGTTTCCTCGGTCGGAGTATGATGCCATGAGGTTAAGGTTGCAATTGCAAGGTAAGCCCAAGAATTTGTTACTAAAATTGCCCAAATTAAAGGAAAAGTTTTTCATTGAAGACAAAAAAGGGAAAACCTGGAGGTTTAAAACACACGAAGAATTCAATAATAAGAAGAAAAAACTATTCTGCAGAAGTACTCACAAACACACTCACGAATCTTTTGAAGATTTGTTTCAAGTCCCCACATTACCTGAAGACCTGGAAAACTCAGAAGATGTCATAGAATTTCTAGATTTACTCAAGAAAATGTTGGATCTGGATCCAAATTAGCAAATAACCCCCACTAAAGCTCTGAAACACAAATTCATAACTATGAAATCTGCCATTCCTAACAAGGATAACGAATCTCCAGGTAAGTTCAGTGTGAAAGACACCCTGCAGACGCCAGCAAAACGCTTTTGTAAGCTTGTGAGAAAAATGTTTTGCAAGATCACCTGCCTAGGTGAGCCGAAAACAGTACCTCAGCAGAAAGAGGTAAGAATAAAAATCACATTTTACTAGAGGATTCAACTTTTTTTTTTCAAGGAATCAAATACGACGTTTCAAACAATCCCTTTTCACTATAAAGGAGGAGATCTCGTCATCGCATTTTGTCTAGCTTTAGTTTTTAATCCAAATGTGAAGCAGTAGCGCCACCCTCTTGGTCTGTCGGCAGTCCCATGTTTAGGCACTTTTTTCTCATTGGAAAGACAAGTCATTTAGCAACGAGACGTCTTTTAATGAATAATGATGAACCAATGCTGACTGATTTACATCTCAGAGCCTCAATCAATGCTACTGCTCGTTTCTGGTTGGAAAAATCAACAGACATCTTGATAAATAACTTTATAACCAGCAAAACTTAGAAAACAGTGTTTACATGAAACACAGAGAATCTTTGCTAGTGGAGATATTTTAGGATACCAGTAGTACTTTTAGGGTTTAGCTATGCCTGTACTAGCCATTAGCTTGTCAGTCTGTTTATTATCTTAACCTCTTTTCCCCATAGAGGGTCAAAGTGGTCAAAGTGGAGGTTTCAGCAGGAATCAGACGATAGGCTGGGGACACCCTAGACCCGTCTCCAGTCTATTATAGGGACACATAACTAATAACTAACTAACTAACTAACTAACTAACTAGGGACAATTTCTAGTCTCCAATGAAACTAACGTTCATGTTTTTGGTGTGTGGGGGGAACCCGAGCACCGGGAGTAAACCCACGTATGCATGGGCAAGGAGTGGCAATGCCCCCCCCCCCCCCCCCCCCTAAAAATGGTGACTGCCCCCCCAAATTTAAAGATTTGATGAAAAAGGGTCAGAGTGCTCTCCTCTCTCTCTCTCTCCCTCATTCAAAGTAGCTGCTGATTGGTAGATGCATAGGGAGGGTGTGGCCAGCCAATGCACTTTGTTCTCTGTCGTGTGTCACTCGCTTCCAGTGTTGCCAGATGTACGATAATTATCGTATTTGTACCATAATTTTGGGCTCTGTACGATGCACGATCAATAGTTTCAAAAATCCTCAAATGTACGATAATTTCACATTGCATCTAGTAACAGCGTCTTTTGCTGTGGCTTTCCCAAGTCAATTACATAATTTTAAACTGTTCTGAAGTCAGATTTCACCTCAGTGCTTACAGGTTTATGCTATTGCGTCTATTACAAAAACTGACTCTGGGTCTGTACAATAAATAGCCCAATCACATCGATAGGGCCTACTCTCGCAAGAAACTGTAAGGTTATATAATGTGGCCAATTCCTCACTCCAATATATATTTAGTCCATGGACGTAATTTGGGGGGGGGAGGGGGGGGACAGGGGGGACATGTCCCCCCCACTTTTTCCAAAGTCAAGTTTTGACCCCTGCACTTTTTACCATCCAAAAATAATATTACGCTATATTAAATTGACACTGGCTGAGCACTAGGACCAAGCGGACAACAACCGTTGAAGCCGGTTTCCCATTAGAACATACTGTAAAGATACCCCCCCCCGTGTCCCCCCCACTTCTAAAGTGAAAATTACGTCCTTGATTTAGTCGTTTATAGAACGTTGTTATCAAATTTATAATGTACGATAATTTGTACTGAAAAACGATAATTTAGGCCTCTCTGTACGATATTGTGGGATTTTGGATCTGGCAACACTGCTCGCTTCACACGCTCCAGTCAGCAGCAGAACACAGAGACGAACCGTTGCTATCTGAGTTCAGCCACTGGTTGAAGTTTTCTTCTTCTGTCGGTCACTGGAATTATTTTGTTTCTCTTTCTCAAGGTTTTAGTTTACCTCGTTCTCTTCTTTAATTTGTTTTTGAAGTGAACCGAGTCGACACGACAATGCACAGGTCTCTGCTTTCTAAATCGAGCAACAGTGCTAAGGCACTAACGGCAGAAGCCGGCTCGTCGGCTGCTGCTTCTCAACTCGCCACAACCAGTTGCACAAGCACCGCAGCCCCTCCTGCTGTCCCCGTCGCTACCAACCCAGCCGTTTCTCTACCCACCGCTCTTGTTTTCCCCATGCGCCATTTTGGGAAGAACATGCACTCATTTTGCCCTGCCTAGTGTCATGGGAGTCCATGGGTGGAATATTCAGTAAAGCTGGATGCGTGCTTTTGTTTCCCACGTCGTAAATTTGGGGGGAAGAACAATGACAGGGATTTGGTTTTCACAAAACAAGGATTTAATAATTGGAAAACAGCACTGGAAAAGGACAAGGGATTCACAAAGCATGCATCAAGTCAATGGCACATAAAAAAAGGAAAAAGCCTGGTCTGAAATGTCCCAAAGAGTGGCACAGGGGAAACAATAGGTAATTTAATAAGTCCCACACGAATCGAGAAAAACAGATACTACGTAAAAATTATTGGAGAAGTAGTTCAGTTCCTAGCAGTAAATGAACTAGTGTGGAAAGCTCCAGTGGTGATGATTTCTCTGCAGGACTGTTCTTAAAAATGGTTGACTACACACTGGCCAAAGACTCCAAATTTTACGAAATAAACAAACACATCCCAGAAAATGCAAAATACACATCTCACAACATACAAAACAAATTATTGCAACACTGCCAAAAATGGTATTAAAAAAGATCAAAGATAATTATGACAAAGCAGATTATGCTGGGTTTTGCATTAGATTTGCCTGTAATGGTATTCCAGAGAACACCTGATCGGTCTGCTTGACCTCAGTCAGGTAAATGCTGAATTTATTACCACCCAAATTCTTGAGCATCTCTCTGACTCAGGCTATAGTGCAGCTGAAATGATCAGTCAGTGCTATGATGGAGCTTCTGTCATGAGTGGGGTCAGGGGTGGGGTTCAGGCCTTACTGCAGAAGAAGGTAGGAAAGGATATTCCCTACATCCTCTGCTACAACCACCAGCTGCACTTGGCAGTGGTCCATGCAATGCAGCCAGAGCCATGTGCAAAACCCTTTTTTGATCAGGATCTCTACACTCATTTTTCCACCGTCATTATGTTTCACAGAACTATGACGTTCCCTCCCTGAAACGACTGTTGGAGATCAGGTGGACAAGCCACCATGACGGGACCAAGTGCCTTGTGGAGAATCAGGATGCTATTATGAGTATCCTGTCAGAGGTTACAGAGGACCGAGCTCCTGCTGTTGATACCTGTACAGAGGCATTAGGACTGCTGATGATGTTAAGGAGGCACAATGTCTTT
Organism: Nothobranchius furzeri; assembly: GCF_043380555.1. Taxonomy (NCBI): domain Eukaryota; kingdom Metazoa; phylum Chordata; class Actinopteri; order Cyprinodontiformes; family Nothobranchiidae; genus Nothobranchius; species Nothobranchius furzeri. The sequence goes on along the minus strand of NC_091745.1, from coordinate 6,063,302 downwards.
GAAATAGGAAAATTCATCCTAAAAGTTCTGGGTTCCTTGACGTCTGCAAATTCTATGCTGCAGTCTCATTCTGTTGACCTGTGCTGTGCTTCAGAAGTAGTCAGTGCATCTCTGCAGGCTTTGAAGCAGATGAGAGATGAGGAAAGCGAGACATTAACCAGCACACCTGCACAAGCTGCTAAAAGACAAAAAAAAAAAAAAAGCTCACTGCTTACAGGTAGTGTTGTAATGTCCACTGTGGGCCATGCAGAAGACTCCACGACTCCTAGCCAGTCTCTGAAGAGAGCTCTTCTCAACATTTTGGACATAGTCATTGTAGAGATGGAGACAAGATTCTCCAAAAGCAATCTCGATCTCTTGAAAGCAGTTAACTGCCTTGGACCTCTGTCTCCTTCTTTTCTTGATGACATGGTCTGGGGAACGAGTTTAACCCAAGACATGCAGAATCACACTCTCACACAGATCTCAGGATAAAATAATGTTTTATTAATAAAACGGGAACCCAGGGCGCACTGGAAAAGACCAGTGGAGGCAGAAAACGGGAGCGCAGCGTCTGAGGAGGGGAGAGCAGAAAACAGGTGAGTCCAGGGAGGTAAGTCTAAAACTAGGTGGGTGCAGAGGTTTAGACTTATTGGGAGCTGGTAGGTAAGGAGCAAGGGAGGGTAGGTTGGGTGCCGGGGTGAATCCACGAGGGGAGTGTCCAGGAGAGGGAGAGAGAAGAGAGCGGGCCAACCGGGAGGGGAGGAGAACGGTGGGAGCTGCATCCGGAGGTCCTATGGGCACAGGTGAGTAATCCAGGGAAGGCTCGGAAATCCAAGATGTTCTCCAGTGGAGTCACGGAAAACCAGAAGTGTTATCCAAAGGAGTCACAGAAGTCCAAAGGTTATCCAGAGGAGTCTCAGAGGGAATCCAAAACGATCCAAAACTTGGGAGACAGGTAAGTCAGGTAAAAATTCCAAAAACAGTCTCAAAATACTTCGAATCACTAGAGTTATATCCAAGAGTAACAAAGGGCTGGAAACTACCGAGTTGTAGTTAATCATCCGGCGAAGTGATGTGTTCTCCTCCTCCTTAAATAGCTGGACCCGCTGATTGCCAATGCGCTGCAGCTGGAGCCTCCCTCTCCTGAAACACAACAGCTCAAAGATGGGGAAAAAGAGAGGAGTACTCACCCCGGCACATGATAGTGCCCCCCCCCCCCCCCCCCAAAGGACACCTCCGGGCGTCCGAGCAGGCGCAGCCTCGTATTCCCGGATCAGGGACGGATCCTCGATGAAGGAGCGGGGCACCCAGGAACGCTCCTCCGGACCGTACCCCTCCCAGTCGACCAAGTACTGGGTACCTCGGCCACGGGGTCAGGAGTCCAGGATCCTGTGAACAGTGTAGACCGAGCCCCCCTTGTAGTACCGCGCAGGCGGTGGTGGAGCCGGCGTAGTACAGAGGGGGCTCGTAACAACAGATTCAACCAGGGACACGTGAAACATTGGGTGAATCTTGAGGGAGCATGGGAGCTCCAACCGCACCGTGGAGGGAGTGGGGGACATCCAGAATTCTAAATGGGCCTACGAACCTAGGGAAGAACTTACGGGAGGTCGTCTTTAACGGAATGTCCTTTAATGAAAGCCAGACCTCCTGTCCAGGAGTGTAATCCGGAGCGGGGCGCCGCCGGCGATCTGCCAGCCGCTTGTTCCTTTCAGCAGTCCTGTCCAGAGCTGCCCGGGTGGACGCCTACGCCCGTTTGGCCCCCCGGAAGAACTGAGGAACCGAGGAGGGAGCCGAGGACTGCTGGGGAAACAGAGCAGGATGGTATCCTAATGATGCTTCAAAGGGAGACTGGCAGTTGTGAGCATATTCCACCCAGGCGAGGTGAGTGCTCCACGAGGATGGGTGAGCGGAACAGACACAGAGCAGCATGGCCCTGAGCTCTTGATTCGTGCACTCACATTGCCCATTCGTCTGCAGGTGGTAACCAGAGATGAGGGAGACCTTGGCTCCCAGTGCCTCAGCGAATTCTTTCCACACCTTGGAAATGAATTGAGGTCCTCGATCGGAGAGGATCTCCTCTGGAATACCATGAAGCCGGAAGACATGTTTAATGAGCAACTTCGCAGTAACTGTGGAAGAAGGGAGAGTCTTTAGTGGTATGAGGTGGCAGGCCTTAGAAAATCGGTCCACGATGGTGAGAATAGTAGTAAAACCCTGGGAGTCTTGTAAACCACAGATGAAATCCAACGCTATGTGCGACCAGGGGCGAGCAGGAGTCGGAAGGGGGTTTTACAACCCCGCCGGAGGCCTACGGTCCCCCTTCTGTTGGGCACAGACATGGCAACCTGAAATATAGTCTTTTACATCCTTATACATCGCAGGCCACCAGAAAGTTTGACGTATGAGGACAATTGTGCGTCCAGCTCCTGGGTGTAGGGAGAACCTGCCTGTGTGTGCCCAGTGGATGACCTTTCCTCTCATAGCCTGTGGCACATAGAGCCGGCCAGGAGGTCCCTTACCTAGACCCAGGTCAGTCCTTTGTGCCTCCAACGCTTGATCCCGGATCTCCCACGTGACTCCACCCACCAAACAGTCTGGGGGGAGTATTGTGGAGGATTCCTCCTCATGATCTGGAGCGTACTGCCTGGAGAGGGCATCAGGCTTGGTATTCTTTGGTCCAGGATGGTTCGAAATCTGGAAGTTGAAGCGGGAGAAGAAAAGGGACCATCTGTATTGCTGCGGGTTGAGCATCTTTGCCTCTCTTAGGTAGACCAGATTCTTGTGATTCGTCCAGATGATAAGCGGCGTCTCAGCTCCCTCCAGCCAGTGTCTCCACTCCTCTATTGCCAGCTTCACAGCCAGAAGTTGTGTCGCCCATGTCATATCTGCTTTCTGTGGGGGTCAAGCGGCGAGAGAAAAAAGCACAGGGATGAAGTCGATTGTCTGAGGGAGATACCTGAGAAAGCACCGTGCCTACACCGGTGTCTGAGGCGTCCACTTTCAGAGTGAACTGGTGTAGAGGATCTGGTCTGTGGAGCACAGGGGCGTTAGTAAATCTCCTCTTTAACATCTGGAATGCAGCCTCAGCCTCTGGGGACCAAACAAAAGGGCGGTTAATAGAGGTAAGGTTAGTCAGAGGGGCGGCGGTCTGGCTGTAGTTCCGAATAAACCTCCTGTAGAAGTTTGCGAACCCAAGGAACCTCTGAAGTTGTTTGCGGGTGGACGGTGTGGGTCATTCAGTGACCACACGGACCTTCTCAGGGTCTGCCCTTAACTTCCCACTCTCTGTGATGAAACCTAGAAATTTTACTCTAGGGACATGAAACTCACATTTCTCCGTTTTAGCATAAAGGCGGTTTTCCAGGAGGTGCTGCAACACTAACCTGACATGCTTAATATGTTGTTCTTCAGAACTGGAGAAAATTAAAATGTCATCTAAGTAGACGGTGACAAACTTGTTTATGTAGTCTCCCAACACAGAGTTCACAAGGGCCTGGAAAACGGCTGGGGCATTAGTCAAACCAAAAGGCATTACTAAATATTCATAACGTCCAATTGGTGTCTTAAAAGCAGTCTTCTATTCGTCTCCCTGATGAATCCGTACCAGATGGTAAGCGTTTCTGAGGTCCAACCGGCTGAAAATCGTAGCATCCTGAATGGGCTCAAAGGTTAGCAAAGGCAATTGGTATTTTTTTTTTTTACAGTTATCTGATTTAAACCTCTGTAGTCGATGCAGGGTCTGAGCGTTCCCTCCTTTTTGGGGACAAAGAAAAAACCCGCATCCAGGGGTGAGGAGGACGGTCAGATGAGACCAGCGGCCAGAGACTCCTGAATGTAGCTCTCCATGCTCTCTCTCTGTGGCTTCGAGAGGTGATAAAGTCGGCTGGAGGGAAGAGGCGCTCCGGGCAGCAGATCTATGCTGCAGTCAAACGCTCTGTGAGGAGGAAGTGCGGAGGGGGGCTCAGTGGAGGAGCGGGCCCCTTGAACCATGATTTTGGTCAGGAGTAGGGGAGGTCTTGGCGTTGGGGCTCTGGTAACGCAGCTCACGGTGGCGCTTATCGATGGATATCGCCAGGCAGATTAGTTCCTCCAGAGACTGGGGTTCCGGACACAGCGCCAGCTGATTCCGGATATGGTAATTGAGGGACTCCGTAAAGGCAGCGAGACGGGCGTCTTCATTCCAGGAAGAACGGGCTGCCAATGTCCTGAACTCCACCGATAGATCAGCCACCGATCTCTGCCCCTGCGTTAATTTCCACAGCCGTCTTCTGATGTCCTTAACGGACTCGGAACTGCCAAAAGTCAACTTAAAATCCGTTAAAAAATCCTCTAAGGGACCAGACAGGAAGGTGGGACAGTGACTCTTCGCTTTCGCCCACCTCAGTGCTCTTCCACGAAGTAATCCAACGATGTATGGAATCTTAGTGGAATCCCTGGTAAGGGCTTCTGGTGAGCGCTCAGATGCGAGTCTACATTGTAAAAGGAAGCTGAAACAATCCTCGAACTCACCACTAAAGGTCTGAGATGGCGGTGAAGAGGCTGGACAGAAGTGGGTGACTTCCGTGTGCGTTGTTGTTTCCGGCTCGGGGGCAACAGGAGATGCTGAGGTGGCCGGCGGGGGTTCCATGGCGGGGGCCGGAGGCTGCGGCTGGGACAGCCTGTCGTGGGCCTGCCGTACCATGGCCTCCAACTGCTGGTACCGGTGGTTAGCTGCCTGTAGCTGCTCCATCAGCAGCGGCAGAGCTTGCTCCTGTTGGAACAACCTGTGGAGCAAATTAGTGAGAGGTGGATCTGCGGGGTTAGTGGGCTGGCCGGATGATTCTGACATGGTCTGGGGAACGAGTTTAACCCAAGAAATGCAGAATCACACTCTGACACGGATCTCAGGGTAAAATAATGTTTTATTAATAAAACGGGAACCCAGGGCGCACTGGAAAGGACCAGTGGAGGTAGAAAACGGGAGTCATTCTGGCTCACGAGAAGGCCATAACAACAGGCCCATGGATGGATTTGTTAGGACTTGCACAGAAAAGAAGACGGCTGATGCTGTAATGACTGATAAAAGCCCTAAAGAAATAACAACAAAAATTCTAGAAAAAAAAAAACATATATATAAGTACAATAAAAAATAAAATAAAAAATGGAAGGATAGACAGATAAGATAGATAAAAAACATAAAAAGATAAAAACACTAAAAAATTAGATGATGATGATATAGATAGATAGATAGATAGATAGATAGATAGATAGATAGATAGATAGATGATAGATAGATAGATAGATAGATAGATAGATAGATAGATAGATAGAAAGAAAGAAAGAAAGAAAGAAAGAAAGAAAGAAAGAAAGAAAGAAAGAAAGAAAGAAAGAAAGAAAGAAAGAAAGAAAGAAAGAAAGAAAGAAAGAAGATTAATGCAGCTCCAATAGGGAACAAGCCAGTGTTCCATTTGTGCCGGTCCCAAGCCCGGGTAAATGCAGAGGATAGTCTACGTTGGATCAAAGGAAAAAATATATATGGATAGAAGAACTGTAATGATGATAGCATAGTTTTCTATGCATTTTAAGGATTTGGGGGTATGTGACACCCGAAAAATTATTTCCCAGACCTGCACCCCCGATATTCTACCTGCACCCCTTTGTAGGGCTGGCTAAATCTGGCCCTGTGCATGGGGAGAACATGCTAACTCCAAGCAAGAAATATTCAGTTCAGATTTGAACCTGCAACCTTTTCCAGTCAAGGAACAGTGCTATCCACTGTTCCACCATGCAACCCCGTTTTTTTTCCCCCTAGTTTATTTTCTGGGTTTCTTTAGATTTGGGGTAGGAGATTTGAAGGACAGCGAATTTAGTCATTTGTTGGATTAGTCCTTCTTTTTCCACCTCTGGGGTTTTCTCAATCCCAGAAAGCGTCTCATTCTTTTCCAGATGGAAGATTTTTGTTTTTCTGTCCGTGTTTTCAGAATACTAAACCCAAGTAAACAAAGGACAAATTGGTGGCAACTCATAAAAACTTGTAACAACACGAGGGACATCTCTATTTAACCAAGTTGTTACAAACAGAACATGGCCCACTGGGACTCAGTGTCCCCTGCCTCCCAACTGGACGTGTGGGAAATTCTGTCAGTGGTGAGAATTGTAGCTCCTTCTGATGGGAGACTTTGCCAGATGTTTCCAGCGGACCCTCACAATACGTTTAGGCCTGCCAGGTCTGACCGGCATACTCCCCTACCACCGAAGCCAACTCACTACAAGGTAGTGGTCAGTTGACGGCTCCGCCCCTCTCGTCACCTGAGTGTCCAAGACATGCGGCCACAGCGGTCCACAGATGAGATGAGATGACAGCAAAGTCGATAACCAAACTGCAGAACTGAATTTCAGAGTTACTCCTGCATCGCAGCACAAAAGAATGTAAAATATGAGTTTTGCCAATTATGTTCCGTTTAAAGGAGATGACTGGATTATTTATTTAATCTGATGCCACCATCTAGTGGCTGACGAGCATATCACACCAAGACGTTGTTTCATTTCCATATTAACAGCTGAAAGCAATACCTCTCTTCATGAACGCGCTCCCCTAGCCAACAGAACGGAGCTAAAACATGTTGTTTTACAATTATTATGCCGTGTATTCATAGTCTTATATTTTAAAGACTTATTTGTCCATGAGAAAGGTCACCAACTGTGCCTCGACCGAGGTACGTCCTGAAACGCTCAAGCACGCTGTGTAATTCATGTCTGTACATGAGCGGTAGTCTTACGCTACTGGTTAATGTTGACTGACGCTCAGTTCCTATTGCATAGAGCTCTACAGGATAGGGGGTGGGCTTAGCAAAAAAAAAAAAAAAAGACATATTTCCTACACTATATATCACGATTCCTGAAATGGTAAAACTCCAGACAGTACCTTTAGGAGGCACAAACAAGTAATTTATCTCATTCTAATCCTATTTGGTCAAGTAAAACAGAAAACTTGTACTTTGAACATTTGTAAAATAAAATGTCCCTTGCCACTTTCCACTAATAAACACAAACAATAACTGCTGTCTTTAGTCAAATAAAAGATGATCAAGAAATGGATCACCCACCTTGTTTCGGTTGAATTCAAACATTTATTTGTTAATTTGCAGAGGATAAAAATGCGAGTACATTAAAAGAAACTGTCATGGTGTAAAATATACCAAGCAGCACACGAAAATTACAAGGCATGCAAAACGTTTGCATAGGGTCGCAATGGCATCATAAATCACTAACAAGGTGCTGCCCTAGTTCACCCTTCATCATCTTCCCCTTTGAAATACAGTTAGAAGGTAAGAAAACTTCAAAATCCACCGAATGTAAGCTAAGGAAATACAAAGTTATACAGTCAGTAAAACAGCAGCATCAAAGAGAGGGATGAAGAGGAGGAAAAAATGCTGAAAAACAGGAAAAAAACACAGAGGTGTGAAAAAAACGACACACAATGATGACTGCAGCACAAAATCTAACATTCAAATAACAAACTCAAAGGAAAGTGCCACAACAGTGCCCTCTGTCTGTGGCATACAGTAACAACAGTCGTCACCAAGTATGGTTAATACATTTGTGTTCATATACTTCATATATAAATATCCATCCAGTTCTGAGTCACTGTCAGTCCAGCTGTCCTGTGGACACCACGTGCCTCCTTAAGGATGGGTGGAGACATAAGGTGAAGCTGCTCCTGCCTCTGACTGGCTGAGGAGACGTTGTGTCTCACTGCTCTGGGAATCTGGGCTGTTCTCCTCAGAGCTGTTTGGGATGTAGAGGCCCAGAACATGCTGAACTTTGAGAGGAAGATCCTGTGATGGACAGGGGGAGGGCAGAGAGACAAAGGGAGGTGTGTTATTTAGCAGCTTTCAGGGGCTTAAAGTTAACTTTCTGGGGTTCTTTTTGTAAACTTAAATGATAGATTTAGGAAACTAAGGACAAATGATCAAATATGCAGGTTTATAATGACAAAAACAATAACGGATTGATAAAACATAGTTTCCCCCTTTTCAAGAAATCTGTAAAAGTGATACTCTGACCCTGTACTGTGATATAATGTAGGCAATACGACAATATTTTTGTTGTTCAGCCCACCACCCATCCCAAAGAGCCTCGTGCAATTTTACTTGAGCACCACTCAGCATTAGCTGATGGTGTTAGACATCTGCTTATGTACAGATGTCAACCACACAGAGTGTGTATGTGCGCTTGTGGAAGTCCTAGACTGAGCGGCATTTTTCAGCTATTTACAGACACAATCACGGAGCGGCTACAACTGCCTTCACAGCAACAAAACATACCGATTCTACGACTGCCTGGTTCTACTGGTTCTACTTGAAGACAAGCCCACAGAATAAACTTGCTGAAAAACGCCTCAGAAACTAGCCAAGAATTTACTCTGGACCTGCTTTTCAATGGTGGAAGGATCTCACCCACTTCTGACCCTACCATCCGAATGTTGCAGCAGAAATCGAGACTCATCGGACCAGGCAACATTTTTCCAATCTTCTATTGTCCATTTTTGGTGAACCTGTGTGAATTATAGCTTCAGTTTCCCGTTCTTAGCTGACAGGAGTGGTACCTGGTGTGGTCTTCTGCTGCTGTAGCCCATCTGCCTCAAGGTTTGACGTGTTGTGCATTCAGAGATGCTCTTCTGCATACCTCAGTTGTAACGAGTGGATATTTTCAGTTACTGTTGCCTTTCTATCAGCTGGAACCAGTCTGGCCATTCTCCTCTGACCGCTAGCATCAACAAGGCATTTTCACCCGAAGAACAGCCGCTCACTAGATGTTTTCCCTTTTTGGACCATTCTCTGTAAACCCTAGAGGTGGTTGTGCGTGACAATCCCAGAAGATCATCAGTTTCCGAACTACTCTGACCAGCCCATCTGGCACCAACAACCATGCCATTCTGAAGCTTGGTTTGAACAGCGGCGGATCGTTTTCACCACGTCAACATGTTTTAATGCATTCGGTTTCCACCGTGTGATAGGCTGATTAGTAATTTGCGTTAATTTAACCTTTATTTAACAAGATGAGTCAAATGAGAACTCGTTCTCATTTACGACGACAATCTGGCCAAGAGGCAGCAGCAACAGACACATAGTTAGCTTCACATCAAAGAAAACAGATGAGATAAAAACATACAAGATAAAAATAAAACAGTTGGAGATAAAGACAAAGGACTGTTCTCATATATAGAATATGAACAAGCAATCAAAACAGACTTAAAACAGTCTTTAAGAACTCAGAAGCAGACACATTGATCAGAAACTATTGACTGCAATGAATTATTGAAGGTAGATAATGGAATGTAGGTGGTGAGCTTCAGTGATGTTTGCAGCTCATTCCAGTCGTTGGAAGCAGCAAACAAATGAGGAGTGGCCAAAGGAGGTGCGAGCTTTGGGAATGACCATAGAGATTCAGTTACTGGAGCAAAGATGTGACGGGGTTCTACCGATGATGGTTTTGTATATGAACTGATACCGATGTAACAACCTGCAGGAGTGGAGTGATGGCCAGTTAATGAGTGAGTACAGATCACAATGATGAGTAGTGAAAGGGTCACCAGTGACTAAAAAGATTGCAGAGTGATAAATTTGAAGATCATGGACTTTGTTTTACTTGGGTTTAAAGAAAGAGGAAGGTGGGAGATGGCATGTTGAAGACAATTAAAGTTGGGCTGCAAGGAGGAGAAAGTTAACGAGCAGTTGGACAAGTGAACCCAATAAAGTGGCCAGTGTGTGTGTGTGTGTGTGTGTGTGTGTGTGCGTGCGTGCGTGCGTGTGTGTGTGTGTGTGTGTAGAGTGAGCTGTCAACTGACCATTACCTGGTGAATGAAGGCCAAGGCAAAAGCCCGGGCATGGGAGGAGTTCGGTGAGACCATGGAGCAAGACTTCCGTACGGCTTCGAGGAGATTCTGGTCCACCATCCGGCGCCTCGGGGGGGGGGAAAGCAGTGCGCAACCAACACTGTCTATAGTGGGGATGGTGTGCTGCTGACCTCTACTCAGGACGTTGTGGATCGGTGGGAAGAATACTTCGAAGACCTCCTCAATCCCACGGACACGTCTTACAGTGAGGAAGCAGAGTCTGGGACTTTGGGTTGGCCTCTCAAATCTCTGGTGCTGAGGTCACTGAGATGGTTAAAAAGCTCCTATGTGGCAAGGCTCCAGGGGTAGATGAGATCCACCCAGAGTTCCTTAAGGCTCTGGATGTTGTGGGGCTGTGTTGGCTGACGCGGCTCTGCAATATCGCGCGGACATCGAGGTCAGTCCCACTGGACCGGCAGACCGGGGTGGTGGTCCCCTTATTTAAAAAGGGGTACGGCAGGGTGTGTTCCAACTACAGGGGATCACACTCCTGAGCCTTCCTGGTAAGGTCTATTCAGGGGTTCTGGAGAGGAGGATCCGTCGGATTGTTGAACCTCAGATTCAGGAGAAGCAATGTGGTTTTCGTCCTGGCCGTGGAACACTGGACCAACTCTATACCTTTAGGGGGATCCTGGAGGGTGCGTGGGAATTTGCCCAACCAGTCTCCATGTGTTTTGTGGATTTGGAGAAGGTCTTTGACCACGTCCCTCGGGGGGCCCTGTGGGGGGTACTCCGGGAGTATGGGGTACCAGGCCCTCTGATACGGGCTGTTAGGTCCCTGTATGACCGGTGTCAGAGCTTGGTCCGCATTGCCGGCAGTAAGTCGGGCTCATTCCCAGTGAGTTGAACTCCGCCAAGGCTGCCCTTTTCCACCGATTCTGCTCATAACCTTAATGGACTGGATTTCTAGGCGCAGCCAAGGTGTGGAGGGCATCCGTTTTGGTGGCCTGAGGATCAGGTCTCTGCTTTTTGCAGATGATGTGGTCCTGTTGGCTTCATCAGAACGTGATCTTCAGATTTCGCTGAAGCAGTCTGCAGCCGAGTGAGAAGCAGCTGGGATGAGAATCAGCTCCTCTAAATCTGAGACCATGGTCTTGAATCGGAAAAGGGTAGAATGCCTTCTCCGGGTCAGGGATGAGGTCCTGCCCCAAGTGGAGGAGTTCAAGTATCTCGGGGTCTTGTTCACGAGTGAGGGAAAACTGGAGCGTGAGATCGATAGGCGGATTGGTGCTGCATCTGCAGTGATGCGGGCGTTGTACCGGTCTGTCGTGGTGAAGAGAGAGCTGAGTCAGAAGGCGAAGCTCTCGATTTACCGGTCGATCTACAGTCCTGCCCTCACCTATGGTCATGAGCTTTGGGTAGTGACCGAAAGAACGAGATCGCGGATACAAGCGGCCGAAATGAGTTTTCTCCGAAGAGTGGCTGGGCTCTCTCTTAGAGATAGGGTGAGAAGCTCGGCCATTCGGGAGGGGCTCGGAGTAGACCCGCTGCTCCTCCAAATCGAGAGAAGCCAGTTGAGGTGGCTCGGGCATCTGGTCAGGATGCCTCCTGGACGCCTCCCTGGTGAGGTTTTCCGCGCACGTCCAACCAGGAGGAGACCTAAAGGTAGACCCAGGACACGGTGGAGGGACTATGTCTCTCACCTGGCCAGGGAACGCCTTGGGATTCCCCCGGAGGAGCTGGCCCAAGTGGCTGGGGAGAGGGAAGTCTGGGCCTCTCGCCTTAGGCTACTGCCCCCGCGACCCGACTCCGGATAAGCAGATGAAAATGGATGGATGGGTGGATGGATGGGGAGGGGGGGCGCATTTGTGGCATCGTAGAATTGTTTCAGCCAAATGTTATGATTTGAAATGTCCAAGAACTCTTCCATGAATTACCCACTGTTAGCTGTGCTGTTTATAAATACAACACTCAGATCTTTTAAGGACAGGCTGACTCATGGCTGAACCTTGAGGAGTGGAGGCTACCTCACCTTGCACTGGACCAGCTGGAGGTAAATGGCCTCTGCCTCCTGCAGGATACCCTGCAGGTCCAGCTTCATCGTCAGCTCGTTAATGTGCTGCAGACCAATCAGAAGGAGGAAGATGAAAACATGTTGGCTTTGATACAACACCGGTGTTGTCTGTAAAAGTGTCCTACTTTCAGAATAGTGTTAAAGTCGTGATTTGATCCAATCAGCTCTCCTCGCTGGGACTTCAGGATCGCACAGGCGATCAGCAGGTGGAAGTTGTCACATGGGAGTCGAGTCCAGAGGACCTGAGGAAGAAAATGGAATGTTGGAAAATGCAAATCTGCAAAAACTCATAGTAAGTTAACAGGACACAGACTTGAGTGTTTTCAGCATCCTCGAGTCTCTCTCCCATCATGTTGCTCACTCAAGGACCTCTTAGGACTCGAACTTTGAACCGACTCGGTTTTTTTGGACAGTGTCTTTAACATTTTCTAACTTACAGCTGCTTTAGAACTGTGGATAAAATGCAAAAATGAAAGTCCGTCTTCCTAATGACGGACTAGCACACGCTCTAACTCTGACTTTTATAGATCTTTAAACATTTAGAGAATATCGTAAGACTTTTTATAACATCTGTACTAATACCACAGTAAAACACTCACCTCCCATAATGTAAGGATGTCCTCAAAGGAAAACTCCCTCTTGAACCAGATGAGCAGCCAGCGGAAACAGAAGCAAAGCGAGCCGCTGTCCTGAGAGTCTAAACAACAAAAAACAGACTTGATTTTCCTGTTTTTCACTGACTAAAAATGTAAACTTGCCTTTGCTTTGTTCATAAGCTCTTTCTTATTTCTATTACATGCTCACACAAGATGATGTGTACAAATTTCTGCAGACTCCAAGAGCATAGGCAATCATAATTTTAACAAGTGTTCTATAAAATCATCTCATTAGCTTTGTTCTTTAGTTTTTTACCAACCTTTTGCAATAATCTTTGATGCAAATGCTCGGTTTTGCCTCAGGACCGATTAAAGTTTATTTGACTCTAACCCAGTCTGACTGGATGAGTACTAGCTGACTCACCGAGGAAGTCAAACAACTCTGGGTCCAGAGCCTTCAGCAGGATACTGAGCTGATCGAGCTGCTTCTTCATGGCCTCCTGAGACTCTTCAAAGTTCTGGTGCTGCAAAAGCAAAATGAGGGAAACAGAATCTTTTGGTGTCGTTTGGCCCCAGATTTGATATAAAAGGTGTGGGGAAACTTGTTTAATCAATACAGTGGTCTCTGGAAGGAATCAATGCCTTGCAAGCCGTAGTCAGGGCAAAAATTAAAAGAAATACCTGCGTCAGCTCGACACGTCTGCCACGTCACAGGAGAGCTTAACACGGCAGGATTTGGAGTCTTATTTCCTGATAATCTGGCATCTCGGATTGGCTAAAAGCAACGTGACTCTACCACTGACTCTGTTTGCTCTAACACAAGCCTGGAGAAGTTTCCGCTGTGTGGTTGGGTTGCTAATGCCAAAAATTAGCTTCTGCAACCCAAGACAAGAGGTGAAGACTTTTCAACTAACCACCAGCTCCATGAAGCCCGTCAGACACCAGAAGGACTCCACCTCGTTCTGGGTGACAAACAAGATTGGAGAAAGAAGGTCGCTCATCCCCTGGACATAACCTGGACAGACACCAAAACACAAAGATGTGACAAATGGCCTACACGTGTACCTACACGTGCACAGCGCCTTTCAGAGAGGACTCCAAAGCGCTTTACGCTACAGTGGTATCATTCACACACACATTCACACACTGATGGTGATGAGCTACAATGTAGCCACAGCTGCCCTGGAATGCACTGACAGCCTTCCAAGCAGGAAACGGGCACCACCAGCGGGCAAGGTAGGTTAGGTGTCTTGCCCAAAGACACAACAGCAGAATTCTCTGTCCAGAGCCGAAATCGAACCTGCAACCTTTTGATTACTGGACAATCTGCTCTACCTCCTGAGCTACTGCTGCCCCTAAAAGAGTCAGAGGGACACTTTTGTGTGTTGACATAAACATGTATTAGCTCCTCAAAAGGCTATTTTAGGTCATTATCCTTTGAACAGCTATCTAAAATCAGCAGTTAGAGATGTAGTATTATTATATTTAAAGATGCAATATGTAAGAATGAAGTAGAAATGGCATCCTGTGGTCAAATGTGGTTACTGCATGCCAAAATGTCAATCTCACTGCTGTCCTGCGTTTCATGGCTGTTGCCAGCTACAGTTCAGCACCAGAAGATTCTAGGTGACAAGCAAAGATGAGTCATGCACAGTAAGTTGATTAATAGATAAATATACTGTCATATCTGATCTTAGCACTCCTTGGTAATTATGGCAGTGCACACTTACTACACTTATTATGGTAATATTTCTCCAGCATTGGAGGAAGTGTTATTGTCTGCTGTCTTACAGTTGGCTTGCTGTTACAGTTCCAAACGACTCAACAAAGGAAGTAAAACCCCATAACCTAACCCTAATCTTTTTTTTATAACCTTTAACATGATTGAGAAATTAAACTGCTTTAAGATTATTTCAGTGTAGAACTCTAACATATTGCTCCTTTAAATTCACTGTAAAATTAGATAAATTTGTCTTCTTGTGGGAAATAATGTTCCCATAATGGCTGGTTTAATCCCATGTGACGTGTTTGTGTTATGTTGGGATTGGCTAGAATTCAGCCTGTCTGGCTTCCTAGGTAACCGACCAAATTGAAAATCTAAAATCTGATCTTTTCTGGGACCATGAATGCACCATTGCTAATCATCATTACAAATTCTAAATTTTCCCCATGATCTCACCATCACTAGAGACAAAACAATGCTTGCTTTTACATCCAGAATCATCATTTTCAAGTCGAATCTAAACTTAAAAACAACTGCTTGTTTTTCTGTTTCAAAAACTCTGTAAGCTGGAATCAAGAAGCAGAAACGGCTAAATATGTTACTCGTGCACCACGTTTTTCTGTGTGTCATCAATCCTCACCAAGATCAAAGTTATACATGCAGTAAGTCATCAGCACGTCGTGAAGCAGAGTTAGTCCTGGATTGTCGTTTCCAGAGAAGAACGTATTCTGTCTGTCCGTCCTGTTGACATCCCTCTCTGTCAGAAAAGAACAAAGACGGCTCAACATCAACATCTGCTGCAGAGCTGACAGAAAAACAATGAAAAGAACTTTGGTTATTTGGCAGATGGCTGATCTGACCGATCAAGCTCCTGTATCCTCTGAGGAGGGAATTCCTCATCTCCTGCTCCTCGCTGACTGATTTCCACTGCACCTTCATTCTAAAGTACTCGTCCCTGCAGACACAGAGGAACATTTAAACCATTGTTTAATAGTTTTTGGAAGAAAAAGGAATTCTTGGTGGAAAATCAGCTAGAAAAATATGAACTCCATATTTTTTCATGAGTGAGGGATGAGTGTGGGCAGCAGGAAGAAGACCACTAACGTTTTGGCACGAAGGATGTCCTCTCTTTCCTTTGTAGTGCTGTTCCATGGATAAAAGCCCAGGAGGAACTTCCACACATCTTTCCTTAGTGAAGGAATGACACCCTGCAATATGGAAGAACCCCATCAAAGCAAGCACACCTGGTTTAGACCGATAGAGGACGGTCTGCTATGCTTTTTACTTTCGTACCCCTCTGAACACAAGTTCTTTGATCTTCTCTGGGTTCTTCACACGGCCTTCAGAGTCCAGACACTCCGCCCATTTATCAAGGGGTTTCCCTCTGGTTACATCCGGCCTGGGACCGAGCTCCACACCCTGCACAGAGAAACGATAACAAACATTAGTCAGTCTGTGTGAGACAACAATGCGTTGATTTGGTGTTGTTTTCTTACACAGGTGATGAGTTCAAACCCAGGCTCGTCGTCAGGGTGTGAAGGCAGATTGGGATCCCGAGGAGTCCGTGAGACGGGTGTGTCTGGAGGTCGAAGTGCTGCTCGAAAGAAATTTGTGACTTTGGAGAATCCACCAAACGTGGTGGCATATGGGTCGTGGATAAACCTCTGTTCAAGTTGGATAGAAGGACAAGGACACACCGGATATGTTCAGAAAAACGGTGAAAAAACAATGACGCCGAAAACCAAAAGGTCTTCTATAATTACCGAAACAATGTCAGAGCCACCATCATCCAGGAACTGCAGCTTATCAAAAGGCTGGGAGACATCATGTGTGCCACGTGGGTAGGACAGAAAGAGACGCCCGTCCACTGGTGACCTGACGACAACAGAAACCATCTGCCATGAGTCTACTGTGAACTCAGGCTGCATAAGAAGCCGCTAACATGTTAACAGTAAAAACATCTGCTGTCGGGATTACTGTGGTCGCACTCACTGATCCAGGACGATGTAATGGTGGAGAGCCCGCAGCAGTTCCCTGGTTCCTCCTCTGTGGAAGTGAAGAGGCGGGAGGGGGTGTCCACCTTTGCTAGTCAGCACTAGAAAGTTCCGACCCAAGGAAAAGCGGTTCCTCCGGAGAGAGTACAGTTCTGAGAGCGGCAGAGAGAAAGCCCACTGGCCTGCGAGAAAAAAGAATACACTTTTTAATTTGAGATTTTTTCTATGTGAACGAAAGAAAAAGAGAACTGTTCGAAACTACAGCTGCACCTGAATCTTTCATCGAAACATGCTCACGATCTTTCTTCACAGAGCTGACGATTGCCCAGTCTGGCTCATATCCTGGGTCAAAGTTCATATCCTCCTCCCCTCCTTCACCATCCTAAAATAAAGCAATCAATTGAACAGAAACATGTTTTATTGATAGTTAGTAAATGTATGTACATCATATTTTTGGCATGTGCCAAACAATTAACTGCTGAACCTTTCTGCTGTAGAGAACAGCTGGAGCGCTGTGACCCTCATCCTCCAGTGGACTCCACTCTAAAGCTGGCACTCCCGCCTGGAGGAAAGAAAACACCGGAAGTGTTATCCAGGTTCTTTTGTGTTCATTTATTTGTTTGTTTTATACATCTCTAAATACAGCTACCTACCCGCTCCACAACACGGATAAACCCTGGTATGCTGGTCTCCTGGTTACTCCTCTTGGCATTCGTGTGGAGGTACACCCCCTCTTTCTCAAAAATCAGCTGAGAAGAAAACAAATCAGAACACAGCCATTAAATCAAGGATAACTGAATAATTGAGCGATGTATCTGCTCTGAAGCTCTACTTTGGTCTGTGTAAAGTATGGGGCGACGGTGGCACAGGAGTTAAGTGCTCGCCCCGTAATCGGAAGGTTGCAGGTTCGAGCCCCGCTCAGTCTGTCGCTGTCGTTGTGTCCTTGGGCAAGACACTTAACCCACGTTGCCTGCTGGTGGTGGTCGGAGGGACTGGTGGCGCCAGTGCTCGGCAGCCTCGCCTCTGTCAGTGTGCCCCAGGGCAGCTGTGGCTACATTGTAGCTCATCCCCACCAGTGTGTGAATGTGTGTGTGAATGGGTGAATGACTGATTGTGTTGTAAAGCGCCTTGGGGGGTTTCAAGAACTCTAGAAGGCGCTATATCAAATACAGGCCATTTACCATTTACCTTTGGTCGGCAAAAATTACATAACGTCTTTTTGTTTATCAACTGTTCAGCAACAGCCTACAAACGATCCCATCACATGACAGGACTGACTGTCCTAACATCTAATCAGATGGATTGGCTCTGGTCAGTAACTCTGGACATGTTACCTGCGCTGCTGCTTTGCAACATGAAACATCTGACAGTATAACAGGTGAATTAGTAAAACAATTATCCAACGACTCAGATCACATGGTTAAGGGTGAGTCACCCATCAGGTCAAAGGGTCACAACAAGAACTGGGTTTGGAGAAAACTTGTGGATTCTCTTTTGTACACAAATCACTCATTTTTAAAACCAATCACAATAAACATTCAACTACTCGTACAGTTACTGGCTCCCCGGATGAAGGGTTTAGATGTTTTAAGAAGACAAAAGACAAAAAGAAGCTTCCAGAATTACTACTGTTCTTAACATACGAGATCCACCATTAACGTCTATGTAATGTAAGCCCGTTTGACTCGTAAACGAACTGTTTTACTTCGGATTATCAACAGACACAAATTAGAACTATGCCAGCGAACAAAAACTCACAAATACCTTAAAATCTGGAACGTTGTCGTCCATCTTTGCTGCTTCGTCCATCCAAAACAAATATGACGTTACACTTCCTGCTTTCGGACAGTCCCACCCCTAATGACGTCAGCGTGCCGAGGTGCCAAGAAAGATCAAGATTTTGTGTTTTTATTTTTATTATTATCAACTGGCTAAGCTTAAAAACATACTATTGTCATACACCTCTCTTAACTTTCCCTAATTTTTTTTTTCAAAATCGAGCTTCATTGTAGACTCCGGTGATGGTCAGTTACACATGTTGACCACAAGAGAGCAGCAAACCGTCATCAGGAGAAAGAACTAAATTCATGAATTAACATGTTTATTTTGATTTTGCATCATAGCAGATTTGTCATAGCCAAGCCAACTTTATTTATAAGGCACTTTAAAAACAGCCCACTCTGACCAAAGTGCTGAACACAAAAGCATAAAAACATTAATCAGAATGAAATAAAATACAATTTAAAAGTTTAAAGCACAGACAAATAAAAACACTAAAATCAAATGGAAATCAAATAACTCATACTGGGTCGAAAGCCAAGCTAATAAGGTGGGTCTTTTAAAATGGTTTAAAATTTTCCAGTGAGGAGGTCTTTCTAAAATGTGCCGGCAAAGATTTCCATCTTCTAGGAGAAGCAAGAGCAACTGCTCTGTCCCCTCTGAGCTTACGCTGTGTCCTCAGAACGTCCAGGACCAACTGGTCAGATGACCCGAGCAACCGAGAAGACGAGTGAATGTGCAATAGCTCATTCATTGTACAAGTATAGGTTGTGAAGTAGATCAATCAAAATCAGAATGGGTTGGAAACCAAAGTTTATTTTATTTTGTCCATCCAATCATTCATAAGAACAATTGAGCAAGGGGGAAAAAACATACACATGTGTGTGTGTACAATATAAAGTGCTACAAATCAAAGAAAGGTAAAAATAAAGATAAATAGAGGAGGAGGTGAAGTTAATGTGCATTTGAATCTAGCATTTAGTCTGCATAAACACTTCAAAACAGAGAGTAGTTGAGCCATAATTTACATCCAATATTTTTGTTTTTGCATGACAGTGATCATACACTCACCTAAAGGATTATTAGGAACACCTGTTCAACTTAGCCTTAATGCAATTATCTAATCAGCCAATCACATGGCAGTAGCTTCAGTGCATTTAGGGGTGTGGTCCTGGTCAACACAATCTCCTGAACTCCAAACTGACTGTCAGAATGGGAAAGAAAGGTGATTTAAGCCATTTTGAGCGTGGCACGGTTGTCGGTGCCAGACGGGCCGGTCTGAGTATTTCACAATCTGCTCAGTTGCTGGGATTTTCACCCACAACCATTTCTAGGGTTTACAAAGAATGGTGTGAAAAGGGAAAAACATCCAGTGTGCTGCAGTCCTGTGGGCCAAAATGCCTTGTTGGTGCTAGAGGTCAGAGGAGAATGGGCCGACTGATTCAAGCTGATAGAAGTGCAACATTGGCTGAAATAACCACTCGTTACAACCGAGGAATGCAGAAAAGCATTTGTGAAGCCACAACACACACAACCTTGAGGCGGATGGGCTACAACAGCAGAAGACCCCACCGGGTACCACTCATCTCCACTAGAAATAGAAAAAAGAGGCTACAATTTGCACCAGCTCACCAAAATTGGACAGTTGAAGACTGGAAAAATGTTGCCTGGTCTGATGAGTCTCGATTTCTGTTGAGACATTCAAATGGTAGAGTCAGAACTTGGCGTAAACCGAATGAGAACATGGATCCATCATGCCTTGTTACCACTGTGCAGCCTGGTGGTGGAGGTGTAATGGTGTGGGGGATGTTGTCCTGGAACACTTTAGGCCTCTTAGTGCCAATTCAGCAACGTGCCAAAGGCTACCTGAGCATTGTTTCTGGCCATGTCCATCTGATTGTTTTCTTTTTGATTTCTCAATTGAATTATGTATGAAATGATTTTGAATACCATCTGGTACTACTATGTATTTGACCTTGTATTTAACTCACAGAGTGGAAAGGTTTACTGCGTCTTTAAATTTCAGTATGTTTGATTGGAAAAACAGTTTATTGGTACATTTTCTGTAAGTTTTTAATGGATTATTCTAATCCAGAAGATGACTAGAGGTGGCATATTGGTTTTAAGAGGGTTGCCCCATATTTCCACAAAATGGTCTAAACAGTGAGTGACACAGCCTTTTTAATGTTATTTCAGTTAAAACATGTTCGGTTTTGTTTAGAAGTTTAAAATGTTTTTCATCCCCAGCCCCTCCAGGTGTTCCTTCACGTTCTGTGTCCGTGTAGCTCCAGCCTTTTTGTCCCCAGCTCCCTCCTGGTTTTCTTCATGTCTCTAGTCTCCCCAGCTCGGTGTGTGTGTGTGTGTGTGTGTGTGTGTGTGTGTGTGTGTGTGTGTGTGTGTGTGCCCCAGCTCGGTGCGTGTGTGTGTGTGTCCTTCCCCAGCTCGGTGTGTGTGTGTCCTTCCCCAGCTCAGTGTGTGTGTGTGTGTGTGTGTGAGTGTGTGTGTGCGTGCGTGTCCTTCCCCAGCTCGGTGTATGTATATGTGTGTGTGTGTGAGTGTGTGTGTGTGTGCGTGTCCTTCCCCAGCTCGGTGTATGTATATGTGTGTGTGTGTGTGAGTGTGAGTCCTTCCCTCAGTCTTAAGGTTTAGTTTTGTGTTCTATAGTTTTAGATTTACCTGCCTTCCTCTGGTTCTGTTTCCCCATTTAGATTATTGTATTCACCTGCTTTCCCTCCAGCCCTCAGTCCACACACCTGCTGCCTGTTTCCCTGATTGCTCCTCCCCAGTGTATATAAGCCCTGTCTTGTCTCTGTGTATTGTCAGTTCTTTGTGATTTATTCTGTCCGTCTGCTCGTTCCTCTAGTGTTTTTGGATCCCCTGATCATTTTCTGGATTTTTGGACTTAGGCTTCCTGCCCTCTGGATTTATGTTCGTTTGGATTCATCCTAAAAAATTAAAGGATTTTTCTTTATATATCAACTTGTGTCATTCTGGGTTCTGCATTTTGGGTTCTAACCATCCCTCTAAATCGTGACAGTAACACGTGTTACTCGAGGGGCTGCTAGAGGGGATTGTGTGATACCATGCAGGAAAAGTTACTTTGGACAATCAGTTTTCACCTATGAGGCATTTAGAGTCTGGAATACAATTCCGCAAAACATAAGAGACTCTGTCACGTACAGCGCATTTAAAATACAATTAAAGAAACGGTTGACACTCAAATTTGTCAGCACTAGTTTTAAGAACAAATGTATGAGTGTTATTGTTAGAGTGAATATGATTGATTTTGTGTGGGGTGGGGGGGGGGTACTCTATGTAATGTTGTTTTACTTATATTGTTTTTAAAATGTTTATAACTTTAAACGTTGTTTTAAACTATGTGCCAATGGACTACCAGGGGGACTACCAATGGAAATTAGCCTTTTGGCTATAATTGGGTACATTTACTTTATTATTATTACAATATAATCTACATCAAATAAAAGTTATTCAATTCAATTCAGCTCACTGCTCCCTCTCATGGGGATGGGTCAAATGTAGAGATGTAATTTCACCACTGTGTGATATACATAAGGTAAATCCTCTAATACAGGCCCGGGCCTGTATTTGACTCAAGCTCATCAATCTCCAGGCCTTTATTGGAAGGAGGACCAGAATTAGAGGCAGGCCTCAATTTCTATTTGAGCAAAATGAACTAATGGTTCGCTGGAGTTTTTGACAATTAAAATTGCGCCCACATTTTCAAAGTTAAACACATTTCTTTTAACAGCCCTCTCCCCCCTCCCCCTGCGCAGCGGCCGCAAACTCACTGATGCGCCTGCAGCCTCTCGGAGTTCCTGCTGCTCTAAACATTAAAATAATTATTTCATTTTCTGTTCCTCACTTCTGATTACCTTCAATGGTGTCTGTTTGTTGCGACCACCAGGTACAAAAACTAACTTGTTTTTATTTGACTATTTTTCTGTCCTGCCTGTTTATTATCTTCCTGCATCTCCTCTCAATCCTAAAGAAAAACGGCTACCTGGGTTCATATATATTCACCTTATGAGTTACCTTTGAACTGCAGTTCTAAAAGATCTACCGACCGCAAAAACAGCGGAGCGCTCGCCGGCCACATCAGTTAGGTACGTCACCGAGGACAAAACAGGTGATGCGCCCCGATCCACAGCAGCGAAAAGCATCAGGCACAAATAAAAGACAGAAAACATAAAAGGAAATGAGCCGACATGAACGATCACGTGTTAAATTAATTTTTGAGGTGGCGACACCTGATTTGATACTGTTATTGTGGCCGTGCTCAGGACGCAGATGTCTGGAGCGCGTCAACAATCAGAGCTTTGCATGCACCAGCTGGTTAAGGTTAGGATGGAGGTAAGGGGAATGTTAAATTGCAAGAGGGTAAACGTCACAATTTGGTTAAATGTCCGTTTTACGGCGGGTGTCAGTACCGACGCTCTGGCACAGCGCGCAGGAGCTTGTCACCTGCTGACAGCAGGCTGCTGTCTTTTCCGAGGGCTGCATCTTGCCGGTCATTATCACGTGACAGCGACTAGTCGATGACAGGCATAAAAAGTCACTACAGAGCGGTGAAGTCGACTAGTGACTAGTTCATACAACCCCTGCTACTGCTCCCCAGAGTGTTCTGCAGCATAATCAGCACGTTCTCTTTGAACTTGATATCAAATTTTCGCCTCCTCTTCGTCTCCGCACGGTTAAACTTACCCTCGCGGTCTATCACTGGCAAATCAAAAGTGAGACGGATGACACAACCGCCCCCCGTACTTGCTTGTTACCACATTCCACCCGGCCACAATAAAAAACCGGCCATTATTCACCTCCGCCGACTCCGACACCGGCCAAAATATGATACCCGGCAGTTAATTAAATACAGGCTAATATTAGAGGATTTACGGTATTTCATTAAAATGCACAACATTTCCTTCTTGCTGCCAAGTCTCAGTGAGAATTAAATAGTCTAAGCTCTCACTGTGTCACGAACTCCTCCTCCTGACCACCCCCTACAGACCTAACTGGCGGAGCACTACACTACCCATCTGGCCAGGCTGTGCTTCTCTTTGGGATGACGGTGAATAGAACTGAAGTCAAAATGGAACTGAGCGTAAAATGGCGTTGCCTTGTTTTATATCTCTGAATTGTTGATAAGTTTTAGTAAAGCGGATTGGACACTTTAAGTCAACAAGCCAGATTCTCCTGCGGCAGCCGAAAGCTCTGATTGGTTGGAACAATGTGTCATGCATTTCTATGGAGATGAGGGTCTGTGCAGTAGTCCTGTTTTCATTAAACACATAAATCATGACATCTTTATTCCACAGATCATTCACTTGATTATTACTGATCAACATCTGTTTTGCTTAAATTTTTTAATCACAAATAAAGTACTTTGTTAAATCTTTTTTAACCACACTTCTACTTTCATCTGTCATTAAAGGGAAACACAAACCCTCTGAGGCCTGACTCATGACCAGAAGAGAAGAGGTGACCTGTTGTTAACAATGGGGGTGAGATTATTTTCAGATCCAAGGTCTCTGATGAGTCTCTTTAATTAGGACAAATGTGTAAAATCCTCTAAATGTTTCACATCTTACAAAAATCACACGACTTTGCTCGTTTCTTCAGGCCGTTTCTGCTGATCAGGTTAAAAAAAAAACACGTTTTTATTTCCCAAAGCAGCGATCACCCTGATCTGGTCTGTTTTTACACAAACTTTATGCTCAAATAGATCAACTTTAATATATAAACGTTAGAAGATTATGGTTTGTTGCATAATGAACACACACACACACACACACACACACACACGCACACACACACACACACACACACACACACACACACACACACACACATACACATGCATGAACACACACACACACACACAGGATGAGGCAAATTCAGTTTCATAAACAACTGCAGTCTCACACACGGATCGCTCACGCTGGGAGAGCGGATGAAAACAGCACTAATAGGAAAAAGATGAGAGGGCTTGCAGCGAGCACTTCCACAGAGGAGGAGCAGGAGGAGGAGAAAGACAGCTTCATCCCACTGGCACATCAACAGCTCTGAGATCAGATTAAAACAGATTATTTCCTGAAGAAGAGCCACCAAAATACTGATCATATGTGTTCACACACACACACACACACACACACACACACACACACACACACACACACACACACACACACACACACACACACACACACACACACACACACACACACACACACACAGATGAACGTGTGAGCTGTGACTCGCCCCACTCTCTTACACTTCAGTGATGATGGGTGACAGAGAGAGAGAGAGAGAGAGAGAGAGAGAGAGAGAGAGAGAGAGAGAGAGAGTGATTTTGACTTTTAAATTATTTATTTTTCATTACAAATCAACAATCAGCGTTAATGACTGAAACTTGTTTTCCACTAATAAAACCAGGAAAACTGATAAACCCAGTTTAGAAGTTGATCTTTAGGGAGCCCTGTCCATCCAGCAGTCAGAGCACCTGCCCGATCCCCCACACTGCTCTAACGGAGTCCAGGTTCCCAGTAAGTTCATAAAAAGCGTGTTCGATCTTTAAGCGAGCTTCCACCAGGCCCTTCAGGCTCCGCTCAGCATCAGTCCAGCTCTGTCCCAGCTGAGAGAGAGAGAGAGAGAGAGAGAGAGAGAGAGAGAGAGAGAGAGAGAGAGAGAGAGAGAGAGAGAGAGAGAGAGAGAGAGAGAGAGAGAGAGAGAGAGAGAGAGAGAGAGAGAGAGAGAGAGAGAGAGAGAGAGAGAGAGAGAGAGAGAGAGAGAGAGAGAGAGAGAGAGAGAGAGAGAGAGAGAGATGAGTTATAACGGACGGTTTTAGCACAGTATTACATCCGTAATGGGAGAGTAGAGTAGAGTAGAGTAGAGTAGAGGAGAGTAGAGGAGAGTAGAGGAGAGAATTTGGAGGAGGCAGCATGGATCCTGAACATTTAGGATCTGCAGCATCTCAGGAAAACATTTTCTCCTCCAAACTCTTTAACGTTCACATCCGTTCATTTAGAGAAAACTAACAATAAGTTAGCTGAACAGTTAAAACAGCAGCTTTGTTTGCTCAGTGTGCAGCAAAGGTCACATTTTTAGGATGTAAACCTGTCCATATGAAGGTCAACACCCCCACCTACTGGTGCTCGTTGGTACTGTCACCCAACTGCAGGGATGCTACTGTAGCGTTATGGATTTATGCTCTTTTATGAAAGAGAAACCATGCTACGTATTAATTCGGAATATTAATTTTAATAAATCAATAACCAAATTTTATATTGTTCAGAAGACTCAAAGGTTGTTTTCATCCATAAACTGCCGATAATATCTGAGTGTCTGTGTTTCAGTTCAATGAGGAAACAAGTTTGAAGGATTAACAGTTTTAATTCTTCAAGTTAAACTAATGATTTTGAAAATTGACAAACAGGAAATAACAATCACATTGGCAACTTTGTGGGACAATCTTTTAACAGTTTATATGCTGTTCTTGCTCAAATAGACCTTCTGGTGAATTTATGAAGATTGAGAATGTTGTGACATGAATGCGTGTGTGAGTCTGATTTTGCTTCAAGAAGAAACAGGTGTCTGAGTGAAGTGATGGTTTGGATAAACTTAGGTCTTATCAGAGAACTGCATCAAACGCTAAAACCGTGCTCTGTCTCACCGAACTCTTGTGGACCCTCTTTCGGATCCGGGCCGTGGAGGATGTTGTGGTTCATCCAGATGACACCGGCGGCTGACAGGAGACGTAGGTGTCGAACGGAACCGGTCCAGAGTTGCCCTCGGTACACGTGGATGGTAGAGCGTTTTATCGATGCGCTTTCTTAAGTTAATTCACTCAGAAATCAAAAGACTCGGTAATGAGTCTTCGTTAGAAGTCGCGATTCAGCTATTCTGCCTGGCTTGGCAGAAACAGCGTGAAAGGGGGGAAGAACGAGCCAACAGGCTCCGCCCCCCCCTTTGGTTTTCAGGTCTGTTCTTTCCCGTTGTCCAACACGAACTGAATCATAAAACTGAAAACTTACCAAAAACCTCTCTTCTCAAAGCAAAACATGTGCGTCATCAAATGTGTCTGGAGTTTACTGTGGGCAGATGTGTGTGGGTGTGTGTGAATGTTTGTGTGCTTGAGTGTGAAGGTCAGTACCACACATTCAACATTATCTACTTAAGTGTGGATTCATTAATCCATTATAATTACCCCAAAGCATACTAGTCATTCATTTGATTAAACACATTTATAATGAGCAAAATGATAATGGTTATTTTAACATTAAAATCACGAAAAAGAAGTTTAAACTTTATGTTTTGACTTGGTCTGGGTACAACTCATGTAAACACATCTTCTGGTAGACTGCAGGTGGCAGATGTTATGGTTTCCTCCCAGACTCGCTGGCGTTCAGGTCTTAATCTGTGGGTGAAAGTTCTCAGCGACCCAGCTATGACCCAGCTGCGTCCAACACCACCATTGTGACAGAAAACCCATATTTCCTCACGTTACACTACTTTAGCAGAACACCTCTCCTCAGTGGCTTACCTGTTTACAGTTTTTCTCAATTGCTAACGCACAATTCCTGAAGCCTTGCCCTTTTCTGAAAACATTCAACACAAAACCTCAGCTTCAAGCATGATTTACACAACCTCTCATTCCACTTGCAAAATCAAACTTTCGCCTCAAAACAGTTTTAGCTGTGCTTAAAATCAAACACTACTCTCAAATCATAAAGAAATTACTCAAAATTACATACACCATCAAGCAGTCAGTAAACAATACACCAAAAATAGAAAGCACAATGTTCAGGGCCATGCAATTTGTTTATTGTACCATATACAGCCTGCAGTCCGTTGTGCTACAGTGTTCAAGGAGAACAACAATACATGAAATGAAAAACATCAAAGGACTAAACATGTCATCAATGGGCCTCTTCTTGTCTGTGGGCTGGGTCAGGCCACAGCACTTCATCGACATCACATGCAATATTTTCCCTCCTGAGGCTCAAATTGGGTTGCACTCTAAGTCCTGCTTCCCTCATTGTCAGCCCATGGACAACAACATGGTCAATGGTTGTTGCTCTAATTTCATTGGCTATTTCCACTCTTCCTCTTCGTCCTCCTCTTTCTCTTTCTTGCCCTCCTCCTCACCCCCCACCTCGCGTCCTTGTCCTCTCACATTAATTCTTCTATCCATTCTCACACTTTCTCATTCCCACCTTCAACAACCTGTTTGCTCTCTGAACTTGCTTATATCGGTCATCACATCATTTGAAACAAGTGAAATCTATTTTGACTGATTGTGTTCAATCAATGACATTTGTGCTCTTGTCATGGGTAAATGTGTACCACTTGTGTTTACCGTTATGGACGACATATACACTAGAGTGCAGAATGTGTTTTAAGAACGAGAATGCCTTTAGAGTTTTGCTAAACCGTGTGAAATGGTTTAAGGTTTTGACAACAGCCTCAACAGTTAGCTTAATGAGTTCAAGCAACTGAGAACTTTCTTCAGTCAACGGATTTTAGTGTTTTAGTGTTTCATCTTGTAAAAATGTGTAAGGACAATTTTACAAGATGTGTACACCTCCCTGTTTTAGATGTCCCTATTTTAAGCAGCACTTGATTCATTTCTGTAATAATGACTGGGAAAATCAGAAGCCGTGTTAATAACTGGTGCATCATTTTAGTTATGTGCTAGAAAGCAACTTTAACCTAAAGAACTGTAATCTAAAATGTGTATAAGCATTAAGTTAAGACATTACTATGTTTTGATAAGATTATTGGAAGAAATCAGTATTTGTATCTAGATTTAGGGTACGCCTGACATCATTTACTGAATCTGTATTGCAGAAATATGTTAAAAAATAAAGATGTTGTCTGTTGTCTCAGTCAGTGCGCCCCAGGGCAGCTGTGACGACATTGCAGGTTATGTTTACATTATATTTTGTATGCTGTTTTAGATTCTTAACCACATCTGCAGTATAAACATTAAAAAAAACGTACCTCCATCATTAAACGTCTCAATCACACCGATGCGCTCGGACTGTGGGTGGTCAGGTGTCAGCGTTGGTTCGGAGCTCTCAACTCTCTGCTTGTCTGGTATCTGAAGATCCAACAGAGTTTCTGCACAATCATACCGTTTTGTTTGTCTTCCTTTAGCTTCATCCTCTGATCCCGTTGAAGAGAGGCTTCTGACTTGGCCTTAGACTTCTGGTAACCGAGGTTGACCGTTGGAGCCCAGTCTTCCGACTCAACCTCATCTATGGAGCTAGGGCGGCCTAAAAAGTCGCATAATGTTCATATTAAGACTACAAGTAATCACTACAATAGAACTAACATTGCGGTATTTAAACACCGCCATAAAACAACGTTAGCTGTTAATATACCTTGGAGGAAGTGGTCACCGCAGACGCGGGCATTGTCAGACTCTGCTCCTGCTGACCGCAGGCGTAGGTTTAAAATCCATTTTTTCCGACGTTGTTCTGTAAGCTTTTTATACTTGTCGCCTCTGTGAACGACAACCTTCGGTACTCTAAAAAAATATTTTATTTTTTTCTCGGTTAGAGCGATTGGAGCAACCATAAACAACACCAAACATAGGCATTTTTACCGTTGCGATTGCTAAATTGCTGTATTCCACTTCACTTCCTGCCCTCCGACGAATTTGCGCGCGCTGGTGATTACGTCACATGAAACCCACCTATTGAGAAAAACTGGAAATCCAACATCTGTCTTTTTGAGTCACCATAAATACACTTTTACCTCAGGAGGAGGAGTTAAAGGATCCTAGCATCTTGTCACGATAATGGATGTGAGGATGGAGCTGCAGCCGGACCGACAGATCGGATCTTCTGCAGTAACGGAGGTGGTGCTGCTCTGGTTTGTGGTGCTGAAGGAGCAGAGCTGGATGCAGAAGCTCTCCCTTTTCAGAGTTAAGACTCATCAAACGTGTTTATTTTTTAACAGATTCCGACGTCAGTGATGAGTTACATGGGCTGAACTCTTTCTGCTGAAACAAGTTCAAAGTGGTTCAAACAGCTGTTTCAGAATCAGAAAAACTTTATTTATCCCCGAGGGGCAATAAAAAAAAATAACAGCAGAGCAGCATGATGTTGGACATACAAACA
Organism: Nothobranchius furzeri; assembly: GCF_043380555.1. Taxonomy (NCBI): domain Eukaryota; kingdom Metazoa; phylum Chordata; class Actinopteri; order Cyprinodontiformes; family Nothobranchiidae; genus Nothobranchius; species Nothobranchius furzeri. Next base: position 6,034,193 of record NC_091745.1, on the reverse strand, counting down.
TTGAATAAATAGGCAATAAGGACGTAATTAAGCAGCAAGAAGATGGATAAAACAGTAAAGTATGCACACAAAAAAACACTGAGTAAGTGAATAAAGTGACTAAAGTGTCGTCTGTATAAAAGTTAAATATATGGAGAGCCCAAGGAGAGGGTTTATCGGGGGATGGTCTTATCTGCTGGAGTTAAAGAGCAGAATGGTTTTGGGGACAAAGGTGGCTCTCCTCCTCTCAGTCTTACAGGAAATGCAGTGTAGGCGTCGCCCAGAGGGGAGCCATTGAAATGCAGAGTGAAGAATGTGAGAGGCAGTGTTGCCAGATGTACGATAATTATCGTATTTGTACCATAATTTTGGGCTCTGTACGATCAATAGTTTCAAAAATCCTCAAATGTACGATAATTTCACATTGCATCTAGTAACACCGTTTTTTGCTGTGGCATTCCCAAGTCAATTACATAATTTTAAACTGTTCTGAAGTCAGATTTCACCTCAGTGCTTACAGGTTTATGCTATTGTGTCTATTACAAAAACTGACTCTGGATCTGTACAATAAATAGCCCAATCACATCGATAGGGCCTACTTTCGCGAGAAACTGTAAGGTTATATAAAACACCTTCTTTGTTATATTATATTGGAGTGAGAAGTCATTTATAGAACGTTATTATCAAATTTATAATGTACGATAATTTGTACTGAAAAACGATAATTTAGGCCTCTTTGTACAATATTGTGGGATTTTGGATCTGGCAACGCTGGTGAGAGGGGTTGTGGAGGATTTTGGCTGCCTGTCTCAGGGCTTGTTGACAGAAAACCTGAGCAAGAGTTCTGACAGGCAGGCCAACGATTTTGGAGCACACTGATGCAGTGTGCTGCAGTCTGTTCCTGTTCTGGAGGCTAAGGGAGTAGAACCAGCAAGTGATGGAGAAGGTCATGATGCTTTCCAGGAAGGCACAGTAAAAAGTCATCATGACTGAGGAGCTGACTCCAAAGGAGTTGAGCTTGGAGATATAGCCGTTGGTGGCACTTCCTGAGAATCTCCTCTGTGTTAGCAGAGAATTTCAGGAGGTTGTCAAAGGTGGTTCCCAGATATTTGTACTCCTCCACTACCTCCACTGGGTTCCCATGGATAATGGTGGTTACTGAAGCAGCCGGATCCCTCTGCCTCCTGCAGAAGGTCACCACCATGTCTTTGGTTTTGCTCACATTCAGTTCAAGTTTGGAGCTGTCACACCACTCTACAAACTCCTGAAGAGCAGGTCTGTGGTGTTGTGAGGAGCCTGACAGCAGTGATAGGAGGACTGTATCATCAGCGTGGATAAAAGGACATGACGGGAGCCAGCTGTGGTCGGTTCTGATCACTGCTGACCAGGAACGTCCCACAAAAGCTGCAGATTTGGAGATGCCAGCTGTTGAGCCATCCCAGATCAGAGCTCCTTAAAGGCCCACCGCAGCCAGATGTTTGTTCCTCCAGCATCTGCTGTGTAATCATCAGGTATTTACTTCACCTGTGAGTGGTCATAATGTTATGGCTCACCAGTTTAAACTAAAACTAATCATGAGTAGCAGGATTGATGGAGACCTCTGCTCTGAGGTTTGGAGGATTGAGTGGATTCATAAACCACTTTAAACACAATGAAACAGAAGTGAAGTCATCAATAAACAAACAATAAAAGGCAAACAAAAATGCTTCCATCTTATTGTTTTGGCGGGTAAAGCCACTTCCTGTCTGAGGACTTTACTCAGTAAAAGCTCAGAAAGCTTTTAGAGAAGACAATTTATGCAAAAATCACCTTTTACATCCTTTTATGCTGCCATGCGGATGGGCGTGGCCAGCTCCAACTTGTTTTCTTAAAGTGACAGAGCCCTGAAACAGCTCATTCTGGAAGGTATTTGTTGAATAAAGATTTTCGATTCCTCCAGACCTGTCTTATTATATAATAGCAGTTCTGGATTACATCTCAAATCTGTATGTTAGTGAAACCAGGCTTCAGGGTTCAGCTAGAGGTCTGTGTGTGGTGATTTGACTCCTGATCTCATGCTGCCATAAATGTTGTGTGTGTTTCAACTAATCTTCTATCAATGACAAATTTATGTTGTAGTTTAACCTTGTATCGACTTTTTATGGTGTAGCCCAGGATGTGATAAGAACTTCAGGGGGATGGAGATGTTTATGTTTGACTTCCTTTGATCTGAGCTGAAGAAGGAAGAAGGAGGAGGGAAGACCCCCGCCCATCTGGCTGATACCGGAGGGGGCTGGGAGAAGACCCAAGGCCGGGGAATGCTTCCGAGGCAGGGGTTGCCATGGAGACGGAAGGGGGGCCAGGAGGAGAGAGTTGAAGAGGATAAAAGTGTGAGGGCTCCGGGGGGAAGGGGCTTTTTTATCTCTCGGGCTTTTTGGGTGTTTGAGAAGAGTTCGGAGGACAACTGTAACGGTTGAGTGATCTGACCCGCTGCGTCGGGAAATCTGGAATATTTTTACTTCATCATATAAAATAAAATATTTGCTCCTTCATATAAGGGGCTTTAAACGGAATCTCCAGCCTGGGGTCTCCAATCGTGTCGTGTAACAGCTGAAAGGTGAGGCGCTGGTTACTTTTTGATCCCGCTCCAAGAGGTTTACATTTAAACTTAAAGTCTTTAACCTGGGCATAGCATAAGCTGCAGGTGACTGAGTTGTGGTGAAGTTATAACAAGAGTCTTCCTTTGTGCTGCTAAAGTATGTTTGCCAGAGTCTAAATCTAGGTAAAGATGATCGCTGATTAGCTCACAGAGGTGTAAGCTCAGACTGGAGTCACGCTCACGCACAAATAGAATTACAAGTCAACCCTGAGACGTAGTGTTTATTAAAGAGTCAGCTAGTTTGGGAGGATGACTTGTAACATGGCGCCCAATAACGTGGGGCTGTGATTTCGCAGTTGAGTAGAAAACAACCTGTTGTGAGCTTAGAAAGTCCGGAACTGGGAAAATTGTCCGCAAGGGCGGACAATTTGTCCCTAAGGAGCCGGCTATATTGGCCGAAGGGGGCCGTTTAGGGAGCCTATGAGTTTAGATTCTGAAGTCCAGTAGCTGGAAGTGTGTTGGAACGCACTGGTCCGGTTGGATCGGTTCCGTAGAAGTGCGTTTCTCTCCACCAGGTGCACACGGCGCAAAGGGGTTTTGTGAGAACCTCTTAGCAGAATTCTCACACGCAGGAAAGTGAGTGGCCTCGTAAAAGATTCTCACAAAATAGAATGAAGTCGCAGGTTGCAATTCCTGACCTCGTGGACGTAATCCGGGGCAGAACAGCTAAGTTGCTGCTGGTGTGTGTGCACGCACACCCTGCCTTTAAAGGACAACGATTTTGATGCGAGGTGATCTTTATGAGTAAAGATACTCGTGTAACTGAGGGAAAATTTAGGGATGGCTGCAGTAAGCGAGGGAGGAAGAACGCGGTGAGAGAATGGCTGATATTGAGAGCTTGTGGGCTCGTGACGACCCAGCTGGAGTGCGAGCGGTATTTTCTAACAGAGGTTGGTGAGTTACGCTCAGCACGTCTAGCAGATGGGTCAGATATCGATTTTCAACCCGCGTTCAATGATAAAATGCCCGCTTTATGCATGCCTGCGCCGAAATATGCTAGTTGGTTGTGCATTTCAGACTTAGTGGAGCTTGTGCAAAATAATCTGTCTGGTTTTACTCATCCAGCAAGCCTTGTGCCAGATCATGATTTTCAGGTGGTGGTGAGAGGAGCTGTTGTAGATGTGGATAAAGAAATGGACAGGATTGTTCAGGGAGCTTTGATTGATTAGAAACAGAAAGCCCTTTTCAGACGGGAGATGAAAACTATTAACTTTGCCAAAAAGTAAAAATGACTGTGGATTGTGCAAAGGAGAGCTATATGTAATTCAAGCTACCCCTCCCCCGTGTGTGCCTCAGAATCCAATGGGCAGGGGGGTGGAGGATTGGAACGAGTTACTTGTTGATCTGACATATAAAGTTTCTGGGATATCAATACACTCCTGAAGGGAGAAAGGTAGATGTGAAAGTTTTTGAAAACATCACGCTGCCAAAAAACCCTGCTGCAGCTTGAAGGAGTGCTGGAAAGCTGGGGTTTTATGGTGAAAATATACCAAAGCTGTCAGAAAGAATGCAGTCTCTCCAGGCCTTAAAGCGAGGGGTTAGAAGCAAGGGGGGTGAAACTGATGAGTAATGACCGTGTGCTCACAGAGGAGAGTGAGTGAGGTCATTGAACTTTGTAAAAACAGTCACTGTGCTTTTGAGCACAGAGACACAGAAAAACACAGAATGATGTTATGGCATTCTGGGCATGGATTAAATATGTAAATAACAAGAGGACCTCTCAGAGAAATGGGAGAATTGCAGGTTCTGCTCAGAAAGCAGAGCTCACAGCTGTATTAGAAGCTATGGGTACATCATGTGCGCTGAGAAAAGGCAACTTCCAGGTACGACACCAGCCGGCCAACACACTGAGTGACACCTCTGCTGCCAGAGGTAATGCTGCGGTGGACAGACTGGTGCAGGCCAGAATGGTGAGATTGGTTTTGCATGACAGTACAGAGTCTGACCACGACCTGGTGAAGAAACTGCATTAAACTCTGGGGCGCCCCGGTCTTCAAAGGCTGAAGAAGTGGTGCTTGCAGAATGCAGTTTGCATCCCCCATTTGGACTCTGTGCTGAGAGATGTTAAATCACACTGCGCTCTATGCTTAGAGCTGGGTAAACAACCCACAGAGAAAGTGGTTGGCGACCGTATTGGTCCAGAAGGCTTGACCTCTGTCTCTTGTGACATTGGAGAGCTGAAGAGAACACGAAGGGGCAATAAGTATTTCCTGGTGGTCAAAGGGAACAGGGGGGAGAGTATATGAGGTATGTTCCCTTTGCCCAATATGACAGCAGGAAGGATTGCAGATTGCCTAGCGAGAATCCTGATGTGTTATCCACAAATAAAAGCTATCAGGATGGATAATGTACCACATTTCAAAAATAAAGTTGTTCTGGAGCTGCGGGAGAATGAAGGACTGATAATCCAGTGGTCCATCCCCTACAAGCCACACACAAACGGAGTGGCTGAGAGAGCAGTTCGCACCGTTAAAGAGGCGATAAAAACCTTGAACTTGAAGGAATGGGATTCTCCAGGAGCAGTTCTGGCCATTAATAAGGCTCTATTAGAACAGCCTTTGAGACAAGAAACTGCTAAAGACACACTCTCTGTCTCTCTACAGGGAGAACAAGAGAGAAGCTTCCTGCATAAAAGACCCCAGGATGGAAAAGTTGAAAAGATTGAGGGGAACCAGGAAGGTAACACAATCAGATGTGCAACCCCTAACCAGAAAACAGTCTGGCTTGGAGACTGTAAAGAAGTGGGTCCCACTAAATGAAGGGGGAATTTCATCCCCAATATGGCTGCTGAGTGCATCAAGTTCAGGGGGGATCACATTATGTAAAGTACAAGGGCAAAGTTGTGATGAGGAGTGCTTCAGCTGGTCAGTTTACAGACCGGGTACATGCGCAAACTGTGGCAATGAGGTTGCTGAGATAAAATGGGAAGGCCCGAGATTTCTTAAAGACAAAGTTCTGAGAAAAAATCCTTCACCCACAAACGTTGTGGAATTACATGGTGTGATGAAAGTGGCGTGGTGTGGGGATTGTTGGATGAGTAAAGCAGGCAAAACAAGGATTGGTCGTTTGGATCATCATAGTGTTGATGAATCTAGAAAATGTTGTAGAGTGGACAAAGGAAGACTCTCCAGTTGTTCAAGTTCATGTGGGGTGCGAATTTACCCTGTGGTGTTGCTGGTTCCTGAGATGAGTCACCTGTCAGGCTTGACATGCTCCCAGGCATATTGGGAGAATTGCTTTAAAGAAATAGTGTGTACTAGAAAGGGAGGGAGTTTGAGTGAAACTTTCTCACCTTGGGGAAAGGTGCTGTGGGAAGCTACTGAACCACAGCTGTGTTGGAGAGACAGGCGAGGCAAGTTTCCTATAACCACTGACGAGTGGGAAAGGAGACAGGTTCGTCATGAGACAACAGATAAGGATTGGTACACCTCAGCTACTGTACCAACATGTAATGACTTGTCAATAACCAGAAGTCAGACGCAAGTATTAGTTAAAACAAAAAAAGGCTGGAGGAAGCTGGATGTCTGGAGAGACTCACTCAAGAAGAGTGATGGTGTTTTAATAGCAGTAAACTTGGAGTGGGATCGGCACGCGGAGACCCCCAGGCTATTTACAAGGGACACCGTGGCTGCGCCAAGGCCACAGGTGAATTAAGAAAAATGTGTATGATGAAGCTCTCTGCCTAATTCTCCTCGTCTCTACAGGCAGCAGAGATTCATGGATTCCTGCGGAGAGTGGGAGGAGGAGGAGCTAGATCGGCTCCTCACACGACCTCCTGATAAGACTTGCTGGGAGAGTTGGAGAGGAGGTATCTTATGTTGTATCGGCTTATTAATCTGTGTGGTAGCGATATCTTTCATCTCAATGCCTGTTTCACGAGTTGTAACACTCAAGACCACGGCTGTGGTTAAAGGGTGGGTTCACAAGCGACCAGGAACCCTAGACCTGCCTAGAGTGTCGTGCTTGACTCCTCACGAGGAGAACTTTAATGCCACTCAGTGGATGGAATATTGTAAGGCTGTTACACAGGGCTGTCCAATCCCTGATCCAGGCGAGGCCTGTAGCCCCACATCTACCGGCTGGCTGATGTGGTTAGAGCAGCTTAATAATGTCACCGACAGCCATAATTCTACTTATGGGCTGTTAGGATGGGAGGAAGGAAAGCTTAAAGTGTGGGATTTCACAGTTGATGTACAACCTGTGGAATGTATTACTAAAATCTACCATTTTGGGGTACTAACTGTCTGGGGAGAATATATAACTGGTTTTGATAAGGTTTCTGATTGCATGATATTCAGACTCCTTGCGTTCCCGAATGGAACTGCAGCTGGGAATGATAGCTGGGCAATGGAGGGGGGTTCCCTACCCCCCATGTCGCAGCTGATTGCTCCACAAGACGCAGACACGGCTGTGACCCCTCACTTGAGGAGGCAGACGCGTGCTGCTAAAGAGCAGACGAAAGGCCACAGGCTTCCTAGTCCACAGAGTATTTGGTTGGACAGAACCAAAGCTTTTTCAGCTTACAAAATGATCCCTTTAGGAAAGGGAAAACAACTGTTACCCATGACATTGCATGTAACCCCAAAGGGAGTTAAATTAAACTTCATTCATGCTCCGCATGTGCTGAACAGGAGCTTGATAGATGGAATGACAGAATATTTTATGATCATCCCACGTCTGGCCTGGGACAAAGGAGAGGCGGATAGCGTGTGGAGATGTATTAAGAAATTAACTAGTGACCCAAAATACCCCAGAACATGGTGGAATAATTATATATGGAAGTTAATGTCCTTAGGTGGACATGTACGAGGTCCTTTTCCTGGTATGATTCCGAAAACGAGTCATGATGCATGGCTTGTGAATAGCACATCGAAGAGATGGGCTCTGAATGTGTCATATGAAATGTGGACGGAGGATGTTCATGGCTTAATGGGACATTTTGCCCCGAACGGGTTCGATAAGCCAGGGCGAGTGACAGAGTACGATGTCCTTTTTGGACAATGGTGGGCTACCAATCTGACAGAAGGGGTGTTAGAATGCAGGCCTAAAGAGAGACTCGGCTCTACAATCTTTTGGATGGCTAATTTACTGGCGTTGTTGAACCCAGCTACAGTCCCAACGATTAAAGATGTAAATGTGAAAAAAGGTGTAAATATGACTCCTCCGTTCGTGAGGATGGAGAAACATGGCAGTTTAATAGAACTGACTATGGTCCGATCTCAAGGTCCGCATCTAGATGATTTGTACTCCACCCCAGCTTATTCAAAGTTTCGGTTTATGAATATGACATGGGGGCATTATACTGGAGAGCTGCGAGACTTGGAGTATGATTATGCGTATCGCGAACAAGCTTTACGATTCAGGGAAGCACATTGGGTGCGAAATTCTCTGTTAACCAGGTGGTGTAGGTCTGATGCGTGCTTCAGAACTTTGGCCCAGCCCGCTACGAAAATTGCTGTTAGAAATGGGAAAAATGTGTATAATCCTTATGAACTGGGCGGCTTTGTTGACCCTCACGGTTACCCCCACTGGTGGCACTCAAATTGGAGCAGCTACGTCGTCTGGGACTCAGAGAATTTCCCATCATTAGGAGTAGGATGGGGTTACTTTGCCAACTCGAAAGGCCCCAAGGCTTGTTTTTGTCAGGAGGACATAGATGCTGTTGAATACAGGAGCGACTTGGGTATATGGCCCTTTCAAGCATGGATTCCTGTTGGTGGGGGTCGTTGGGAGCAGAACTGTTCTGGTTCCTTTCATTTTCCCAATCGGACAGGCACATGTTGGTTGAGTGAAAGAGCTAGGATGTCTGATTGGGAATTTGTCCAGAAGGGTTTTAAAATTATTGGCCAAGGATTAACCTTAGGTATCAGAGAGGCCGTTAAGGTGGTCGCCCAGGGAGCAATGGGTGTTGCCTCTCTGATAATCTCTGAATTATGGGTTTACGCCAAGGTCCCTGTGATCGTAGGAGGGGTCCTGGTGATGTTATCTGTTTGTGTTAAACTCATGCATCTTTTGAAGTGTTTTGCCAGCTGCAACAGGAGATCTGCTAATCAGCCCCGATGGCAGGAGGAAGGGCCTCCTGAGTCAATTAGATTGGGACCACGTGGACGCCGGGCACTGAGGAACAGAGCTGCACGCAGGTAGCATCTCCCTTGTAGAGAAAGTTCTCAAGGAATCATGGCCCGTGCAGAATCTCCACGTGAGGTATTTGAAGAAGCAGATGAGGATGTGCTGATTACCTCGGTAAGACTGTCTCTATTGGGTTAATCTTACCGGCGAGATATGCTAATATTAGATGCACAAGAGGCCTAACTGAGGACTCTTGGAATGTTGATGTGATAACTTCTGCTTAATGCATGATGGGAGAATGATTGGTACATCCTGTTATCTGATCAGGATGGAAAGGCCCACTTATTCATTGTGGTTACTAATTTGCATGCTGTAACTTGTGTAATTCCTGCGGGAAGCAGTGAAGACCTGTGACCTGCATTAGAGGTCTCTAGGATTTTTACATACCTATTAGTGGCATGTTTGATATCATTATATGGATGTGTTGTACTAACAGAATTAATGATGAAGAAGTGTCTGGCTGCATTTTGTGAGAAAGACCTGACCTCAAGTTCACAGAGGATGGTAGGGTGCTGCTGACCCCTAGTGGGGTCATAAAGGTCATGTGTGACTGGTACCAGAACCAAGGTCTGTTTAGTGTCTCTGTGTGTGTTTTTAGGTTGATGAATCAGAGGATCTAATGCCTGGCCCAGACTCTCAGGAGATGCTGGTGCTGGCACCCAGTGGACAGAAGCCGCTGGTGAACAAGCGACGTCAGCCTGGGGTGATGCCACCCAAGAGAGTTTCACTTTACGGGCTGGTGGATGGTAAACCTGTAAGGATAAACCCGAATGGACCGTGGAATGCACATGTTTGGGAACGTATTGTGTTGGTCTCTGATGGTACCAGTCATAAAGGGACTCGAGTGGCGAGGAGGGAGAAGATTCTTCAGAGAATTACACGCTCGACTCTAGTTAAGCATTTTGATTGTGTCAGGCGCGATGTGTCCCGGGGCCAGACACGCTTGCCCTGTCAACTCTCACATTTCAGAGAAGGCGACGTAGATTGGTGCTGGATCAGTACACCCCACAACGACTACGTGCAGGAGGGCGAAGAGCCAAGGCGTGTGGTCAGGATGCAACCATCACCTGCTAAAGTGGACGTTCCGATGCAGGAAGTGAGCCCTCCGGAGTTCGATCTGCGTCGGCAGCTTCAGGCCGCTCCGTCTGTCCAGGCCATAGTACCACCAGTGATGAATGCAATAAATCCACATGTTTACTTGTATCCAGGAAATTTGAATATGCAGTATTTCCCGCAGTTTATGCCATTTAACGAAGCTTGGTTTCAAGGGGGGTGTTGAATAAAGATTTTCGATTCCTCCAGACCTGTCTTATTATATAATAGCAGTTCTGGATTACATCTCAAATCTGTATGTTAGTGAAACCAGGCTTCAGGGTTCAGCTAGAGGTCTGTGTGTGGTGATTTGACTCCTGATCTCATGCTGCCATAAATGTTGTGTGTGTTTCAACTAATCTTCTATCAATGACAAATTTATGTTGTAGTTTAACCTTGTATCGACTTTTTATGGTGTAGCCCAGGATGTGATAAGAACTTCAGGGGGATGGAGATGTTTATGTTTGACTTCCTTTGATCTGAGCTGAAGAAGGAAGAAGGAGGAGGGAAGACCCCCGCCCATCTGGCTGATACCGGAGGGGGCTGGGAGAAGACCCAAGGCCGGGGAATGCTTCCGAGGCAGGGGTTGCCATGGAGACGGAAGGGGGGCCAGGAGGAGAGAGTTGAAGAGGATAAAAGTGTGAGGGCTCCGGGGGGAAGGGGCTTTTTTATCTCTCGGGCTTTTTGGGTGTTTGAGAAGAGTTCGGAGGACAACTGTAACGGTTGAGTGATCTGACCCGCTGCGTCGGGAAATCTGGAATATTTTTACTTCATCATATAAAATAAAATATTTGCTCCTTCATATAAGGGGCTTTAAACGGAATCTCCAGCCTGGGGTCTCCAATCGTGTCGTGTAACAGCTGAAAGGTGAGGCGCTGGTTACTTTTTGATCCCGCTCCAAGAGGTTTACATTTAAACTTAAAGTCTTTAACCTGGGCATAGCATAAGCTGCAGGTGACTGAGTTGTGGTGAAGTTATAACAAGAGTCTTCCTTTGTGCTGCTAAAGTATGTTTGCCAGAGTCTAAATCTAGGTAAAGATGATCGCTGATTAGCTCACAGAGGTGTAAGCTCAGACTGGAGTCACGCTCACGCACAAATAGAATTACAAGTCAACCCTGAGACGTAGTGTTTATTAAAGAGTCAGCTAGTTTGGGAGGATGACTTGTAACAGTATTGAAAATGTCAACAGTAGAATTGCTGAATCACTTTATGTGAGAGGTCTTTAGTGCAAACAACGTCATAACATGTTTTGTATCAACTGTTGGGGTTATTAGGAGCGAACAATTAGTAAGCTTCAACTTACTTTTGGATTCTTCAATAAATTCTGTAAATATGGGAATATTTACTGATTTATTAATTAATTAAGATATTCTTAGATATACGGGGCACCATTCCCCTTTTTCCGGGGAAAAATTGAATCCAAAACTCTTATCAGTCTTTCTTGAAGTTCGTAGAATCCTTGGAGCAGAGACTTCTCTTCGACACAACAAAGCTACTGGACACAAAAATCTGAATTTTATAACATTTAATTAACAATTTGTCAAATGAATAAACAGTGGAATAGATGAATAATAACCGTGTGATATGATTGAAGATGGATGTGTTTGCATGTGATGGAGGATGTATGAATGGGGTCCTTTGTTCTCACAAAGGAGTAGTGTGTATGTGTGTGTGTGTGTGTGTGTGTGTGTGCGTGTGTATGGATTCAAAATGGAGTCTTGAATACAAGATGGCTGACCCCTTTGTCTGGCTAAAGTGTGGGTGGCAACTTGCACTTTAACTTCCAAAGCACTTAGAATCAGTAGTAACTTAACCTTAAATCACTCAAAACATTTCAAAAGATCATGAAACAACACAAAAGATTAATCACAAATTAATATCTTTTAGTTTCAGCCTGGCCATGACAGAAACCATTTTAAGATACCAAACAATGATCAATAAGCAGTTTATTCTTCAAAATGACCCGACGGACGTGTTTGGGACGAAAGAGGAAAACACGAAGCTACTTTTTAAGCAATAGCGCGATTTTATTGCTTATTCTGGACTATAGAGGAAACGGGAGAAGAAAAGGAGAAAAAATAAGTTTTCTGATCACCAAAGCAGCAAGGCGTCCCCCGCTGTTATGACTTGACGGTTCTCCGTTTTTCTCCGCAGTTTCCAGCGTCATCCGCCGGTTTGATGCTTTCTCCGTTGTTTGGCTCCACGAGTGTTTCTCCACGGCTGGACACAAAGAAAACGAAGTTCCTTTTGGGCTGAGTTTGACAACTTACAGCGTTTCTGAGAGCTGGATGGAGTTGTTGTTTCCCTCCGCGGGTTCTGTGTCCTCAAACATCAGCTGGAGGGGAGCAGAAACGAGCAGATCAGCGGTCCCGTGGGCTCAACTTGGCTCTTAGAGCTTCCGCGTGCTCAAAGAAGTCGGAGCGTTCGACAAGCGTGTCCTCACCGCCAGGTATCCTGGGCAAAAGAACGAGGTTTCTTTGTCTCATTCATGATTTATAGTCTTTGAAGTCGCGGGAAAGCTCCAAGCTCCCGCCTCCCGCAGATCGTGTTTCTGGTACTAGGCGGTGACGTCATCACAATGCTTCCGTGTGCAAAGCATCATGGGAAATGAAGTTTCTTGGCGCTGATGTGATTATTTGCTTTTCAGAGCAATTTAAGCACAGTCATTTTGGAGAAAATCACTGCATAGTAATTTCCTCATGAGGTCAGACCCTCAACATTCCCCCTTTTGGTTTCGGGGATCGCGCCCAAAGCTCGATCGTCGGAAGCACATATGGGTTTGTTCCTCATGAACGTAGGTCGACTTGATTGTCGGAAGCACAGGTGGGTTTGTCCCTTAGGACGTTGGTCTCCTTGGACGCCTTTGTCTTTGGTCTTTGTCTTGGATCCTGGCGCCTTTGGTCTTTGATCCTGGTCAGGCACAAAGAGGATAGGAAACGGGATAGTCCCCAACGCGCATAACGAGAAGAAGCCACTCACGCAGGTGGTACGCAATGATGATGTCGTCCATGCGAGAGGTAGTAGTGTAGAAGGAGGAAGGTCGGTGGGCGGTTAACTCCACGAGTGGACACAAAGGCATCTCACCGCCGGCCATACAGTTCAGTTTATGGAGCACGCGGTGATGTACGAGGTCCATAGTTCGCAAACGCGCATTGACCTATGTGGTCCCAAGATTCCCCCCTTTTTGGTCCAAAGGGTGGATCAGGACAGTCTTTGGGCTAAAACAAGGACCATAAAACTAAGAGGTACTACAATGTGCTGGTGTGTCAGACAGAGTCATTGACAGACTGAGCTGGGCCGGCACATAACCACTAGTCAATATGTGACCAAGTAAGAAACAAAAATACAGAAAACCCCAAAAAAAAACATGTAACATATAACATCCAAGAAAATTCATAGCAACCTTGAGGTCTCATAAAATACATTCTTAGGTCATACATTCAGTGTGTAGCTTATAAAGAATGTGACATACTGCAACACTCAGATAAATATGTGAGGTAGACTAAAATGAGAACTACTCTTAGGGTTACAAAATAATAAAAAAAACGTTGCTCACCCCCTTTAGACAGGTGTGGTACATTAACGCTTGGAGTCTCCCCGAACGCGGTTACGAGGCACACCGTAGGTGAGCAAGTGCATCTTATCTTGGAGTTTATTAACACGCCTGTAGGCGGAATAAGCTATCACGGCCGTGATGAGCCATTCCATCCCCAGGGCGACCAATGTGCAGATTAAAGTCGTATAATCTGTGTCAATGTAGCGTCTTGGGCGTCAAAGTAAGTTCACGCGGGTTTTGTGTGAACTTAGCAAATTTGGTTCCTTCAATCAGTAATTGTTGGTCAATTTCTAAATCGAAGGCAAAGTTACAACCCCGGAAAGCGTCCATGATCTCAATCTCTGAGTCATGCTGTTCGAGGTTGAGGTGATGGAGTGCCAGGTTTCTAGTTCAAAGTGGAAATGCCTACCGTCCTTTCAAATACCAATGTTAAGCATCGACTTAAACCTATAGATGTGAGGTGTCACAATTATGGGAACATGTAACAGGAAACCGAGTTCTAATTTTTCTGCATCAACGTGAATGGGAATTGCACTACCTAGGCTGTACGCTAGGTGGATTGGTGAAAGGTGCACAGTAGAGGGGTAGCAGCTGTCAAGCTAACTTTGAGCAGGTCCAGTGGTACCAAGTACGGGGAAATACGACTTTCAACCAAGCTGTCCAGCGTGGAACTTACTTCCCTGAGCAGGTCCTACCTCAAATCTCTCACCACTCGTGTGTACACAATATCCTGAGGTATGGTTTCAGACAAAGTCTTGATTGCACGTAGAGATTCATTAATCAGAGCCTAGAATAGGTACCAGAGCACCCTGTAAGGTTTTAGTAGGTACATCCTGTTAGCGGTCTAGGAAGGAGTTTCTCTTGGTTAGTGAAAGTGACGGCGGGGGGGGGGGGGGGGCCTGGTTCTTTGTCGGTTAGTACATGTTAGTGGGTTAAACGTGCACTTCCCCCCCTTTTTCATTTCCATGCATAGAACTATGTAGCGACTACGTCTACCTCCTGCGGGGAGTCTGGTCTCTGTACCCGCGGGGATGGTTTGACGTAGGGTTTGATTTGGTTTGCATGTACCCATTTGTAGACAGGCTCCTGTCTCGCTTTGGTGATGCGTAACCTGTATGCAACTGGAGAGAGTTTTGCCACGATCTCAAATGGTCCTGACCAGCAGGGCAGGAACTTCTTAGGTTTGCGTGCCGGTTGGGCGAACCGAAAGTAGAATACTTTGTCACCCACCTCGTATTCGCGGCTGGTTGTCTTTTGGTCGTAGTAGGCTTTAGCGCCTTCTACGTTGGTCTCCAGTTTCTTCTGAGCGTGCGCGAACGTAGCTCTGAGGTGTGTTTTCAAGTCTGCCACATACTGATGAGCGGTATAGGCAGTGGCAACACTGACATCCTCTGGGTGATACAGGAGGTGCAGTGGTAGAGTCATCAGTCTGCCGGTCATCATCTCAAAGGGCGTAACCCCAGTGGATCGCTGTGGAGTGGACCGTATGGCCATCAGGACCAGAGGGAGCTTGACGTCCCAGTCCTTCCCAGTGGAGCAGACGTACTTTTTGAGCATAGAGACGACCGTGCGGTTCATCCGTTCGACCTGTCCGGATGACTGTGGGTGATAGGGAAGGTGGAATCTCACTTCCACTCCCAGAAGTTCAAACAGGGACGTCATTACACTGGATGTGAAATGAGTTCCTCGGTCAGAGTCAATGCAGAGTGGAAGTCCCCATCGACTGAAAACGTGGTTAATCAGCAGTACAGCGGTTGTGACGGCTGTATCGTTTGGCGCTGGAAGGCACTCAACCCACTTTGTGAAACTGCAAGTTACAGTTAGCATATATTTGTTTCCTCTTGCCGATTTGGGAACCGGTCCAACCCAGTCGATCTGCAGGTGGGACCAAGGGAAGGTTATTCCCCTGCGTTGCAGTGGTGCTCTAGCAAGCGGCTGGGAGGGTTGAAACTGGGCACAGATGAGGCAGCCTTGGACATAGCTGTGTACGTCCTTGGACATCGACGGCCAATATGCTACTTCTGTCAGTGACGCGAGGGTAGCTTTTGCTCCGCGGTGACCTCCAACCGGAGTGTCGTGGGCGTAGGCAAGCATCACTCCTCTGTGGTCGAGTGGAACAACCCAGCGCGGCGGGCTGTGATCGTCACGCATGTAAACTAACAAATCGTTTTGTAGTTTCAGGTGCGTGAGTTGACGATGCAGGTTTACCAAATCTTGGCTTGCACCAATAGGTGGTGATGGTTGTTTAGACATCGGGCCCTTTTGGAGAAGCTCGCGGATGAGCTTCAGGTCAGGATCTTGTTCCTGCATGGTGACTAAGTCCGCGTCCTGTGGTTGTCTGCCTAGAAACACGGGTACCTCAACGGTCCGAGGTTCGTCTGCCTGTTTAGCATGGCGACGAGTAATCGCGCAGACCTTGTGAACGGCCTTGGGTGGAAGCCACTCGTCTTTGAATTCCCAGCAGGTTCCCTGGTCAGCACCGAGCTTAGCAAGGCGGTCAGCTTCGTCATTACCATCTTTCTCTGGACCTAGGGTCCTGGAGTGACCTTTGACCTTTTTCCAGTAGACCATTATGCCTTTCTCAGTGGTGAGCAGATCACACGCTAGGAATAACTCCGAGTGTTTCACGTCTCTGTTCCTGGCGTTTTTCATGTGGTTCTCCTTCCACATGGGGAAGTGAGAGATGAAGCTGTGTCTAGCGTAGTTTGAATCAGAGCAAAGGACGATTTGAGTGATGTCCAAGGCTGCCGCCTGCTGGAGGGTTATCAACACTGCAGCAATTTCGGCGTACTGACTAGACTTTTGGCCCAACCGGTAGTGATTTGGTTGCTTAGTGTCACAGTCCACCCAAACGACTCCAACCCCGGCACGGAGCTGGCCTTCGTGAAGGTAGGCGCATCCGTCAGTGTAAACTTTCGGAAGCCCTTGGCAAACATTCTCATCAAAGTAGCGATGATTGGATGCGGTTGGGTAGACTGCGGCAGGTGTGTCCAGGGGGCCCATGACGGAGTCAGAGTCACAGTGCTGGCAGCCTGCTAGCCCTTGTCCTAGCGCTAGCTTGGTGTTCTGACCATACTTGACCTCAATGTTGTATCCTTGGAGCACCATCATCCACGTCGCAATGCGGCTGTTTGACACTCTTCCTTCGCGCAGACGCTGGCTGTTTAGGAAGGTGACAGGCTGATGACACGTTTCAATGATCACTTTCTGTCCACCGATGTAACTACGAAAGTGTTCGACGGCCCAGACTGTAGAGAGGAGAGCTCTCTCGCAGTCTGAGAACTGGAGTTCCACCTTGCTCAGAGGCTTGCTGGCGTATGCCACAACTCTCATGTCCTGATCGTGTTTCTGCTTCAAAGCAGCGCTCAGGCAGTGAGAGGAGAAAGTAGCCTCTATGTAGAACTCTTTATCCTTGTCTGGGTAAGCCAGACAGGGTGCGGACGCCAACTTCTGTTTTAGGAACTGGAAGGAGTGTTCTTGGGGTCTGTCCCACACGAAAGGTGTGTCGTTCCGAAGTAGCTCGGTGAGGGGCCTCGCTGTTTCAGCGTACTCCTCAATGAACTGTCTGGAGTAGTTGCAGACTCCGAGGAAGCTCCTGAGTTCGGTCAGATTAGCTGGGGCTTTGATGTCCTGAATGGCTCTAATGCGTCCCGCTTGGGGCTCGACTCCATTAGGGCCAACCAGCAGTCCAACATACTCCACTTTGGTTCGACACCATTGTCCCTTGAGAATCGCCAATTTAGCTCCGGCGTCAGCGAGCTGTTGCAGCACGTGACGGAGTTCGGCCAGGTGCTCCTCGAAGGTTCGACTCCTCATCAAGATGTCATCGACATATATGAGGTTCCCTCTGGAAGCAGCATCTGACATGGCTTTGTGGAGGAAGATGTTGAACTCGGCAGGTGAGTTAGAGTAGCCAAAGGGGCAGCGGTTCCAAGTATATTGGCGATTTCCAAAGGAGAAAGCCAGTTTATACTGGTCCGCCGGCTCAACCTTCATGGTCCAGAAGCCGTTGGCTACGTCAACCGTAGAGAAGAAACGAGCATCTCTGACTCTGGCTAGCTCCTGATCTAAATGGATCATAGGCCACCTGGAGAGAGGTACTTGTTTGTTCAGTGCGCGATAGTCTATGGTGAGACGCCATTTCCCAGTCGGTTTCAGAACCGGCCAGATGGGAGAGTTGTAAGTGGAGTTACACTCTCTGATGATGTTTTTCTCCTTCAGCTGATCGAGGATCTCCTGGATCGACTCATAAGCAGCGAGGGGAATCTTGTACTGACGTACAAAAGTAGGAGGGGCATTCGGGTTCGTTGGAATGCGAACCGTATGCAGGTTTGTGAGTCCACAGTCCAGGGAGTCCCTGGATAAGACGGACTGAAACTCGTAGAACAGGCTTCTAAGCTCTGCTCTCTGCTCCTCTGACTCCAGCGCATCCGCTTTGTCAAGCTGCTGGCTGACTTCGGCCTCGAAGCCGTCATAAGGTTCAGAGGAGGAGGGTCTCTGATGTTCCGGGCTTTCAACCGGTGACTCAGAGGGTTGAGTATTTATTGCAAAAACCGTTAGACACTGACCGCAGTCAGTATCTAAGGTTGCACTGCAAATAGGTTCCTCAGGAAGGGCTTCATGCCGCTTGATGGTAATCATTTGTGAAGGGAAAGTACTGAATGTGTCTACACCAACCTGTCTGTCGTTCAAGAACAACGGAAGTTGTCCGATCACGGGGACTGAAAGTTCGAAGTCATGGAATGAGCTATCTATCAGCATGCCCAAGGGCTTTCCTGCCGGCAGGTGGATAGGACTCTGGGTCGGATTTTCGACCAACAAGTACGCAGAACGATTGTTCAGCTCCAAGAGTGGCGTGCCACAGACGGCTAAGTTGAGCTCCAAGAAGTGTGGTGATGGCTGGAAGAAGGTCTGTGTGCCTGGCAGCTTCTGATGCTTCATCAGAGTTAGACGGACAGGCACTCCTTTGACCAGTGGGGGCAGAACCGTGCTGGCCTCAACCACTGCACGGCAGGCCTGTGGAATGGTCTGTCCGGACAGCAAGTGTTCACGGCCTTCTGAGCGAGGCTCAGAGGAAGGTGTGGCCCGGGCCCAAAGGACTTGATTGCAAGTGTCCAGCTGGGCACCTAGTCGAACCAGCAGATCTGCTCCAATGAGTGCAGGTGGATCAAGCTGTGGTATGATGCTGAATGTATGTGTGAGCTGTCTTGCTCCAAGTTGGATAGTCAGAGAGCAGACCTCTGGCGCTTTCAGGAGCCTCTGCGGCCAAGTAGGTGACAAGAGCCGATGGCTACGTGTCACACTGACCAGAAGGGGGTCCTTCTGACGCAGGTGTTCAAACGTCTGCTGGCTGATGGCTGACTTTTCAGACCAAAGAGCAAGGCGAGCATCTGAGATGTGGGTGCAGTTGATGGTAAGACCACCAACTATGTGTGGTGCATATGGCTGCAGGCTGACGTTCTTCAG
This sequence comes from Nothobranchius furzeri, assembly GCF_043380555.1. Lineage (NCBI taxonomy): Eukaryota > Metazoa > Chordata > Actinopteri > Cyprinodontiformes > Nothobranchiidae > Nothobranchius > Nothobranchius furzeri. The sequence goes on along the minus strand of NC_091745.1, from coordinate 6,015,332 downwards.
CGAGCAGAGAAAAGATGAATGTGTGCGGAACGGAGTTCCAGGAGCGGTTTCATGCCTTTGCAGGCGGACATCGTCTGTGGGAGCTGTAGGGAGGGGCATGACCTTGGAACAAGGGTTTTGCGGCTCACTTATGCTGACCTCAAGAATGGAGGATGGTCGGCTGCTATCTGGGTTCCAGGGCTTAGGTGTGTCCACCTGGGCCCACAGTTGACCCTTCTGGCAGTCGATGAGGGGAGCTAGACGTTCAAGCAGGTCCTGACCAATGAGAAGTGGTTCAGTGTCTAGCTGGCAGACATAAAACGGGTGAACCAGAGTCATGTCTTGGAAGGTGATATCCAGCCACGCCCGGTGAGTGATACACTCCCGGGTCTGGGTGTAGCTGGTGATTTTCAGGTCACAAGGTTCAACCTGGACTGGTTTCCCGAGCGACCGCATGGTGTCAGACACGCGATGGAACAATGTGGAGCACATCAGGGTGATTTCTGAGCCGGTATCCAGCAGAGCATCAACTTGTATGCATCCACCTAGATTGGTGCTACAGTACAAACGGCGAGCATGATCATGGTTTGTTAAGTCACCAAGGAACTTCAGAAATTTAGTAACTGGTTTCTCTGGGGGGTAGATTTCAGGAGACTCCTGTGATCTACCAGTAGTGTTCCCCCAGCTGATCAGGTAGGTCCTGGCCACGCTGGGAGGTTGAGCCACGCCTAGTCATGCGGACGTTGGCTCTGGGTCTGGCTTCTTAGAAGCGGACTTTGGTGCAGGGGTCTCATCTGCAGATCTCAGCTGTTCCTTCTGTTTAGCTAGGAACTGCTGAAACATCTCCTGGACGTCGGCTTTGGTCAGAAACTCATCTGCGGACTCGCGTCCGGGACCTACCTGTGGGCGGCGCTCCTTAAACCTTCCATTGTTCCGACCTGCCTGCCGTTGGTTTTGGTTGGGCCACTTCCTGTCTGATTGTCCAGACCTAGGCGGCCAATCAGCACCCCCCTTCCCCTGTTGAGGAGATTGGGACTGCTCTCGCGGTTTAACAGGTCTAGGTTTAGCAGATTTTGGCTTAGTGGGTGGAGCTTCTGTGCCTTCAAGCTCCAAACGCGGCTCGGCGTCGGGAGCTAGGTGCATGACGCGGTGATGTGCGTCAGGCTTTTGGGGCTTTCCGCCGGCTTCCCAAGCCTGTTGAGCGTATCTCCTAATCTCCTGAGTTGTCAGTTTCTTCATCCGACAATACATTGAGACTTCGGAGCGAACACACTCGTGCAGGTTGTGAATGAACAGGGATCTGAAGGCAGGGTCTTCCTCGAGCCCAGGGCCGTTTCGACCTTGGAAATAAGCACTTTTGAGTCGGCGATAATACTCTCTGGGGGGTTCGTTCCTCCCGTGTTTGATGGAGAAGGCCCCCATTGTAGCTGACGCAGAGTCTGCATACGTGGCGTATTCATCTCTCAACGCTCGGCAGAGCGAGGAGTACCGATCACGAATGTCAGGTGGTAGAGTTTCCATGAAACCGTGCACCATTCTAGATGTGGTTTTCCAAATTAGCTTGAGCTTTTCCCTTGAAGAGGGTGCTGGAAGATCAAGCAGACAACGTTCTATCTCCCTGAGATAATCGTCGACGTTGGATTCATTGGTGTTAGGATCAAAGCGTTCTATGTCTTTAGCTAGCGATTCAATTTGACGTACACGGAGCCCTGACTCACGGTACGGCGCGTCATCCTCTGACTCTGACCCACGGTCTGTCTCAGAGGGCGCTGGATATCGCTGGTGTGCTCTGGGCTCCCAATGTTGACTCCTGGGGCCCAAATCGGGGTCCGGCATGTTGTGGCGGGCTGCTGGCACGTCACGTGGGTGTCTTGGGAGGTCCTCCTCCCGGAGCACGTCTGCGAAGTGCAGCCTGCGTCTTTCAACTGGGGCTTCTGCGTAATACGCTTTGTCCGGGTACGGACTGGCGTATGATGCTTTGTCCTGCAGCTGGTTATCGGCATGCCGAATACCGGAGTAGCTAGGATGGGTGGATGGTTGAGGTGCAGCTTGGGGTGCATAACCCCAATCGGCACCTTGCACCCTTCGTGGACTGGGGGAGCGGTCTAAATAGAGGTGCCGCTCAGCTGGTCGACTTCTCACTGATTGAGAAGGCCGTGAAGATGAGGGTGGTGGTCCAACCTGGGGTTCGAGGGCGAATTGCCCTCGGCCCCTAGGTGGTCCTGAATGCCCTATAGTGTGTGTAGGGAACGGGGCCGAAGGTTGGGACAGATAAGCTTCATCTCTCCCCTGCGGCGTGCGTCCGTCCAGAGAGTCATGGTGTTTCCCCCCTTCCCACTGTCTGTTGTCATCAGCAGAGGGGGGCGGGGTCTCCTCCCCATCTTCCCCAGAATCGGTGCGGGTGTCGTCTTCCTCGATCAGCCTTCCATTTCGCTGTTTTTCAGCTAGCATACTCTGGAGGTTCATGATCTTCTGACCACGTTGGAGTCCTCTCTGATAGAGGATCAGGGCTAACTTAGCCAAGTGAACCTGGATTGGTTTAGTACCATCCGGGTTTCCTATTTGATCAAGTACAGCGTCAAGCTGTTCTTCAGTGACATCCCTAGAAGGGTAGTCGGGTTCTCGAGCAACCGCGACCAGTTTGGACAAAAATTGTCCAGAAAGTAGGCCAGGTTCATAGTCGTGGGCCGCAGCGCCACCTGGTTGCTGGGAGTTGGTCAGTTCACTACTCTGTCCCTCCATTTAACAACCGAACCAAAAATAGCCTAGTAGAGCTTCTGCAGATAGCTCAAAGCTGCACCTTTTGGCAGCAACTGCTAGCTTTGTAGCAGAAAAACACTAAATTAACCTTTGTGCGCACAGGTTTTAGCGTTTTAAGATTGCACGGAATGCCGTGACTGACGCTTAAAATACTATTCCTTTCAGTATTTTAGCAAAAGCTGGTGCGTTGCCGTAGCAACGTCTTACAACACTTGGGTGTTAAATATGCTAGTTATTCCTTCAGAATATTAGCAAACAGGGTGTTATCAGTCTTTGAGTGAAGGTTTCAGTTAGTTATAATAGCCACTGTGAGTTAAAGTCGCTAAATTAGCAGTTAATTTTAGCCTAAAAGGGTTAGTCAGAATTACTTACACACTACACCTTTAATGAGGAACTGAATTTTAACCTAAAAGGTTAGCCAGAATTAATTACACGTTGCACCTTTAAGGAAAAACTGAATTTTAACCTAAAAGGTTAGCCAGAATTAATTACACGTTGCACCTTTAAGGAAAAACTGAATTTTTAACCTAAAAGGTCAACCAGAATTAATTTACACGTTGCACCTTTAAAGAAGCACTGAGTTACTGGTGAGAGTTCGATGCAGCTTCCTGCTCAGCGAAATCAGCACCACTCTGTTGCTGGTTCAAGGCTGAACAACGGATTATTTTTAATTCAAGCTCTTTGGATTTATTTGTTTGTTTGTGCCGGATAGAAATCTCTGTGTATCCAAGCCTCACACGGGGCACCAATAAAATGTTGGGGTTATTAGGAGCGAACAATTAGTAAGCTTCAACTTACTTTTGGATTCTTCAATAAATTCTGTAAATATGGGAATATTTACTGATTTATTAATTAATTAAGATATTCTTAGATATACGGGGCACCATTCCCCTTTTTCCGGGGAAAAATTGAATCCAAAACTCTTATCAGTCTTTCTTGAAGTTCGTAGAATCCTTGGAGCAGAGACTTCTCTTCGATACAACAAAGCTACTGGACACAAAAATCTGAATTTTATAACATTTAATTAACAATTTGTCAAATGAATAAACAGTGGAATAGATGAATAATAACCGTGTGATATGATTGAAGATGGATGTGTTTGCATGTGATGGAGGATGTATGAATGGGGTCCTTTGTTCTCACAAAGGAGTAGTGTGTATGTGTGTGTGTGTGTGTGTGTGTGTGTGTGCGTGTGTATGGATTCAAAATGGAGTCTTGAATACAAGATGGCTGACCCCTTTGTCTGGCTAAAGTGTGGGTGGCAACTTGCACTTTAACTTCCAAAGCACTTAGAATCAGTAGTAACTTAACCTTAAATCACTCAAAACATTTCAAAAGATCATGAAACAACACAAAAGATTAATCACAAATTAATATCTTTTAGTTTCAGCCTGGCCATGACAGAAACCATTTTAAGATACCAAACAATGATCAATAAGCAGTTTATTCTTCAAAATGACCCGACGGACGTGTTTGGGACGAAAGAGGAAAACACGAAGCTACTTTTTAAGCAATAGCGCGATTTTATTGCTTATTCTGGACTATAGAGGAAACGGGAGAAGAAAAGGAGAAAAAAAAAGTTTTCTGATCACCAAAGCAGCAAGGCGTCCCCCGCTGTTATGACTTGACGGTTCTCCGTTTTTCTCCGCAGTTTCCAGCGTCATCCGCCGGTTTGATGCTTTCTCCGTTGTTTGGCTCCACGAGTGTTTCTCCACGGCTGGACACAAAGAAAACGAAGTTCCTTTTGGGCTGAGTTTGACAACTTACAGCGTTTCTGAGAGCTGGATGGAGTTGTTGTTTCCCTCCGCGGGTTCTGTGTCCTCAAACATCAGCTGGAGGGGAGCAGAAACGAGCAGATCAGCGGTCCCGTGGGCTCAACTTGGCTCTTAGAGCTTCCGCGTGCTCAAAGAAGTCGGAGCGTTCGACAAGCGTGTCCTCACCGCCAGGTATCCTGGGCAAAAGAACGAGGTTTCTTTGTCTCATTCATGATTTATAGTCTTTGAAGTCGCGGGAAAGCTCCAAGCTCCCGCCTCCCGCAGATCGTGTTTCTGGTACTAGGCGGTGACGTCATCACAATGCTTCCGTGTGCAAAGCATCATGGGAAATGAAGTTTCTTGGCGCTGATGTGATTATTTGCTTTTCAGAGCAATTTAAGCACAGTCATTTTGGAGAAAATCACTGCATAGTAATTTCCTCATGAGGTCAGACCCTCAACACAACCATAGAACTAATATGTACATGACAAATCTTCTTCATACTCCAGGGTTACTTGTGGATTGCCACAGGGTTCAGTGCTTGGAACAGTTCTTTTTACTATATATATATGCTCCCAATTGGTAAAATCATTAGACAGCATGGGATAAACTTTCACTGTTATGCTGACGATACTCAGTTATATTTATCCATTAACCCTGATGAACCTAATCGGTTAGGTAGATTACAGGCTTGTCTGGAGGACATAAAAAAGTGGATGACTCTAAACTTTTTGCTTTTAAATCAAGATAAGACGGAAGTTCTCATCTTTGGACATGAAAATCAGAAAAGGAAATTGCTTAGTCAATCACTTGACCTGAATGGCATTACATTAATCTCCGAGAACAAAGTAAGGAACGTTGGTGTTATCTTTGACCAGGACATGTCATTCAAATCCCAGGTTAAACAGGTTTGTAGGATTTCCTTTTTCCACCTTCGGAATATTGCTAAGATTAGAAGCATCCTTTCCAGGAGTGATGCTGAAAAACTAGTTCATGCATTTATTACATCAAGACTGGATTACTGTAATTCATTACTCTCAGGAAGTCCACAGAATGTAGTTAAAAATCTTCAGCTTGTCCAAAATGCTGCAGCTAGAGTTCTGATGAGAATTAAAAAGAGAGATCATATCTCTCCTGTCTTAGCTTCCCTACATTGGCTACCTGTTAAATTCAGAATAGATTTTAAGATCCTTCTTCTCGCATATAAAGCTCTTAATAATCAAGCTCCATCATACATCAGTGATCTGATTGTTCCATATGTTCCTAACCGAGCACTTCGCTCTCAGACTGCAGGTCTACTGGTGGTTCCCAGAATATCTAAAATTAGGATGGGAGGCAGATCTTTTAGTTATCAGGCTCCTCTCCTGTGGAACCAGCTCCCAGCTTTAGTCCGTGAGGCAGACACTTTGTCTACTTTTAAGAATAGGCTTAAAACATTTTTATTTGATAGGGCCTATGGTTAAAATCTGATGTTAGCCTAAATCTGGACAAGTGGAGGAGTAGAGGGAGGTGGAGTGTACAGTCGGTAAAGACGGCTCTCCCTTGTCCTGACTCCAACATGCCTCCATCTAAAAGGATAGATTATCCAGAGTTATCTCTGTAGTTATGCTGATAGGCTTAGACTGCTGGAGGATACACTGACCACTTTTCACACTCTACTGCTTTCTTCTACAGTCTAACCTTTAACTGTACTATTTTCTGCAATTTCAGCTGTTAACTTTATTTTCTCTGTGTTTTTCTCCCCAGAAGAAGCTACAACGATGTTCTGCTGAGCTGTGGTGGCCTCATGGAGGGGGCCATCATCTAGCACACTGCTGCTAACCACTAAAACATTATACCTTTCCTGATAATAACTTTTTGCTTTCCTTGACATTAGATGTGCTAATACTAGTTTATCCATTTAATTATAGATCCACTAGGATAAATACAATAGTTTATCTTTCACCAAATAGAATATTTACTAAGACATCACAATATAACTATAGACACATTACTTGTCTTTGTATGTGTGTGTGTGCGTGCGTGTGTGTGCGTGCGCATGCAATGTGTGTGTGTGTGTGTGTGTGTGTGTGTGTGTGTGTGTGTGTGTGTGTGTCTGCTCTGTCCTCGATCCCCAGTGAGTCATGGTGGATGGCTGCTTATACTGAGCGAGGATCCTCTGGTGGTTTCTTCCTGTTAAAAGGGAGTTTTCCTCTCCACTGTCGCTATATGCTTGCTTAGTATGAGGACTGCTGTAAACTCACTGACACTAGTTAGTGACTTGATGCAATTTGCTGGGTTCCTTATATAGGAAACATTTTTTCTGATTGGCTTAATGAACTTACCAGAATTGGAATGATTATTATGTGAAGTGCCTTGAGATCACTCTTGTCGTGATTTGGCGCTATATAAATGAAATTGAATTGAATTGAATTGAATACAACTTAAGAAAAACATCATAATATGTCTCCTTTAAAGTAACTGCTCCTCTGCCTTACTAGTTGTTAAAGTGGAATTACAACAGCTGCGACCTGCTGTAGCTAGCGCTAACAATGAGCTAACATTAACATGAGCCAACTAATACTAATATAAAACACAAAGTAAAAAGACACTGTTGGAAAAAATATTATTACTTACAAGTCCAGTAGCAACAAAGCCAAGGTCACCATCAGTCTGTGATTTTGGAGCCTCTTTTAGCTTCTTCAAAGTGGCGTAGGCCACGTTGATGCTCACTCTGGTTTTAGATCTTTGCTTTGCCTCCAAAGACATTACTTTTACTTCCAGGATCCACAAAAGAAAAACCAAAAATCTTCTACTTTCTTCTTGTTGTGCATGGAAAAGTTCAAAAGTTGGCAGCTCTGCCATTATCTCTCTGTTAGCTCTGTTTGTTCTGTGCTAGCTTTCTGTTAGCAGTCTGTTAGCTCTGTGCTAGCTTTCTGTTAGCTGTCAGTTAGCTCTGTGCTAGCTTTTTGTTAGCTGTCTGTTAGCTCTAAATCAGCTTTCTGTTAGCTCTGTGCTAGCTTGTTATTAGTTGTCTGTTAGGTCTGTGCTAGCTTTCTGTTAGCTCTGTGCCAGCTTTAGCTCTGTGCTAGCTTTTTGATAGCTGTCTGTTAGCTCTGTGATAGCTTTTTGTTTGAATAACCTTTATTAGAAACTATAATAACAAGAGAAAACTAAAGGATTTAAAGGTTTTATTTAGGTATTTGGTGGACTTTGTGGCACGTATAAGACGAGTCTATGGAGGACCTCTCCATCTCTGCACAGAGAACAGACACAACAGGTGAGAACATCCAAACAAAGACTTTGTGTTCATAGTGATGTGTTTCACTGACAGGATCCCTACAGGCTGAATTATAATGGCTCCAGACAGCGTTACCGCTTGTGTGTTGGACATCTGGGGACAAAAAACACAAAACAGGTGTGAGACAATAACCTGCTGTGGCACCACCTGTCCACCAGGGGACAGGATTCACCTTTAAGTAAATCAGTTAAAACCTCTTTAACCTGCTGTCATTTTACTTTTGATTAAACAAAACAAGGTTCATTTTAGAATTAAAATTTAAAATCTCAATTGAAAAAGCTGCAGAATTATTCCAGACTGAGGAAGTGATCTGGGAATAATGTTGCTGCTGCCAGCCGAGGAGCTTCAGGTTACATTCCCAAAGGACATTTTTGTTCAATTAAGAATTTATAAAACTTAACCGAGTGAAGGTTAAAACATCCCTCGTTGTTGCATCAGGAGAATAAAAACACTCGATGATTTTTTTTGTTTCTCCAATGTTTTAGAAACCAACCAGCTTCATTCCTCCTCTGCTTTGATGTTTTAAACTCTTCTGTCTAAATTTGGCTTTTAGTTTTTGACTAAAAGACTCGAGAGCCTCCAGCAACGGCTTTAATGTAAAACCACGAAGATGTCCCAGTGTCTCACCTGTCCCTGAGGAGGAGGAGGAACAATGGGAGGCGGATGAGGTGTGGGAGGAGGAACAATGGGAGGAGGAGATGTGGGAGGAGGAACAGTGGGAGGAGGACAAGGTGAAGGAGAAGGAAAAATGGGAGAAGGAGGAGGAACAATGGGAGGAGGAGGAGGTGTGGGAGGAGGAACAATGGGAGGAGGACAAGGTGTAGGAGAAGGAAAAATGGGAGAAGGAGGAGGAGCAATGGGAGGAGGAGCAATGGGAGGAGGAGAAGGAGGAACAATGGGAGGAGGAGGAGGAGGAGGAGGGGGATAAGGTGTAGGAGGAGAATGGGAGGGAGAAGGTGCAGGGGGAGGAACAATAGGAGGAGGTGGAGAGGAATGTGGAGGAGGCAGAAAAATGGGAGGAGGAGGATAAAGTGTGGGAGGAGGAGAAGAAGTTGTAGGAGGAGGAAAAATGGGAGGAGAAGGAGGAGGAGGAGGAGAATATGTAGGAGGAAGAAAAATGGGAGGAGGAGCATAAAGTGTGGGAGGAGAAACAATGGGAGGAGGAGGAGAAGGTGTGAGAGGAGGAACAGAAAAGTCCAGGTCTTCCTGGGTGATCCCCTCCAGGACGGAGAAGAACACATCCTGCTCTAAGTCCTCCATCGTCTCAGAGTCGTCTGGAAGGTGCATGTGGGAGGAGGAGGGGGAGGAGGAGGAGGAGGAAGAGGAGGCGTCCATCTTCAGGAGAAGCTGAGTGATCTTCTGGATGAAGCCGAAGTTCTGACATCATCATCAGAGAAAAGAAACCGAAAGGTCAGATTAATGGTTACAAACCGATCTCTGATCAGCTCCTGCTCTCAGATCCGTGTTCATCACAGCAGCTGAGTCACCATTTCACCTCAAGACCAGTTTCTGTGGTTCTGATTTCACCTCCCCGAGTCAAGAGTTGTGAATTTACTTTGATTTCAACTTGTTTTAGTTTCAGTGGGTTTCAGGTGAGCGAAGGGAAACTTTATTGTTTTTTAGATCCTTCTGAGGTTCTTTTTATCATCCAGACTCGTGCAAAAACATCGTCTAGATGTTTTAGATCAAATCTGACCATCAGGAACTGGATCTACTTTATAAAAGCACACGTGTAGAAATCACCCTTCACTTTTATTTCCCACATGAGCTACAGTTCGCCTTTGTTTTTCATCAGGAGCTCAATAAACATGTGATCTATTTCAAATGTAAACAAGTTTCTTCACTTAATTGTTTTAAAGTAATCATTTATTCCATTTTTATTTAAATCTGTGACAAAATGGTGCAGAAATAAAAATAAGATGTGACAGATATCAACACATAGTTTAAAAAAATGCATGTTTGTATTTCAGATCAAAACATTTACCTGAGTTTTTATATGTGAAATTTTCAAGGTTTTATTCCTGCAGGTTTATTTTACCCCTAAAAGAGCGCCCATTCAGCTGATCCTAAGTTAAAGAGCAAGTCACCCCTTACCAGAGTATTACTCCACTCCCACTTCCTGTTTGAAAAATGCAACAAATGCTGTTGCCTAGCAGATTGAGAGGGCAGAGCCGCTGACAAATACACACACACACACACACACACACACACACACACACACACACACACACACACACACACACACACACACACACACACACACACACACAGGCTCACAACGACATTGTGACATCATATGGTACCAGCTAACGATCTACCTCTTAGCCAATAGCGATGGCAGATTTAAATTCAAATATAGTGCAGTTTTTACCTGACAACGGCACAACACTGACAGTTTTAGGTAGAAAATTAAATTTTTAACTAAAATGCACTAAAGTACTAAACTATTGACTTCACGTGTCTGCAGCACGATTAGACACACATTTATATAGTTTATCAGAAAAAAAAGTTGATTTAGGGGTGATTTGCTCTTTAAACGGTGATAGCATATTCTGTCCTGCAAAACACGAAAACACAAAGCTTAAATCTTACTTGTCTGATGTTTGGTGGGTTCCCAGCCGCTCTCGACGCTCAATCAATGAATCCAGAGCACAGATCCAATAATTCTCCAGATCAAACTTTTCCTGCTGCTTGAAGCTTTGAGGGAAAGTTGTTATTTTACTGCAGAAATCTAAATGCTGTGCTGTAACCATGGAAACATGGAAATTCCACACCTGCTGCTTTTTCTGGGTTAGCCTTTTAAACTTCATTTATTCGTTAATGGGTCAAAACCAGAGAGTTGGCGTGAGTTAAGGACCGTGCAGGATGGAGAATCAACCAGCAGGTGGCAGCAAATGCAGAAAGATGCAGGAAATCAGCAACAGAGCGACTCTTCTATCTTTGGGTCATGACTGAAATTGACAAAACCTTGATATAAACTTATTTTACATCAATTAAAAGAAAATTAAGTGAGAAAATTCTGTTCAACCAGCCATTTCTGTGGTCTTTGACGTTTGTCTTCTTTGTAGGTGGGAAGACAAAAGGTTTCAGAACCGTGTGTTCCCGTGGAGGAAGGAAGAGCAGACCGTGCTGCTCTAAAAGCACGGTCTGCTCTTCTTTCAATTTTCAAGAAACTCCTGAAGACCCTGCTCTTCAGAGAGCATCTTCTTAATAGCACCCAGCCTGCACCCGTCCCCCCTCTCTACCGTCCACTCCTTTGTTTCCTCCTCTCCATGATTGATGTCAAGTTGTTGTTATTGTTGTTGTTAGCCTCAAGGGCAACATGCCGATTATCACTTGTAAGTCGCTTTGGACAAAAGCGTCTGCTAAATACATAAACATAAAAGCGTAGAAGAGCCCGGACGTCCAGACAGGAAGCTGCTGCTCATAAAAAGCCTGTCACTGGGTTTTGTGCCAGCATGAAGTCGAAGTTATCAGCTGGTGGATATTTTTTTGACTAGGTGTTTTGTCATCATTCTGCCATCTTTACTGTCAGATTTTTTTAAAAGCAGGAGTTCGGATGTTTATGCCCACATGTCATGGGCATAGGGGGGTGGGGGGTCACCTGCAGGAAAAAGCAGAAGAAAGTTTTGGAATGCTTTTATCATCCGTTTTCTGTAAAACAATGACAATAGGAGAACCTCTCCTTGGATGATCAGTGAAAATGACATCACAAACTATTGTGACCAATCTTCTTTCCCCCGTCAGAACTCAACACAGCGCCCCGAGAGATCGAGCCTTTGTTGCCGTCGCCCCAACCATCTGGAGCTCCCTCAACACATCAGGAGCTATAAAGCGCTGTATAAGTCTTATGAATTATCATTATTAACTCATCTCTATTCCTCATCAGGGTCAGGAGCTGGCGTCCAACTCATCGACATATATACAACTCCAGTAGACATGAGGTGGAGGACACGTCTCTGGACGGGTCTCCAGTCATCAGACACACACATGATGACCTTTAATAAAGCCAACATGCATGTTTTTGGTCTGCAGGAGGAAACCAGAGTGAACCCACACATGCACAGAAATCAGCCAGAACGAGTTTGTTTCGCAGGTCTCAGTTATTCCTGTGGGTGTGGGTGTGTGTGTAGCAAATTAAACTTGTCATTTGTTTTAAGGACAACGGAGCAAATAAGTGTTTTTAATTAAGCTTAGAGGTGAAGAGTGAAGCTGTTTACACACACAACCACATAAGTTCTTTTGTGAAAAGTAGTTTTACATTCAGGGATTTACAGCTGACACGTTTTAATGAAGTAAAAATGTGTTTATTGCCTTTTTGTCACCTGTGGTCTCTGATTTTCTCTGTAGGACTGCAGGTGTCCAGGGTCAGGAGAGGCTTTACCTGTTGGTCATCCTGGGAGATGACATGTTAATGTTATTTAGCTGTTTGATATTTGAACACATTTATTAAAATACTGATAACTCTTTCTGGTCATTGATTTCATCACCAATTTTATTATAACAGATGTTTTTGAACATGTTACAAGAACAAAAAATGAAAAGATGGTAAGGAGACAAGATTATTTATAATACGTTACAATTATTTACAGATTAAAACCAATATGAACCAGTTATGTACGGTTAAAGCAGGATTAACCTGAGTGACTCTTCCTGGATCATTTATTTAAACTGAGTGAGCAGGAAGTCTTTAACAGTGCAGCTGGATCTGCTGCAGGAGGATCCAGACGTGGATGGAGGGCTGGAGCAGCCCCTTGGCTGGACGTTTCTGGCCAGAGGAACATCATACAGGACGGTCTGCATAGAGAGCTTTGGGACGCTTGCTCTCACTGTCCACTCCATCGTCCATCTACTGCTGGGCTGGCTCAGACGACGGCTGTTACATCTCTGTGAATGACTTGCCTGTTAACAGTAGTGGTGGTCTGCTGGTACCTCCTCCAGGACAGAGCACCACTGACCTCCTCCACACACATCTTCCTCAGGCTCATCTGCCAGACCCACAACTTCACCAGCACAGAGGCAGATGTGCAGCACAGTGCATGCTGACCTGTAATAGATTAAAAAATGTTTTTTTGTTTTTAAAACGTAAAACAAAACATATAACCTGCAGTACACTGGTTCTGTTCAGTTTAAAGAAATGCAGCAGGGAAAACTACAGAGAATTTACATTTTTAAAACAAATCTAATCATTCTTAGAAAATTTTTATTGGGTAGAAATTCAGGTGACCTCTTGATCAACTAAAGTAATTCACAACAAAATGATGAATCATTGCTATGAAAAATTAAATAAACAACTAAATAAGTCAGTCAGCAATGATTTAAGTTTATACCAGAAATAAGGCAGCCGTCTTGGACACGCCGTCCTGTTTGCAGCAGTCGCGGTCCACGTAGATGAGCTGGGGGGGCAGGTACCTCGGCTAATCGGTACCACCTCATCAGTCCAGCCGCCATCTTGGACAGGCCCTTGGAGCCCTCGCAGCAAGTGAGGACGCTCATGAGGACCTGGCCTTGCTCGTTGGTAGCCCAGGCGGCCGTGCCAGAGGCGGCACCTACGAGCTTCTTCATCACCTGCACACAGTGAACTTCCTGTGTAAAGACCAGCAGAACTGTTGTTCACAAGCAGCAAGTACACACAACGCGGTGACCGACCTTCTTTGTGGAATCCATCTTTAGGATGGACGTGATCCTGGCCTTGTACTCGTCCAGCCGCATCAGCACGTCGTAACCGTAAACGGTCAGCAGCCAGACGGGTGAGGGCACAGGGGGCATCTGGGGAGGTGGTGCGATCTGCCCACAACATGCAAAGAAGGGGTCGGGAGAGGCAGGAGGCTGATTGTAGACCGCCAAGGGCTGGGGAGGGTACCACCAGGGACTTGAGCTCTGTGATGAGGCGCGGCCTCCCAGCACGGTCCCTGGTGAACAGCACCTGGCCGATCCAGTCCTGCTGTTCTGCAGTCAGAGCTGCCTGCCAGGACTAGAGAGAGAAAACAAAGCAGCATGAGAGGGAACCCTTAATGTCTGATGCCTCACCTTAGAGCTGGAGGTGGGGGAGGGAGGACTGCAGCAGGGAGCTCTGGAGTTTCTTGCGTGGCCTCCAGGTGTCATGTTCCTGGGAATGTGTTTAACCCACGACATGAAGAATCATCACAAGAGAGGGTGGAAAGTTCAAAACAATGATTTATTACAGGAATCCAATGAAAAGTGTCCCTGGAATAAACCCAGATTAGCTGGAGCCAGAGAGAGTCCAAAATCTTGCAGGTGGAGGAGGTCGAGGAGGGCAGATGAAGTGAAGGGGTGAGTCGAGGAGAGGGAGCCAGGCGGGGTGGCAGAGGATAAGAGGAGAGGCGAACCGTGAAGTCCAGGTAGGTTATGGTTCTTTCCAGGTGAGTAATCCTGTACTGGTTCCGCTTCTCGGATGGAGGATCAGATCCAACAAACCCAGAGCGTCAGGGAAGATTGTCCAAAAATCCTGGAGAGAAAATACAAATTTGAGTCCAAAAAATCCAACACAAGAGTCCAAGAATAATCCAAGAAATTTCCAAGAACTGTATCAGCCAATTATCATCGTAGAAACCAAGCATCCTAGAACGAGAGGCCAGATACTACCGTGAGTAGCTAATCATCCAGCGCTGTGTAGTGGTTCCCTCTCCTCTTAAATAGAGCTCTGCTGCGGATGACCTGAGGAGCTGCAGCTGTCACTGATTATTGATACCCCGCAGCTGGTGAGCTCCCTCTCCTGAAATGAAGAACTCAAAGATGTTCTAGAGATGGAAGGAGTACTCACCCCACCACACAACAGTGTCCCCCTCAACGGACGCCACCCGGCGTCCTAGCAACCGCCTCCTCATACTCCCGGATGAGGTCAGGGTCCTCGATGAAGGAGCGCGGGACCCAGAAGCGCTCCTCCGGGCCATACCCCTCCCAGTCGACCAGGTACTGGACTCCACGACCGCGGGGTCGGGAGTCGAGGATCCTCCGGACGGTGTAGACCAGCCCACCCTTGTAGAGCCGGGCCGGCGGCGGAGGTGCAGGAGTGGGGCACAGAGGACTGGATCCAACGGGCTTGACCAAGGAGATGTGAAAAACAGGGTGTACCTTCATGTTCCTGGGGAGGTCCAGCCTGACCGTGGAGGGAGTGGGCGTATCCAGGATCTTGAAGGGACCGATGTACCTGGGAGTGAGCTTCCTAGTAGAGGCCTTGAGCGGGATGTCCCGGGAAGACAGCCAAACGTCCTGTCCAGGAGAGTACAGCGGGGCGGGACGCCGGTGTCGATCTGCCAGCTTCTTGGCAGCAGTACGCTCCAAAGCCACCCGGGTAACGACCCATGCCTGTCTGGCCCCCCTGAGAAACTGCGGGATGGAGACTGAAGCCGAGGCCTGCTGTGGAAACAGTGAGGGTTGGTAACCAAGTGACGCTTTGAACGGTGACTGACCTGTGGAGGTGGATACATGACAGTTGTGAGCATACTCAATCCATGTTAGATGTGTGCTCCAGGCGGTAGGCTGGGAGGAGCAGACACAGCGCAGCATGGCGCCCAGTTCTTGATTCATACGCTCACACTGCCCATTGGTCTGAGGATGGTGACCGGAGGTGAGGGCGACCCTGGCGCCCAGAGCCCCTGCAAACTTCTTCCAGACCCGAGCCACAAATTGGGGACCCCGGTCTGATAGAATCTCTGTGGGAACACCATGCAGTCTAAAAACATGCTTCACGAGGAGCTTGGCAGTAACGGTCGAAGAAGGGAGGCCTTTAAGAGGCACCAAATGACACGCCTTAGAAAATCTGTCAACCACTGTCATAATACATGTGAACCCCTGAGATTTTGGAAGACCTACTACGAAGTCAAGCGCAATGTGTGACCAAGGACGTGACGGACTGGGAAGGGGACAGAGGAGCCCAGCTGGGGCTCGGTGGTCCCCCTTTTGCTGAGCACACACATGGCATGCAGAAATATAGTTCTTAACGTAAAGTGGGGGACAGAAGTGTCTGATCCTTTCTCCGTATCGAATGGAGTCAGACAAGGCGGGATTCTGTCACCTGTCCTTTTTAACCTGTACCTTGACGAGCTGTCTGTTACTCTGAATGATAGTAAGACTGGATGTTTGGTGGGTGACCGACTGGTAAATCATTTAATTTATGCAGATGACCTAGTCCTCATTTCTCCCTATAGCGCAGGCCTGCAGCAGCTGCTCAGGGCATGTGCTAAGTACGGTGAGCAATTTGACATCCTGTTTAACCCTAAAAAGAGTGTGGTTATGATTGCTGCTACTAAAGGGGACCTGAAGCTTAATTTTCCATCTTTTAACTTAACAAATCAGGTCCTCGAAGTGGTAAGCAAAGTAAAATATTTGGGGCACATTTTAAGAAGTAACCTCTGTGATGATGAGGACATTAAGAGGCAATGCGGTAAGCTGTACATGCAGGCTAACACTCTGGCACGTAACTTTGGTATGTGCTCAGATCCTGTTAAAGTGTCCCTCTTTCATTCCTTTTGTACTCCTCTCTATACAGCCCACTTGTGGTGCAACTATAGTAAGGTAGTAATGAAGAAGCTTCAAGTGGCTTATCAGGATGCTTTTAGAATCCTCATGAAGCTCCCTAGATGGACTTCGGCAAGTCATATGTTTGTTGTGAGTAACATCCCTACTTTTCATGCGCTTCTGAGGCTTTTCATGTATAAATTCATCTGCCGACTGAGTTTGTCAGCTAACGCTGTTGTTAGAGCGCTTTCATCTTTATCTTACAGTGACACGAGGTACTCCTCAGTCCTTTTTAAACATTGGAACAACTTTCTATACGGTTTGTAATTAGAATGTGTTTGTATTTTTATTTTAATTTTACTTTATTCTTGTTATGGACATATCCCTTGTCTGAAATAAAGTTTGATTGATTGATTGATTGATTGTACATGGAGGGCCACCAGTAGGTCCGTTTAATGAGGGCTAGGGTGCGACCTACGCCCGGATGAATGGAAAATCTCCCCGTGTGTGCCCAATGGATGACCTGTCCCCTAAGCGCCTGAGGAACAAATAGCCTTCCTGGAGGCCCCTTTGGGCCTGACTCGGTCTTAAGTGCCTCCAACACCCTGTCCCGAATCTCCCAGGTGACCCCACCCACCTCACATGATGAAGGGAGGATGGGTCCGGGCTCGGGCTCTTGGTCTGGTGCGTACAGTCTGGACAGGTCGTCGGGTTTAGTGTTCTTAGACCCAGGGCGATAGGAGATCTGGAAGTTGAAGCGAGAGAAAAACAACGACCACCTAAACTGGCGGGGATTAGGACGCTTAGCTTCCTTCAAATAAATCAAGTTCTTGTGATCAGTCCATACAAGGAATGGCTGTTCCGCTCCCTCCAACCAAAGCCTCCATTCCTCGATGGCGAGTTTCACTGCGAGCAGCTCCCGGTCTCCCATGTCATAACGGCTCTCTGTCGGGGACAGCCGCCTGGAGAAAAAGGCACAGGGGTGAAGCTTATTGTCACCAGGTGCTACCTGTGATAGGACCGCCCCCACCCCGGTGTCAGATGCATCCACCTCCAGCACGAACTGTCTCTGGGGATCCGGTCTGTGGAGTACCGGAGCGTCTGTGAAGCACCTCTTAAGTTCCTGGAAAGCAGCCTCGGCTTCTGGGAACCAGACAAATGGGCATTTCACAGAAGTTAAGTTAGTCAGAGGTGCAGCTACCTGGCTGTATCCTTTAATGAAGCGCCGGTAAAAGTTTGCGAAGCCGAGGAAACGCTGTAGCTGCTTCCGGGATGAGGGGGTAGGCCACTCCGTGACCCCGGTGACCTTCTCCGGATCCGCTCGGAGTCTCCCGTGTTCCACAATGAACCCGAGAAACTTGACCTGAGGAACATGAAACAAACATTTCTCTGCCTTGACATATAAGCGATTCTCCAATAACTGCTGGAGAACCGCTCTTACATGTTTCACATGCTGTGCAGAGTCCTCAGAAAAAAATCAAAATGTCATCTAAGTACACAGTCACAAATTTGTTCAAGAAATCACCCAACACAGAATTTACCAGCGCCTGAAACACCGCAGGAGCGTTAGTTAACCCAAAAGGCATAACTAAATATTCAAAATGTCCTATAGGTGTCTTAAAAGCAGTCTTCCACTCATCCCCTTGCCTGATGCGCACCAAGTGGTACGCATTCCTAAGATCCAGGCGGCTAAACACCCGCGCGTTCTGTACAGGCTCGAAGGTCGAACTGAGTAGAGGCAGCGGGTATTTATTCTTTACTGTGATCTGGTTAAGCTCTCTACAGTCTATACAAGGTCTGAGGGTACCTTCCTTCTTCGGGACAAAAAAGAATCCCGCGCCCAGGGGAGAGGAAGAGGGACGAATCAGTCCGGCGGCCAGAGACTCCTGTATGTAGGTCTCCATACTCTCCTGCTCAGGTCTGAAGAGTTGGTAGAGACGACTGCTGGGAAGAGGAGCTCCAGGCAGCAGTTCTATACTACAATCAAAAGGCCTGTGTGGAGGGAGAGAAGTAGCTCTGTCTTTACTGAATATCTGAGCGAGATCATGATACTCCTGGGGTACGTTGGACAAGTCTATCTTCTCTGCTGGCGGCGATCGGGACACGCTGCTGTCAGGGGAAGCAGCTCCGAGGCAGGACAGGGAGCATCTCGGGCTCCACCCCTCCACGCTTCCCGTCTCCCAGTTCACCTGGGGATTGTGACGGAGGAGCCAAGGGTGACCCAGTACTAATGCTGTCTGCAGGGAGGGAAAAACAAAGAACTCTATTTCTTCCAAGTGATTTCCCGACACCCTGAGTCTTACCGGGACCATCCAATGCGTGATGGTGGTAAGTCTGCGTCCATCCAGAGCCGCCACCGTGAGTGGACTGGAGAGCCGGGTCGTGGGAATTCCCCGCTGACGCACCAGCTCTGTGTCAATCAATGACTGCTCACATCCTGAGTCCAATGATGCATCTAGCGAAAACTGTTTAGCATTAACATATAACAAGCAAGGTAAAACACTACGGGACCCTTCAGAGTTCTGATTGCCCACCAGTAGTCCCAACTTTACCGGTGGGCACCCCCTTTTACCAGAACCGGGCAGGTTCCAGCAAAATGCCCAGACCCCCCACAGTAAATGCAAAGACCCGACCTCATGCGATGTTCACGCTCCTCCTGGCTGAGTCTGGTCTTCCCTAGTTGCATGGGTTCCTCCGGGGCGAGAACCTCCGGTGGGGAACGACTTGCTGATCCCGACCGGCCCTCCACCTCTCGACTTGATCTGATCGCCGGTGCAGAAGTAGGTACGTGGAGCTGCCGGTGTCTCCTATCGAGGGAGATGGCCAGCTTGATCAACCCCTCCAGGGACTGAGGTTCCGGGCACATAGCGAGCTGGTTCCTGATGCGGCTTTTTAGGGCCTCCGTAAAAGCGGCGATGAGAGCTTCATCGTTCCAGGCGGATCGTGCAGCCAGCGTTCGGAACTCTAGGGTCATCTCTGCCACCGTCCTCTGCCCTTGAGACAGCGTCCATAGCCTCCTGCTTATATCCATGGGGGACACGTCAGAGCCAAAAGTCAGTTTAAAATCTGCCAGGAAGGCCTCCAAGGGACCTGCCAAAAAGGCAGGGTTGTGGCTCTTAGCCTCTGCCCACCGTAAAGCCTTCCCACGTAGCAGTCCAACAATATAAGAAATTCGACTAACCTCAGTCTGGAAAGCACCTGGAGATCGGGTAAACGCCAACCTACACTATAGGAGGAAACTGTGGCACTCCTCGAATTCCCTGCTGTAAGTCTGAGCAGGTGGCGCAGGGGCAGTGCGGAAGTAGGCGGGTTCCGGGGCAGCGGCCCCTTCAGCGTTGAGTTCAGGAACAGCGGCGTGTCCTTGGGAGGTGGAGGCGCCTCCCAGAGAGGGATTCAGTGCCTGGAGCTGGGTGAGACCCTGTTGGAGTTGGCGGATCATGACCTCCAGCTGTTGAGATCTTTGATTCACTACCTGGAGCTGCTCCAGTAAGATTGGTAGGGCCTGTTCCTGCTGAGTTAACCTGGAGCCAAAATCGGTGAGTGATGATTCCACGGGGTTAGTGTTTTGGCTGGAGGATTATGTCATGTTCCTGGGAATGTGTTTAACCCACGACATGAAGAATCATCACAAGAGAGGGTGGAAAGTTCAAAACAATGATTTATTACAGGAATCCAACGAAAAGTGTCCCTGGAATAAACCCAGATTAGCTGGAGCCAGAGAGAGTCCAAAATCTTGCAGGTGGAGGAGGTCGAGGAGGGCAGATGAAGTGAAGGGGTGAGTCGAGGAGAGGGAGCCAGGCGGGGTGGCAGAGGATAAGAGGAAAGGCGAACCGTGAAGTCCAGGTAGGTTATGGTTCTTTCCAGGTGAGTAATCCTGTACTGGTTCCGCTTCTCGGATGGAGGATCAGATCCAACAAACCCAGAGCGTCAGGGAAAATTGTCCAAAAATCCTGGAGAGAAAATACAAATTTGAGTCCAAAAAAATCCAACACAAGAGTCCAAGAATAATCCAAGAAATTTCCAAGAACAGTATCAGCCAATTATCATCGTAGAAACCAAGCATCCTAGAACGAGAGGACAGATACTACCGTGAGTAGCTAATCATCCAGCGCTGTGTAGTGGTTCCCTCTCCTCTTAAATAGAGCTCTGCTGCGGATGACCTGAGGAGCTGCAGCTGTCACTGATTATTGATACCCCACAGCTGGTGAGCTCCCTCTCCTGAAATGAAGAACTCAAAGATGTTCTAGAGATGGAAGGAGTACTCACCCCACCACACAACACCAGGAGTTCCTCGTCTGTGGGTTCCTCCCGTCCCGCAGATGTTTTTTTTTTTGTTGTCACAGGAGGCGGCGGGGAAGGAGGAGGAGGGAGCAGGAGAGGTGCCTGTACTCCAGAAGCTGAAGCACAAGGGCCACGAGTTAGTGACTAGAAACAATTCAGTTGAACTGTGAGCTGCACAGACACCACAAGCCAAAGCAGGAAGCTAGAGAGACGAGGAGAGCGGACGAGGATCTGACGATTCATGAGCACCAGGTGTGTTTGGGAGGGTGATTAGGCAAGACAGAGAAAGATTACATCTACAGACCATGACATCAGTGATGGAGACTAGTTAGAGGCAGCGGGTTGCTACTTGTGAGTTACCAACAACCAAGCAAAGTGTAACTGAACCCAAACTTACTAACACTTCTGGTTCATCTGTCGTTACACAAGTTTTTATGAAGTAGAGAAAAATGAGAAACGAGTCAACATCTGTTCACATCTGACTGTTACCAACAAAATATGAAATGAGCACATTTCTGTCACTTACTTTGCCCTTGGTCAGCTACCGCCTGGACCAGCTCTTCATCACTGGGCTCCCCAGATGTTGTGGGTGGACGAGCTGGTCTGAAGGAGGCTGGAAATCAAGTCATCAAGCATCAGGCTTCTGCCCCAGAAAGAAAAAAAAACACTCAGATTTTCTAGGTAGCCAAAAGCTAACTAGCAAACCCAGCTATTGGCTGGATTTTCTATAAGTGAAGATAAAACTAATCAGAGCCCAAACATGCACGATCGTGATGATGAACAACATGGTTGAATAAACACTTACACGTGGTTTTTAATGCAATCAGGATGGTGTTCATTTAAAAAAATTCCTTAAATACAAGCACATATTGGTTAACAGTAGCATAATGCACCGGCACGCTAGCTAAAACAACGTTGACATTTCACGACATTATGGTAAAAACAAAGTCCTGTACCGTCTTAATCCCTCTAAACGAGCTGTAATGCTTTTAATTTTTGTAAGTTTTTTTTAATTACAAATAAAAAGTATAAAAGATAGTTACTTCTCACCTCTCAGATCTCGGAGCAGAGCAATGGCGGACGCTCGGACAGGCTGTGACAATCCAGCTCACTGATTCGTCGGCAAAAATGTCAGTCTCAAGAAATGGAACAAATACGGCCATTTGATTGGTCAACCTAATGGAACAAATGCGGTTGTTGCTCATTCTTCTCGGTGTTTTTTTAACAGTTTTGTCCGGGAGTCGAAGTACGTGGGTTCGATTCCCGCTCAGTGCGAATACAAAAGTGGAAATGTATGCGAAACCTGCATAATAACACTAATTATTACGTAAACATTTTTTCACAATTACCTCTTTAAATTTAATTATAATTGTGATGAAGAACCACTGAGCTGTGAAATATATTTGTGATAATACACATGTAAAATTATAGAATATACATGAAAAAATACATCTGTGTTGAAATATATTTGTGATGTTATCAATGGTAAATGGCCTGTATTTGATATAGCGCCTTCTAGAGTCATAGAACCCCTCAAGGCGCTTTACAACACAATCAGTCATTCACACACACATTCACACACTGGTGGGGATGAGCTACGATGTAGCCACAGCTGCCCTGAGGCGCACTGACAGAGGCGAGGCTGCCGAGCACAGGCGCCACCGGTCCCTCCAACCACCACCAGCAGGCAACGTGGGTTAAGTGTCTTGCCCAAGAACACAACGACAGCGACAGACTGAGCGGGGCTCGAACCTGCAACCTTCCGAAAACATATGTAATAAATGTATCTGTGTCCAAGATTATAAAAACATTAAAAGATTTAAAGTGTTTTTCGTTTATATATATATATATATATACATATACACATACATACATATATATTTATATTTTTATATATATACACATACATACATATATATTTATATATACATACACACACACACACATATATATATATATATATAAATATATATATATACATATATATATATATATTTATATACCTCGACACATCCAATCTCCCTCCAGTGTTATTCTTCATCTCCTCCCTCCACTCCTCTACAGACTTTCCGCCAACCGATGCGCAGTAGGACACGCCTGCAGTGTGTGGACAGTATCCAGTCGCTTGGGCTGACCCATCTGCTGCAGGCGGGCTGTCTTTGATGGTGGAGCCTGCACGCTAGCAGCAGCTGCAGCAGTAGCCTCCGCTACCATCCTCTATGAATGAAGTCGACCTAGGCATAGACATTCTCTTAATTACCTTTGGGACTCATGACTTCAAATAAAAGTTTTTAAATTCTTGCAGTGAGCTTTTATTGTGAAGTTCCTTTCTTTGCATGTCCTTGTGTACAGCAGGTTGTTGTTAACACATTTAGGTTGTTGGTATTCTTGTTGGATCATTTATTTACTGAAGAAAAGAGCTTGGTCCCTCAGCTCTTCAACGCATCCAATCTCCCGTCCTTTTCAGGTGTAGATAGCGCATCTTTGGAGGAGTTTACAGGAAAACAGGAGCTTGGGTGAGGAAATTAATACCCACTGAGGACGAAGAAGGTTAGAAATAGTGTGACTGGACAAAAATCCCAACAACAAACCAGGTGTGGTTCACAGGTAAACAGCCAGCAAACGTGGAGCGAAAACCTCTAGTCACACATGTGAGGAGAAAGAAACTCTGCTGCTGAGCAGCAGGCGGTGGAGTGGATTTTATCCAAGCCACATTTATTACACGTTAGAGAACATCACAATTATGTTTGAGTTCAGCAGTGTCACCGGTTCATTATTGGGTTTCTTCATCGACTCCACAGAACTAAGGTTCTCTGTCTAAAGTCCAAAATTACTTTATTAATCCCAGAAGGAAGTTAAGATTTATCTTAACTAATTCTTCAAAGCAGTCATTAAAATAAATACTAGTAATAATAATGAGTTCAGTTGGAAATCTGAGTGGTTAAAGACGCTGAAGGCTGTGGGCAGGAAGGATCTCCTGTGTTACAGCAGCTCTGAAGAAGATGCTTGTTGCATGAAGAGGATGCTCAGTGTTGTCTATGATGTTATTGATTTTATGAAAAATCCTTCTTTGCACCATCATCTCCAGTGGTTCTCAGTCGTCTCCAGAACAGAACCAGCCTTTTTTGTCAGGGTTACCAAACCCAAACCAACGTTTCCTCAACTGTGTATGGTATTTATTTTAAATGCTTTTATTACGATTCTTAGTGGGCTTCCTAAACTTATTTTGGCGTGGCTTTTTCTGTCTTATTACTCA
Source organism: Nothobranchius furzeri (assembly GCF_043380555.1). Classification (NCBI taxonomy): domain Eukaryota; kingdom Metazoa; phylum Chordata; class Actinopteri; order Cyprinodontiformes; family Nothobranchiidae; genus Nothobranchius; species Nothobranchius furzeri. The sequence goes on along the minus strand of NC_091745.1, from coordinate 5,991,541 downwards.
CAGCAACAAGTAAACATCACGTAAAACGTTGCCTCGTGATTTCTGCGTGCTGCCGTTTACGTGTTTTATGATCACAGCAATTAACCGGCTAAGCTGTATTTACTTTTTAAGCGATGGTTGATCAATTGTCAGATCACACATAAAAAGCACTTTGGATTGCTATTACCTGTGTCACAGAGACAGATCTCAGACAGATCCTGAGATGATCCTGCCTGACATATTTATTTTATTTATGGAAAAAAAAATCAGACTAGTGATTTCTCTTGGCATTCAGTTCATACATTCAAACAGCACAGCACTCTATTTAAACTACTTACATGTAAATCTGTTATTTGTCCATCCATCCATCCATCCATTTTCATCAGCTTATCCGGAGTCGGGTTGTGGGTGCAGTAGCCTAAGTCGAGAGGCCCAGACTTCCCTCTCCCCAGCCACTTGGGCCAGCTCCTCGGGGGAATCCCAAGGCTTTCCCTGGCCAGGTCCACTCTGACAGCTTCTGGCGTTTTTAAAACGTATCCCAGGGGCACGGTAAGGGTCAGGGATGTGTAGTCTATTGAATTTTTGACTATATAAAACAATTTCTTCGTTTTTAAAGTGTGAAGTAAACTCCGACGAAGTAAAATCCAAGCCGATCCCGTTCATTTTGTTTACCTTTGTTGCCTGCCAACACGGCTTCTACTCTCTGAGAGTCACGTGACGTCCGGAGCTCTTTAGAGGACCAGCAGCAACAAGTGTCAAAGCTCTCCTGATCTGATCCATTTTATTTGCATACCTGTACTTTTGGACAACTCATTGCTCATATGTCTCAAAACAGTGAGGTCAAGATAACTCCTCTTGAGCTGCTTAGTGGAGCTTTCATGTTATAACTTCATAGATAAACAGCCATCAAGTAACAGCTGATGATTTAGAGTTACTATTTTTTAGTTTGTCATTATTTTCTCTCCAAACAAACTCTTTGAAGGTTTTCAGATGTCCTAGTCGAAAAACATGTTAGACAGGCTTGGTTACAATTAATCTTCAGCAACTGTTTGTTTAAATCACATAAAATGTAAACAAGGCTCCCTTTTGTTGTTCTTGTCACTCTGATGATTCCATGGCAGCAGGATGATCAGCCTGCCTTGTGCAGCAGATTCAGGCGTGATGATGCTCAATAGTGTCTGAAATGAAGATAAACATATGCAAATGCCCAACTCACACGGATCACGGTGCATTCATGGCCTGTTTGCTTCAGCTGACTGATTTGCATGTGTCTCTTAGTTCTTTTTAAGAAGAGAGCATTTTTCTATTTGGGAATCAGCCCCCCCTCTACCATCTGTCCATTGAGCAGAGGTGTCTATTAACATAATGATGCTGTGGATGTATTTTCCCAGTGTTCTAGCAAATGTGGACCATATGGTGATGATGTCGAGAGGAGAAAGTTTGCCAATGTGAGCTTAGCCGTGTCAGTTGTTCCACCGTTTAATAATTAGAGGAGTAAGTGATTTGATGTATTTGTCTGAGTTTTCCATGTCAGTTTCTTTTACTGATGAAGCTAAAGTTTTTTTTTTTTTTTTTTTGCAAAGAAGCAAAATCTCAGCTTCAAACCACTGACTGTCCTCTCCTCTCCTGTAGGGGCTTTCCTAGATTTTCCTCACATCACTGCAGGAGGGTGGGAGGGCTTCTTCAGGAATAACAGGCCCTCTCACAGCCACACACCCTCAGGGAGCATGATGGCCCAGCGGGCCAATCAACCCACATGAGTGCATTTATGGTCCTATAGAAAGTTTGTTTGATTCCTGAAAAAGCCCAAGCTGTTACTGGTTTCAGACTGCTGATATCAGCTGATTACTGAGTGCCTTCTTGTTGCTCAAAGTTCTGTATGGTATTGGATGCACAAGATCAAGACACGCCCCTCTGTGGTATGCAAGATGAACACAACATGGATTTTAAATATTAGTATTCTGTGTGAAACAATAAAAATTGACATTAAAGGTGCATTATGTGGAAATGAAATAAAAATGACATCCTGTGGTAAAATTTGGTTACTGCAACCACTTTAAATAACTCTGAAGCTTTTTGCTGGCCATTGTCAAATTACAATTGTCAGAGCTGCTGTATTAGCTGGCAGGAGACACGGGAACACTACACTCAGTGATGGTAAACCGTAGTTACATCTCTCCTTCTTTTGTTTTGAAAGGAGAAAACTGTCAATCCTGGCAACTAGCTGGAAACTGATTTTTCATTATCAGAAGGGTTTTCGGAATCAGAATCAGCCATATGTGCAAGAAATAACAACATTAGGAAATTTCTGCAGTACGTGGTGCAAAAAATAAGGATAAAAATAAGAGATAAGCGACTATAGGGAGCCAAAGTCACGCCCATCTACTTCTAGACCATGGGTCCACTGATGAACGAAAAAATGAATGCAGGTCAACGGGGCTAAAAACGCTATTTTCTAATTCCATTTGTTTTGTGCCACGGATTTCACACATGATGTCTGTGAAATTTAAAGACACATTAGATGCCAAGAAAATGCTTATTTTCAAATCGGGAGAAACTTTATTTTATCTTTTGTGTGAAAATAAGTCCAGGACTACAAATGTGCATCACCAAAGTGAGATCATTGAATCAGACACGGAGAATAACTAGGAAAAACTTCAAATCCCTTCTTCAGGAGGAAAGAACCACCATACATCTGGCCATGTGGTAAGTAGATGACATATCCAACCGCAGAGTGATAAAAGGATTTTAGCAGATGGGAATTAACCCCTTAAATTTCCAGATTCATTTAACGCAATGGGGTTTTGTCCCATGGGCGGGACGCTGGAATGCTAAGGGTTTAATTCTGACGGACCTCAGCCTCCTCAGGAGGTGGAGGCAGCTTTGGCCCTTCTTATAGAGAGCACCTGTGTTGTTGGACCAGTTCAGTTTACTGTTGAGGTGAACACCCAGGTACATAAAGGTACCCACCACCTCAATGTCTGATCCCTGGATGCTTACTGGTGAGCGAGGAGGACTGTTTCTCTGGAAATCAATCTCCATTTCCTTTGTCTTACTGGTGTTCAAGCAATAGTGATTACGCCCACATCAGTCAACGACGTCCATGATGACTGACTTGTACTCCAGGTCATTCCCCTCCGACACACAGCTGACAATGGCCCAGTCATCAGAGAACTTCTGGAGGTGACAGCTGCTGGTGTTGTAGGTGAAGTCCGAGGTACAGAAGGTGAATAGAAAGGGTTAGAGCACCGTACCCTGTGGAGCTCCAGTACTGCACACAACCACCTCAGAAGTACAGTTGTGCAGCCTCACGTACTGTGGCCTGTTGGTGAGGTAGTTAATGGTCCATGCAGTCAGATGTTCGTCCACTCCTGTATCCCTCAACTTCTGATGCAGTAGGCGTGGCTGGATGGTGTTGAAGGCACTTGAGAAGAACAAAATTCTCACACTGCATTTTTGCATCTCGAGGTGAGTCAGCACCTGATGTTGCAGGTAGATGAGCGCGTTCTCCAACCCCATGTTTGGTTTATATTTAAATTGCAGTGGGTCTATTTCCAGGCTCTCCACTGAACGTCGATGGGTGAGGATGAGTCTCCCTTTAGGGACAGCAGTAGCTCAGGAGGTGGAGTGAGTTGCCCAGTAATCAGAAGGTTCCAGGTTCAATCCCAGCTCTGACCAGAGAATGCTGCTCGTGTCCTTGGGCAAGACACTTAACCCACCTTGCCTGCTAGTGATGGTCAGAGGGACCAGTGGCGCCAGTGTTTGGCAGGCCTTGCCTCTGTCAGTGCACTCCAGGGCAGCTGTGGCTACATTGTAACTCCTCACCACTAACGTGTGAATGTGTGTGTGAATGGGTGAATGACTGATTGCGTTGTGAAGTTCTTTGTGGGGTGGTAGAACCCTAAGAAAGTGCTGTACAAATACAGGCCATTTACTATTTCCATAGTCTTCGTGTAATTGAAACCAAGCGACTGGAGGGCAATCCTAGGACTGGGACCAACTGCAGAGGGGAAGAATCTGTTCTTGCGTGAGACGTTCTAGTCCAAACGGATCAGAACCTCCTGCCAGATGAGAGTGAGTCAAAGAGACTGTGTCCAGGGTGGCACAGATCAGCTGTTACCTGACCTGCACGTCTTAACGTCCTTTATGAAGGGGAGTCTGCAGCCAATGATCTTCCTTCCAAAATAACTGAAACGTTAGACTCTTTTGGGATTTTCTTACTGTAAATTTCTTACTGTATTTTCACAAATTTCACCTTTAAAGGGATCAAAAATGGGCATTTTTTTAATGACAAGATGTTGGAATTGAATGATCTGAAGTTGATTAAATGGGAATGAAATAAAAAAAATGAATTGAATAGAACAGAAAGTCCCTTTTTTTCTCTCAGTGGAGAAATGTTGGTGTCACAGCAGCAAAGCAGATTCACAACAGGAAAAATAAAATAAAATAAAGTCTGTACAATGAACAAAAACATTTAAAACATACTCAAGTAAAAACTGAATTGACCTCATTATAAAATAAATTACTGTGTAAAAAGACAAGGAAATATTTATAATATGAATAGAAAATGTATGTTTGTTTACATTTTCAGGGGGGAAGCTACTAAAATAAGTTAAAACAAGTGAAACTGAACGAAATCTTATTAACTAAATTAAACTCAACGTATGTAATTACACCGTGACAGTTTGGCTCCTGTTGACATGTCTGTAAAACAACTCAGCTCTCCAGATGGAGGCATCAGCAAAAGGTGTTTATGAACATTGCTGTTCATAGCTTCACCCATGCTGGCAGTCCAAATGAACCTTGTAGTGCAACTAAAACATGAAGCTAATTCCTCCTAACAAAAAAAATATTTATACCTTCTGTTGTTATGACATGGTGTTCCAGTGGCCACCTATGTTTCCATCCATCTGTCTGTCTTAGCAGCAGACACACAGTCTGCCTCATTTCACATTCGTCTAGTTTATAAACATGTTGACTCAGTGTCACAGAGCATACTTCCAGTCGTACTTACTTGTGTATTCAGTGGCTCAAATGTTAGTTCAGAGGGTCAAGCCAATGAGAGCAATGGCCACAATCAAAACAGAGACCTTCTGGTGGCCCAGCAGGGGGACTTGGTGAGCCAGAGGGAGGCTGTAGGGTCCCTCAGCAGCAGTCAGAATGTTTTTCCAGCAGATGCAGCAGCAGGTTAGACCTGATGGACTGAACAGATGGACAACATTTTATCTGGAGTCTGAGCTGTAACCGATAAAGCCCTTCATCCTATGATTTGCTCTGTAAACAGAAAAACAGACTGTACAGGGTAAGGATTTAAGTCTCAAGTTTTCATCTCTGACCACTGAAATCTGCTTTCCAAGGTTCCGCAAGTTAAGGTTGAAAAAGGGTGGATTAATACACGTTTTTACTGTATGACTTCCAATTTGTAGCTTCCCTTGCCTCAGAAACAGTTAATACATTCTGACATTTAATCCATAACTATTAACCTCCTCTCTGTCCTTATTGTTGGGCTGCACAACAAGATCTCTGTTGGCTCCACAAGTGCTCAGCACAAAGGCACCCTCCACATCTGCACATGTCATCAGCCTTTCAGATCTGCACAAAGACAGCCGGTGTTGTTGAGCCAAACACAGACCGGTGCCCAAAATATGCATGATACTCCAGGGTGAAGAACAGGAGCTAGCATTTATAGAGATTGACTGCAAAGGCTGGCAAACCCTTACAGTGAGCTAAAGTAGATGGGTAATGAGCATGTTAGGAACTAGTGCTTTAAGGTCAGAGTTCCTGGTCACAGCCATCATGTCTGATATCTGAAACAGTACCGTGAACTTCTAACAGATTCGAAGCGTTTGAACAGATGTGGGTTTCTGCTTTTTCCTGGAAAAGTTTATCAAGGTCAAGAATCACATGTGAATCTTTCATTTGATCTGTCTTCTGTAAATGTGCTGAAAATAAAGGTTTTTATTTAAATGTTGATGAAAATACTTATAGGAAAAAAGATTCCTCCCAGTTTATTCCTGCAGGGACGATTCATTTCAAAGCCTTGATTGATCGTTGCTCACCTGGCTTGCCTGGTAAGGGGAGAACCATGGAGCCATGTACTAAATTTGCACCACAGCTCCTAATTCAATATGCTCGTGTCCGGCTGTGTTCACGCCCGTCTGTCAGGGAGACTGCATGTCTGGCATGTGTGAGTGCAGCAGGCATGTCCAGTTTTATAATGTGCTGTCAGATCAAAGAGGAGGCTAGCCATTGCAGATCACAGGATGGGGTGTTGTGTGTGCAGCAGGGCTCTCGGGTCATGTGTGAACCATCTAGTACGGCTGTCATCATAGGATCCATTCGGTTTGCCCCCGCTGAGTGATGACGCCACATCTGAGCTTTGAGTCGTGCATTCCAGAGACGAAGGAGAATCTGATTCTAAATTTAAGGTCTTTTGTTTTCAAATCATGCAGGGATGTAGATGATTTTTGCTTTTGGCCACACAAACATGCAACCAGACATTTTGTTTTCTTGCATTCTTTAAATTTGTGTACGGAGTGTAACAGAAGAACAACACTTCTTTGCATAAAAGGTAACAGGAGAAACTCAAAGCGACACCCCCCAGCAACAGTTTGTGCAGCTCTTGAGCGTTTTCTCCACTGCAACAGGAATTCACCCTGGCAGATGGTGGGGCCGAGGCCCCAGAGGCCTCAGGCAATGCTACACCCTGGGACCCGGACACCTAATCGTGCCCTGTTGAGCCTCTCACCTGCTGCTCCGCTGCTCACAATGTTATCTCATCTTCCTGACCTATTGTGGCTCCCATCGGTGATAATGACGGTTAAGAGACCCACACAGCACCGAGGCAGGGGCTCGTGCTCCCTGGAGAGACAGGAAATCATGGGAAATCTCAGAGAAATCGATCTCTCCATCCTCCCTCCCTAGGACGAATCTCGTTTCTGATCTCTACCCGCAGCGAGCATCTCGACTGTTTGCTTTGATTCTCAGGACAGAGCACCACGAGGTGTGAGTTTTCCTAAAATAAGTGCTGCAGATAAATTAGATTTATTTTTAAATGTGCTTTTGTTTGTGAGAACAGAACAATTCACTGCATGGCTCTGTAAGAGCTGTCCCATAAATATGGCGTCTTGGCTAACTACAGTTCGTTCCACTGTAAAAAGCGAGCTAACACAACCTAACCAAACCACAGTGATGTGAAGACTCTACTTGTTCTTTTGTCTGCTGGTTTAATTTCCTCATCGTGATTTTCCATGGGAACTAACACCCTGCAGTTTGTCCGTGACCTCGGTTCCCACAATTAGATATTGTGACAGTGACCCAGCTTTCACACTTCACAGAGCTCCTCTCAGCTTAATTATGCTTTCTTCATCCTGAATGTGAATCTCTTTAGTATAATAGATCTCTTTGTGGATGGGAAAGGGACTTTGGTCACAAGCAGCCAGCAGATTTACTATAACAGCATAAAGAACTCATCCATTTGTTGAACAGCTAAAGTTCATCCAGCTAGCAGCTTTTGAGAAAACGTTTAAACTGAAGTGATAGGAGTTGAACCCTAAAGTCTGAAGTATTCTCCCAGTCTCCAGATACAATCGGTTAGGGTCTGATGCCATTTGTAGGAAGCAAGCCCAATCCACAACGACCCCACCCCACAAACCACAAGGTACCACTGCGACACTGAGCCGCCACAAATCAGCAAAGCTTCGACAGCTTTACACTTTGGCTATAGCTGCAAACTCATATTTAATATCAAGATAAAAAAAAATACAAAATAAAAACGCAGAAAAAGACATTACCAGTTATTTCAGCTGGATGATGTGATGATGTGTTTGTGAATGTTCAGAATTTTTAAAGGAAGTTAATCCCTAAGTCCAGGATCTTTATTCTTAAAGGAGCAAAATGTAAGAAATTTACAATGAAATGATCTTAAAACATTTTAACATCTCAGTCATGTTAGAAGGAAGGTTACATTGGCCCTTTTTAGAAGACACACCATACTGGTAAATCAGCATAATAATGAAGCCACGGTGTGTCTTATGAACGTGCTGTGGTGGCTTAAGCTTGGTGATGCGGCTCGCGGATGGAACGCGCTTCACAACTTGCAGCGTTTATGGTTCATGCGGTTTGTCTCTGCGGTGAGCCAATATTCTCCCAAACTGTAGGGGGCAGCATGGAGCTGTACAGCATGCATCCAACACTACACCACAGTAGAAGTAAAAATTACTGTTGTTTACAACATGGCATTCCAGCATTTTTTTTAACAGCGTCCTCGTCTTTTCCGACAGTGCGAGCTATTTCTCTCCAAGAATTATTAACAACATGTTGATCACGGTGATCTCTGAGAGCTGAATCATACAAATGTCTGTATTTACGAACCTCTGCCATACTAGTTTTTGCCAGTCCGCCATGTTTTTCGGAGTCAGACCGCCCGCGTGGTTAGAAAATTTCCTAGGTGCGCGGTGCGGAAATATTGGGCCATGTGGAGGGGCGTGGTTGTTAAAATTATGCAATTTTGCCGCGCGGAGCCGTGCGAACCTCGCAGACGCGTCATGCACAAACCAAGCTTAAAGGTTGGTTTATGCTTGACGCGTCCGCGAGGTCCGCACGGCTCCACGCGGAAAAGTTGCGTCATTTTGTGTCATTTTAACAACCACGCCCCTCCACCACGCCTCCGCACGCCCCAAAATTTCCACAACGTGCACCTAGGAAATTTTCTAACCACGCGGACGATCGGACGCGGAAAAACATGGCGGACCGGCAAGAACTAGTATGGCAGAGATTCGTAAATACAGACATTTGTATGATTCAGCTCTCAAAGATCACCGTGATCAACATGTTGTTAATAATTCTTGGAGAGAAATAGCTCGCACTGTCGGAAAAGACGAGGACGCTGTAAAAATTGCTGAAATGCCATGTTGTAAACAGTCATTTTTACTTCTACTATGGTGTAGTGTTGGATGCATGCCGTAGAGCTCCATGCTGCCCCCTACAGTTTGGGAGAATATTGGCTCACCGCAGAGAAAAGCCGCATGAACTATAAACGCTGCGAGTTGTGAAGCGCGTCCCAGCCGCGAGCCGCATCACCAAGCGGAAAGTGAATGCGTCAAGCATAAACCAAGCTTTAGTGATGCGGGGATTTTGTGGCATTCATTCCTCCAAGCTTGGTAGTAATATTGCCGCAATGCCAGACGTGTAAATTGTTTAATTGTAACATTAATATGTTGCTGGACACACTGGTCACCTTGTTTAGACTAAATATTAATGGAAAATGAATGAAAACTAAATTGTGACTTTTTATTTATGTTCATGTTTATGTATTTAGCAGACACTTTTGTCCAAAGCGACTTACAAGTGATAATCGGCATGTTGCCCTTGAGGTTAACAACAACAATAACAACAACAACTTGACATCAGTCATGGAGAGGAGGGAACAAGGAGTGGACAGTAGAGAGGGGGGACGGATGCAGGGAGGGTGCTAGTTAAGTAGATGGTCTCTGAAGAGCAGGGTCTTCAGGAATTTCTTGAAAATTGAAAAGGAAGCCCCTGTTCTGGTAGTGCTTGAAAGGTCATTCCACATTTGTGGAACGATGCATGAGAAGAGTCTGGATTGTCCTGAGCGTGGTGTAGGACCTGCTAGCCGACGATTCTGTGATGACCGGAGCGGCCGGGCTGGGATGTAAGCCTTTGCAAGAGGATTCAGGTAGATGGGAGCTGTACCATCTCAGACTTTGTATGCTAGTGTTAGCAATTTGAATTTGATGCGTGCTGCTAGCGGTAGTCCATACGTCCTGACGCTACCCCAACGTCCGCATTTAAATCGGGTTATGCAAGTTAGGGGTAACTCTTTCTATTTGTGCTTGTAAACGGGTTATTCTGATCAACTCAGAAACCCGAATACCGACTTAACCCGATCATAACCCGGATATCGGCTGCATGTAAACGTAGTCAGTGTGTGTGTGTGTGTGTGTGTGTGTGTGTGTGTGTGTGTGTGTGTTTATATATCTGTAAGTAATTACTGATAATTACTCTTTCTGTACTGTTTAACTGTGTATAGACTATTTGTGACAGATGTTTTAAATGATGACTTTTTTTTTTTTTTTTAGAAATTCCTGTTTTGTTTGTTTTTCTCCAGGCACAGATTGAAGAAAGTATTTGCAATGATATGTCTGAACATTATTTTCTTTCAGAAAAAAAACAAAATAAATTAAATTAACTGTGTTCTATTTGTTTCTGTGCAATCAGCACATTACCAAGAATATGTCTTCTTAACTTTGAACAAAACAGATTTTTCTCATGGGATCTCCTTTGGATCTCTGGCCTAGTTAAACACTAAAGGTCAATTTACTCTCAATTTTCCACTTAAACACACTTTAAGGAGGACATAGGTTATTACGTCCACCAAATTCATGAATTTTTGTAGCTTAACATTATAACAAAGCCAGAAAACCATGATTCATAGCCCAGTAAATCTGAGGGGTGTTTGTTTCCTTTAGAGCTTGGCAGAAAAACACACTCTAAATCATCTTTACATGTGGTATCTGTGATGTAATCACCTCATAATCCTTCAGTTATTGATAGTTTTGGGAGAGGAGGTCATAAAGATGTAATAGACAGAATTTTGAGTAAATTTTTAGGGAGAATGGAGAAATACAAACGTGAGGAAATGTAACAAGTACCAAGATTTCCCAGCATGTGAAAATAACTTGTGTTTTATCTGTGAAAGCCAGTTACCTTTGATAAAAGCAGAGAAAAACTTATATGGTGTGGGTGTGGTAGGTCAGGGCAGGAGAAGCTGAGGTGACACCAATGATAACCCTGCCCCATTGTGTGCCTGAATACCACAACATCTCTGTTTCACTGTAGTGTGCAAAACATGGTGGAGATAACAAGCAGTTCCAAACAATCCAACAAAGGACACAAACAGCTGCTGCACTTTTCTCCCAGTCAAGCAAACAGCAAACGTCCTTATCTAAAGACAGACTGGATCTTTAAGACCACCAGGAGTCAAAGAAAGGAAGCCGATGTTGTGTTCTGCCTCCAGGGACTTTTGTAACTGGTATCAAAAGGTTCTGAAAAGGCTCAAAAGGCCTTTATTTCTTGTAATTTTGATGATTGTGGCGCATAGATGAGTGAACCCCAAATTAAGTGTCTCAGAAAATTATAATAAAAAATTTTGATAATATTAATAATAATAATAGTAGCAACAATAATAATACATTAAAACTATAACAACAACAACAACAACAACAATAATAATAATAATAATGATAATAATAATAATAAAAATAATAATAATAAAATATAAAACATATTCATGGTTTGTTTGGATGCCAAAAAAGTCTCTTTTTCTGTCAAAAACATGACAGCCTGACTTTAATTTCCAAACATGCACCTGAAAAACCCACTAAGCAATCTTCTGGCCATCTGCAACCTGCAGCTCAGAGCCAAATGGGAGCCACGTGGTTCTTTGGAACGTCCTCAATGATTCTTAGTATCTTTGGCAAGAAAAACTAAAAACTAACTCAATAAAAATGAAGGTTTAAGCAGCTTCAAAGTTTTTAGAATTGTGTCTCCACCAAGCCCCCACAATGCGGCTCCTAAATTGAATCAAACCCGGAAGTACCATAAATTGCAGTTCCACCCTCATCCGCTGGGGGCTGGTGTCAGAAGCGAGCAAATCCTCTCCCATGTTAAAAATACCAATTTCACAGCAGAAATAAACATGTTTACAGCCTGGTACCAGAACATGTTTTTGTTTAAATGATCTAGTTTACACTCATGACAACTCTGAGGGGGGTGAATTATTTTTCTCACTCTTCTGTTTAAGTGTATTGACAGCCTAAAATTCTGTATAATTAATGAGCATCAGACACACATGACCACAGAGCTAGCTCCGTGGAAAGACCTCAGTACAGCCTCGGTCTGGCCTGGAAACTGTTTCGGGATTTTGAGTCTCTGCAGTGGCGGATCTAGGATTTTTCTGAGGGTGGGGCCATCAAGGGGCCACAATATTTATAGGGGGGCCACGTACAGTCCAACATACCTGCATACTATTCCCAGTTTTGTATGGTAGATACAGTTTACCACCCACACCATGTTGAAAAACATTAATGCAATTGTACATCAATTTTTACTGTACATAGACAAAATACAACCACACACAGCATTTGAGAAATTTTAGCATTCAATTTATTTTGCTAAGGCACAAATATAAGATTAAAATATGTTTGTGTGTGGAAAAAAACACCAGAAGAATATCTTGGTAGGTCAAAGGAGGAAAGTGAACAGGACACCAAGAAATGACTGTAATCTATTTAAAAACTGAACATACTGGTCTCCATGACACATTAAACAGACATGCAACAATGACATGGAATCAGTTTGAAAAAGCTGAGCATGTTTTACTTTATTGCCCAAAATAAAAAGTTGAAAGAATTATTGTCAATCACCAATGACTTCTGAACAGTGACTTATTATGGTCATTACCAAACCTCCTTGGCATAAAGCAGATGAGTCCTGATCTCATTACGCCCTTAACTCATTTAGTTTAAAACATCTCTGTAACAAACATGCAGTTTCATGTGGTTGTCTACTGTACATCCTACTCTTCTAAAAGAGCATTATTCTTCGGTTTTTGTGATGAGAACTAAACAGTCTCACAAATTCATTCATGTCTAATGCTTTTGCTCGTCTGGACTCAATACTCAACACCCCAAGATGACTCAAGCGCTCATCTGTCATTGTTGTTCGCAAATGATTTTTAATCAAACTTAGTGCCGAAAAGCTGCGCTCACATGAAGCACTGCTCACCGGAATTACAATGGCTATTTTTGCAAGCCTAAATAATTCAAGAAACAGCTCCTTGAATGGTTCTAGGAATACTACAAATTCTAGAAGTGTAGTAAACCTCTGCATCCCACTTTTTTCTTTACAATCCAACAGTCTCTTTATCTGTTGAAGCTCACTGGCCAGGTAATCAACATTTGAATCAAAAAACTTGGCAAAGGAAAAAAGAGCATCTTCTTGCAAAAAGGTGATGCTTTGAGGATGAAGTGCTTGGATTCCCTTCATAATTGTGCAGCTGCGCTTAGAGAAACGTCGTTGAAGTTCACCTGTCATTGAATCCAAAACTGGATAGAAAATGTGTCTTTTAAAGTTTTCCCTGTCATTTTTATCAACTCTACGCTCACCAGTTGATGTGGTAAGTATGTAATCATGTAGCCGCCTATTTGTCTTAGGCTGCCTCTTCTCAGTCTTTTCCCAACTTTGATCACACTTTACAGCCATTTCCTCCACCTCCCTCCATACAACCTCAAAAAAGGCCTCACTCCTGTATTTCTGCAACGTGGCCAGTAAGGAATCCACAAGACTGACTGCTGCTGAGAGGTCCAGTGAGGGCGACTGTAGCATGTCTGACAAAAACTTGGACTGACCCAGGACTTTTTTGAACATAACCAAGAGTCCAATAAAGTTAAGATCAATTTGGGCCAGTAAGCCACGAGCATCTACTGCCCGATCACCTTGACTTTCCAGCCCAATTTCTTGCAGTAAACGGCACACTGCTGGGAGTCTGTCAAGCAGGTTGTGACAGGCGGCGAACCTGCAAGCCCACCTAGTGTCACTTAGCTTTGGAAGTTCACGAGGCGGACCGTCATACATTTCTCTCTGACTGCTATGCCATTTTGTGTGCACATATGATCCAGACAAAAAACTATGTAGTTTCTGAAGAAGTGAGAAAAAACAGTCAGCCTCAGAAACAGATTTCACACTATCAACAATCACAAGGTTCAAACAATGAGCATTACAATGCACATAAAATGCATATTTGGCTACACAAACCTGAGTGCTTGCCACTCATGACAGTAGCACCATCGTAGCCCTGGCCAACCAGGTTGTTGCGGTATTCTAGTCCATGTTTTTCAAGGCATTTTATGATCAAGTCAGTGAGCCCTGCTGCATCTAGGCTGTCAGCTTTCATGAAGTCAATAAAGCTCTGATGTATGACCCCTCTGTAATAATATCTGATGACCAGTGACACTTGCTCTTTTTTCTGAAGGTCTTTGGCTTCATCAGCTATTATACTGAACACCTCACTCTGTTTAACTTCCCTCACTATTTCCTCTTGAACCATTCCTGCCAGGCATTCCAACATTTCATTTTGAATGGTTTTGCTGGTATATTTGGCATTAGCATGAGCTTTCATGCGCTTCTCTAGAAACGAATCATGCTTAGCTATTTCTTCTAAAATAGCCAAAAAGTTACCTCGGTTACCCGAGTCCTCAGATTCTCTGTGACCCCTCTGGGAAATGTTCTGTGTGGCAGTTAAAAGCAGGACTTCTGCAATAGTTTTAATATATGTCTGATTCTCCTTAATTTTCTTTTCTCTCTCTGTGTTAAAAGACTCTGTCATGCATGATTTTGTTTGAGTGGTAATTTCATGCTGTTTCCATGCAAACATAGCATTTTGGTGGTGGTCTGATTTAGAGTGGTCTTTAAAGCCACCTTCTTTACACAAAGCTTTCTTCCAGTTGGAGAAACCACTTTCTGTTCTGAATACAGAAGACAGGGCATTTGGAAGGGAGAAATGGCGGCAGGCATAACAAAATACAGAGTCTCTACTGATGGAGTACTCCAACCACGTGTATTCTCTGTACCATGACTCGTTGAATGCCCTCTTGCGGTTGCCATGTTGCGTCTTGGGGAAAACCTTAAGGAGAGGCTGCACAGGACCCTCTGCTCTTGACTGGGAAATGTCTGGTGGGAAGTAAATGAAATAAGTCTGAGTCAATTGCTTATATCTCTCAACCTTTAACATTCATGGCATTCAGAATCTGCAAGTGATTGACTGCAAAATTCAATTAAATTTTAAAGAGCCTTTACAAAATGAGAAGCATACCACCAGGTCCTACTGGAACAGAACACTGTTCCGATGTCTGCGCAGGACTCTGTGCATCACACTGGAAGATGTCTGAAAACAGCAAATGAAAAATGATCTAACATAAGCCGAATACATACACAAGCATTTATTACTTTCTAAGATCAATGTTTACCATTTGATCCTGCAGGATTAGCAGTGATTGGTGACTCTGGTGGCCCAGCAGGATGGAAGGTTAAGTCATTAATTTTACTCTGGTTGTCCGAATTGGAGAGAGTCTTGTCCCAGTTTGCAGCTAAAACACAAATATATGTCAAACTCCAGCCAAATCCAGCCAAAACTTTGTTTTCTATGAGACCACATTTTTATTTATTTGAAATTGAAGACTTGAAAGATTGGACTATAAAGATGAGTTGTGGTAGATGTAGACAAAGGAACCAATACAATTTAAATCCATTATGTTAATGTTATAGTAAACCACATCACCATGAAGCGGAAGAATTCAGTAAACATATGTGCCATTAGTACAAGATAACAACATCATTTAACAATTTTGAGATAATGGTGATTTTTTTATTTTTACCTAGAATAATGGCAGGAAAAACTGGACTAACAAAGGAATATCCAAAACACAAAATCTCTTTGGAAAACTTAACCTTGACCTTAATTAATCAACCAATTATAAAATTCAGTGTTTCAAACAAGGACTTTTCCCACAAATTTTACAATACATTAAAATGTCACAGTTTAGGGAAACCTTGAAGGAATTGTGGGAAAGGAAACTTAACTGCAACATTCCTGATGATGAATGGAAAGATGCTTTGAGAAATGTAAAGTCATTTACTAAAGGGAAGCAATTTTGCCATTAATGATTAGTCACAATTAACAACTTCTATCAATTTAAACAATAATCCTTTATTTTTGGTACTTGGAATAACTGACCCAATTATTACTGATAAATATAAAAAGCTCAATGCAAAATTTCTGTGCAAGAAAATGACTCCACATTAACTGGATCAGCTCCAAGATAAAATGGGAAAAGGATATCCTCAATTATAAGCAGAAACATTGGGCAGCATTAGCTCGTTCATAAGTGGTCAGACCGTCCTGCTGGATAATGTGGTGCAATCATGATCTTTTTACAAAAGATTATGCGATGGCGGTGAAAAGGGGGCTTGGGGGCGGTCTCTGCGCTGCCACGGACTTCAGTTTATCTTGGACATAACTTGCTTTTTATTGCGATCAAAGCCACACTCATTAAGCTTTTTTAACAAGCCGCTCCAGAAGATGTCTGTCCCCGTGCAGTCTCTGGTGATCTGAGCTAGGGCTGCTCAATTAATCGAATTTTAATCACGATTACGATCTGAGTTTTGAACGATTATAAAAAACAAAACAAGCCGATTATTTGCTCCTCCCGCTTGCGCTGCCCTGAGTTGCAAATGAAGCGCTCCACAGTGTTGCCAACTTAGCGACTTTGACGCTATTTCTAACAGCTTTTCAGACCCCCTTCTTGACTTTTTAATCCTAAAAGTACCTAGCGAACACCTCAGAAACATCTCTGGTAACCCTTAGCTACTTTCTGGATAACTATCGTCGACGTTTCCTGCAGGTTAGCTAAACACTCCGCCTGCACTCCGGACCGTTCTTCAGGACATTAGGAAAGGGAATGATGTAGTGATGTGTCGGTCGCTAAAGACAGCTCTCGGAGCCGCCCTGCTCCCTGTTGGAGTAACCAGAGTGAGTGACACACACACCGCACCTGCGGACTCCTGAGCCGCTAAAAACAGCTAAATGTGCGCGTGCGGCGCGCTAAACACACGTGCAGCTTGCCCCTGATTGCTGTGAGACCGGGTTGGGGGGTGGGGGGTGCAGCTGTGGTTGGGACAATTATTACATTAACTGATGGACTTGTAAATAAATAGTTTGTAAATAAGGTAGAAATAACTTCCTCACGCTGATAAATAATAACTAATCTCTCTGAGGACACGGTGCTAGTGCACTCTCCTACAGCACCTTGACACAACTCAATAAATGTTATGCAACATTTTGTGAACATCAATTTATTTGCATTTATTTGTTATAAATGCCACTGTATAATTCTTGCTGTCAGTATTTGCAAGATATTGGTATTTGGTTCTGTACTGGTTAGAGTTAAATGAGTTAAACCAAGGTCTACAGCCCTTGGGTCATAGACTATGAGCTATAAGTATATTGGTCTTTTATACAGGGAATCAGGAGTTCTTTTAGTGATCATCTTGTTTCTTATTTTTGTCCTGATTGTGCTCTGAGCAATTTTATGACTGAATAAAAACAAATAAAATCAACATAAATTGAAAAATCGTCCTAAATAATCGTGATCTCAATTTCAGTCACCATAATCGTGATTATTATTTTTGCCATAATCGAGCAGCCCTAATCTGAGCTTCAACTCTTACGGAGAGGCTCCCCATCATCTCAGCTGATTCTGTTTAGAAAAGCCAAACTTACGTTACGGCCCATGTTTGCTTTCATTTTCAATATAGGCTGTGTCTCAATTCAGGGTCTGCATCCTACCTCGGCCGGATTCGTCGGCCGGTTACGTCACAGCGCCGCGACTCGGCCTGTCCCAATTCGAAGACTCCTTCAAATGCGGTCGACGAATGCGGCCTTCTTTTCGCCTGAATGAAGGATGGGTCGGGTGTATCCTTCAATAGGTAGCATTTCCCAAGATGCCTTGCGGGCCGGCCGACAGAAAAACTTAAAAACAATGGCGGACAGTGAAGCGGGAGCTGTCGGAGAGGATTGCGCATATAAATGTAAGTATAAACTTGAAAACTGTCAGTTTAAGGACTTTTTGTGATACATGAACGTTATTTTTGTTAGAAATGTTACAGTAAAAGTGCTTGTATTGCGGTCTCGGCTCGTATGTTCGGCCGCGCTCGGTGTCGTACTTCTCCCGCTACATTTCCCCCTGATTTTAATTGAAGTTTGTATTTTAGGACCAAAAGAGAAAACCAGGGAATTTATTAAGCTTAGGGCGGAGATGGACCACATGATCACCGGAGCAAAGTATTCGGCGGCTGTGGCATGGAGGTACAATAACATCTCATATTTTAAAAACTCGTTTGAGTTTATTTTTTCTGCGAAAACATGAAAGGAATAACCCGTTGTCCTCTTTTCTCTTCCTGTTTCTTTTCTTACATGTTTGTTAAGACTATTCTGGAGAAAATGGGCATCCAGGGGAAGGTGCCAGCGATGACCAGCATCTGGAGCTGATCTGGGAGGAATTGAGGCTGCAGAGGGAGGCAGAGCAGCAGAGAGCACAGGAGAGAAGGAAGAACTTTGACAGCTTTTTACTTTGCTAGAAAAAATGGTTAAGGAAGATTAAACATGTACATGTAAAAGAAATATCTAAATAAAATCAGTTCTGCATTAAACTCTTGAATTTTATTTTTGTTTACAAATGAGAATTGTTTACTAGAGGGTATCCGCTGGGTCTTGAAAAGTCTTAAAAGGTGATAAATCGGTTTTGGTCAAATTAAGACCCTTAGAAAGTATTAAAAACTATTATCACATCTTTGCTCATGCTCAGCTTGTCTAAAGTATTTTCTCTGAATTAGCTCTCCAACAGTCAAGGAAATGATTAACCCCCAGAGACCCACGGTTGTAATATTACAACATCAGATTTAAGTCCACAAAAATAAACCTTCCCCATTTTTTTTCTTTTTAAAACCACATTTACATTGCTAATAGGTCCTATTGTTCAGTTCTGCAACACTATTGGCTGTTAAAATGTGTAAATAGGCCCGTTTATCTGGCCTCCTAGAACAACATGTGAAAGGTTAAAAAAATATTTTGCAGTTGTTTTCTAAATTTGGGTTTCTGGGGGTTAAAAAGCTAAATAAAACGTCGAGCTCCATCGTTTAAGGTTCCTTCTGCCCAGCGGTTCCATGGTTGCTAGGCGACGGAACGTTCGCCGAGGGAGTTCATGAAGGCTAGGCCTGTCCAAATTCACAGCCGTTAACATCCGGTCTACCCGGCCGACGGAGGACGCAGCCCACGTCGGCCGGGTGGGCTGGGTCCTTCGAAGGATGCAGACCCTGAATTGAGACACAGCCATAGTTGCCGGCCGGAGCTCGGCAGTAGCTGCCCACGTGATCATGATACCCTCTGTTGCGCCAAGTTGTAATATGCATTCACAAGTCCGGCGTTGCGGTAAAATTAGTATCAACCGTGGCAGCACGAATGCCACAAAATGCCCGCAACACCATGCCGCCACGGTGCGTTTACACGTACGCTGATTTCCCGGCATGGTGTGTCCTAAAAGAGGCTGTCTCTCGTGTTTATCTGACATGACTGTTGCACAATAAAGATTATATTCTTTCTGACCTGATAAAGGGGGAATGGAGGTGCCTTGCCCTGTTCCAGCCTCTGGTCCACTGCCTCCTGCTGCTCTCTCTCAGATTTCTCCAAGCTCGTTCTCACCAGCTGACACACTCACTCTCTTTGGAAAATACTGCAGAATTCCCGCCTGTATCTGACCCTTTCTTTTCATGTTCTCTATTACAGTGCCAACTATTAACACACAAAATGCAGATTACAAAAGAAGTACATGGATTAGCAAGGGCTAACGTTTTTTCACAAGCCTTTAACATTACTGTTAACTAATGTCGGCATTGCTTTCCATTTGACTTATTGTCAGAAATGACTTACATGGCAACTGTGAGTAAACAGTGATTCATGACTTACCAACCTACTCCTCATAACGTGAACTCTCTTCAGATGTCGGTTGAAAGTTCTCCCTCCTTGGAATCTTTCAAATCTTCTTCTGTTAGATTTCACACACTATTTTGCTCCTTAGCGCCACGCGGCCACTAGTGTTTGGACTCGGAATTGCATCCACCTACAATCTCTTCACCGCACAAAGGACAAATGAGTGACAGGACAGGGGCACTACAGGGGCCAATCAGATTTCAGCAGGGGCCAGTGCCCCTGTGGCCCCGCCCTTAGAACCGCCAATGAGTCTCTGTGCTTGTGAATTCTGTTTTGGATATTATTTGTGCAATTGTTGGACAAAATGACTTGCTGTGGCATTAATTGCATTAATAGAGCGTCCAAGGAGTCTCCACTTCATTTTTTTGGTTAGTTAAATTAAATGTATGTATTTTAGGTCACTAACGCCTTTAAACTAGCTGAATTTATCGAAGTAGCTATCATTTTAACATGTAGCATGTACTGTTTAACCATGAAATTTAGATGTAAAATACGGTAAAATAATTAATAGGGCATATGTCGATGGGTAAAAGGGTAAAACCCAGTGCATTTAACATAAAAATGGGTTGAAATATGACGGAGCTCTTGGAGGGACACTTCTGTGTTCCATTCTTCCACCCGGTTCTCCTCAGCGGTCAGCCCGGTGCATGTCTGACCGATACGGTGCCTACTAGCTGCTGCACGGGCTGACCGCTTGTGGAGCTCTCGGACTCGTAGAGAGACCTGACTGCAGAAATACTGCAGCTCAATTCCCTACCTAAATGCAAAGTGGTTTACTTAGGTCTGCACTTCTTTCGGGCAGATTTGTCAAGTTCACAAAATGTGGAACGGGATGGGATGTAAGGTTAGAATCAGCGGCGAATCGGAACATATCTCGAAGCCCTGGCTGACAAAACGGTCCACATGACTATTACTGTCAGGCTCGGAGAAAATTTGGGTTGTTTTTTTGTCAGTCGATTCTGCAACAGTGACTCTAACTAACGCAGCACTAGTTGACAGACATCATTACAGCGTGACCCGGTTCTGTGAGGAATTCTGTTCAGGAGGTCGCATTTCAGGCTCTCCACATCATGTGTGACTGACTTTTACGTTATAATAATGATCACACACTAGGAATGTTATAAAGCACCTATATCTGACAGTTTCTTTTGTATATTATCTGACTTTATAAACTCCAACAACAATGTGCTTCTATTTTTTTTTCAGGCTAAATCTACCCAAGACATTGGCTGTCAGACTGATTTAGCTGCAAGAATGCACTTGTCCAGCCTGACGTGAAGCCTTACCCGTAGCAAAGGTGAATTATTTTTAATAATCGTCTATGTAAACATTTTATTATTATCTTCTAGTTTGAATTTGTTTTACAGATTATTGTTACATGTGATTTTATGCTCTTTTAAACATTTATAAATGTGCTGTTTCTTTGTTTTTTATATAGCCAGCCAGTTTAAAGCTCCCAGCTGCTGTGTGTCTTGTGACACAGGGACCATGACGGAAATTCATCTTCCAGAAAGTCTGGCTCATCATTTAGCCAGATTTCTAAGGTATAAGCCAAAAATGTTTAGGTTGGTTTTGATAAGGTCTGTGCATCTCTCATTTCATGACATAACTTTTCATATTTTAGTTCCTGGGTGCCTTCAGTGCAGGGACTGCCCAAGCAGACCTTCTATCGACATCAGGCAAAGCTCTTAATTCCAACAGTGAGCTGGCAGTGGCAGCTAGAGCATGCTGATTTCATCCAGGAGGCTACTGAATCTGGACCTGTGACTCTTGGTGGTGACATGCGAGCTGATTCACCTGATGAATACGTTTAAATTTATTTATTTTATTCCTTTGCTATCAAATGTAAATTAAGTAATAACTTGCATTTCTGAAGGATACTCACCCAAATATGGCAGCTACACCATGATGGATCTCAAAAGAAACAAAGTGATTGATATCCAACTCGTACAGGTACAACATTACCTGATGATTCCAATACATTTCATGGTTAATTATTCACAGATCAATGGAGAATTAGGTTTATTTTCAGAGCAATGAAGTTGGAAATAGTGTGCGAATGGAGATGGAGAGATTTGTGCAAAGTCCGAGCACACTTTTGGAGAGGGGGGTCGATGTGCAGCAAGTTGTGACTGCACATGGGTGCAGAAATATTTGCGGGAGGAAAAAAAAGGAAATCAGTCACTACTTTGACCCCTGGCACATGGGAAAATGTAATCTTTGGTGATGTATATAGTGAATATTACAGGATTTTTTTTTCTATTTTAAATGTGGGTCTATTTGGCTCTCCATGAATTGGTAAGAAAATCGAAGAGCTGGGGAAGAGAAAGACGACCCAGGATGTGAGGCTGTGGAAGCAAAGTGTGGTGAACCACCTCTACTGGTCAGCATCCCTCTTTATTCCAGATTGGTTCAGCATTTACATGCTAATGTGGCGATACATAACCCAAACCAATATTACAATAACATAAACTCGTACACAAAACGCTCCTCTTGATAGAGCAACTCTGTTCAGCACATTCTGACAGACAGACCACCTTTCTTCTGTCATGTTACTGTACAGGACATTTTTAGAGTTTTTCTTTTTAAAGATAAATAGTATTACATTTAAAGAGCAATACTTTCACATTATCATTTTCCCACACTTTCTGAATACCTGCATTTTGTTGTTTTTCAATGAAGAATGACAAATTATTGATTTTTAGATTTTTAAACCAAGTAAAGTTAGTAAAGAACACATTTCTATTGGCTGCTAAGAAACTGGTGGACTTAAAACAGGCCTGTTGTAGAAACAACTTGGCATAAATGATTCTTCCTTCTGTGGCAAGGTGGAGAAACGAGGGCCCGGGCGGGATTCGATCCCCAGACTCCCGGGTGAGAGTCATACGCTCTAACCTGTGAGTGTCCTGTCACAGTGTCCCGATTGATCATGCGCCCTGGTTACTTGGCCAAGGGGATGTCCCTTTGGCTGACTGGTTAGAGCGTATGACTCTCACCTGGGAGTCTGGGGATTGAATCTCGCCCGGGCCCTTGTTTCTCCACCTTGCCACACTTCCCTTTTTTGTCTTAATCAAAGAAATTCCAGTAATTGAGCAAAAACATTTATTTTTTTACATCACATTTTATAAAATAACAGGACACAAAGTGTCGGGACATTTAAAAAATACTTAAAATAATAAAAAGGGCACAGAGAGCTGCAGAGTGAGTGAACATTGGGTTGTGAAGGAAGTTCTCAACAGTGTGATATGAGGGTGTAGAAGGTGAAGCCGGTGCAGGTCCTCCATCATGTTCACCAGCTTCACACTGCTGACCGTCATTGCCGCCACAGTGGATGAGACGGACATCAGGAGCTGCTCATCCATGCATGGAGTTGAAAAAGAAGGGGAGAAGGTCTTTCCACCTCAGTCCGCCACAACCGAACCAGGAGACACAGACATCAGGGAGGCCAAGGTTGTCTCCGAGGGTCTCTGCAGCTCTCTGGGCACCACGGCTCACTCAGGTTTGGCCTAGCTGTTTAAAGTACAAAACCATACATGAAGTAGTCAAAACAGGTATTTGGAACTTACACGCTGCATTGTGTAGTCGACGTTGAAGACACACAGGCTGCCATGGTGACCTTTTAACAGATCTAAGAAAAAAATGTAATAAAAGAATGAAACTTAAAAACTCCCAGACCTCATTTCATGATTGCTAATCAGCTATGGCTGATTTATTGTTTGGATCACAGTGAGTTACACTAATTCCAATATATTTTTTATTTCTATTACACATACTGTACATACTTTTTAACTGTTATTTTCACATGACTGTTATCAGGCTGTCTTGTTCTGGTTCTCATGATAATAATTCTGTTCCAGTAAGTTATCTTGTGCTTACTTCATCTGTATAATGTCTCTTTACTTTTGGTGAATTGTACTGAGTCCAGAATAAAGGCTAGTTGGCTGTACAAGATACAAACAAGTATTGAGTTTTGGAAATATGAAATGTATTTAGCCTGCTAATTTATCTCTAATAATAACTATATGTAACTAACTAATAACTAATAACTACCGTATTTTCCGGACTATAAATCACACTTTTTTTCATAGTCTGGCCGGTCCTGCTACTCCGGAGCGACTTATATAACAAAATATGTAGGCTACACCGTGCTTCTGCGGGCCGACTCCGACCCAAGAATAAGTTTCCCTGTCCCGCTGGGAGGGTTTCAAACTCCGCCTTCCTCTGCTGGAGACCGTGGTGTGCTGCTGCGGCGCATTATTCGGTGATTGTTACCGGTACTTGTCTTGCAATGTGAAATGCTTGGTCTCCCCAAAATACGACTTATATATGTTTTTTTCTTCTTCATTATACATTTAATGGCTGTTGCGACTCACGAGCGACTTAATAGTCCTGAAAATACGGTACGTGAAAAACAGTGAAAACTTGCTCAAAGCAAAATATATTTTCATCACGGAAATAACTTATAAACTTACAGATTTAATATTTTTTATTCACAGAAAGGTACTTCTCATGAAAAAGCGCCGCAAACCTCCACCTGAACTCCATGCGGTCGATGGGTGTTCCACAGAGTTAGCTCCGGTTGTAGCTAGGTGGCTACATCCGTTAGCTCGGCTCCCACCTCCGAGTTAGCTTTGGGTTAGCTTCAGGTTTGCTTGTAGCTAGTTCGACCGGGTGTCGTCAGTTGATCCCAGCCTTACAGCCCCACCCTCTGCTCCACCTCTCTTCCCTTTTTTGGAATTGTCTGGGCTTGACGTAACCTGTGACACGGTCAAAATGGCGGTGGTGGCCACCTCCCATTTTAGCACAAAAACTTATTATTGGAGCCTATGGAAAGGAGATGTCCGGTATATTTATGTCGATGGTCTCCACTCACTTTTCATATAATGACACTAAAATAGCAGTTTCACTGTTAGAACTATTCATGTTTTTTCCATATTTTTCTACCAATATTAACATCCCATAGAAAAAAAATCATTCTTTTTTTCATATTTTTAAAACATTATAATCACCACTAATCTTCCATATTAGATATTTATGAAGAGGATGAGGGAAACTGAAAAATAACTCCCTTTCATCTTAGAGTTCTGCCATTTTCTCAAAATTCTCACATTATTTTCAGAAATCTGAGACAACTTATTTCAGTTGCCTTATCTTCTTATTTGTTATCATAAATAACAAAAAGGTCTATTTTCAAATGGTCCTGTGTAGCGGTGTAGCTCTGTAAAAATAAAAATAAAATAAAAACTTTATTCTGGTACAGAGCCTAAAAGATAATCACTTAGTTCATAATGTTTAATGTTAAAAAAAAGGGAAAAAAAGAGCTGTTGTGTGTAACCTGACTTGTTTACGGTCATTTGTCAATCACTCAATCTCTGTATTTCCAGTGGTTGTATTTGTACTCAAGAGCCAATCAGAGCCCTGTTTCTTTGGTAAGGGGCGAGACTAAGAACGGCAGTTAGTGTGGGAGTTGTGAGCCAGACTTGAAGAGTAAGACGGACGTTATCGAGAGCTGACGGAGGAGGCGTTGAGTGTGGGAAACGTTGAGGTTTGTTCAAGAAGGTCGACTAATCGTGGTCCTGATATAAGCTTCAATTGTGACCTGCAAGAGACGGAGGTTGGAGAAGAGAGAGAGAGAGACGGTTTACCAGCCAACGGCCATGCTGTGTGTTCCATGCCTGTTCTCTGCTGCGGAGGTCCTGCGGTTGACATTCCATCTGTGATCACCGGTTGCCTTTACCCTAAGTGGAACAGCCCCAGGGGCGTGTCCAGGGAGTGGCCTGGGGTAGCACATGCCACCCTTGGAATCTGATTGGCCACTCAAGGTGCCACCACACTAATTTACCTTTAAATAGGCTTTTCATTGTCCACAAAAGGCTTGGGGGTAAAACAAAAATAAAGCATAACCATTGGTGCCACCCTTGCACAAAGTTGTGCCTCACCTGGGCCACCCCATTTTAAAAGATCTGGACACGCCACTGAACAGCCCATCCAAAATTCCCTTTCCCCATGCTGCCATAATCCTGGACTTTGTGAGTACAGTCACCTTTAATGCACGTGCTTTTGTTTTTATGCTCAGTTCCTGAGTGAAGCGGCCATTACAGTTTTTAGGCCCCACCGCACTCAATTTCCAACAAACAGGCCTGCAACGGAGGGAGGTTTAGGTTAGGAGGTGTTGTGTGTGTGTGGGTGAAAGAGTGTGTGCGGGCCCACGAGGATAGTGTGAGTTTAAAATTTATTTAAATAGAAATATTTGGTATGGAAATGAAACGACAAGTTTTGGGTGTAAAACCTCATGAAAGTTTTTAATTTAGGCAAATTCTCTATTCACACAAAAGTACTGAACTGGATGTCATTTGGTGTAATTTTGTTTTGAGATCCCCTTAAATTGAATTTCCTGTTTATAAATGAATATTTGAAAAACTTTTGAATATTCAATACAGTTGTGGTGGTCCTTGTTAAAATAGGTCATATTACGGGGTAAAGAACATTGGTGGCATAAAGTAGGATACAAAGCTGTAACTCCTTATCACGAGCCCAGACCCAGGCCCAGATCATTTGATATCGTTCTCGTATGGTTAATAACCGAAACAAGGGTTACAGAAAATGGAGGCGCCGCTGGGATTCTTTTAATTTTATTTACGGGAATGAATAAACATTGTGAAATAAATTAGACTGGTTAAGATTAAACAGACCTCACAACTTTAGAGCATTAGTGCAAAAGTAACGTGTTGACAGTGACTAAAACTAAATAAAGTAACATACTGAAATGGCAGTCTCGACAAACTGTCCATCACAAAGTGAGCTAATTAACTGGTGTAAAGGAGAATCTTTAGATATAAAGCATGCCCTCTTATTATATGGAGTGCCCGAAGGGGTTTCAGGAAGGGCCATTGAAGAGGCAGCAGGAGCCGTCAAAGCACTAGACAAAGTCACTGTTAGAGGGAAAATGTTCCACCCTCAACAAAAGTCTGTAATAGCATTATGTGAGTGTCGTGAAGAGATTGACCCCTCTAAAGTCCCACCGGAGATAATGCCTCTAAGTGGAGAAAATGGTTGGAAAACTGTCTACTATACAGAGACTCAGCTGGATACCTTTGAAGAGAAATGTCTTACCTTTTTGCAGAGCGAAGGGAGAACGTTAGAGGGCGTTAAAGGTCTTTGTTCTCCTCTCCCCAAGAAGGCAGTATTAACCCTGAAAACATAATTCGGGCAGTGGGTGATGTTTTAAGCAGAACAACCAAAACACCTGACAGTCACCTGTACAGACGTCTGCGGACATTCTCTGGGGTTACTCCTACCCCAGCTGGAGAAGAAACCTTTGACAACTGGCTGGAGCAAGCAACACTTCTGGTAGAGGAAGGGGAGTGCTCTGACAAAGAAAAGCAACGTTGGTTAATGGAGAGTCTAAAAGGGCCCGCCTTGGAAATCATTCAAGCTGTGTGTTTATCTCAATATGATGCCAGTTCACGTGAGTACGTAGAAGCTGTAGAGACCATTTTTGGTACAGTCGAGTCCTCAGAAGAACTATACCTGTCGTTTAGAGCCCTTCACCAACAGACTGGTGAGCATCTGTCTGAGTATCTGAGAAGAGTGGAGAGATCTCTAGTTAAAGTTGTACAGGGAGGTGGTTAACCTATTGGTTCAGCCAACCATGCTCGTTTGGAACAGTTACTTCGGGGGTCCACCTCTGAACTCATGTTGCTTCAGTTAAATATTAGAGAATGGCTTAGCAATCCCCCTACCTTTCTGAACCTGTTAAGGGAAGTGATGGAAGAGGAAGGTCGCCAGGCAGTCAGACAAAGTCAAGGGTCACACCTGCGTCCCCAGCGTGTACGCACGGTTCAAGCAGGAAAAGAGAACAAACCTGAATTGGTCTCGAAGAGTGAATTGCAAGCTCAGCCACATAGCCACCAGATGTACTGCCCCTGAGAATCTTCAGAAAGTTATCAGGAAGCTCATACGTTTGGTGCGAGTTCCCTCACCGTCAAACCCCGAGGACGCAGAACCTGAAGTTGAAGAGAAGTGCATTGCCAGAACCAATACAGTGAAAGTCTCAGAACCTAGCATCGACTTACCGGAAGGTCTGGTAGGTCCATCATTCATTCACCTCAAAGTGAATGACGTGTGCTGTGATGCTGTCATTGACAGCGGGTCAAATGTGACTATTATTTTTGAAAGCTAGTATCACCAACACTTACCTGAGGTTCAGATAAAACCATTGTCCGGCCTTGGACTCTGGGCTCTCGCTGACGCAGAGTTTCCTTATAAAGGAAACGTTGTTGTGGAGATGAAGTTCTCGGAAGAGATAACTGGTGTGTCCGGAAGAGTAGAAGGGCTCGCTTTAATTTGCCCTGAGCCCAAAAACCAACAACAAACCCCCATACTGGTTGGAACCAATACCTCACTGTTTTGCCGCTTATGGGAACTGGTGCAGACAAACGACGACAAGAACATGGTGCACTCAGTGAGGATTCAGTCTGTGTATGCACCAGTAAAAGCACAAGAGCAGGTCGTTAAAGATGAAGTTTTGGGACAGATAAAGTGGAACGGACCCGGCCCCCTTTCCATTGCTCCCGGTGCAAAGTATCATGCAACATGTGAAGTGAAAAGACAAAGTGTACCTTCCAAGGGCCTCATACTAATTGATGCACCCTCAGACCAGTTGCTTCCAGCTGGCATACTAGTACAGCCTGGGGTGTTGACAGACACCAGCATAGGCATTGAATGTTTTGCTGTCCTCGTTCAGAATGAGTCCAAAAGGATCACTTCTATACCAGTTGGGACCATCATTGCTGAAATGTATGCTATAGACTCAGTTGCCCCTGTTCAGCCATCTGGTGTCCCTACCGAAAGTCTAGACCCAAGTCTTTTCAATTTTGGGGACTCTCCCATACCAGAGGAGTGGAAAAGTCGACTACAGCAGAAATTAGCCGAGAAGCGGCATGTTTTTTCGTTGCATGAGTGGGATGTGGGTTGTGCCAAGGGTGTTGAACACCGCATACGGCTGCATGATCCCAGACCTTTCAGGGAAAGGTCACGGAGGTTGGCTCCGGCAGACATAGAGGATGTGCGGCGACACATACAACAGCTACTGGCCGCTGGCATCATCACAGAGTCTCACAGCCCATACGCTTCTCCAATCGTAGTGGTCCGCAAAAAGAATGGGATGATAAGAATATGTATTGCATGGGTACCATATTCGGTACTTTTTAAGGCACCGACCAAATGATGTAGAACCAACCAAGAACCGATGCACATGAAATGAAACGGTGCCTTGTTTTGGTACCTTTTGCCACTTATGGCGCTTACACATTAGCGTCGGCACGGTCAGGGTTTGGTTGGACTGGATGGCGTGAGTTCAGTCTCGAACGGACGGTTTAGTGTTCAAATATAAATCCAAGGGACTTCTTAGGAATGCAGAAATCCCGAGCTGATTTCCCAAGATAGACAGCAGCACATGCACAAGAGCGTTATGTCGTCAGTCGCTGCAGGCAAGATGTAAACAGAGCAAGAAGCACGGTAGAAAGAACGCGCTCCAAAGTTTGGGTCTTCACTAAACGCGATGGGTGACTGGGTGAGGATGACAACATTAACAACGTTCTAAGTGAGTTATCATTGTCTTACTCTGCTCGATAAGGTAAATAAACAGTTAAAGAGCAAGTCACCCCCACCAGAGTCTAACTCCACTCCCACTTCATGTTCGAAAATGCAACAAATGCTGTTGCCTGGCAGACCGAGAGGGCGGAGCTGCTAACAAATACACACACACACACACACACACACACACACACACACACACACACACACACACACACACACACACACACACACACACACACACACACACACACACACAGGCTCACGACAGCATTGTGACATCATAATGTACCAGTTTACATCATAGCATACCTCTTAGCCAATAGCGGTGGCAGATTTAAATTCAAATACAGTGCAGTTTTTACCTGACAACGGCACAACACTGCCAGTTTTAGGCAGAATATTTAAATTTTAACTTAGATGCACTGAAGTGCCAAATTATTGACGACACGTGTCTGCAGCACGATTAGGCACTCGTTTATTTAGTTTATCAGCAAAAAAAGTTTATTTGGGGGTGACTTGCTCTTTAAAATTAACGTTAGCTTGAGTTTTGAGCTTCCATTGCTAGCAGCTAATGGTGCATTCGCTTTCTCCTCTGTGCTTGGAAATTCTGACTTCTGAGTAGGAAAAATCAACTGTTTGAAAATGAGCGGCCAAAGGAATGGAGATAAAGACACAGTAAATTTAGTTCATTGAGATGTTTGCTTCAGTTTAGTTTGCAGTTCACGAAACTACAAGGACCCACCATCACAGTTGGTCCGGAGGTGAAAGGAGAGGGAAAGGAGTACATGGAGCTGGGTTTCAGTTTTTCTATCATTTAGAAACAATTGTAGTTAAAGCTTTTCATATTGAAGAAGTTTGTACAACACTAAGGTGATGATACAAACAGTTTGATCAAGGGCGTCAGTTTGTTTTCAGAATTGCTGGGGACAATAACCATACACTTGAGTGGGGTTTAAAAATTGCTGGGGACAATAAAGTAGGCTAGCACAGGGGTCGTCGGCTCTGGAACCGCATGCGGCTCTTCCATCCATCTGATGCGGCTCTCTGTGCTTGTGAAATAATGAATGGATATTTAAATAAAAAGCTTTATATTTTACTGCATTAATTTTACGTCTGTAAGCTAATTCTAAATGTAAAGATTGTCTGCGTAAACCTGAACAGTTCCAACCCGGTCTTACTGTGAGACCGGGTTGACGGGCCACGCTTGTGCGTAATCATATCGGCGCTTCTGAGCTGCTTTCTGACCTTCCCCACCTACAAAGTTTAATTACAACAATCAAACGTGACAGAGCCTGGATTTGTATTCTGAACAGTCTAAACATGTTTTAAAAAGAAACGTAGGACAAAAGTGGCACCTGCTCAGTAAAACCATCAACAGGGTGAAAAATACCAAAAATTGAAGGCAGAGACGGGCTACAACTTCTGGATCCATTTTATATAAATCGTTTTATTGATTATCGTCTAATGAAAGATAATTAAGACGTACATGAGCGACCAGGCGCGTTGCAAGCTTTTCAAAAGTGTGGGGGATGTTGTCTGTGCCTAAAATAATTTCATGTTATTCATCTTGTTAGTTTAATTTCCATAATAGTGGAGCAGGTGCGAATTTTAGACGTGTCACGCACGTCTCCGTTTCAAACATGTTTAAACTGTTCAGAATACAAATCTAGGCTCTGTCTCGTTAGATTGGTGTAACTAAAGTTTGTACTGAATGAAACTTTACATTAAACCATGTTGAAAAGTAAAGGATCCGATTAAATAGTTTCCCCCTCATTTACAGTCAGTACAGTGCAGTGCGCACGGCTCTGGGGTTAATCAAGTTTAATTGTAACATTAATGTGTTACTGGACACGCTGGTCTGGTTGGTTAGACCAGTGTTTGAAGTGGAAAACACACACACACACACACACACACACACACACACACACACACACACACACACACACACACACACACCAATTAAAATAATGCTGATAGCGTGGATAGAAGACAGGTGATGGTTTACGTATTTAAATGATGATCAGGCTGCTGTAAAATGTAATCTCCATCCACATCCAGACACAATCATCCTCTATTCTTTCTCTATTTGCTCTGCTTTTGTCTGGGCTGATCAGCTGATGGTGCGCGCGGCACGCCTAACTAGCGGCTGATGCAATTTTACGCATTTGGAGAGGTGGGCTGGATGCTTTGCTTTTACTGGAAGTTGGTCCACTTAACGCACGGTTGTAGACTAAATATTAATGACAAATGAATGAAAATTAAATTGTGAGTTTTTACTTCATATTTTACAAATAAAAATGACGGGGGAACACATTTATGACGTCTTTTTAAACTAAATTTTCCAGCGCGACCTGCCTGCTTCACTTAAGGCACTGCTTATTAAGGTCAGTCCAAACTTACCGTGGCCCATCCAAAAATGAAAACCTGGCGCCGCGTCAGTTATAAACCTCTGCAAATTGTTGTTCTTCACTTTATCAAACTCAGACTTTGTACAGCTAATGTCAAGATGTAAAATTATGAATTCAGTCGAGCTCTTCCGTCCCTCCCTCTCCTGCTCTCCTGGAAACCCGACATCGGCTGTCAGAAGAGGGAGGGGAAGAAGGAGATGAGGCAAACAGAGTGAGTGCGACGTAAAGAAACCAGACTGGTGTGGAGGTGAGCAAAACAGCTGGAAAAGTGAGGGTGTTGAATCCCCCACGGGTGCGATGCCCCCGGCTGCTGTCACCTGTTGTGAGCAGCGCTCTGCTGTCTGAGGGTAGGCCCCGCCCGCAACGCTGCGGCTGCTGCGGTGTTTTCTTTACCGTGGGAAATGGGTAATAATGGCTCTTTGATGGGAACAGGTTACCGACCCCTGGTATAAGATCTGAGCTGGTAAAACAAAAATCCTCATCAGCAGGCTTTTTTGAAAGAGGGGGGGACACAGCTGCCAATCACGAATTTTGCCGGGGACATGTCCCCGGCGTCCCCGGTTAAAATGACGCCTATGAGTTTGATATGATTTATCTTTATATTTATAAAATATGGTTATATAGTTTGAAAAAGTATTCAGTTAAAAAAGAGAATTAATTAATTAATAAACACTAAAAAGTATCAAAAACTGGTACTGTTAAGTACCAGTATCGATTCCTAGGTACGAGTAAATGGTACCGAATCGATTCAAATGTGAAAGGTACCCATCCCTAGAACTTGTCACAGGACAGTATCCTTGTTGTGTTGAGCATAAGAAAACAAAAGAGCGACATACAACAAACAAAAACATAAGAGTTGATCTAATCTAAATGAAAAATGAGATGTTTACATTATTAATCCCAGCATTGGGAAATATTCAAAAATCAAAATGAGTAAAAAGTGAAAGTATAAACCTGCGCCTGGCTGGTCTGGAGGAGATCGACACAAACAAATATCTTAAACCCAAAATGAACTGAAGCGGCTGTAAAGAAAAGTTCACAGCAACGTGAGAAACCTTTGTTGTGCTGAATGCTTTTGTTTTTAATGTGACTGATTCAGTGGGAACTCTTGGTTGTTTACATACTAATCCTGTAGTTTTTTTGTTAAATAAATAATGGCACACTTTAATGTTGATGAGTGGTTGTTTTAACCTAAGGTTACTTAAAGGCCAGACGTTTTAAATATGTCCTCATGCATGTTCTGTATTTAAAATCAACTCACTTTATTTCTTTGTGATGATCTTACTGAAAAAACAGAAACAGATCTCCAGCTTTGTTGTCCTTGTGTTGGGAAAATATAAAAGGAAGATAAAACAGAATTACCCAAATATCTGTTTGAGCTCCAGGTGTTGAAAATGTTCTTGTAAGTAAAAATCAGCCAAAGTGAGACAGAAGGTACATGTATCTGTCAGGATGTCTAACGATGAGAACAAGGCTTTATTTGTGACATCTTGCTGAAACACCAGCTGCTTGTGGGGTTGGAGCTGAGTTTGACCACTGGTTTGAACCCAGTTAAGTCTAACTGTCCCTAGGATGTCTGCAATGGCCCCAACATAAACAGGGATCTGTTGCGCAGCAGAGTAAACTTCCTCTGATTGCACTGATGCACACACTTCCTGAGGGGATTCAAGCATGCAACAGGCTGAACCCCATTTTCCATTCAAGCTGCAAGTCTTTGACCAACAAATTTATTCCACATGTTGGATGAATTTCAAATGAATTTCTGTGAAGAAATGAGTAACGATTTGATGTTTCAGTTTCTTTCCTTTTTATTAAAATACATCAACAAGTGTTAGATTGGTCGGTTCCTGTCACTTCCTCATGGTCCCCATAACATGACTGGTAAGGTTAGGGTCTAAACCTAACCCTAACGTTTGGGACAGGAAATCTGGCAAATGCCACCTTAAAACAAAAGCTGTTCATTTCACCAGACCCACACGATCTTCGAGCAATTTTCTTCTCTGATCTCAGATGTTCTTTGAGAAATGAGTCAGGTGTTTTGTTGTTGTGTGGATTAAAAAGCTGTTCCCACTAATTTACAGCTGTGCACCGTTTATTTTTGATTTCCTTCTCCATGACTACAGATTAATATCTGCACTGGCAACGGCCCAACTTCAACAAAGTGGACTACGAAGGGTCCGTAACCTCAGCACCATGCTCAGAGAAACACTGTAAGCATGGTAGGACTGTACAGCTGGGGGCATGACTGGGGAAAAGAGGGTAAGTGAGGATTAAAACTGCCTGGGGGGGGGGTCCCACCCAGGGATGCTGGAGAGGAAGCTGCACAGATGGAGGTCAGAGTCGGACGGCTCACATCCTACTCAGTATTTTGGCCTGCTTGTCTTGTATTCATGCACACACAGACTAAATGTTGAATTTTACTCAGAATCAACTCTAAACTATGAAATGTCTGCTTAAACAGTATTATTGAAACAGAAATAGGCTTTGTTGTGCGTTTAATGGTAAATGTATATTACTTTTTAAATTTAAGCAACTAGCTTTAGTGGAACCAGCTGGCATAACTGAAGTGAATTCAACATTTCATTAGAGTAGCAAGATTATTAAAATCTTACCTGTTTGTCTTTGACAAAGGACCCTAAAATATACACTCCATTTGGAGTTGTTGTGAAGTTCAGAAACAGTGAAGATCCTCCAGCTAATGTATTTTCCATTTATTTTAGCTTGGCTTGTATCGTGTTGTTTCCATGCTGCTGCTGGGTTTGGCATCCCGAGTC
Organism: Nothobranchius furzeri; assembly: GCF_043380555.1. Lineage (NCBI taxonomy): Eukaryota > Metazoa > Chordata > Actinopteri > Cyprinodontiformes > Nothobranchiidae > Nothobranchius > Nothobranchius furzeri. The sequence goes on along the minus strand of NC_091745.1, from coordinate 5,957,156 downwards.
CAAACCGGGCTGATGTCATGTTTTTCTTCACAAAGAACATCCTCAGAGGATAAATGTGTCCGAGGACCAGTCTGACCTCTGAAACAATGCGTGGGACAGGAAAAGCAAAGTTTAAACCTGTCTAGTAATGATCAAAACAAAAGGAGGACAAAATCTACAAAGTGATTTTGTGACATTACGGTCAAATTATTCACTGTGGAATTCAAATTAGTACAAAGGCGGCTGATTTCGCATTTCCTCAGCTGAGGTCACAGTTACTTTAACCAAGGAGTAGCAGCGATGACCCGGGAAACCAGAACCTTTTCCGTCAATCCGACAGAGACAAAGAGATGTTAGAGGATGATGACCCCTTCCTGTTAACCAGAGAGTTCAGAAAGAGGAAAGCACTCCTCCCTGCAGCCCTGCACGGGCAGCGATGGGGTTTCCATGTTAGTTTTGGCAGCCGGACATCTGATGATACCTGTATCCTCATTGGCGTACGGCGCTGATGCAGAGACTTATCGTCTTACTTCATCTGGATAAAGAGGAAATCCAGAATTTCATGAACCAGTTCTGTTTGTCGTCTGAATTCTTTGAGTCAGGGATGCTGTTTTGGTGTGTTAATGTTCATGTATCTTTAGTAAAAACTCAATAATAACCTTGTTTCTCTGTCATTTTGCCCATTCATCAGCCAATCTTCCATTTCCTGTAGTTTTTTTATAGCAGTTCTGTGGATGTCATCAACAGGTTTTAGTTCTAATCAGATACAAAAACACAATTTTAAATCAGAAATGGATAGATGGAGTTGCGATTTAGCAGATCTGGAGCATTATTTTTGAAAGTGGGAGGAACTGCTGTACAAACAAATGCATCTAGCATCCCAAAAGTTATGGCTGCTACATCATTTCTTTCTGATCATTTTAGTCTTACTGACAATAACGAGAGATTTGAATTAACATGCAGGGATTCGAGTTCTCAGATGGACTTTCTGATATGATAAACTTTGTTCCTACAGTCTCTTCAAGAGCAGGCCTTTAGAAGATGAAACGGTCACACTGAGGGGCTCTTTTTAAACATTTGGCCAATCTTCAGCTAAAGATGCATATCTAAGTACCTCCTGACCTGTGGTTTCTCCCGTTCAGAGTTGACCAGAGCTCTGTCTTTCTTTCCTTCATCCACTGGTCTGTGGGCGGTGACCCCAGTAATGTTATACAAATGTCATGCGTCATGAGACCGACAGCTTCGGTAAAAGAGGAAGGCTTTCGGCCAAGAGGCATCGCCGCAGAAAAAGCCTTTTGTAGTAACGCCGAGACTCCTGGAACCATGATGCTTTGCTGCTCAGATCCACAGAACAAAAATCTGACTCTGATAGTGTGCATTTCCTCTCAGACTCATCTTAAAATGCTTCTCCAACTGGTTTACAACATTTCATCCTGTTTTAATGGTTATTACCATAGGAATTTCTTCTTGAATTCAGTCTTTTAAAGGATATGTGCTTAATTTAAACGACAGTAAATATTAAAATGTGTTGTTATTGTTTTATTTTGTTTATTTAGCGTGGCTTTTATGTAGATTAAAGATCATTTTCCTCTCCAGCTCACCAGCATCCTTTCACATCCCTTTAGATAAAACAAACTATTTACAGCCTGACAACCTAATAAAACCAGCGTTCAATCATCAGCAGATAGTCTCATTCATCTCTGACCACCGCCTCAAAGGAAGCAGCTCACGTGAAATGGGACAACAAGCTGTGCTTTTTTTATCTCCTGATTCCTTTCTCCCACCCTGGGGCTTTGAAGCTGACTGATCATTTCTTACATCAGTGCTGTCTGGGCTGCAGAAAGGTTTGTCAAGCAAACAATATAAATGTTAAGAATGCTAAAAAAAAACGTTTCTCAGATATTTTAGGGTAACTTCAACAGAAGGCTGTTTCCTTTTGGTCACTGCACAGATTTTTCTTCAAAAAGAATAAAATCAAAAGATTTCTTTAACAGCTAAACTTGTTCTCATTCAGAGAAAGTGATGATATATTTTCATTTTCAGCCTTTCAGTTCATATTTAGTTGGTGTTTTGTGGCTTCTTGCTTATTTCGCTGCAACACAAGTTCTGAGAAGTAAAGCTGAGTCTTATTTTAGGTTCATAGTAAAATGCTGTTTTGTTCTTGAGAACAGACATGTCAGTGATGCAGTGGGTTGCTATGACAACCAGTTGTTATCTGTTTTGTTGTTTGTGCCAGCGACCCGCCCCCTTTGCCCTGACCCCGTCCCTCAGCGGTGGCACACTTTCCCCTGGAGTGTTCCTCGTCTAACATCTGCCCCGTCTACCCCTTCCCCTCCCTCTTCGCTGACCCGCCGTCCTCCAGTTCAGCTTTTCACAATAAAGGTCATCCAAACCCACCTGCTGAGAAGGTTGGAGGTCACTCTCTGGCCAACTCTCTGGGGAACACGCTATGTTGTCCTGCAGGAATCCAGTCTGCATCTTCTCACGCAACTCAGTAAAGGAGAAAATTCCTGAGCTGGAAGAGAAAAGGAGCTCTGAGCCACTGACAAAGATCAAAAGAAAGATTTGATTGCATTTAAGTGTTTCTGATAACACAAAAAAAACATTAACTCATCACATCTGTCTCTCTGAACTTTTCCTGTGTCACTTTCCCAGGTTCAAATGTCTGCCGAGTCATGTGACGGCTGAATGTGAGGACAGAAGGAGAGGGGGAGTTCCCTGTGGTGTCAGTGGTGCTCTGCCTGCTGCCCCGTCGTGGCCTGAAGGAATCACCCGGCCCTCATCAATCTGCTTCCACATTCCACAATAGTTGACAAAGAGACTCCACTCTCTCCACGGCAGATGGCTTCGCCTCAGGCTGTCCACGCCAAGCTCCCATTGTTCAGGGAACTTCACTCCTCCACAAAGGGACACAAGTCAAATACAACATTTGCATCCAGTTGTGACATTGGAGAAATATCTCATCCTTCTTTTAGGTTAACTCATTAGATTTGGGTCAGTTCAAAACAGCACAAATAATATTTAGTCAGGTCTTTCACCGAGAAACCGTTGTTTTCTTATTATATTTGAAAATGATCTCTGAGTTTTTCATGCAGACTGAACATGAAAATAGCCTCCTACACGATAGAAAATAGACGATGAAACTCTAATATTCGAAAATCCTGACAGACCTACACCACACTGTCAATGAACGTTCGTGGACTCACCCATCTTGACTCACAACATGGAAGGCTGTTGTTGTTTTAGCGTGCAGGAAACAGCGGAGAATGTCTCGATTAGCAGAAGCTAACCATTAGCATTAGCAAGTCCACCACACAGCAGAACTCCTCCAGGCTTGTGTTATTTGATCTAAGAGGGAAATTTAATGTAAGGAAAAAGGATTAAATGTGGACCAGTCTGCCAGAGGAATTAAACTACACTTTAAAAGAAAATACAAAGTAAACATGACAATGTTAGTGATAACAATATGGATGAGTGTTTTGTTTTGGGTAAAACATTAGATGAGTTTCTGAGTGTGACTTTTGTTCATTTGAAAAAAAATCTCTCTTCTAATGACAGAAATAGTGTTACTGGTATTATTGTTTTGTTTTTGTTGTCTTTAAGCAAGACGTATGTATAAATGAAGGGGTTTGCACAGCTGCCCTCATTTTAAAACATAACTAACTGTATTTATATTGAATGAATGCTAAGGTAAATATGTTTCAAAAGAAAAAAATGCAGATTATAATAACATTTGAAAATATAGAAGGGAAACAAACTGAAGGTCTGAATATATGAAGTCAGTTTTATCTGGATTCCCACGGGAGCGAGAGAGTCAAGCGTGGCCCAGCGGCGCAATAGAGGCCCAGCCGGATGACACACTTAATGCTTCATGCTGTCATCATCCAACTGGCTCAGAGTCCACAGAAAAGCTGTATGAACCATAACATTTGACACAACTACAAAGTCAGAGTCACTATTGTCCTCATTACTGACGTGTTCATGTGGTGAAATAAGTTAAACTGACAATTAAAACATGTTAAGCCTAAAAAAAATCATTGTACTTTCTTTATTCAGAAGCTTTTGTCCTACAAATAAATAGTTTTGTGGATCATAAAGAGAAACACTTCAACGCTTTAGGCTGCAGGAGGGAAACATATTAATACAATTATCATTACTTTCTATTACTTTGGTATTGTGTGACTCGTCTGTCCACAGCTTTCCAAGATAAACTGGTAAGGCCCTATGATGAAATGAAGCGCAACTCATTTGTGATTGGAAAACAATGTTTAATAATGGAATTTGAAACCAAAAGTGTTTTTATTAAATCAAAAATGACCTCAATTTAATGTCAAGCCTTGTGGCTGTTGAGTTTTAAACTAATCTTCAAAGCTTTTAAAAGCAAAGCTCTGATAAAACCACACATCCTCAATTTCTGATTTAAACAAGTAGTTTGATTGCAGAGCATGTAACAATTTTATGGTCTTCTCATAGGACCTTTTCCCTAAACATAGAGGGACATGAGGAGTTCCTTGGACGTGCTCTGCAAAGGCTCACCGACTCCATTCAGTAATTACCATGAAGCTGTGCCTCCATTACTGAGCTTTCCAGGGCTTTTTATGAGCAAGCTGCCTGTATTTAACACATCTGTTGTCTTCAACGTCAGAGCTACACACAAACAGGTCTCTTTGTTTGGCTGTGAAAGAGCTTTTAGGGGCTCCTGATAGATGGCCTTCTCGCTAACAATAAATGGAGAGCGGGGTAATGGGAAGCACACACCCGACCCAAAGAGTGCCCATGTCTCCAAAACCCAGTGAGAGATCTGTCTGAGGAAGAGTCCAATCATGCAACAACATGTCCAGGCATGTTTCATCTACTGATTCTACAAGAAGTGCCTCTCCATGTCTGAACCTTTTAAATAATTACAAATAAAGTACTTTAGTAAATTGTTGGTGTGTTTCTGCCACAGAAAGAAAAATCCCAAATAGTATCTGAAAAAAAGGAAATAAAACACGTGAATAAAAAAAGAAAATGACAGAAAATTAATTCATTAGAATTGGACATTGCTTTTGAATTTTGATTACATTAAAGGCGTCGAACACTAATGAGAAGCTAATGCAGAAGATATTCAATACATTTGCTGTGGTCTCTAGTAGGAATGAATGCTTTGTAAGTTGTACTTGGGGGGGGGGGGGGGGGGGGGGGCTCAAATGCTCCTGTTTCAGGAAGTACGTGGAGGACAAAATAGCTTCAGACAGAAGGACTCTTTGGGCTCTTATTTCCTAAAATTTGGACTTGGTGCTTTGGACTGGATTACAGCAACGTTAATCTAACACTGACTCTGTTGCAGTTTGTTCTGCAATGTTTTATCTTCACAAATAACACAATTCTGGAGGAATTGTGCTGTGTGGTGGAGTTGCTAATGCTAAGAGCTAGCTTCTACTAGTCAAGACATTCTCTGCTGTTTGCTAGATGCTAAACCAACAACAGCCTTCCCTGTCACGAGTCAAGATGAGTGAGTCCATGCATGGATGTAATTTTTTTGGGGGGGACAGGGGGGATGGGAGGACATGCCCCCCCCCCCCCCCCCCCCCACTTTTTCCAAAGTCAAGTTTTGACCCCTGCACTTTTTACCATCCAAAAACAATATTACGCTTTATTAAATTGACACTGGTTGAGCTCTAGGACCAAGCAGAAAACAACCGTTTGTGTTGAAGCCGGTTTCCCATTAGAGCATACTGTAAAGATCCCCCCCCCCCTCCCCCAGTCCCCCTCACTTCTAAAGTGAAAATTACGTCCATGAGTCCATGACAGTGGGACGTAGATCTGTCAGGATTTTCAAATCCTAGAGTTTCACTGTCTATTTTTTTCAGAAGCTAATGCAGAAGATAGGTGTAGGAGATTGTTTTCATGTTCAGCCTTCATGAAAAACTCAGAGTGACCCGTTAGAATCAGAGATAATCATTGAAAAAAATTTTTTTTTCAGTGTTCCACACCTTTAACCAAACAAATATTGCCTGAAAAAAGTGATGGTACCCCTTACAACAAGTGGAAATAATGTGACCACAAACATTTTAAACTAATATGTGATGCATAATCATCATCACACGTGTCTTCAGTCTGCTAATAAGTCAGTCTGCATGTTTAAAGGAAGACAAGAAGTCACAGGGCTGTTCTGCACCACACTGATCATGGGCCAAAGAAAACTGAGGACAGTTGTCTTAGAAGATTAGAAAGACGATCATCTCCAGTCAGACTACAGCTGCACATACTATTTAGAGGTTTAAGGTCTGAGACTGAAGACAAACTTCCTGAAGGTGGTCAGGAGAAGAACATTAAAAAAACGAAGAGACCACAAAAACAGACAAATAATAACCAAAGAGCTCAGAACCACTGCCAAAGTGAAGTCCAAGGTCAGGGTACATCAGAGTCAGATTACACCATCTGTTGCTTGATTTGCTTTTGGTTTACAGACATCAAGAGCATTAATAGTGCATTAATAAATCAGTGCATGCAGAAAATATTCAGTTTTCAAGAGAATACGTTCATTAATTTGGTCTGAACTTTAATGATCTGATTTTTAAAGCCATCGCAACGTGTGCCTGACAATAGCCTACACCAATTAGATCAGTCATTTGTTCAAATATTGACTAAAACACAGAAAACTTGATTTTTATGTGGTTCAACAAAATGGTAAATATTGAAAAGTTAAATTTAAAAGGAAAATATGTATTTACTTATTTTATAAAATCAGGGTGAAAAATTTCTTCCATTTTGTCATTCTGTGTTTTAGGTTAATGTTAAGTAACCATATGTTAGAGGGGCGATGGTGGCACAGCACGGTGTCGGTTTTTACTCCTTTAATGACCCAAATTTTACATATCATGCACATATTATACATCAAACTCTTCCATCCATCCATCCATCCATTTTCTATCAAATTTAAAACACAGCGTTACAGCTGGCCAAAGTCCTGAACAAACAGGGCTGGTTAGCCACAAAAAGAGGGAAAACAGGCTTCTAAACAATACATACAAACAACAACACCATACACAATAAATAAGTGACAAAATAAACCAAGAAATTCCAACCATAAGATTAGAAACAACAGGAGTAAAAGCTATATAAGAATATTGAGACAACGTCCTGAGGGCATGGGTTGTGATAGGAAGAAAGGGGTGGTGAATTCAGGGGCCAAAGGCCTTGCTAAAACAGGGATTTTTAAACAAGATTTAAACTCTGTCAGTGACTGAGCAAGCAGTAGGTCCTCTTAGGTACTGTGAAGGGGTTCTGGTCAGCGAACCGGAGGAAACAGAGCAGGGTGTAAGGCTGAAAGCAACTCACAAAGCTATGGAAGAGTGGAAGCATTCAGAGCGGTGTAAGGGTCAGGTCTTCAGCTTCATCTCCTCTCTGTCAAAATGTAAAAAAATAACAGATCTGAGGTTTAGTTTTTGTGATATTTTAATTTTATTGGGCACAACTTGTGAATAACTAGGAATTTTCCCTGTGCTGTCCCTAACAGCACACAGCTAGTGTATTCAGCTAGCAAACAAATAAAACAAGCACAAGAATCTTCACCCAAGGCTTCTTAAATGAAGATCTTTATCATTGTTTTATCACTGTAACTACAGTATGCAGAAACAAAAAAATTACATCACTAACGCATACGTCTTAGCGTCGGGCTTAACAATTAGCCTTGCTTAGCATGGGTACGCTCACGCTGTTCAAATTTTATAAACTAAGTAACTTAAACACACGCCCAAAAATTCCCTAAACAAATCAGTCGCTACAGAGACAAAGTTTCTCCAAGGTATGAATGTATAAAACAAAATCAGAGTGTTCCCGATCTGTTTATTCTCTCATTTCTAAATGTAAACACTGGGAGTGGAGAAAATGGAAACTACTTCAGACAGGTCTGAAGTCATGGCGCTCACTCTGTCAAGTTTCGCACAGACAATAAAACAAAGATCATTTGTAACAGTGACATCTTACTCTGATTCATTTGCTAAAACTAAAACATTAGATTTTTTCTATTATTAATTCACTTATACTGTTTATTAACTTATTAATCAAACTTTTTCCCATCATGAACTTAATAATGATCTGTGATAAAAAAAAACTGAATAGTGTAAGGAAAGGGAGAGAGAAAATGAAAAGGAAAGAGGGAAATCATTGGATTGTAAGTAGAAAGAACAGAATAAGAGTGGTGATGAAGGTCACACCAAAGACTGAACAAGTGAGTCTTCAGCTGCTTTTCAAGGAGACCACTGAGTCCACTGATCTCAGGCTCAGGGGGAGAGAGATCCAGAGTCTGGGGGCCACAGCAGCAAATGATCTGTCACCTTTGGTCTTTAGCCTGGTGCTGCACAACCAGTAGGCTTTGTTCACTGGACCTCGGGGACCTGCTGGGGGTGTAGGGACTAAAGCTTGGTTTAAGCTTGACGCATTCACTTTCCGCTTGGTGATGCGGCTCGCGGCTGGAACGAGCTTCACAACTTGCAGCTTTTATGGATCATGTGGCTCGTCTCTGCGGTGAGCCAATATTCTCCCAAACTGTAGGGGGCAGCATGGAGCTCTACGGCATGCATCCAACACTACACCATAGTAGAAGTAGAAATTACTGTTTACAACATGGCATTCCAGCATTTAAAAACAGCGTCCTCGTCTTTTCAGACAGTGCGAGCTATTTCTTTCCAAGAATTATTAACAACATGTTGATCACGGTGATCTTTGAGAGCTGAATCATACAAATGTCTGTATTCACGAACCTCTGCCATACTAGTTCTTGCCGGTCCGCCATGTTTTTCCGCGTCCGACCGTCCGCGTGGTTAGAAAATTTCCTAGATGCGCGGTGCGGAAATTTTGGGCCGTGCGGAGGTGCGGTGGAGGGGCGTGGTTGTTAAAATGACGCAATTTCGCCGCGCGGACCTCGCGGACGCGTCAACCATAAACCAACCTTAAGAAAATCACCAATGTATGATGTGTGATGGTTAGGACTTCATGATAGGAGATATGTGATGTTAGCAACCTAAATCAACAACCCACTGTAGTGTCTCGTTCTGTCTGCTGCTTGTTGACAAACAGAAGAATGAGAAAAAAAAGCATTTTAAAAAATATCACATTTCTGCGCTTGTTTGAAACACAAAAGCACACTTGATATTTGTATTTTCAATCAAAAAATACATATTTTTAGCAGTTTTCTGGGTTATTTTTAGTTATTGCAGCCGTGGGGATATGGAAATTGTGGGCTTTGCAGGGTCAGAGGATGTTTACTTCAGCATCAGTGATCAGCACAGAGATGGAAGGACAATAGTCCAAACAATGTCCTATTTAAAGATGAGTCGCTGCTATTTATGCAGCAGTGATGAGGCCGGCTGAAATGAGGTGAGGTTAAAAACATTGTCTTCATATTAAAGGTTGTTTTGCTAAACCTGTACAAGCACCGTAGGACAATAGAATATCACAACATTGACAAAGCACAAACATGATGTGGTTTAGCTTCATTATCAGGTTACGTGGTGGTTAGGGCTAACAAGTTGACTGCTCTTATCAGGGTGAACAGTTAGTTTGTTTATCACAGAGAGCTTTTATTTTGACATCTAAAAGAGGCCCATTAGAGCCTGCTACACCAGTCAAAACAGAAATAGGTTTAACTACTGTACAAACCATTTTTTGCAGCTGATAACATCTTTGTGTGATTGCTCATGAAAAATTATAGTTGGGTTCGTAATGTTACCGTACAGGAACTGTTCATTTTTTGGCGGTGTACAATCCTGAATGAGCGCTGTTCCTGTTAGTCATTCATCACTGTTTATCTGCTTGTGAGACCCATTTTTAAATCAAAATAGACACTTGTGGCCCGACACAATGGACTGCATTGTTTCCCCATGAAAGGCGAGCATGTGCTTTGCTAAAGCCGCACTCGCAGTGGCTAACCTCTGGGACAGCTCCTCCATTCAGCCTTTGATTAAGGAGCACCGTTCAGCATGGATGGTTTCCTCCAAGGTGCCTGGAGGTTGTGGGAAAGGGCCCACGAATAAGTGTGGCCCCAATCCCGCTGCAGTGAATGGACTACAAGGACTTCAGTGGTCCCGAGTCCAGAAGAGGTGGGGGCGGCTCACTGTGGAGCGCCTGGACAGGACTAGAGAGACTCCTCTTGGCCCTCTTAACACTTCTACAGATATGTTGAATAAATAATCTGTTTTAAACAGGAAATTAGCAAAATGATGTTTTGTCATAATTTGTAAACTCAGTTCATTTAACAGCCATTACTTTTTTAAACTTAACACTTATTTGTCTTTTTGCCATTCACTGTGTGTAATTTTTTTAAGTTAAATATTTATTTGCTGACAAGTTTGTTGCAACAACCAACATTGTGAAAAGTGCTGTGTGTTCATCAGATCATCACAATAACATCAGATTTTAATAATCTCCGGCATGCAAAAATGATCAGTTTTATTCTCCAAACAGGTTTTAATCTCCATTTTGATACACATGTCGATTTTGTGCTTTTATTTATTTTAAAGCCACCTTTTACTTTGTACACTTTTTTTTTTGTTTGTAGTCAGCAGAAGCATTTCTGACACAACAGAGACCGGCTGATCTCAGATCGGTGACTCAGACTGATCCAGTTTCATGGCTGTAAACCCGTTTTTGTCCTGCTGCAGCACCTCTGCAGTGCAGTAGGAGCTTGGCCTCAGCTTTGTGTTAAACCCTCTGATTAATGTGGCACTTGTATGGAAGCCTGTGAGGGTCAAAGGTCAATGCCCTTCTGAAGGTCGATATGAGCAGTGAGGAGCACCTGCCACCTGTCAGGTCTGAAAATATGATAAATGAAAAAGCACCTTCATTTAATCGTCGCTTTGTGTCAGAGGACTCCAAAGCGCTTGATACAGAGAATCATTCATCCATTCACACACTGGTGGTGATGAGCTACATTGCAGCCACAGCCAGTTAAAATTTTGTTTAGGCACTATTTTCAAAAAAAATTTTTGGGACGAATACATTTTTGCAAACAAAAACTAAATGAAATCTTAAATTTGTTCTTCTGTTAAAAACTAAATTACGATGAATATTGATCAACATTTCCATTGAAAAATAAAAAAGAACAATGAAAATGTACAGAAATGAAAATCCAGTCAGAAAATGGAAAAGATGCAAGAATGGAAAGAAGAGCCAATCAGCAACTGGAACAGGCGGGATTACCACTACCAAATTATCACTGGCCACAGCTGCCCTGGGACACATTCACAGAGGCTGCTGCACACAGGCACCACTGGTCCCTCCAACCACCACCAGCAGGCAAGAACGGTAAAATGCCTTTGGCCAAAGAGATAATGACTAGTGCCTGGAATCAAACCAACAACCCACCGATTACAGGGCAGATTCTTCACTCCTGAGCCATCACATAGGGGCTGTTTAAGGAAATCACTTTTTATTTTGGTACAAAAGCAGAGTTAGTGTAGATGCTGGAGGACAATAAACTGTCATGTTCTGTGTCTCTGTGGGCCCCAGCCCCCTCCAGGTTCCCCTCATGTGTCCCCTAATCTTCTGTGCCCCCTTTTGGTCCCCAACTTCTCCAGGCTTCCCTCTAGTCACTTCATTTATCATTAGTTTTCTGTTATTTTAGATTATCTAGTTCATATCTCCCTTTAGTGTATTGTGTTCCTTCCCCATTTAAGTATGATCCTCTCCTGCCTTCCAGTATTAGTTCTGTCACTCTGAGGTCATTAGTTTATTTATCTTAAGTCTTATTTCTACAGTGTTAAGGTTTATTTACGTTCAGAAGCTTTGTCTTACATATTTTAGGTCTGGTTTCCTCACCTGTCCTGTTCTGCTCCTCCTCCCAGTTATCAATCTCACCTGTGCCCAGTTCCCTTAATCACCCAGCCCCTGTGTATAAAACCCTGTCTAGTCTCTTAGTCCACACGTAGCCGGGTTTTTGTAAAAATGAATATCCGCCCCTCCAAAAACTTGCATCCACACCACCTCGTTTAAAAAAAAACTCTGTCCACACGTACCCGGATAAATACGTTGTTAAGGACATGCCAGACCTGTAGGCAGCAGTACTTCCCCCGTTCTTAACCTCGTCCTTCGTCTGTGGTCTTCCGCAAGGAGCAGTAATTCCGCTTGCAAAAACAAACAAGCAAAAAGCGCTTGGGCAATTGATAAAGCGAGCGCAGCTCTGAAGGCATCCATGATGCCGGCTAGTGTAAACACAGGTCGCACATGTGATGTCAGCATTTTTGTCGCGGAAAGTGACGTTGCGGACCTTAAAACTCCAGTATATCTACGTTTTGGCAGATCCCCGGCTACGTGTGGACAGGGCCTTAGAGTTAGTCGGTTCATTGTCTTTGTCAGTGTTGTTCTGTCCTCCTCTAGAAACACCAGGCTCTTGCTCATAAATGAGCTTTGTTTTTGTAATTCAGTTTTTCTAGATTTTAGGTTTGGCTTCCTGCCCTTTGGACATTTATTCATCATCCTAATAAAAGGACTCCTGCCTGAGTTGTCTGGGTTTCTGCATTTTGGGTCCAAAACCTGCTCTCAACGTGACATAAAAACTCCATTCAATTAATCCTGGTGATCAGCAACTGTGGAACAATCTAGAAAGTATGTTCATCTCCTGTAGGAAAGCCCAGTAAGCAGCAATGCACATTCCCAAGGTCAGTACAGAAGGAAGTCAATAAGCTTGACTTTGCAATTCAGGAAGCTCAGCTAAGCGAGTCATGTTTCTGCAGCTGACAACTGTTATCATCACTTCCTAATTCTAAACGCTGAGGGCTCATAAGCAAAAATATATCAAGTTACTAAATCAATGAATGTAAACTGACAGCTTGAGAAATTCATGTTCTTTTTATGATCGTATGATGCCTCTGCTAATCCAGTGCATAGGAGAGGTTTAGTTTTCATATTAACACTGTCGTGTGAGATGGAAGCTGCTCCGGTTCCCTGGCTGTGGATTAGCAGGCGCACAGATTTTAATCCCAACAGCTAATGGAACAGATTTTATCAACTGACCGGGGTTTAATAGAAAGTGTAGAGTTAGGGTAAGTGCATGTGTGTGTGTGTGTGTGTGTGTGTGTGTGTGTGTGTGTGTGTGTGTGTGTGTGTGTGTGTGTGTGTGTGTGTGTGTGTGTGTGTGTGTGGTTGTGTGTGTGTGTGTGTGTGTGTGTGTGTGTTTCTGTGGAATCAATGACAATCGAAGATTTTATGACATTTGCTATGTTTAATATAAGCCATGTGGAAACCTCCAATCAGGCTTAATCCTAATCCAGAGTCCTTCTGCTGTCATTTCAGACGATATTGAAATAGAAAACAGATAAGAATAAATAAATCAAAATACAGAAGTAAAATATTTTTGATATATGTAAAGACAGAATGTGACTTGATTTTGTCAAACATGAATATGTGACTCAAGAAGCAATTTTGCAGAAGCTTGAAATGGACTGTGACACCATTGTCACCACGGGTCCCTAAGGGTTAACATCAGCAGAGACAAATGGTAGAGATGGAAAAATTATGAGGATCAGAGGCAAACTATTGTCCATGAATTTACCTAGGCAGGCCTATCAGGAACTGTTCTGGCCCAGGCAGGATTCAATAACCCCACTCCCGGGTGAGAGTCACACGCGCTAACCAGTCAGCCAAAGGGACATCCCCTTGGCCAAGTAGCAGGGCACATGATCAGTCGGGATACAGTGACAGTCACCCTGTCACATACAGCTGAATGAAAATAAGACAGATCATCATCTGTGCCCCAGACAAGCTGGTTCCCAAAGTCAGAGACTCTCTTGGTCAGCTTGCTTCTCACGCCAAACCCTCTTTCAAGAATCTTGATGCGACCTTTGACCCAGCTCTCACCCTGGATTCTTGTCATTTCCCTTGTTCAGATTCAGATTCAGATACAGAAAACTTTATTGGTCCCACAGGGAAATGTACTTGTTCGCTCTTCCCTCTCTCATCTCAGGAACATTGCAAAGCTGAGTCCCATTCTGTCCCGCTCTGAACTTGAGACTGTTCTCCACACCTTCTTCTCCTCACTCTTAAGCTGGGCGGACACTGTGCGACTTTTTCACTCGTAGCACTCAGCTTCAGCTCAAACTGTACGACTTCCTCGCAGGGCAGATCTCACGAGTCATGCGCTCACACTGCACGACCCAGTTCTCGGATGCGACCTGACTGCTCACACTGTACGTCTGGTAGCAACACGTCAGACCTAAAAATACGCTAAAAATAGCAGTTTTTACACAACACGTCAGACGTTTTTGTCTTGTTTTGCCTGTTGTCCTTCAGGAGTGCTGCAGGAGGACACACAGGGATTTGTGGGGGTTGGATGAGGAAAACGAAATAAAGAAAGTAAATCTGTGTTTTGTGATCAGTTTAATTTGACATGAACACGACAAACACGCTTTCTTGACAATCTTTGTGAGTAAAAAAAACGTGTAGAAACAAAAACGAACAACGTGTGTTATTAGGGAGCGGTGTTGATGCAGGATTGCGCATGCGCCGTGAGCGGTTCTGATACTTTTTGGGTCGCAGCTGCTCGCAGCACCGCTTCAACAGTGCGATACGCTCACGAGGGACGAGCAAAACTTCAAACACGCCAGAAGTTTGTGCGAGCTCACGATTAACACATGGTATTAATCGCCTCTCATAACCCCTTGTATACTACACGACGCTCGGCGCAAAACTCGCCCCGATCTAGTGGATTCTCGCACGAAATTCAAATCGGCTCAAAAACGTGAAAAAGTCGCACAGTGTCCACCCGGCTTTAGACCACTGCAACTTTCTTTTCACGTGTCTGAGAAAACCTCCCTGAACTGTCTACAGGTGGTTCAGAAATGCCCGTGCTCAGCTTCTGACCAAGTCCTCCAAACACACCCACATCACTCCGCTTCTATTCAGGGTTCATTTCAAAATCCTGGTTCTGGTCTATAGAGCTCCGGGAGTTGACGTCACTTCTCCCGGCATGCAACAGTTCAAATCGAAACGGCGCAATATTGGCAGGCAGTAGCCCGCAGCTGGACTATTTGTTATTGTCAGAAAACTCAGTCAAACAGGAAATATGGTAGATTCCTGTTGTGCCCCAGGATGCAGAACAGACACGGACGACATAAGGAATGAGCCATCTACAGGATTCCCCAAGATCCGGAGCGCCGCAAACATTGGATGATTCTAGTAAAACACGCTAGTGACCGGGCTAAAATGAAACTGTGGGACCCCGAGAGTAAAGGTTTTCACTTATGCAGCGACCACTTCATATCAGGAACTTAAACCAATGTTTCCTCAACTGTGTATGGTGTTTATTTTAAATGCTTTTATTACAATTCTTAGTGGGCTTCCTAAACTTATTTTGGCGTGGCTTTTTCTGTCTTATTACTCATAGCAACAAGTAAACGTCACGTAAAACGTTGCCTCGTGATTTCTGCGTGCTGCCGTTTACGTGTTTTATGATCACAGCAATTAACCGGCTAAGCTGTATTTACTTTTTAAGCAATGGTTGATCAATTGTCAGATCACACATAAAAAGCACTTTGGATTGCTATTACCTGTGTCACAGAGACAGATCTCAGACAGATCCTGAGACGCTCCTGCCTGACATATTTATTTTATTCACGGAAAAAAATCAAACTAGTGATTTCTCTTGGCGTTCAGTTTATACATTCAAACAGCACAGCACTCTATTTAAACTTCGTACATGTAAATCTGTTATTTGTCCATCCATCCATCCATCCATCCATTTTCATCCGCTTATCCGGAGTCGGGTTGCGGGGGCAGTAGCCTAAGTCGAGAGGCCCAGACTTCCCTCTCCCCAGCCACTTGGGCAGCTCCTCCGGGGGAATCCCAAGGCGTTCCCTGGCCAGGTCCACTCCGACAACTTCTGGCATTTTTAAAAAGTATCCCAGGGGCACGGTAAGGGTCGGAAATGTTTTGTCTATTTAATTTCTGACTATATACAACGATTTCTTCGGTTTTAAAGTGTGAAGTAAACTCCGACGAAGTAAAATCCAAGCCGATCCCGTTCATTTTGTTTACATTTGTTGCCTGCCAACATGGCGTCTACTCTCTGAGAGTCACGTGACGTCCGGAGCTCTATAGGGCCTTACATGGAAAAGCACCATCACACATTGGTGATCTTTTCAGTACCTACACTCCCAGCAGATCCCTGAGGTCCAGTGATCAAAGCCTACTGGTTGTGCAGCACCAGGCTAAAGACCAAAGGTGACAGATCATTTGCTGCTGTGGCCCCCAGACTCTGGACCACTCTCCCCTGAACCTGACATCAGTGGACTCAGTGGTCTCCTTTAAAAACCTGCTGAAGACTCACCAGTTCAAGCTGGCCTTTGTGTGACCTTCATCACCACCCTCTCTTTATTCTGCTCTTTCTACCAGTTGTGCCTTTTTCTGGGATCCACTGATTACCTTGTCCTTACTCATTTTCTTTTTCTCTTTTCTCACATTTTTAATCACAATTTAAACTTTTCCCATTTTTATGATTTTTAAAAAATAATTTTTTAATCATTTAAAGTTTTATTTTATTGTAATGTTTTGTTCTTGTGACGAACCTCGTGTTATTTTATCTTGAGCGGCACTAAATAAAAAGGTTGTTTATTCTTATGCTAAGTTAGCCTACCTGCATGTTTGCAGAAGCTTTACATCTACTGTGTTGGACACAAGTGTTGTGCAACATTTAATCAAAGAAAATGAAAAACTTATTCTATGGTGTTTTGGGTTTTTTTTTTTTTGTTGCAAGAAATGGAAACTAAGTTAAACAGCCATAAAAAAATTGCATCAGATGGTACTGACTTAAAAAAGTATCTCATGGGTCATATGATCATGCTTACCAAGCTTTTAAAATAATTTGTGAGGAGTAGTTTGTGTCTCCTACTGTTTTTCTCAAGGTAGTGAAGTAATTTTACCACCCCACAGTCACATCTGCCTTTCATTGTCATGGCTCCCTAATTTGCACGGCCTCTCTTGTTGTTGTATATCACCCTGCTCCCCATGGAGTACTCACTAAACCCTGATTGAACTTTGCCGCTATGCATCACAAAAACATGAGCTGAAATTCTCTAGACTCATAAAAAAGTGACTTCTTAGTGAGTCTGAGAGAAGGATAATTAGTCACTAATAGACTTCTGGATGCAGGGCAAACATTCATTAGATTCTGAAACAGCAACAGAGAGGAAGTAGTGTGCGGGACTGGAGAGACAACACAAGGGTTTTCCGTGGGAATAATGGAAGTGATGGATACCACACATGCCTGAGATCCATAATGAGAAGAAAGTGAGTGACTGATGTGTTTCTGAGGTGTTATCAGTTGGGTTTTACTGCTATTTGGACAAAATCTTATGTCAGTGGCTGTCATTTCCATCATATGCTGTGAGAACTACCTATTGTGTGAGATATCCAAGTAAAACTAAATGCTTGGAGTCAACCCTGTCTGTCTGAGCCCAGGCGCAGGTGAAGGAGCAGGAAACAGGCAGGTGATCTTAAAAATAGTTCAATAAATATCAAGAACCAAAAGGTGCTTGCCAGGAAAACAGGACAAGGAACTGGGATGGCTGAAAGAAGGAAACAATAGGGAAAACGGGAGGAAGACAACAGGAAGAACTCACAAGAGCCAAATGAATGATGATTTTACAGATATCGGTCAGAGGCTACATTCGATGATTTGAATGACATGTGTAAAAAATGTTTTAAAACCTCAGCTGAATAAAGGTTTTTGGATTTTCATGGCTGGATTTTTAAGAAAACCCAGTGTTTTTAAATTTCGTTCTCAAAATAGTTGATAGGTTTCTGGTCTGAGCTCAAACCAGCGGATGACATCACGCCTATAACTCCCCATACACACCAGTGTAAACAGTAGCAGCGCTACGGTGATCTGCATTCGCATTAGAGCAGACAGCAATGTGTCATCAGTCAGATGTAGCTTCTGAAACTTTGCTAGTCAGTCAGGTTTTCTTCTCTGGTATACAGCAACGATTAAGTTAATTGGATTGCAGGAAAGATTCAACTGAACTCTGACCCCGTTAGCTGGACAGCTAGAGGTGCAGACATGTTTGAGACTGACTCAGAAGACCCATGACCCGATCTGGACATTGGGGAGGATTCTGTTCATCTTCAGAACCAAAATCGGCCCAGCTTGCTTACTTTTGTTGCTTGTAGAGCTCTAAGCTCTCAGCTGACGAGTTCTTAGCTGACTAGATCTTAGCTCCATCATACTGTCCCAATATAATTAAATAATAATAATAATAATAATAATACATTTTATTTCAAAGCGCCTTTCAGGACACCCAAGGTCACTTTACACAAAACACGTAATAAAATACAATAAAACAATAATAAAACCCAAAGAAGAAAAAACAGAGAGAAACATTTCAATAAAATCAGAGGTTGTAGGCAGATTTAAACATGTGTGTTTTGAGTTTTGTTTTGAAAAGGGTAAAACTGTCGACGTTCCTGATGTCTGGGGGAAGTGAGTTCCAGAGTCGAGGAGCAGAGCGGCTGAAAGCTCTGCTCCCCATGGTAGCGAGACGGGCAGAAGGAACCGCAAGGTGGATGGAAGAAGATGATCTGAGTGAACGGGACGGGGTGTGAATACTTATAAGGTCTGAGATATATGGAGGAGAGAGGTTGTGGATTGCTTTGAAGGTATGGAGGAGAATTTTGAAGATGGACCTGAATTTAACTGGGAGCCAGTGAAGCTGCTGGAGAACCGGCGTGATGTGGTGAAAGGAAGGGGTTCTGGTGATAATACGGGCTGCCGAATTCTGGACCAGTTGCAGTTTATGAAGGAGTTTGTTGGGAAGACCATAAAGAAGTGAATTGCAATAGTCGATACGGGAGGTGACGAGGCTGTGGACGAGAATGGCGGCAGTGTGAGGAGTCAGTGAGGGACGAAGACGGTTTATGGAACGTAGATGGAAGTATGCTGACCGAATTAAGTTATTAATGTGAGCTTGAAAAGAAAGTGAGCTGTCGAGAATGACACCCAGACTCTTGACATGAGGTGAGGGGGAGACTGTGGCGCTGTCAATAGTTAAAGAAAAGCTGTCAGATGTTGAGAGGGTGGAGTTAGTGCCAACAAGAAGAAGTTCAGTTTTATTGCCGTTAAATAATCTATAGATAAATGAAACAATGTGCTACCAGTTTTATTGTTGCCTGGATATAAAATAATATAACTAGAATTTTTTTCAATCAATAGTTTACCAGAATAATTCTTCCTGACTGACTTGGATGCTGCAGCAGCTCGCTAGCTCGTTGTTGAAACAATCTAGGAAGGCACAGAAGTTCTACTGGTCCCAGGAGGATTTATTGAAATTTGTAGATTATCTTTTAAATCCAAAATGTGTGTCTGTAGCTTTCCCAAATGACTTATTTTTTCTTTACTGGAAGTAACGCTGTTTAGCTGCAGTCATGCTAACGGGATTCATTAGAAGTCCCGAAGGACCGGTTGTGGTTCCAGATGGATATATAAATGGAATATTTAGATTATTATTTTAGATCAAACCTGTTAGTTAAAATGTTTATGGTTCAGACTTTTTGCTGCAGCTGTAAACACAATCTTCTGTAACCACTGAGAGCACGAAGCTGAACAAAATACAGCTATTCACGCTGTAGAACAGTAGCTAAGCCCTTGAGACGTCTTTTAGTGATGTATACAAAACATGGTTCTTCACTGTGTAGAAAAGAGAATTTTGATATTCTATAATGATTTATGACTAAACGTAAACTTTAATTCCTGGTTGGGTCATACCAAAGACTTTGAAAAAATGGGACCCAATGCTTCCATGCTTGACACTCAGCATTAAGGGTTGGATTGGGGGGTTAAACCACCAAATGGTTCCCGAGCGTGGCTGTGTCTGCAGCTCACCGCTCCCCCAGGGGATGGGTCAAATGTGGAGAACAAATTTCGCACTCACACCAGTGTGTGTGACACCTGATGGGACTTTAACTTTCACTTTCTTCAATTTCCATGCAGTTTCCAAGTGGTTTTGGCCTGACTCTCCATGCAGAGTCTGGCCAAAACCTTTGAACAGTGGGATGGTGATGCCCAAAACAGGAGCAGGTGAACTGATTCCAAAAGGGAAGCAGATGTGTGTAAGTAAATGACTGGTGCTGAGATGGTAAATGGTTAATGGCCTGTATTTGATATATGTATAAAACATGGACAAAGTAACAAACATGAACAGATCAGGACTCTTCTCAAATCCCCACCCCCTCTCAAGGGTGGCTTCCAGACCCCACCAGGAGAAAACAAGCAGAACCAAAGATACTCCTGGACTCGAGACCTGGGTATGGGACGTCCACCTGGACTCTCACATAGACATGCTCAATGTTTTAAGTATAGCTTGGATTTTATTTTATTTTAAAACAGGATGCACTTTTAATTTTCCTCATTTTTATTCAACGCATTTATTTCTTTTTTCCTATGTTGTGGCCTGTTGCATTGTGTTCAGCACCTCGGGCTGGTGTTTTATAAAGAAAGATTTGAATTGAATTGAGTTGAATTGAATTGAATTCAATTCAATTGAACTGGACATTGTTGTAATGTAAGAAAGACATGCTGAATCAATGAGAGCTGCATAAAGGTTATAAATAAAAAATGGACTTAAGGAACTCCATCGTTTCTCAACATAAGATGATCTTAATTTAAACTCTGGTATGAAATCAGGCAGGTGACATGTTTTGTTTCTGAGATGTTTAGGCTTTTAATTGATGGGTCAGATTGTTTGTGAAACATTAATTTTGGTTTAATATTTATCCTTTAATTGCCTGATCTGATTTTCAGTGTTTGTTTTCATAAAGTTGTGCCACTATCATCAAACCCGTACATCACTATAGGTATGAGGATTTGAAGCATTTTAGGTTCACACAAGCATCTAAAGATGGCTGATTAATAAATCTCAAAATTGTTTCCTGCAAGAAAAGGTGTTTCTTGATTTTTTTGTGTGAATATTCTACGTTTATTAGCGGCAAAAGGATATTTTCCTTTTGATCTATGCCCTAAAGTCTAACTTGAGTCCTCTTCAGTGAAGCTGTGACCACTAAACCCGCAAGTCACACCAGATGACACACTTGTGTAACACCTACATAACACTCTTGAAGTGAGACCTCAGCAGTTTCCCACCAGAGTGTCGCCTCGCTCAGCGTGTCGTCCCGTGAGAGTCTGACACGTCAGGCCGCCTCGTGACGTTTCCTCCGTATCGGATCCCACAGCCCTATTCTTCATCTATAATACAAACACTGATCATGTCCCCGCACCTCTCCGTGTCCCGGCCCCAATAATACAACAAACAGGAAACGGAGCCAAGTTTTCCACACTGTTCCTAATATAAGCTGTCCCACTATTTCTGTGAGACTGGGACTATGAGCTGGCGTCATTTGATGCTCCCAGAACAAAGACTGAGTGCTGGGAAGCATTTAGGCTGACAGAGTGGAAGTAGGGCAGGAGCAGGGGGTGATGAGCAGACAGAAACTGTTATGCAAATAGCTCATCTTCACTTGATCATTGGGGGGGGGGGGGGGGGGGCTTTAGAACAGGACATCAGCCTCTGAGCTCGGGCTTCCTGTTTTTGTTGGATCAGCAGAGTTGTGTCTTTTGCTTCTCTGCAGGAAAAGTTTCCCTCAACTTGACGCCATGGGATTTTCCTTACTCATCCCAGAAATAAGTTTCAGAAGCATATTTTAAAATGACCTCCATGATAAAATAACCATGCAGATGAAAATGGGTGACAATGAGGACTCAGAATAATAAACCTGTGTGACTCTTTTTTTATTAAACTTTTTATATTCTGCCTCCTAAAACCAACACACCGACGTAGAAATAACTCCATCATCAGCTGCTTTTAAAAGTCCTCGGAGGTTCTTCTTTTGAGCTCTTGTTGGAAATGTAAACCTGCAGGGTCTCTTGTGACTATCCTGTTCCCACGAACAAATAGAGGTTTTGTATGATGTAAAGAAATCCTAAATGTGATCTGCTATCACAAAGCTGATGGCTCATGGTGATAACGTGACGCCCACCTCTCAGTTTTCTGATAATACACTTTTAAACACAAATGCTGCGGTGTTATTACTCATATTTACAGAAATATTCATATTAATTGTATTTATTTTACATGGAAGGTTTTCTTTTGTTTGTCTTGATGAGCTCTTGAGCCAAACGTGAACCATCTCTGCTCATCAATAGAAACGGTCCACGTTTACTCCGCTCAAGAGCCTCTAAAGAGTCCTCCATGGCGGCCCTTCTAATGTTGCATGAGGAGAGCAAATAAAGCAGAGTTCAGAGAGAGACACCCGGTCCCCTGGGTCTTACGTCTGCTGTGACCTGTAATCCCATCAGAGATAAAGTGTCCGTGGTGGGAAAATAAACAGAAGTGGAGACAGATCCCACCGTTCATCACCGCTCCTCTGAGGGTTGTCATTGTAGTTTTACTCCTTTTGAACTCGTGTTCACTGAGAGGTGTTCCATACTGGCCCTCCTGGTGGTTTCCACTGATTCTGCTTCTTACGAAAAACAAACAACCGTGCATCAACATGGCCTAAGCTGAAGAGACGCAGTCCAACAAAAACGACGAGTCTCTGAAGAATTTGACCTCTTCAGGCACAGACTTTATTGAGTTTGTTCAGTTCAAGATGAATTTACTCCATGGTCATATGGAACCAGACCATATGGAGAACTTTAAACTCCCACACAACAACTGAATACACGGCTGTAAGGATATGTTTTCTCATAAGATGCAACATGCTACATTGACTTAACCCTCTGGAGGCAGGCGTTGCAGATTTGCAATGTTAAAACCTACCTACCTGGTTACTCCACATACGTATTTCATGAGCATTTTTTAACTCAGAAGGACCCCTGAAGGACGTAGTTGTTCGTCCTTTTATCAAAACTTATTCTGAGCCTGAGAGGGTTAACTCCAAATTACTTTTTTTTCTAAATAAAGAAGCAACAGCTGTGTTTCCAGCACTGAATAGATGGACTTAAGGTCCACTGCAAGTCCTGTTTTACACCTTAGCTTTTATTAAAGCGATGGTTTAGTTCATCCAGAGTGGGAATCTGTAGAGAGAATAAGAATAGTTAATGTCTTGTCTGTTATACATAGTTCCTTAAAGAACAGGTTCGCTGAGAAACCTTTTTTTTTAAATAATTTTTGAAAATGATCACTCACTCTGAGTTTAACATGCAGGCTGAGAGTGAAAGTAGTCTCCTACCCCTATTTCCTACGTTAGCTTCTAATAGAAAATAGAAGGGAAAACGATCAGTTCTGGAAATCCCGACAGATCCACGTCAGACTGACACTTAACATTCATGGACTCACCCATCTTGACTCACGACGGGGAAGGTTGTTGTTGGTTTAGTGTCCAGGAAACAGCAGAGCATGTCTTGGCTAGTAGAAACTCACTGTTAGCGTTAGCAACTCCACCACATGGCAGAACTCCTGCATGCGTGAGCTATTTGTGGAAATAAAACATTAGTGTTGTAGAGTAAAGCCGGGCGTACACTGTGCGACTTTTTCACTCGTAGCACTCAGCTTCAGCTCAAACTGTACGACTTCCTCGCAGAACAGATCTCACGAGTCATGTGCTCACACTGTACGACCCAGTTCTCGGATGCGACCTGACTGCTCACACTGTACGTCTGGTAGCAACACGTCGGCCCTAAAAATACGCTAAAAAATAGCAGTTTTTACACAACACGTCAGACTTTTTTGTCTTGTTTTGCCTGTTGTCCTTCGGGAGTGCTGCAGGAGGACACACAGGGATTTATGGGGGTTGGATGAGGAAAACGAAATAAAGAAAGTAAATCTGTGTTTTGTGATCAGTTTAATTTGACATGAACACGACAAACACGCTTTCTTGACAATCTTTGTGAGTAAAAAAAACATGTAGAAATAAAAACGAACAGCGTGTGTTATTAGGGAAATAGCAAGCGGCGTTGATGCAGGATTGCGCATGCGCCGTGAGCGGTTCTGATACTTTTTGGGTCACAGCTGCTCGCAGCGCCGCTTCAACAGTGCGATACGCTCACGAGGGACGAGCGAAATTTTAAACATGCCAGAAGTCCGTGTGACCTCACGACTGCTGATCGGCAGCTGGTCACGTGGTGTTAATCGCCTCTCGTAACCCCCTGTACGCTACATGACCGCTTGGCGCAAAACTCGCCCCGATGTCGTGGATTCTCGCACGAGTGGAAAATCAGCTCAAAAAAGTGAAAAAGTCGCACAGTGTACGCCCGGCTTAAATGGAGTCAGTGGTAGAGTTGTGCTGTTGTTAGCCAATCAGAAGCAAAATGTCCAAATATCAGAAAATAAGATTCCAAACCCTCCCGTCTGACTTCTCCTTCCTCGAACAGACACACCAAAGCTGTTTTCCACCAAGAATGACTTACAAGGCCTTCCTTTTTACCAGGGACCACTGCAAACGTATTAAAATAGGATTGAAGATGACCTTTAAATTACCTCGGTTTAGAGAAATATAGATTGGTTCAAATCAGATGAGCTAATAATACCAATCTTTAAAATGAAATCATAGCAGTTTATGCAAGTGCTACTTGCAATCCTTTACATTTTCAAAAACTTTTCATTTTGTGTCTAGTTTGACAAATTAGAGACGTTAGAGTTGTTGTAAGGTGGCAGAAAGCCTTTGGGACTGGTCCCCTGCAGCTATTGGCTGCTTTGTTCTATTAAAACCCTCCTCCGGTAACTTAAACTGGGATTGATCTAAGAGCTAAAGCCACTTCAAAAGATCTGAGCTAAAATTTATCTGATGCACTGTAAACATAAAAGGAATTTTTTTTATAACATATTTTTCAAGTCTCCAGTCCAGAAGATTGGAGACTGCGACAAAACGAGGCAGTGGAAAACCCCTCCCAAAGCAGAGACATTCAGGGATCCATCCTGAGGAATGTTAAACACTCTCAAATGTGGGGAAAATGGAAACAGTATGGAATGAAAACGAAAGATGTGGTTTTCTGGTGTTTTTCTCCAACATGTTTGATGTTTATGAGTATTTTCAGGTTAAGGAGAAAAAGAGGAAAGTAGTGTTGAAAATGTGTTTTTAGTCACTTTGCATTGTGACTCGTTTGCATAGATTTGTGCAAAAACAAGAACTTGACATTGAAGCTTTTTATTTTTACCACTCTGCTTCAGATCCTCCGATATGTTAATACAATCAGAGGGATGGTTTTGGTGCCTGGTTGTGGTTTTGTGGTCACTTGGTTGAGGAAGTGGGTTTCTGTAGAGAGATGTAATCCCAGCAGTATTCATGATTAATATCACTCAGGAGGAGGGCAAAGAAAAGGTTGTGAAGTGGCTGCAAATGGGGAAAGCAAGTGTGCCAAAAAGGGTCAGCAAAACTGAAACAAAGGGGTCCGAAACAGTTCGTGAGTTGAGACAAATGCTTTGCACATGAGTCCTGGTGTGCAGATCTTTGTGTCCTTTCTCTTCACTACTGAAAGGGGAATGGCCACAGGGACAACCGCTTTTCTGCTTCCTTAAACTTGCTTTTAGATGGATTTTTAGCTGACTTTTAAAAAGTGGACAAGAGGCCTTGTCAGCGGAGGAGGACATTTGTTTTCAACATGTCTCATAACCCAGAAAAGAGCACCTGCAATGGACACTTGTAGTGAAAACCAACCAGAGCCTTTTCTGATCACTCTGTAACAACACGTGCTTTTGATCACATGATAATCACAATAGAGAGGATCATTTCACCAAGCTGAAGGCATCCTTTAAGATCTGTGATTGATCAGAGTGTTTGGTCCGGGGTGGTGGTTGCTGGGAGTCTGGGGTCGTTGATGCTCACCCAGCTGCATGTTGAGTCTAAATGGAGCTTATGTCATTTGGTCAGCCTCCCAGAACCAGAGGGCACTCACTGGCAAGAGCCACAATTTGAATAACAAGTGTTCAGGAACAGCCACACAAGGGCAGGGGACAACAATTGAGCCCGTGTGTCTGCTGAGCCCCAGCTTCACACATGGGAGGGTTGAGTTTAGCCTGTAGAGAAACTAAAGGCAAAAGATTTAAAATTTAGATCATAAAAATCTGAGCAAGTTGCAAAAATTCTGCTGACGTGCTTTAAATGAAAAAAAAATCCAAATGATTCAAAGCAAGTTGTGTTCGTTTCTTGGATCAAATTGGTATAAAACCCCAACAGCCAGTTGTGAAGCCACGCCCACTGTTCTATGTGAGGCTTCGCGTCGGTTCTGCAGCCCTCCCATGGGGCGTGGCTATGAAAAACACATATAACCCCACATGCTGCGATCTCAACTATTTAGGTGCCATGCGCTCTGATGGGATTTACGTTTGCTGTTGTTTTTAGGGAGCCTCCTCACCATATGGACGTTGTGTCAGTCGCTCCTCACGCAGCCTTTTAGTTTCTAGTCTTCAATTTTTAGTTTAATCATGAAAAATAATGGAAAAAAGACAGTTATCCCTGTAGCCTGCACGGTATGTCTCTGCCTGCTGCTGCTGCTGCTGGTCGTGGTGCAGCATCACCGGGTCCAGGTGACGGACGGAGAGGACACCGCCGCGCGCGCTGCGCTCCAACATGAGGTGGCGCAGGAGGAAAGCGCGCAGCTCGGGAGCGATCAGGAGAGGAGAGGATTCTCAGCCTACTTCACCAAGCTGACGCGTGGACGGAGGGAGGTGGAGAAGCCTACACGCTCCCCCACCGCCACCGACGACCCATCTCCAGCTGAGAACATCAGTGCGGATGACATCTTCATTGCTGTGAAGACCACCAAGAAGTTCCACCAGTCCAGACTCAACCTGCTCCTGGAAACGTGGATCTCCAGAAACACACAGCAGGTAGAAGCTGTTTTAATAAATGTGTGTATTTGTATCCTCCAGAGAAGGAAAGCAGGTGATGAAGGTCTACACAAAACCATTGTTCATCTTGTCACCGCTGGGGCAGCCCTGGATCCCCCCTGCTCTCACTTTTTATTCTCTTCTGAGTGATGTCCCTGAGAATGGAGCCAGCGGTTCCAGGACTCCCTTTTCTCCTCCTTTCACCCCCCTCCTCTCTCCCCTATTATGTCTCCTTTAGAGAGGTGGGGGTGCTGTCTCTGTGAAAGCCCCCGGTGCAATGGATGCTTCACAGCACCGACTGCAGCCCCGTTCCCCTTCCAGGACTAACAAAGCCTCTTTCTGAAGGGGAAGAAAGGCTTTGCAGCTCGTGCTCTCCCCCACTGTTCATGGGAACGTGGGAGCTGGGTCTGAGTCAGGCTGCTGGAGGGATGGGGAGGCTTCACTGAGGGGGGAACTGGGACCAAAAGTGGTTAAAGTGATTTGATCCTGCACCTTAAACTGCTTTAGCTTAAGTCTGTTAAAATATAACCTCATTTTCTCCTCAGGTTTGAGGCATTTCTCTTGTCGGAACACATTTGGCGTCAACAATTACAATGATAATGAGTCTGAACTGTTTGCTCTGCTCTCACTAATGATCCAACCATGCTCTCAACACCTCATCATTTGTGAGCTGTTTGTGCTAATTGGCTTCCAGCTACTGTCCTGGATGATGTTGGTTAACCAAGTGCTAACAGCAGGCCAGAGAGGCAGACAGCTGGCGGGTGGCTGCAGAGACATAAAGGACAGGCTGAGCACCACAATGCAGGAGGGAGTTCCAGCAGGAAGGGTGCCAGGTGGTCAGGCGAGAGGGAACAAAGGACGACCCTAATGCCAGCCATATGATGCTTGGAGTTCCCATCATGTGCATATGGTCATCCTCTGAGGTCTGGTTTGATTCTCACGCTCAGCTGACGAACATTTGTGAGGTTTGGGTCACTTTTATAGAAGGGTAGAAAAAGGCTGGTCTCGTGAAAACAGAACAGAAACAGATAGAAGCCTATTGTTTGTGATTTTTATGCACATTGATTACAATCTGTGGCTGTTTGTGATTTCTAATCATTTTAATCTTTTGGCTTTCGGAACAAAAATAAAAACATCTTTTGTACACTTTGTAAATTGCAGACTTCCATAGAGAGAAAGTTTAAATTTTCTTTTGGACTTTATGAAATCTGCAAATCTCCTGCTCCTCTCCCTCTGTCTGCTTGTGGAGACATCGAATCATTCTCCAGGACAGCTGCACTGCCATCTTCACGGTGGCGTGCCCTGCTTTAGGATGGCGATAATTAGCCGGCGCTCCAACAATGAGAGCCTGTAGGCTTTAGGCGAAACACTTGGAGCTGCCGTTGAGTTAATGAATCATCTTCAGTGTGAATAATTAGACACAAGTGGTCAGTTTTGGCTCAGAGTCAAAGTTCTTATGCCTCCACTGAAAATCCGTCTCCTACAGAAGGTAGAAGGGTGGAGGCGGTGGATGGAAAGACGGGAGCCTGGTGCCCTTCCTTCCTGTGGAGCTGGAGACAGCCAGCCAGGCACCACGTCCAGCTCAGACAGGGCCGTACCAGTCTTTCCTGTGGTCTGGACTCCATTGCCCCCCCCCCCCCCCAACCTTTACACCCTTTTGCCTCTTATCTATATCTCACAAACATTGTTTTTGCCCTTTCCAATTGTTGTTTTGGTTTGATTTTAAGTTAAAGGTAACCAAACCTTTAAATTTCAGTTATGAAACAATGAAAGAAAAAAAAACCTTCCCAGGGAGCTTTGTCTTCCTTAACTCCTGCAGCTGTATGCAAATGCCTGCAAACATGCTCAGAATGTGCCCAGTGGAGGCTTTATCCAGCATGAAAACTCACAGCATTGTTCCATTCAAGAGCCTCTGATTGGGGCTAGAAATTGGGTGGGTGGGTGGGGGGTTGAACGGCCACACACGGTTTTTGATTTACTAATCAGGAGTGAGATTCCCGCCTCCCCCCTCCTCGTCTCGTCTCCCTTTTCCGTCAGTACCCTGGCAGCTCTGGCAGCTGCCTCTGTGATTAGGCCGTCCATTCAGCAAGCCTTAGAGCAAACGGCGCCAGCCTGTGGTCCCTTCACCAGTCAAACCCTCCCTTAAACAAATACAAGCCCACAGCTTCGACGAACATCTGCTGGACATTTAGCTTCACAAACTGCCGAAGCGAGCTCGCCTTCGAAACCGCGAGAATCCCAAAGTTTCCTTTTAATTCTGCAGAGTTAGACGTCAACGCAGGAACGAGGGGTTTAACTGACGGGAGGCACCACGGCCCGACGTGCCCAGACACGTGGACTCGATAAGGGGGCGTGGTGTTCGACAGGTGCTGAGGTGAAGAGTAAACAGACCGCTGGCGGTTACAAAGTCCTCCAGCCTTTTCATCGTCACCTGCTCGGTGTGAGCGCTCATGCAAGGTGGCCTTTGTTGTTCACCTCTTTTATGACTAATTGCTACATTGAAAGGTCTGGTGGTTTGACTCCTCTGAAGTTATGAGTGTATCAGTCACACAGCTGTTGGGACAAAGAGGGTTAGGAGAGGGTGTGTATCATACGGCATGTTGACTGTAACTTTTTTACAACCACCCTTCAGCAGAGCAAGCGCACGGAGACTCTGCAGCAGGCCCTGCAGGCCTCCGTCAGAGGACGTGATGTACATGAATGGAGTGTGTGTGGGAGGCGGACAGTCTGCCTCTGCTTTTGTGGGTTGTCTGGGATGCTTCGGGGCGGCTGCACGGTTGCCATGGAGAGAGTAAAACGTGGGACAAAAGGCCTTTATCAGAGCAGGGGGCTGTTTAACTCGGCGTGTTTTCCACCGCATAAAAGACACGTTGATTGATGCTAATCACAGCAGCTGGACGCGAGGAGTAGGACGTACGTTTGATCGTGTGACAGATTCACACGATTGGCCAAAGTTTTTTTTACAAGTCTGTGATTCTCTTTTTTATTTTGCAGACGTACATCTTTACAGACGGGGAGGATGAGGAGCTAAAACAGAAAATTGGTAAACTATATTATTGGTGATTTTCATTCTGGGAGCAGAAATGTTCTTTGTTGGATTTTAAAAGTCGGCAGAAACAAAAAACAAATCACTTATTAAACATCGGAAATATTTCCTTTGGGCTTAAAGGCTATTTGTTGATGCTGGCTCATAAAAATATTTTTCTTTTTTTTTCTTTTTTTTTTTTTGCAGGGAGTCATGCAATCAACACCAACTGCTCTGCAGCTCATAGTCGACAAGCTTTGTCCTGCAAGATGGCGGTGGAGTACGATAAGTTCATCGAATCTGGGAAAAAGTGAGCGTCACATTTAGGAAGCAGATTGATGCCTAATTCAAATATCTGTATATCTAACTGTCTCCTCCTTTTCTCCTCCGTAGGTGGTTTTGTCACGTAGACGACGATAACTACGTGAATGTCCGGACTCTGGTGAAGCATCTGTCCCAGTTCCCACACACCCAGGACATGTACATTGGTAAACCCAGTCTGGACCGGCCTATAGAGGCCACCGAGAGGCTGGGGGGCAATAAGATGGTACGTTACAGTACAGTATGTTGGTGTCGGATACTACAGAGTTTAACCATTGGTTGTTTTTTTTTTATTGAACAGAAACCAGTAAACTTCTGGTTTGCAACTGGAGGAGCGGGTTTCTGCGTGAGCCGAGGTCTGGCGCTGAAGATGAGCCCGTGGGCCAGGTGAGGGTTGAATTCAGCAGAACAGTCATTAAAAGTTGTGAGAACACATTGTTTCAAGAATCAGGTCTTGTATAATTTGCGTAAATTTTTTTTTTTTTCTTGTCTTGTCAGTGGCGGTCACTTCATGAACACAGCAGAGAAGATCCGACTGCCTGACGACTGCACCATCGGTTACATCATCGAGTCGGTCCTGGGGGTCCCTCTGACCCGCAGCAACCTGTTTCACTCCCACCTGGAAAACCTGCAGCAGGTGTCGAGATCTGAGGTTCACAAACAGGTACAGCCCATCTTTTCGTCCACCCTTAAGTGTCCCTCATGAACTGAAGAAGGCATCTGTCATGCTCTTTCTCC
Organism: Nothobranchius furzeri; assembly: GCF_043380555.1. NCBI lineage: Eukaryota > Metazoa > Chordata > Actinopteri > Cyprinodontiformes > Nothobranchiidae > Nothobranchius > Nothobranchius furzeri. Next base: position 5,926,298 of record NC_091745.1, on the reverse strand, counting down.
TTTACACCCAGATTACTCTCAGTTATGGGATGTTTGAGAACAAAAGCAATATCATCAACTTGAAAGGGGCTTTTTCTGTAGAGGAGGATCCGTCAAGGTGAGAACCACACTTCATCCTCTTATAAAACTACAGATTTAAACACAAATCTCTCCACTAATCTTGCCCTTTTGTCTCCATCCTGCAGGTTCAGGTCTGTGCACTGTCTCCTGTACCCAGACACCCCCTGGTGTCCCCCGCTGGTTGCCTTCTAGGGCGACCGCTCCTTTCTCATCCTCGTCCCCGCCGTGCCTCGGTATCTGTCAGGCCCGCGGGGACCCGTGTTTGGTGTCGGACTGCGCGGCTGCCGTGTTCTCGCTGCAGCCATGCGTGGTCTTTAATGGTTTTACTAGGCTGCTGTGCGGCCCCTCCTTTTGGACGTTCCCTTCCTCTCTGGAGCCAGGACTTTGTCCCGTAATGCTCAGGCCGAGGGTTCCAGCTCCCGGAAGGAAGTAGCTTTCACTGTTAGGCTTTGCAGGCAATCAGTTGTGCTTTGTATTGTAAATGTTGCTTAAAATGTTTCAGCAATTCTCATAGAATGTATTGTCAAATTTCCGAGCCTTTGGCAAGCTTCTTGTGTTTGCTTTTAAACGAAAGCCGCCCTGGACTAACTCTGGCTTTGAGGCTTTCATTAAGGAACTTCTCTTTCCCAGGCATTTGTTTCTAGTTCTGCTAACTCAAATGACTCCGGATTAATGCTGTAATATGAAGATATTATTGTAATTTTGAGTGAACAGTGTTATATTTCCCACAGCCTGAGATGGCAAGTGGCAGATTTCCAAATGCTTGGTTTAAGGACCCGATCTGAGGTATATCAGGACAAAGCACTTTCACTTTTTTAAATATTTAATGAGTAACTGACCTAGTTTATGTCCTCTCACGGCATACTTCAGATCTGTGTCCAAAATCAGCAAAAAGAACCCCCTTAAAATCTCATTTTCTCTTCGTTTCTGTGTATTTAATAACATTCCTTGCATTGGTTACAATCAGGGAAAAGCAATGGAGGGAAGAGATTTTGCTTTGGGGAGTCAATCAGCTTTGAAAATCTTTTTTATTTTAGTTGTTTGAAAATTGCACAGCTGTGTTTCAAATGAGCTGATGTTGGTTTGTCACCTCTAAAGGCACAACGGTGGAGAGTTACCAGCTTTTATTTAAAGTGTTTCCTTTCAGAGGCTCTGGATTTGCGTCATCTGATCCAGAGTCTGTATTTTACAGCCACATGAATTCAGCTGGTTTCTGTTGTTTCCTGAGAGGTGAGAGCAGCATCTGTGTTTCCACATTGAGGTTTTTGTCCCCTCTGTGACTCTTTAGCCCATATTGGGTTAAACGCTGCATCTTTACAGCAGTATTGTGTACTGCACCTTTAGTTCAAACATGTAGTGACTGTAAATGATTAGTATGTAATAATCTCATTGTGGTTTTTGCACGTATTTCATGATCTGACCAGGATGTGCCCTTTACGTTTGAGCTGTGCTGTGTGACGGTGTGTATTCTCCAGTATCTGGAGGGTTTGAACAGTTCATTCCCAATTCTGACTTCTCAGGGATTCTGAGCTGATCCTGGTAATCACATGGAGCCCATGGTGGGATCTTAAACGTTGAATAAAAGTGCATAACCACTATGAAAACTTACACTCTTTGTTGTGTTTTTATTTGTTGCGTCCAGATTTGAATCCCAAAAGAAAAAGGAGAGCAGTTTGACAGAAACCTTATTTTTGCTCAAACTTTTTTTTTCTCATTTCAAGAAAGAGAAAATATTTCTAAATTAACAAACGTCGCGCAGTCCTAAATCACAAGGATTTTGCTCTTTTGTCATATTCATCCATTAACCTGTAGCATGAACGTTTAGAAAACCAGAGATACACAAGGTTTTAGCCCAACTGCATCAGTTGGTGGATAATCAAAGTTATTAGAGACATTTTGGGCATTTAGTAGAAAAATGATAAATAAGCACTAGCTCACCTGTTGTAGAGGGCATCCTGAACAGCCTCAGTTTGAAGAAACATGGTTTCTGACCAAAAAGTTGTCAGCTACTTTGAGCAGAGCTGAGAATTTGGTGATTAGTGTCATTTAAAACAGCTTCAATCTAGAAAATGCCAGTGGCTCATGCATTTACGCCATCGCCAGTTGTCTATTACATTGCAATTTTGACAGATATATAAATAATCTGCCAGACTTGATCCTGGTGATGTTTCTGCCCATAATTCTGTGTTTGCAATGAATGCAACCTCACCTCTGGTGTAAAGTCTTAGAAAGCATCTCAATCACTTGAAATTTTAGAGATTTCAGCTGTTTTCAGTTATCACAAATACACATTGGTCTTAGCTGTGCTAGCCATTAGCACACCAGTCCTTTAGGTCACATCTGCACTTTTCCAAACTGAGGCTGTTCAGGAAGCTAATAAACAATGGGCATTGTAGACATCATTTCAGAATCAGAATCAGAAAAGGTTTATTGCCATTGTTAGTGAACAAACGATTCACAAACTAGGAACTTGCTTCGGTACTAACGTGCTACATATAACATGAATAATATAATTAAAAAATAGAATAAAGTAGAATAAAATATAATAAACTAGCATAAAACTTTGCTACGACCAAAACTTTTCTACACAGAAACACTACAAAGTGACTAACGTCAGGAAACACTCAAAATCAAAGAGCGGAAAAAGGAGCAATTTATTTACTTCAAGTACTTTTATTTTATTCCATTCAATATACACATACTAGATACACATACTAGATACACATACTTGTTACTTCTCTAAAAATATATTAGAGTATTTCTATTTTTTTCTGGCAACTTTACATTTCATGTCCTTCTAACAAAATATTAGGCTTGAAGAAACCTAAGATAGAGAACCACGATGGTCTCATTCACACCTCAGTAAGAAGTTTGCTTCTGTCTGTAGACTAATTCATCTAATTTATCAGCTTATCCATCAGTCAGGCCAGTGGTTGTTCTGGTCTCTGCCTTCACCTCTTGTGCATGAGTGTTATAGTGGAGAAGTACTCTGTAAATCCAGCCTCTACAATGTGTAAAGAGACAAAGTGTAGTTTTTATCATTACTTCCTGGAAATATCCATTGAAATGTTGTTGAAAATGAATGAAATGATGCCCAGTTGTTGGCTTCGTAACATATAACCATAAAAATCAAGTCTAACACATGGGAGTGGGTCTAAGTCTCTGGGCGACGCCATGTTAGATTCCATGTATCCTTCTACAGGAGCCTGTGAGGACAAAATGCATTTATTGATTTGCAACCAACAGTTACAAAACCTTAGCCTAGTGAACTAGACCAAATTCTTGCTTTGCAAAGTTTGGTCTAGCAACGCTCCACTGGAACCTCTGCAGCCCCAACAGCATTCTGGCTGGCCAATCACAGCTCTCTAGACGGGTTTCAAACACATAAAGAGCTGTGATTGGTCCATAATGGTGGGTCAATCATAGTGCTCTATCTGCTTAGTGAACAAATCACAGAGCTTTATCCGCTTTGTGGGCCAATCAGGGCACTCTATGTGCCTGGTGGGTGGGATGATGCAACAGAGTGAAACAAGAGTATGTCACATTCTTTGTCCAGTAGCATGCGGAGATCATTTGAAAAACAACGGTAGAACCCGCCCCACAACCGAGAGCCGTCAATGGAGCGTTGCCAGACTAAATAATACATTTATTTAGTCTGGCTTGGCTGACAAAACCTTTGTCTTTCTTAAATGTTGTGGTTTCACGCATTTGCCTCTTCACTTGTTGCCAGCGATCAAACGAAGTCTGATGTGCTTGCTGAAGTTTGCACTCCCCAGGGCTTTTTGACCCTAATGGGCATCCATTGGTAAGGTCTTACTCCAACACAAACATACTGCTTGCTTGCAACAGTTTAGGTATCTACTACCCCCTATCACCAGGAAAAACACACACTGTCGTTACTATGTCTGCAATAGATAATTAATTACAGACTCACTAAGATAAAGACAACAACGTTTCTCTTACTAAATAAAATATTTACTAGGAAATCACAATGTAGCCATAGAAATTCTACTTGGTGTATATGTTGGGTGTTCTCTCCAAAAAACATTGGGTTGAAAACAACCCAATTCTAACCCAGCCACTGGGTAATTAGTGGTCCCACCCAGTACTGGGTTATTTTAACACAGACATATGTTATATTTGTAGTGTATGACTACAGATGTCTTTTGAGGTTTGATTACGATCAATAAGATTTGATGATTTCCATGTGAATATAGAAAAATCAACCTGATTGGTCTTTGAATGTTTAACCAGAAGAATTCGAATTCTTTGTTTATTCAGGGATCGTAAGGCACTTCGTATCAATTCAGACACAGTCAAGTTTATAAAAAGTAAGAAATTTATTTTCTAAACAATTAAAAACATGACAGCTAGGAACACTTTATGTGATGAATGAATTTAAGTGGATGGAATGTGAGGTGCGATGACGTGAATGTGATGTTATCAGAGCCTTCGTATCTGGAGAAACCGAGTTCTGAGTGGGAGTGAATTTGGTCTGCTGTAAACTATAAGTGATGGTTTATAAAACCACATCAGACGCAATCTGTCGAGTCTACGTATCCTCTCGGAGACCCCCGTGATAGATCCGGGATGTGTTGAAGTCCGGGGACCCCAAAGGTACCGAAGTCCGTTGAAGAAACCGCTGTGCCGACTAGACCGGTCTCGGGATGTCTCCAGGTCACGACAGTTGTTTTTTGCGTCTTAGGAATAACTCTTAAGGAGTTCAGCTGGTTCAGCTTTATTCTGAACCGTTTGCGGTCAGCTGTAGCGTGCAACAGGTTTTGACAGCTTGTCAAAAGATGCGCTGGGTTAAAGAGGTTTTGCTTCGGATGGCCGGTCCGAAGCTTTCTCAAGAACTGACTCACTCAGGAAGTGAGTTGTGTTTTAACAACGGCCGTATTCCAAACAAACCTCAGAACATCAGATAGAAAAGCTCTGACGTGGATCAAGAAACCTCTACGTGCAGTGAAATGTAACTTTAACTTGCGTCATGGAGATACGGTGTGTGTGTGAGCTGTCAGTAGATAGTGATTCACTTGTTAAATCAACTTACTGATCATAACATAATAATATTCATTTCAACTTCAGTAAATTAAGCATAGATTAATCACACATTAATATTATTATTCATATAACATTTGTTCATTCAACCATATTATTATTTAATGATTATTTAACTTATGAGTTGTAAAAGTTCATCTTTCATGAGAGTGCGCGATCCTGCAGTCTTATCAAAACCAAGAATTGTTTGGGAACATAGGCTGACATCTCCCCCCCCCCCCCGAAATGTACACACACACTGCAGAATCTTCTGCCTTGTTGGGAGATAGAAATTAAAATCCACTTTAGAGGATGGAAGTATGTCTACAGATGACCGATGGCATGTAGGTCAATATGTAGGTGAAAAATGACCATTTCTGGACGTTACATACCGGTATTATATGTAATAATTGTTGGGTATTTATTTTCAAAGCAGAATTTAAGTTATTTTAACCATCATTGGTGGATTATAATGACCTAACTGATGACTTATTTTGTCTATACCATTTACCTCTTTTATCTAATCACTAGATGTTGATAATTACAATAAACTGTGAAAAACATCTTAAGCTAGCATGTTTAGCAGATTTGCTATTGCAGCTTTAAGGTAAAATCAACACGTACAGGAACAGAAATGAGCCCTTAGCAGCACCAGAGAGCTTCCATACAACTATAGGGATACACTAATGTAAACAATATTTATGATTCAATATCCCACGGCAATGATTAGAGCATGTTTTTATTTTTCATTTGTAAATTTAAACACACTTTAAAGTATGAAAAAACCTTGTGGGAGCAGCCAGAACTACAGGTCCTGAGATTAGAGGCCTTTCTAGGAATAATCAGTAAAAATCCCCCAGACAAGAGCTATAAATACACAACCAAATGAGCCCATTGTCTATTGGTGTAGACATTTCCTCGCTTAGATAGCAGCTATGGATCAAGAGTTTCTACTAAAAACATCACAGAACTGTGAGAGATTTTTAATCTGGTAATTTTTTAACATAATCTGACTGAGAGACCAAACCTTGGTTGTAGGAGTAATTCCACTTTGTGATGGGGCTATTATCAAAAGACAAAAATCAAATATAACATTTCACGAACCATTATAGTCAGACTAAAGTAAAATACATTTAATGTAAAAACAAAATTACCAGCATTAACAAAACAAGGGACAAGGTGTTTTACTGGAAGGCTAAACACTGGCAGATGTACAACTGAAGCTTTATCATCAAAGCTTAGCATGGGAGACAAATCACTTCCAGCAAACATCCTCACCACAAACCATAATCACAGCTTTGTTTTCCTGAGATGTATAGTGGGAAAACGCTGCCGTCTTTCAAGTGTCCACAGCTCATGTTCCAACGGTTTCGCTCCCCTGCTCCGTTGTCTTCCCTCTGCGTTGACTCATAAAATGTTTTCTATAAATCTGAACAAAAGCTTTAAATCACACATCATGTCAAATAAAACAACCGCTGTAGTTTTATTGGTGGCTTTGAAACATTTATTCAGTGGCAAATCTGTTTTACCAACAGAAGGAAGAGAGAAAGCATGCTCTGGCACAGGCACCATGGGAAAGGAGAGCATGTGGCTTAAGAATGAAACTCTTGTATTATATATCTGGATGTAAAAACAGTAATCAGATAAGCAGCAGCTCGATGTTTTCCTACGAAAAAGAAACGTTTTCATATAAACAAGAAAACCTGTATGCATCAGTCTAATCTGTCTCTAATCTTAACAAACTCTGATTGTTTCAATGTTTTATGCCTCTTAAATGTATTAAAACCAAACAAATATCAGAAATAGAGCTGCACAGTTTTATCCACCACCCCATCCAATAAATAAATAAATAAATAAATAAGAGAGATCTGAATTATTCTTCAACAGTTTTCTCATTTGAGGTCCCTCAACATCAGTAATCTGTCAAACACACAAACATCTGCCAGCAACTTTGAATGAATAACAGTCGTTACAAGTGATTATTGCCCCTTCGGTGGTTTTCTGCTGTTTATCTTCCCCTGTCGTTTGCTATTGCACTTAAGTCTGTTCCCATACCAGCTGCAGAAGAACAGCTTTTAGGTTCTTAACATTCACACACAGAGCTCAGGCCTAGTTTTCGTCCCCAAATGGGGATTTGTCACAAGCAGGAAGCCAATTTTACAGAAAGAAATCATATTTTTTCTGCTATTTCAGAAAGTAGTCCATCACCTCGCCTTTAAGCAGGTAAATCAGTTATAGAAGAGAAACCACAAGTTAACGAATGTAAAAAAGATCCTCTAAACTGACTTTTTGCTAAAGCATTACATGGTGACAGGTAAGAGGTTACCGGGACATCAGCCTCTAGCTGCAGACGTGCAGCTCAAACACCTGCCCGCCTTTGGTGAACTGTGGTGAAACACGACTGGGAGACGTTTGCTGTGGTTGATTTCCATCTTCTGATAAAGACCCAGTAAAAGTCAAATGAGTTCTGTTTACAAAACACACAAAACCTGCATGGCCGGCGTTTGTCTCAGTTTGACTCGTGCAGCAGGAGATTTACATCTTTTGTTGGCACAAAATACACAAAAACGAGTATTTGTTACTCATGTAAATGCGACCGTTTGGGCCTTAGGCAGTTTCAGAGCTTCCTCTCATGTCAGAATCAGCCAGATCATAGAGCTGCAGATGTTGGTAGAGCAGAAGCTGGAACTTAGTGGAAAACATCTGATTTAAGAGTTTGCAACAATAAACCAAAAGTTTACGATGACAAAAAATGATCTTGTCTTTGACTGAACCTGCTTCATGTAAAAAAGCAGTGAAGGACTTCAGGTGCAGCTAGGATAGAGGCACCACATTTTGCACACAAGCTGAGCAGGAGATAAATCATTTGCATGTCATGAAATTACAAATTGAAGCCACCAGGCGCAAAGCCAGGACACTTAGCATGAAGTGCAACGTAAACAGCTGTTGGGAAATCAAACCAACAACCACAAAGAGACAGGAGAGTGAAGCAAGAGGAACCAAACACACACAAAACAGCTAACAATAGACACAAACAAAAGGTCCACTTGAAATTCAATGTGTAATCCCAAAATAACCAAGTCAAGCTGAAGTGGCTCGGCTGCATGACGGAACAGAGATGCTGAACTTTGGAGAAGGTGTTTTGGACCAAAAGCCTTACAACTGCAACAAAGTGAATGAAAATGAACCACAAAGCGATGTATAATGAATAACAGCAAAAACATCCATCCATCTTCTGAACCCACTTTGTCCATGCAGGGTCGGGGGGGGGTGCTGGTGCCTATCTCCAGGGGCCAATGGGCAATCAGGCGGGGTACACCCTGGACAGAGAGCCAGTCCATCGCAGGGCAACACAGAGACACACAGGACAAACAATCATGCACACACACACACACCTAAGGACAATTTAGACAGACCAATCAACCTAACAGTCATGTTTTTGGACTGTGGGAAGAAGCCGGAGAACCCGGAGAGAACCCACGCATGCACAGGGAGAACATGCAAAGTCCATGCAGAAAGATCCCAGGCTGGGAAGTGAACCCAGGACCTTCTTGCCGCAAGGCAACAGCTCTAACCACTGTGCAGTCCACAGCAAAAACATCAGAATTAAAAAGCTTTTATGGAGCTGTACTCCCGTACAGAAGACTAAAACTGCACTGCTGCTGTTTCTGTTGCTTTTTCTTTCTCTTTTTTACAGTTTCAAATGTTTTAATTGTTGAAGTACTTTGTAGCCTGTCGTCACTATTGATAATGTGGTGATCTGTGTAGCGGTGCCAGAGTAACACTGCTGTAAAGGTTGGTTCATGCTTGACGCGTCCGCGAGGTTTGCATGGCTCCGTGCGGCAAAATTGCGTCATTTTAACAACCGCGCCTCCGCACGGCCCAAACTTTCCGCACCGCTCACCTAGGAAATTTTCTAACCACGCGGACGGTCGAACACGGAAAAACATGGTGGCCTGGCAAGAACTAGTTATGGCAGAGGTTTGTAAATACAGACATTTGTATGATTCAGCTCTCAGAGATCACCGTGATCAACATGTTGTTAATAATTCTTGGAGAGAAATAGCTCGCACTGTCGGAAAAGATGAGGACGCTGTTAAAAAATGCTGGAATGCCATGTTGTAAACAGTAATTTCTACTTCTACTATGGTGTAGTGTTGGATGCATGCTGTACAGCTCCATGCTGCCCCCTACAGTTTGGGAGAATATTGGCTCACCGCAGAGACAAGCCGCATGAACCATAAACGCTGCAAGTTGTGAAGCGCGTTCCATCCGCGAGCCGCATCACCAAGCAGGAAGTAAATGCGTCAAGCTTAAACCAAGCTTTAGTCACTTCAGCATCACGGGTCCCCGGAAGAACGAAAACATGAATGCAAGTCAAAAGCGCTATTTTCTAATCCTGCTTATTTTGTACCATGGATTTCACACATGATGTCCGTGAATTTTAAAGACGCATTTTGATACCAAGAACAAGCTTATTTTCGAACGGGGGGAGCGATATTTTAGGTTTTGTGTGAAAATAAGTCCAGGACTACAAATGCGCTTCACGAAAGTGACATCATCGAACCAGACACTGAGAAAACTGAGGGAAAAGGGCTGTAAGTTCAGCAAACTTCATACAGGAGGAAATAACCACCATAAATCTGGTCATGTGGTAAGTAGCAGCTACGCTAGAGGGGAGGAGATTATGTGGTGACGTCACATATGTGACGTGCCGATTTCTAGTGTGTAGTCATGCTAATTACGAACTTTTATAAGCTAATAAATCTCAAAGTACGTGACTGGCATGGTCGAAACACCCATCATTACTTTTCATTTAAATTGCAGTACAACATATGTGCGATTCAGGGCGTAAGGCAAAGCAGAATTAGAAAATAACGTTTTTAGCCCCGTTGACTTGCACTAATTTTTGCGTTCTTCCGGGGATCCATGATGCGGAAGTAGACTTAGGCTCCCTATGGGACATACGCAACAGTATAACAGAAAAAATATACATCACAATATCATAAAGAAATTTTTATAAAATAAACAGTCCAAGTAAATTTAAAAAGGACTTTCTTAGGAGGAGGAAAAAAGAAAGGAAAGTGTTTAAAAAGGCACACAAGAACCACATTAATCCTAAATTTCAATGCAAACACAACAGAAACATGTAAATTAACTCAAATCACAAACACAAAAATATGCCTAACAAAAGTGAAAAGAACAAAATAACAACAAATTGAGGCAATATTTCACTAAACAACTGAGAAACAAAACGTTTTACTGTTGTTGTTCGTCTTAGAAAGCACCAAATCTGAACAAACCAGCATCTCTGACTGAAGCCCTCAGCCCGTCAGCGAGGCGCTAGCGGAGTCGGCCGGGTGAAGTATGTGAGGATGGATGCCACATTACTCAGAGTGCAGAGGATTACAGCCACGCCGGCCACTCGCACATTGTCTTCATGTCTTCCCTTTGCTGGATCCGTCAGTCTCCAATTAACAGCCTGTATTGTCTGCAGGATTAGGAGTGGCGGGAAGAGCCCCTTTGTACAGATCTCACAACTGGCAGTGGTTTTAATCCTGTGTCGCATGTGCTCCAAAGGCCAACCGTGTAGGAGTTTACCATAAGCCAGATATCATGTATCACCACAATGGAAGGACTTGAACTTCATGAGCTGCACTTGAGCGGAGGACCGATGGAATGTTGAGCAAGAGTTGGTTAAGTTCATCTGAAAAACAAACTACAGGAAGTGTTTCAGCAGGTTTTAGCAAAATTCAACCAAGGTTACTGATGGCTTTTATTGTTTAGCTCAATACAGAGAAGTTATTCAACCTAGCCTAGAAATCTAGACAGACAGTAGCAGAAGCAAAATGATTTAGCTCTGCAAGTTGGTCTAGCCATGATCCCCAACCCCAACCAGTCTTGTGGCGTGAGTGCCAGCACTCTATATGTTTGGTGGACCAATCACAGCCCTCTATACGTTTGGTGGGCCAATCAAGGCACTCAATCAATTTGGTGGGCCAATCACAGCACTCTATACGTTTGGTGGGCCAATCACAGCACTCTATACGTTTGGTGGGCCAATCAAGGCACTCAATCAATTTGGTGGGCCAATCACAGCACTCTATACGTTTGGTGGGCCAATCACAGTACTCTATACGTTTGGTGGGCCAATCACAGCATCTATAAGTTTGGTGGGCCAATCACAGCACTCTATACGTTTGGTGGGCCAATCACAGCATCTATTGGTTTAGGTGGGATGATGTGACAAAGGAACAGATGATAACGGCTTATTTGAAACAGCTTTGGTATCAACTGTGGAATACTTAGACTTGTGCTTTTCTTTGAGTCAAGAGCATCTAGAGGCTCTTAAGTCCTTTATTTAGTAAAATTATGTAATGGTGACACTTTGCAATAAAGATCGCTTTACTAATGTTACTTAGTGCATTAATAAGCATCAATAAACTATTCAATAAAGTATTAACGAATGCTTAATTTTAATGTTAATATTAAGTAATGCATTACACAGCAGACCCCCCCCCCCCAATTCCCCACAGCCCTTTGTCCTAACCTAATTGTTAATAATATCAGGAATGTTAATAAAGGGATACTTTGTGTACTAATGCTTAATAATGCGCTACATAGCGTTACTAAGGCCTAGTTCATGCCTACAGCCTCAACAAAGAGATCGTGTATCAGGGGTTCCTAGTTCTGACTTTTTTCTTATATCAGTCAACTTTTAATGTTGTCTGCCAGGTTCAGGATAAACATAATGGAGTTTGTTATATTTGTTTACAAGTTACCCAACTGACCAATTAAAATGACTGCCCAAATGCAGAATTGCTTGTTTTCATACTGAGTGAGACATTGCAATGAGTTATGTTCTAGATGTGACAAGAACACATAAATCCAACGTAATGTAGAGTTGGGTTCAGCCTCTGGTTGAAAGAACGATGCATGATTTGCATCTCCTAGGGAATAATCAGCCTTTTGTTTTTGAACAGGATTCGGTCTCACTGCTGGTGAGTTGCAGATTTGAGATTTTTTGCCAGCAGGTGCAGTTTGAACTGTTTTACTCAGTTTTCAGAGTGTGCTGCTTTATGCATAGCAACAGCATCTGGTTCACAGTTCTTTTGACTTTGTGAAGCAGAAAAACAACAAAGTCTGTGTTAAATTTCAAAGTCTCATCTGTTGTTTTGACTCACTGAGCACAGAGAGGCAAATATGAGCAGAACTTGTTATTGTCTTTAACAAATGGAAAATATACACAACCAAAAAGATGGAAACACTAAACATTTATGGACCTCTCTGACAAACAACATCAACAACACTGGCGTCTTCTTTCTTTTTTTTTGACAAAACTTACAAACCACACATTTAAACAGTTTATGCTCTCGTACATGAGGTCCGGTTTCTTGTTTGACAGCAGAAATGTACTTGAAAAATAACATAAACCAGGGAGGTCTTTGCTCAGAGCGGTGATCCTGCTTGGAAGGATGTAACTGGAGTCTTTTTAAAGGGAAGCCTTGAATGGTCTGGTGAGGTTTTATCTCACTTGTGTGTCTCCATTGCTGCCTCGCAGCTGCTCCACACCAAGAAGGACAGCCTTGGTCTGATTACTTGGCAGAGATCCCAGACAGACGCAGGAAATGTCCATTTGGGGGGGGGGGGGGGGGCGACCAAGCACTCCCTCCTCTTCCTCCTCTACTCCATTCAGCTCATCACCTCAAAGCATTAGTGATGCATTCCTCCGCTCAGCAACAAGCATGCTAATTCAATTTCCTCCACAGTGCGACTGTGTGAAATTTCATTTGCATCTTTAGCTCTGCACGCTGTAAAAACCTCCCCGCCTCCATCATGCTTTGTTTGTTTACTGCCTTGTTTAGTACAAACACCAGAGGAGTAATGTAGTCTTTATGTTAAACTTTTAAAACTTAACTCAAACAAAAAGTAAAAAAAAAAAAAAAAAAAAAATCATCCCCTGCCAGTTGAAGGCCTAAAACCAAAGAGCTGGTAAACAAAAACGTGTAAAAAGTCAAGTTTTTCTGCTTTCTGTTCCCTAAAAGTGTGTTTCAGCTCGGAAGCTTTCAAATCAACAGCATGTTCTCAGAGACAGCAGCTGGCTGGCGGCAGAGAGGGAGTGACTAAACCAGACTGGTGGCCTGAAGTCGACTCTGACCTCCCGCCTGCAGTCGACTCTGAGGGGTCACAGACACGAGCTGGCTCTTTTCACTATGGAAGAATTAAAATGCCACAACTGAGTGCTTGCATTTTTATTTTTGAGATTTTCATATCAAGAAACCAACTTTTTCATTTGACAATAAGATTTTTTATTTTTGCTCTCAAAAGTTGTAATTCGTGCTCTTAAAATGTCTGCTCTCTTTCAAACATGCTCTCTTCTCCCTCAAATCTTCGTTTCTGCTCTCAGATTTTATGCTTCTTAAAAAGCTATTTGCTCCACACACACACACACACACACACACACACACACACACACACACACACACACACAAACTTTCTCTCTGCGCTGATCAAAGCTGCTCTCACAAGGCCCGTCTTCTCTGCTCACAGATTATTCTTTTTTTGCTCTCTCTGAAATCCTGAGTACACAGTCAGAAACAGGGGTACGGTTAGGGGACGTTGTTGTTGTTACCATTATATCAGGCTTAAACCTGTGTGCGTTAGTTTAACACTCTGGTCAAGAGGGTGACTAGTACTTTAAAATTAGTGAAGTTATATGGATTTCAGAAATGTTGCTTTCTGAACTTGAATGTTTACAATTATAAGTATGTTGAAATGTTGGTTAAAAGCTATGGTTTTTATCTATTTCTCCCCCATCTTCTGCATCCTCTACCCTCACACTGACTGACTTCATATCCTCTTTCACCACATCCATAAATCTCCGTTCAGCCTCCTTCCTGATTGCTCTAACCTCAGCATCCTTCTACCTTTGTAATCGTTGACTCTCCTCTGGACATATCCAAACCATCTCAGTCTTTCCTCTGACTTCAAAATCATCAAAGATGAGCCATCGCTCTGATGAACTCATTCCTGATCCTATCCGTCTTGGTCACTCCCAAAGAGAACCTCAACTTCTTGAGCTCTGTAACCTTCAGCTCTGTATTCCTGTTTCTTCTTCTCGTGGATGCTGTCTCTAAACTGGACAACATGGCTGGGCTCACTACTGTCCTCGACCTTTCCTTTTATTCTTGTTAAAATCATTTGATCACACATCACATCTGACACTTTTCTCCACCCATTCTAATTTGCTTCCCACTCTTTTTCACTTCTTTTCAATCCTCTCTGTAGCTTTGGACCATATACCTTAATTCTTTGCAGGGGTCTCCAACTCCAACTCTGGACCTCGAGAGCTACCATTCTGCTAGTTTTGTGTGTTTCCTGCTCTATCACACCTGAATTGAGTAATTTAATCATATCCTTAACTCTGCATTGGCCTGTTAATTACTCATTCATTTCAATCCGGTGTGTAGGAGCAAAGAAACAATACATGTGCAGGATGGTAGCTCTCGAGGACCAGAGTTGGAGACCCCTGCTTTAAAGTTTTCCACTCCCTGTAACATCACTTGTGCCCCCCTCATTTACACGCGTGGCTGTGACTAATCTTAATATCTCTTCCAGTACATATCTCAACCTGGTGTGAAAACATCACAGTCCATGGAGACTCCTGTCTAACATCATCTGGTTAATATGCACAGTTGATCTTGTGTTATGTTTTGCAGATGTTGACATAAGGGCAGCCCTTTGGTTCCTTTAAGGAGAAACTGGATGTTTGTCATTCCTGGACAGTAAGTGTAAAGAGTATTTATTTTAAAAAGGACAACCAAGTCGTCTTTGTATGTTAATGATGCTAAGCTTTTGCCTTCCTCTACTTTTCCTTTTGGTATTAAAGGTTCATCCTAAAAACCCCTATCCAACTGTTCAGCTACTCCATGGAGACTGGAAACCAGTTTTGTCCAGAAGAGCTCCAAACATTGTGGAACTGGATGGCAGCGAAGTGTGCAGAGCCTCATCTGTTTTTGAAGGAATCCTCTCTTCTTTCTGCATGTACTTAGTCTTTAACCTTGCAAATCCAAGACATCTGAAGAACACCCTGATCTTTCTCCAAAAGTATGTTGTTAAAATAGTTACCAGAGAGACTTCATACTGTTGGCATTGTTGGATCAGCATCACAAAAGTGGTGCCTGTTTAGGTGGCTGCCATTTCTGATGGCAGACCGTGTGCCACCTAATTGTAAATACTGGCAGGGGGGGGGGCAGAGACCCCTTTCCTCCACCCAGGCACACCTGGAAAGCCGCCACAGCTGACCACCGCCCCCGGGGCAAAGGGCACCCACAGAGGAAACACTGGAAAACGGTTAAATTAAGGTTAAAATATAAAATCTTAAGAGCTAAAATGAGAATTGTCATACAAAAAGTTATATAGATATTAACGTAATGTTGATCATTAATCTATGGTAAAAAAACTGTTTAAAATGTCACATATAAATAAAGAATACATAAAATAAATAAATAACCTAATTAATTAATTTAAAGTGATAGTACTCAGTTAAAAGCTAAGCTAAAAAGATGGGTCTTGAGCCTTTTTCTAAAAACATGAACGTTCTCCGCGGCCCTGAGGTCCCCTGGCAGCTCGTTCCAGACGTGAGCACCATAGTACTGGAAGGACGCCTCGACGTGAATTTGAGTCCTGACTTAAGGGATGACAAGGAGACGGCTGCTAGAGGAGCGCAGACCGTGTGGGTTTAGACGGTAAAAGCAGTTCTGAAAGATAAGAAGGCCCAAGACCATTAAAACACTTAAAAAATGTCAAAAGTATTTTAAAATCGACCCTGAAACACACAGGGGGGCCAATGCAGTGATTCTAAAACTGGAGTGATGTGCTCCCGCCTCCTGGCCTTCGTCAGGACACGTGCTGCTGAGTTTCGTAAAAGTTGTAGACCTGAAATCGTTTAAGGAAGACCAGAAAGCAGGGCATTGTAGTAGTCTATTCTACCTTCTACTGGTAATAAAAGCATGCATCAGCGTCTATTGGCCCGAGAGAGAATGGGGCGGACTCTGGCGATGTTCTTTAGGTGATAGAAACCTATTTTGATATTTTTAATATGGATAAAAGTCAGCTCAGAGTCAAAGATGACACCCAGGTTCTTCACTTGTTCAGAAAGACGGAGATTGTAATTTTGGTAAAAGTTTCTGTCTCTGGGCCTCAGCACCGACTATTTGTTTAGTTCAAATTAAATTTTCATTAAAATCAACACCTAGGAACTTTTTGACATCCTCAGTGACCTCAGCACCAGAGATTGGAGAGCAGAGTCCGGGGACTTTTGGTTGGGCTCTCCTGGACATCTCTAGAGCTGAGGTCACTGAGGTTGTCAAAAAGCTCCTTGGTGGCAAGACTTTGGGGTGGGTGAGGTAATAGTGGCTAAAACAAACAAACAAACAATAATTAACTTGAATCAAAACATTAAAGGTGCATTATATAGGGATGAAGTAAAAATGACATCTTGTGGTAGAATTTGGTTACTGCAACCACTTTAAACATCTCTGGAGCTTCTTGCTGGCCGTGGTCAAATTACAATAGTCGGCGCTGCAGCATTAGCTTGCAGGAGACACGGCACCCCCCACATTCACCGATGGTAAACAGTAGTTACGTCCCTCCTTCCTTTGTTTTGAAAGGAGAACAACTGACAATCCCTGCAGCCAGCTGGATAGGAGATCTGGTTCCTTCCAAAATGACTGAAACATCATTTGACTTTCTCACTGTAGAAGTCTCAATATATTCTTACATTCTGCACCTTTAAGGGGAATTCTATAGATTCAGATGCAGGCTAGGTGCTAAGTCTAGATTCTCTTCAGAGTCAGATTATAAAGAGGCAGACGGGAACAAACTTTTTTTGTGGCAGCACTCACAACAGCAATCTAAAGAACCCCATTAAAACACTTTATTGTGAAAGTGAAGGTGGTTTAGTAACCACAATTTTAACATTGCTTCAA
Organism: Nothobranchius furzeri; assembly: GCF_043380555.1. Classification (NCBI taxonomy): domain Eukaryota; kingdom Metazoa; phylum Chordata; class Actinopteri; order Cyprinodontiformes; family Nothobranchiidae; genus Nothobranchius; species Nothobranchius furzeri. The sequence goes on along the minus strand of NC_091745.1, from coordinate 5,909,208 downwards.
AGGTTCAAATGCTAAAAGAACAACAGAGTACTCCGTACATCAGGGTTGTCCAAACCCTTCGAGACAACGACCAGAATAGTCAAATTAATGGTCTTCACGGGCCACGAAATGTGATTATTTTTTATTTAATGAAATGCAAACATTATTTCATGGTCATTATTTCAACTTGATCTCAATATTAGTCTAAAATATGTAAAGGAGTAAACATTGTTAATTAAAATGTTAAAGTCTCAATCAGAAGTTCACAGGAGAAATGAATTCACCCATTTAGAAATGAAAGATGGGGGCTGCACCTCGGAAACGCCTGACTGTTTCTGTAGGGGCCAGGTCATGAAACACTGAATGAACTATAGTCACGAGATGAGATGGTTTCCAAAAATTCAACCAAATGTCAAAAGTAGCACAAAATGCTTGTTCAAAACTTTAATCAGCAGCGACGAAAAGATAAAACCGTAAATTAGCTGTTGTGTTGCTATGCTCTTATTTATATTTGATGGGTTTGGGACCCAACATGAAGAGTGACGTTCTGCTGCCCCCTTGTGTTTGTTCGCCGCAAGTTTCCCTGAAACTAAAGTTCCAAGAGCTGCTGGACTTGGGTCAAGGTTTCTTTATTTGTGAACACACCATTCAGCTCAGAATAACCACAGCGTTTACACAGACACATTACAAAATCAAGTATAAAACATTTCTACTGCAATCTATTTTACATTAAAGAAAAAAAAACCCTGACAGTTTCACTTCAATTTTATTTACATTTCCACGGCATCACAAAACATTTGCTGATTTTCAATTACAGTAAAAAAAAAGTTTAAAATAAGTTTTTAAGAAAGAAAATAATCTTTTTCTCTGGTAATTATTTCTTACCTGTACAACATAGCATCATAAAGAAAACACAACTACAAAAAATTAAAAGACTGCATCAGTGGGAAAAAAGCATACATGTTTTTAAGTCAGGCTCATTTTGCTTCCCAGAGCCACCAAAGAAAGCAGACTGAAGCAAAGACATTAAAAATGAGCGATCATAAGAGGTTTGTGCTTCAGGCGTTGGCACGGTCTCACGTCACCTCTCACACTGGCCACAGAGCATGTTGAAGAGAAGAAGCAGCAAAGTACAAACATCTCACTTCACACCTGATGGGTGGTCATGCCACAACAGAAAGGTTAAGGGAATTAAATGTTTATAGCACCCTCTCACCTCTTCTACTCTGAAAAATGCTACAACACATTTGTGCGGCATAGCATTGCCAGTGCATTACGGGTTTAGGAAACTCTTTCCTCGAGTTTAAACTCCGCTGCTGTGTTTCTGAGTGTCAGCGCCAGCGAGTAAAAATGTGTGTAAATAGTTCTTAGTCCTGATTAAAGAGGCAAACAGGAGGACACCGAGCACAGCACCTTGTCCTAAGATATTTGTAATCACTCATCTATTATCAGATGTATAAAAGGATGTATAAAATCTCCTGACCAGTGTTGAACTCATCCTTTTCATTTCATCAGCCCAACCATGTCCAGATGTGTGTGTCCACAGCTGTGGTGGAAGAGCTCGTCACACTATTTACAAAAAGCAACAGGGACTAAAAAACTAAATACAAAAAAGAAGCTTGCAATAAAAGGTGCAATACCGCAGATAAACTGGTCCCAGACGTCAGAGTTACGACAAAATGCCAGAGAGCTAATGCCAAAGCTAACGTGTGTGTGTGTGTGTGTGATGTTCAGTTTGTTTCAAGCTCCAAAAGACAAGAAAGAGTCCAGAGAAAATTTCCCCGTAATGTGAATCTAGGTTTGATTTCGGGTGAGGGCATCAGGTGACAGATCATTTCTACGCTTCAAGTGAGAAGAAAAACGGTGGATTCCTCCTGAATGTACAAGTCACATGAGCACGGTACAGTACTAAAACAACCAGTGTTAGTTTCTCAGCACGTCCGATGTCCGTCACATGGCCACGTCTCGGACGCGCCACGGTGCCCTGGTGTAAAAGACCTGCAGTCCCCAGCACCTTTGTAGTTTCACGCGTTCATAAACAGAAGGAGTAACTGCACTTTATGGCCGATGAGATCCGACGCGTGTCCTCAGGTTCTGCTTCAGCCAACCAGTAAAAAAGCACATTTGGTTCAAATCAAGTCTGACAGGATGAGAAGAAGCAGAAGACTGGATGAACCTGTTCACCGAAGGAGAGAATAGATGGACTGAGGGGAGGGGGGGGGGGTCACAGCCGTGGGCTTTAATGTGCTGGGGGGTCGTTTGGGTCTGGTCGGGTGCTGTTGGCCAGGTACTTTGCTCGCATGCTGGAGGTATACTGTAGAGAGAAACACCAGTTTACTGGTAACAATTTAAAAAATGCACTGCTCTGGTTGTACACGATGAGGAGAATCTGTTCAACATCATGTAGGATTTTCTCATCTGACAAGGATACAAATGTTTGTTGTAAAAGTCTACGAGGGAAACCAATTCTGCTAAATAAGGCATCAAAAGCTTCACACGAGCCCAGAGCAATGTGGGCTAGACTGACAACCGCAGAATTATCAGATCAGAGAAAATCCTACAGATTACTTGCAGACAAGTTAGTCCAGAGGCTACTGGGAGGATAAATGGTTCAAACACGGCAAGAACAGACAAAAGCTACAGGAGACAAAAACATCAAAGAAACTATAAATGTGAACCAGCCGTGGTTTAGTTTGTCTAAAAACGACCAGACGTTTAGAAACATTTAAGACGGACACATGCATTTTTAGAATGCAGGTAAAACAGGCAGAACAGGGCAGCATTTCACATTTATGTTTATTACTAAACAGCCTGAAGCTCCATTACTCACCATGTTCAGATAAAATAGGTTTCACAAAGTATTTGACCATTTTAATGCCTAAAAAGATCTTTTAATTGTTCTGCTGCTAAATATGTAAAAATATACCAAAAATTAAGAATAACGTCCCACAGCAGGAAGGTGCAGCAATCAGGTGTTTAAAGATTTTGTTTAAATTTTACATCAAACATCATTATTCACAATATTTTAGAACTGCCTCTAACACAGCGGGATACTCAAGTGTGGGCAGCCTGGTGAATCTTCATGATCTTCCTGTATAAACTGTTGCTTGTTACAATAAAACAGTTAAATATTTCATATAGGAGACACACAGTGATGTTTGACAAATGAAACAGTTTATAGGATTTACTGAAAGTAAGCAATAATTGTTTAAACAAAATTAGACCGGTGCATAGATTTGGGCAGCACAATAATTAGTAGATCCTCCTTTTGCAGAGATAACAGCCTCTAAACACTTCCTATAGCTTCTAATGAGTCTGGATTCTGGTTGAAGGTGTTTTGGACCATTCTTCTTTACTAAACATCTCTAGTTCACTCAGGTCTGATGGACAGCTCTCTTTAACTCACACCACAGTTTCACTAATATTCAGGTCTGGGGACTGAGATGGCCATTCCAGAACGTTCTACCTGTTCCTCCGCATGAACGCTTTAGTAGATGTTAAGCAGTGTTTAGGGTCGTCGTCTTGTTGAAAGATCCAGCCCTGGTGCAGTTTCAGCTTTGTTGCTGATTCCTGGACATTGATCTCCAGATTCTGCTGATATTGAGTGGAATCCATGCATCCCTCAACTTTAACAAGATTCCCAGTCCCTGCACTGGCCACACAGCCCACATCATGATGGAACCACCACCATGTTTTACTGTAGGTAGCAGGTGCTTGTCTTGGAATGCTGTGTTCTTTTTCCTCCATGCATAACGCCCCTTGTTACGCCCAAATAACTCGGTTTTAGCTTCATCAGTCCACAGCACCTTATTCCAGAAGGAAGCTGGCTTGTCCAGATGTGCTTCAGCAAACCTCAAGCAGCTCTGTTGGTACTGTGGGTGGAGAAACGGCTTCCTCTGCATCACTCTCACATGCAGCATCTCCTTGTGTAAAGTGCATTGGATGGTTGAATGATGCACAGTGACTATCTGCAGCAGGATGATGTTGTAGGTCTTTGGTGCTGGTCTGTGGGTTGACTCTGACTGTTCTCACCATTCTTCACTTCTGATGATCTGAGATGTTTATTGCTCTGCCACTTTGAGCCTTAACTTGAACTGAGCCTGTGGTCTTCCATCTCCTCAGCATGTTCCTAACTGTGGAAACAGAAGCTGAAATCTCTGAGACAGCTTTCTGTATCCTTCTCCTAAACCACGATGATGAACAATCTTTGTTTTCAGCTCATGTGAGAGTTGCCATGTTGCTGCTCTTCAGAGAATATTCAACGGGTAGGGAAACATACAAATGGTCCCTTTAAATAAATCATTCTCATAACTGGATGCACCTGTGTATGGAGGTCAAGGGTCACTGAGCTTACCAACCCAATTCTGAGTTCCAATTATTAGTTCTAAAGGTTTTGGTGTCAAAATAACAACGGGGTCCACATTTATGCATTATTGCACATTTTCTGTAAATCCTATAAACTTCATTTGTATCACAACAACAAACAATTTATACAGGAAAATCATTAAGATTAACAAGGCTGCTCAAACTTTCACATCCCAGCAGAGTAAATAAAGAAACATGGATAATCTGGTACATCAAAATCTAATCTCATTATGACGCAATAGTGAAGCACTGGTCGGGTGGGCAGAGAGAAGTAATCACAGCTACGTCTGGTTCTAGCACCACCTCTGTGTGTGTGTAAGTGTGTGTGTGTGTGTGTGTGTGTGTGAGTGAGGGTGAGAGATTGGAGGTTTATTAAACTGGTGGACTGTTGGTTTTGTTCTTTAGAGTACATGAGAACTAAAACCTGAGCTAATCTGAGCTAATCCTGTTTATGACATCTGCTGGTACCGTGACGAAGCAGATGCTGACTTCATTTTTCTGCCGTTCCACACTTCTAATCAAAGTAAGAGAAAAGCCATTTCTGATCTGTTCATGTTGCTGCTGCATGTTCTGCTTTTACAGGGTTGAGAAAAGCTGTGAAAGAGCTACAGATTTAGTTCTATCCAGACATTTCTGAAAGACCATCTAAACAAAAACACTTCAGTCCTGTAAATAGACCTCTTCATGAACGCAACTCTAAGATATTAACAGCTCACCCACAACTCTAAGATCTAGGACTAATCTAAATCCTGCTGATCAGTTAAACGTTTCCAGAGCCAGACAACTGCGTCTGACATGTTTCTCTTGAAATGTTCTTAGGTGTAGGGGGCAGGCGGACATGCAGCACAGGGTACAAACATCAGATCAGACATCAGGGACATTAGGGCAGTGAGGAGGGGTCCCCTCCGCCCCAGTGGGACCTACAGGAAGGGGGCAGTAGAACCAGGAGGTTGGGAGGTGATACAGAGGAGGAGGAGGCCAACAGGTGGAGGAGGCGGACGTGTTTAGTACCTGTTAGCATAGCAGGTGGAGTTTACCAAAACGACCTGGAACTCTCCGAGGGCTTTAACTGCCAGCAGTGACCACTGTTACTGTCCGCGGCAGTCAAATACAACTGTATGGATTCGCAGAGAAAGAACGACAAGAAGAGAGTAGAGAAGATGCACAAAGCAGTGTCGAGGTCCAGGCAGACACCGGGGAGAGCAGGGTCTCTAGTGGAGGGTCAGGCCAGGGGGTGGGGATGGGACATCGAGGCTGGATCTTTAGATAAACTATTAGTTTTTAAATCTATTTACTTCAAAAGGAATGGAACAATTCTAAACATCAGAGTTTTAAACCTCTGATAACCCAACACAGTGCTGCTGCTGGGTGACAAATGAAATCTGCATGATTTAGTTGGATTAAAAATCCCATGGACTACAAACAGTTTGAAGGGAGAGCAGACTCTGGACAGATCAGTTAGTGACATGCTTAGAATGATTCATTTAATTGTTTCATTCAATTTTTCTAAATCAAATGGCAAATAATCTAAAACATCTCTACTTGTACTGCTCCGCACAGCCCAAAGACCCTCGTGTTTGTGTTTCTGTTCAAATTTGTGATTAAAACAAACAATAATCTATGATCCCATATATAATTGTACTTTTTTTTGTTGATAACTCATCTTTTCTAGCAGCAGAGTTATGTTATTATTTAACACTTTCAGGGAAGTAAAACAGGAAGTGAGGAACTTAACCTAGTGGGTGGTGGTGGTTTTAGTGGAACACTGCATCTGCTAAGAGTTAAAGCTCCACTTTTGGAGCTTTTTACCATGTGATGTTATTTCCTCATGAAAAAAAAAACAACCAACAAAAACAAACAAAGCCATTTTTTGGCTGCATTCATACATTTTCCTGTTTAAGCTGTAAATTTTGAGTTTTACTTTGAAAATCCTGCAATCTTGTCATCAGGCCCTGCTCCTCTCCCACAAGCTAATCTCTGGTCTGAAACCCATCTCCTGTGGCTAGCTCAGGATATGTGGCCGGGCGTACACTGTGCGACTTTTTCACTTTTTTGAGCCGATTTTCCGGTCGTGCGAGAATCCACGAGATCGGGGCGAGTTTTGCGCTGAGCGTCGTGTAGTGTACAGGGATTTACGAGAGGCGATTAACGCCACGTGACCAGCTACCGATCAGCAATCGTGAGCTCGCACGGGCTTCTGGCGTGTTTAATATTTTGCTCGTCCCTCGTGAGGGTATCGCACTGTTGAAGCGGCGCTGCGAGCAGCTGTGACCCAAAATGTATCAGAACCGCTCACGACGCATGCGCAATCCTGCATCAACGCCGCTCGCTATTTCCCTAATAACACACGCTGTTCGTTTTTATTTCTACATGTTTTTTTTACTCACAAAGATTGTCAAGAAAGCGTGTTTGTCGTGTTCATGTCAGATTAAACTGATCACAAAACACAGATTTACTTTCTTTATTTCGTTTTCCTCATCCAACCCCCATAAATCCCTGTGTGTCCTCCTGCAGCACTCCCGAAGGACAACAGGCAAAACAAAACAAAAAAGTCTGACGTGTTGTGTAAAAACTGCTATTTTTAGCACATTTTTAGGTCCGACGTGCTGCTACCAGACGTACAGTGTGAGCGCATGACTCGTGAGATCTGCCCTGCGAGGAAGTCGTACAGTTTGAGCTGAAGCTGAGTGCTACGAGTGAAAAAGTCGCACAGTGTCCGCCCAGCTTTAGGCGACAAGTGTCATGTAGCATACTTGGTGATCACATGGTTAGAGTGCACTGGGCTGACATGCAGTTTTGTGCAGGTTCACCTCCCAAACACGGCACTTTTTGAAACTGTTAGCTGCACTTGCTTGTACGATGTTTTCGACCCTTTGTTGGTAAACTGTTTAAAATGTAAGGAATAATCTGTGTTTTTACTTTGTTTATTTAGCCAGTGTGAGTCCATGTGAGCTGAGCAGAGTAAATAAACCAAGTTGCTGCTTAAATTGTCCAAATTCAAAAATGTTTAGAGACACACAATATTTTGCAGAAAATAATCAATAAAACTAAACTATATAACATGAAATCTGCTTCAGCTGGCTAAATAAATGACTGCTGAAACCACTGGGGAGTCGAACCCACACCAGCACATGGCAGACACCTTAACCAGTGGACTACCATAACCAGCACAGCAACTAACTCGCCTCAGGCGCTGTTGTAGGCACGTTTTGTCGAAGCGGGTGAGGGCGGAGTCTCACTGAAACGGTTTTATTTCCAGGTATAAATTCAGGCTGACAAAAACAACTCGTATTTAAGATAGACATCTCAGTAACGCCAGCAGTAACATTTTATCATATACTGCGCCTACTTTTGTTCTCAAAGGTGGACAATAGCGTGACATGGAACCTTTAACGGAGCTTATTGAAGCTTTAGCTGCTGCTGTGGGTGGAGACCTGTGGATGGCTGTTTGGAGCATATGTCACAAGAGTCTGGACCAGTCCCTGAATTCCTGTAACACAGTTCCTGAAAACGAAGACTAAAGGGCGGTCTAGAGAAATACAGAAAGCGACGCTTACCGAAGGAGGAGGAGACTCCCGTCCAATCAGAGGGGTGTTTTCACAGCGAGCATTCTGGAAGTTAGAGTTCTGAGCCCTGTTTAATAAAAAAATATTTAAAAAATTAAACATGGTATTTCCTCCTGTACACTGCCAATATATTAAATCTGAGTATGAAACCGTTATCTATTAAACTGTTCCACTTCAGAGCTCCAGAGGTTTAGGTTTCACAGACTGGAGGGCAACAGTGGCTTCTGCTGACTCAGAACTGACCTTCTCTCTGGGGACTCAGACTCACAGGAACCTAGAACCAGCCTCGCTGTGTTTTAGTTATTTAACCGAGTGGAGTCTTACATGTACTCTGTGACGGGAGCGTTGCTGACGGTGTGGGCCGTGGCAGGAATGGACGTCTCGCTGCCGTAGCTGCTGCCACAGCTGTACAGACTGGGCATGTGGACTCTGTACAGGTTGTCGTGGTTCTGCCTTCCTCCGTGGCTCAGAGACTCGTCTTCACTGTCCTCGTCATTGCTGCGAACACACAACAACCCATTATAATACTGCCGCCACCAGGGGGACCCGCTGTGCTGTTTCAGAAAAGATAAAGAGGCATAAAAATGCTAAGTGGTCACATGTTTATTTAATCTGTGACATGTTTTGAAACAAAAACAGCAAAACTGTTAAAGAACCTCTTCTGGAAAGCAAATGTTTGTGCCTTTTGCCTCCAAGAATAAATCACAGAGGACCCTCAGATGGACAGATACCATCTTCCAAAACATTAAAACAACAGAGCCTGTCTCCCTCTAGCGTTCAGTCTGATTTCCTACAATGATGTCATAGACAGTCTGTAAATCCACAAGAAAAAAGCATGAATTCGATAATAATCACTCATTAGCTGCGATTCCAGATGGGTAAGATAATTAGAAGCTTGCTTCATAGCAATAAAAGGAACCTCAGAGACAAACTGACTGGAAGAGCCAGAGCTGAGCTCAAACTAATGACCCCCCCCCCACCCCACCCCGATGACATGCAGTGATCGGTTAATGATGCTGATCCTACAGACCTCATCTGTTGCTCATACGGGAAACAAACTAGGGCGACTTTAGTTTTCTGCTGCATTAAAACGACACATTTAGGCCAAAGTGGAGCAATTAGGTGGGAGAACAGGAAGTCATCTCCTAGAGGAGGCAGATGGAGCCTTTTGAGGCTGTCAAAGGAAAAACAGCAACAAAAAACTAAATCCCACAAAGTTCCTGTTTATTCCCCCCCCAGATGAGTTTGCTTTGTTCCTGCGATGAACCAAAAAGCATAAAAGCTTTACAAGTTCCAGAAATCTCCATGAATAATTAATAGTCTCTTGAATTATTTCTCAGTGTTGATGAAGTCCTGAATTCAAACATGGCACGAGAGCTTCTGGCCTTTCACGATCCTGAACAAGATGCTGTGTATTCCACGAGGACGGTGGACGACTTACCGCTTTCCACGCCAAGAGTGAGGCACGCTGCAGACGACGGAGCTGAACATGAGAGCTGTGACGAAGGAGAAGAGCACCAGGTAGATGAGGCCTTCCAGCCCGTCGTAGCACAGACCCGTCATACCCTGGACGTAGTCCTACAAAACACAGGTGCATTTTACCTTTCAACATTTCAACACAAAAAAGGGAAAACTGATACGTAAGACGAAACAGATCCCGATTATCATGAATTATTAGTGCGGTTTCTGAAGCAGGAGAGGAAATTTAGTGCAGAATGTGAACCACTCGCACGTTTTCACTTGGACGCCGCTGGGGAACAATCCTTGAAGGAAAAGCAATCAGCTGCTCAACATTCTGCCAGCTTCATAAATGCTGTAGAGTTAGCTCCACTGGGACAAGGATGCACAGAAGTTGTTTCTTTATAACCATTTAAAAATGTCAGTATGAAGCCCTTCTCCATCACACCAGAGCAACGCTGCAGCAGCATCTCTTCATCTGTGCTCACCATGTGCAGGCTGCGGCAGTCCACCAGTGCAGTGAGCTGATGGAGGTTGATCTCTGTGGTGTTCAGAACGCCCTGAATGTCCTCTAGAGTCGCCTGAGATGGACGAGAAGAAAAACACTCAATTTGTGTGTTAAATCACAGTTTGTTACAAGGAAAAACCATGAAAGGGTATTAGAGTAAAATGAATCAGCTTAGAGACACATTTCTGCTAAAAATGCAAAAGGAAAACATTCATCATGAATGGGTCTTTCACAGCAACTACAGCTGAAAGGTAAGCCCTTTTCAGACAGACATTCTGGAACATTTGCGGACAATTCAATCCGGTTTTTAACCGGAACTGTGTTTTCAGACACACCACTTTTGTACCGGAACTTGTCCTGTCGGCTGCGTTCACACAGCAGGGAAAAGTTCCAGATGTCTGAGGGCGGCGGGGGGTGGGGTCTGGTGGGGGGGAATCGGACTTATGTTAAGAAGAAGAAGAAAATATCATTTCTATAGCGCCTTTCAAGATAAAAATCACGAGGCGCTTAAGCATAATTCTGCGCACACGAAGAGGCATAAGAGACCTGGATGATGAAGCTCAATGGTTAAAGGAATCACTGAAGCGGTGTGAAGCGCTCCGCCGCGCGTCTAGGCGGTACCGTAGGAGGCGAGCTGCCGTGGTTCGCCGCATGCTACAGCAGCGGGCTATCTAGGTGCGCACAGCGTCCCCCGGTCCCCTCCTCCTCCCCCTCCCTCTTGTCCAGATCTTTACCTCACCAGTCTGAAGCAGCCACCCTGTCCGTAACAAGTCCGGACCTGTTACTAGGGGCTTCGTCCGGATAAATTCTGGAACACGTTATCCGGATGTTTGTATTCAAACACAAAGGTCTTACGGACAGATTCCGGAACATTTCCGTTTTTCATGGCCTGTCTGAAGGGGGCTGTAGATTTCTTTGTAGGGTCATTTTAATAGTGCTGTCATTTTTCCCTTAGTCAACTATCTAGCGCTGGCTGAACACATCCGACTGTTTGATAAAAGAGAAAAGTTTCAACAACCTCGGTGATTTTCTGTGTGCGAGCACGTGACGAGGAAAATACCTCTCAGTTCTCTCGTTTATGCTTCTGTCAACACAGAGCAAGACGCAGCGCTGCACAACAGCACAGCACCGCGTGTCAGTGAAGGCAGCTATAATGCAGGCGAGTCCCAGGTGGGCTTTGTGCAGACAGGTGCAGGTCAGTCCAGTCCCATTCAGGGTCGCCACTAACAGCTTTAGCTAGTCTGTAGCGTGGTGGTTGTGCTAACAGGGAGCTTACCCTGGTTTGTTTGTATTCTCTGGTGGCAGAACGCAGCAGCTCAGACACGTCGTCCTGCATCTCCACCAAGGCTTTGTGGCCTCCAGAAAGCATCTAGAGGAAGAATAAAAGTAGGAATACAGTTGAAGTTTATTAGATTTCTGAGTCTAAAATTGTGATTAGAGGCCTTGAGCAGCTGTTTTCGTGTTGGCCAAACGGATGCTTTATGAGTTTGCAGAAAGGACTATATATACATCTGAAGCAGCATTACATGCACTTGGCTTCAGGAGCACTCAGAAAGGTTTGACTTATTCATGTGGCTTAAATTATAAAGTGTAGAAGGTCCAGTAAAGAAGTCAGTCTCACAATAGGAATGCAAAGGTCCAGGCTTGTTTTATGTCTGACTTCATAAAAGGCAGATTTTCTTTAAATCTCAGACCAGCGTTGATCAACAACTCTTCACACTTTCTCAAGGTCTTTAATTTTTTTCAAAACAACGCCTTCTACTTTATTTCAGTCCAGTTCTTGTACCTGACCATTTCTACAGGAGGTTTGTTTTTGTTTTACATGCCATTTATTTGTTCCTTACGACGTATTTCAAATGAATCATTGTGTCTAAAAATGAATCAGCTACTTTTAAGAATTTCGAGACTCAAAAGAAAATGTTTCTGGCAAATGTATTTAAATTTCTAAACTCACGTAAGCTACAACGTTTTTAGGCGTATAATACAGTGGTATGGTACAGTTAACATACAGATCTAATTCAGAAAAAACAATCCTTTACAGTAGGGATGTAAGAAAATATCGATATGGCAATATATCGTGATATTTTTTCCAGCAATATTATATCGATATTCAAAAGCTGTGTATCGGAAATATCGATATGGCAATATATCGTGATTTTTTTCCTGTGATTATTACATCGATATTCAAAAGTCGTGTATCTAATTCTTGAAAGAATTTACATGCAAACATTTGCGTATTTTCTTTTCGTTTTGTGCAATTCAATCGCCACCCGCTAGCTGGCAGCAGTGTGCAACGAGATTTGTTTCCACCATTGAAATGTAAATCCCTCCCTCATGGTTCAGATACCTCATGTTAAACATGTTACGCATCAGTTTGGACTGTTTACTGAACATTCTTACAATAAATTCAGTAAAATAAATTGCTTGTAACGTCTGACTGAATGTATCGCAATATATCGTGATATATCGTATCGTCTCCCCTGTATCGTGATATGTATCGTATCGCCAGAATTTAAAAAATACACATCCCTGCTTTACAGGTGCACAACAAGTATTAGTGGTAAATGTAACAAACCTGTTGGAAAGGGTTGCTTTGCTCTGAACTGCAGTTAAGGTAGTACCGCAGGATTTCTGGGAGGAACAGAAACAGATGAGTGAAGCTAAAGAAACAATATTTCATTATTGCTGCAACAATACAAATACTCATTCTACTGTTTCTGAATTCACGCTTATTCTACCAAACGTGTTTAATGTTATTATCCTAAAATTAACCTGAGAACACAAACTCATGTTGAGAAACAAAGCCACTCTACTGGCTGCTTTGGTAGCAGGAATGTAAACCGGCATGCGTATAAGATCACAGTATGTATCTGAATGTTCATGAACGATCATAAAGACGCTTTAGGGTGAATGAAGCTGCCTTCTAAACAACCAGAAGAAATGTGAGTGCAGGTAAAAATTAAAAGTGAAGCAGACGGAACAAACGCCTCAAGAATAGAGCTAAACACTGATGTTCCTTAGGAGTGACTCACTTTCTGTTGCTATCTCTTGAGCGTGATCGTGTATTTCCTGCTCTCTCACATGTTCCTTCGCTGCACTTTTGTTCCACAGAAGATACGGCACATTTTATTAGCTCTTATCTACTGCTGTGCTTTCGTAATTGCTTCAGTGCAGCTGTGTGGCTGATGATCCTGATCTCCAGAGTGAAATGTTTCAAAAGCATAAAGTGGGTAAACCTAGCGTCATCATAAAATAAACTTTCAATTGATTCAAAATGAAATAAAACACAAAAACAAACAGAGAGGTGTAGGAATAGTATGAAACAACATCCAGGAGCGGTTACATCATCGCTGTTGTTGAATTAGACTAAAACTTGCAGGCTGCTCACAGTGAACAATGAGCCCAACAAGACTGCAATAATCAGGGGTTTGGACTTGCACTTGATTTATCCCACCCACTTCGGTTGGCTCACGGCAGCAAGAGTGGATGAGAAACCCTGTATGTGAGCGCGTGACTCAAAAGTACAGCCACACAAATCCAAGCTGTGATAACGCCACCAGTGACCCGACACATGCTGCTAGTGACGTTCAAGCTAGCTGCTGAGTCAGGAGATTTTTACCCCCCCCCCCCCCCCCCCCGCGTGCACGCGCACACACACACGCGCGCACACAGACATAGCTGAACAGAGAGCTTCCACACATAAAGTACATAACATACAAGCCGCTGTCCACCCTCGGCCGCTGGTATCAGGAAGAGCAGATTTCCCGAGTTGTGTGACTGATGCCTCATCAAGAGGCCGGGAGCAGCTATTACGTCACTTCAAATAACAGAATGACACAAATAAAACAACTCTGGCTAGTTACACACTCCATGTAGAAGCAACAGTTCTGCTGATGATAAAATCCTGATTCTGACCTGTGATCAAACTGATTGTCTTTTGAGCTACAACAGCTGACTCTCGTCACAAAGTTTGTTGAATAAAATGTTCAGATACAGTTTCAGTCACTGACACCCCAGTCATGCTGCTCTGCAAGATTTTTGTAAATGAACTGGCGAGAGCAAAGTAGCTTCCGCCAAACCCTCCGAGTAAACTAATGACTAAAGTCTGGTGGCTTAGACACGTGTTTGAAATGTGAAAATCCCAGATAAGAGATCATTTTCATCATTGTGGGTAGGTTTGCAATGAAACAATCTAGTGAAAGAGAGATTATGAGGCAGTAGAATAAGAAACAACAGAGCTGTTGAACCAACTGATGTTAACGTAAACAAATCCAGGAGAGGATGCAATAAATTTGGTGTCATAATAAAACAAACTCCTGCATTAGCTTCTGATAGAACAGGGTATCTGCAGGTTTAAGGGAGCCAAATTTAGGACTTTTTACGACCTTTTTTAAGGCCACTTTGACCAAATTTAAGCTATTTTTAAAATTAAATTTAAGCTATAATTTCCAGCTATTGCCTGGAACCGATGCTAACCACGTCGTGAACGTGGGATTAGCCATCCAGTTACCATTAAACTTGCACTTCCCCATGGCGCAAGCTCCCACTAGCTTAACCAGCTAATGTGCTCATCTAAAAATAGCCCCCTCTCACAACCAACTGAATGTGTACGGTTCCACTTACGCCAACATCGTACACAAAAAATGCTGAACACCAACTAGAAATTCACGAAAATTTTTATAGAAATAAAATAATCTTGTTTATTGGGTCTTTGGTAATTTAAGACCTTTGGAAACTGGATTTAAGGATTATTTGTCATTTTTAAGGATTTTCAAGGCCTTAAATTTGGAAAAGCAAATTTAAGACTTTTTAAGACTTTTTAAGGACCCGCAGATACCCTGTAGAAAATAATCAGTGAAACTCTAGGACTGTATGGCGCGGTATGGGGGCCAAAATTAAGACTACTACCCAGCAGCAGGAGGCTTTGTAAATTCTGAAGCAAACTACCGACCTGATTAATGATAAGCTGGCGCCGGTAACTGAGAGGCTGGCGCTGCTTACTGAGAAATGGCACCTTTACCGGCGTTACTACTAGATACTCTAGGGACTAGCAGCCCTCAGCTAGTCATTGACTGGTTCAAACACTCCCTCTGCTGTCTATTAGCATGGATAGGCTGGTGTTAGCATTGGAGAGGCTAGCCATTAGCGTGCCTAGGCTGGCCACTCTGTGATTCTATTTGAAGCAGTGATGTTCCGCTGCCGTTCCGCACCGCTGATGCTTCCAGTGTGAAACCGGGGTAAGGAAATACAAATCCTTCACCGTTTCACCGAAATCACCGTTTCTTATTCCAGCTGACGACCTGAATTCAGCTTGTATTATCATATTTTATAAAAGAGAACCGGAAACAGCTTGTTTGTTAAGCTGTTGTTGAAAAATGACACTAAGCAGACACGGTGTGTGTTATTCTCTAGTACAGTTTGTCTCTGAGAGCTGGAAAGAGAAGGAAGTGTACGGTATTCTCTGATTCTCTGCTCCACTCTCAGTCATTCACCAACCCAAAAGCCTCAGGCACTTTTCCTTCTGACACACATCTCCTTATGGACCAGCTTGGGAAATGACTAAAACCAGTTAAAAAGCCTTCTGTGCTGCTTAAAAAGACAGTCCATTGCCCTCCTGACCTTACCACGGATGAGGCAGCCATGGCAGGCACAAAAACAAGCCTAGCTTTTTAGCATGTTTTCTTGCTACAGCCCAACAATTGAAGTATTGAGACCCATGGGGAGAAAAGTAACCCTGAATAATTCATCGCAACATCCCTGGTAATATTTCAGATGAATTTATCATTTTAAGCTGAATATTTGCTGGTCGCATCAGAATGACAAGAACCCATCCCACCTTTATTGATGATTCCATGCTGTTTCCCCACTTTGGTGACGTAAACATCAGGGGCAAAGCAAAAGTCACTAGTGCTCTAAAAGACAAGAACACCTCGCTGTAATGACAGTTTTATTCATAAATCAGACATAATAAAACACCTCTGATTTAATGTGAATTTACGTGATAGGAGGTTTAAAACACAACAATCTGCCTCGATCTCAGCCGAGAGCAACCATTTATGCAATCAAATAATAAAGCCGTCACATTTAGATGTGAAGAGTGAGTCATCAGCATGGGAGTAAAATCCTTGTAGTGAACATAGCATAAATAAAGATTAGCATTCATTAACATTTACAAACCACGTCATGATGTCGGTTTAAATTAAATAAGCAATAAAAAAACTGCCTGGATTTATGATGCTTTATTCTGCATTTTAGCCATTTTCATTCTGGACAAACTAACCAATTTGCTCCAGTTTCTCCTACAATAGCACGCTAATCACAGTTATTATGTTTGACATCACACATCCTAATCACTAGCATTAGGCTTGAGGATTTGTGGAAATAGCCGAACGAAGAGAAAAACAACAGATGCAATCAATGAGACAGCTCATAACAACCAGTCTGTATTAAGTAACCTATGAAATGTGTTTTTTGTTTTTGTCACAAGCAACATTTAAGTAAAGCTGTGACTGGCATTTAATAATCATTTGGTTTATTTAACTTCACATTAGCTAAAACAGACCAATGCAGCTGGACACCAGGAAAAGTCCCTGCTGCGGAAACTTACCACAGAAACAGCCAGCTCCAGCCCCAGAGACACCCAGCTGATCATAAGAGCCACCACACCAAACATGCACACTCTAGAAAACAAGAGGTGAGAGAACAAACACCTATAACTGCAGCTATGCTGTAAAAAGTGAAAGATGAAGACAGATTTTTTTTCTAAAAGAAGCTTCAATCCAGCAAAATTAGATTAGAAGTAAAAACTGTGCTTGTTATTTTGAAAAGAGACAAATGAAACTGGTTCTTTTTTCTAAGAGGTAATTTGATGGTGTGTGTGTGTGTGTGCGTGTTAAACAGTGGTGGGAGGAGGAAAAGGTGTAAAATCCTCTCTCTCCTCCATAAGTAAAACTGAAAAGGAAGAACTACACAGACACATGGAGTTGAACCAGATAGGCTGATGCAGCATCACTGCTCTCTGCTTACGTTGTTCAGCTAATGATTATTTCACGATGAGGCTCACCCTATAAGTGTTCCCTTTGAGTTGCGAATGAGGCCAAACAGAACAAGGAGGCAGATGAGGACATCAAACAGCAAAAGGGATATGTAGCTCAACCACCTACAGAGACAAATGCCATAAAACAATTTAACAAATTGTCAAATGACAGTGCAACGAGCCATTTCTAAGGATAAAACATGCACATCTGAAGGAAATGTACTTCCTCAGTCTTAAGCCCTTTTTGCCACGAGTCAGAAAACCTGCTGACACCCTCTGGCATCAGGCTTTTGAGAGCAGAGGGAAACGGTTTAAACAGCAGATACATCTTGATCATTGGTTTAAAGGTCACTTTGCAATCTGCCTCAATGAGTAATGTCGATGGTCCACACACTCGTTTCTGCTCAGAGTGGTGCACTCATGGTGCACCATGTCACGTGGAGGCCCTGGGAGTCATAACAACTGGTAAACTAAAGATAATGAATGATCTGTTTCATATACAATACACTGAAAAGCTCACTGTCAGTTCCTCTGTAGCCTGTGGTCCAGTTGGAAATAAATTAGATTAATTCAGCCATTCTTACTGTGATCCAACAGCCAGAGGAATACAACAACCACAACAACAAAACAAAACCATTAGAGGTGCTGAAAAAAAATCGATTCAAGTCTGAATCAGGATTCTTATTTATAAAGATTCAGAATCGATTCCAAGAACTCAAATATTTGGCATGTTACAGGTTTGAGATGCACTTTTTTGATCTTAGTTAGGAGAGTCAGTACTCCGTTTACTTTTGTGGTCCCATAAATTGAGATCATTGAATGTATTTTTTTCCATACTCAGAAATTTGAGGTATTCTCATATTTATTTTCTAAGTTGATAAATGAGTACTCAGGATTACTCATGTAACTTGTTTCTACACATACTTGAAAAGTATTTGACCGTATTACTTTCAAAGCTACTGTTAGGCAACTACAGATTTGTTATATTTTACAAGGTAAGCAAAAATAAATGTTGCCTTTTGGTCAAAAGATTGCTTCCGTTTACAGTTTTAGAATCGCTTCAGTTTACATTGTAAATTTGCATTTTTGGAGCATGACCAGTTTTAAGTCAAATAAATATGTCCCATAGCTTTAACTAATGTGTACAACAAAGTAGTTCATCCTGGAGCTGACACTTTGTTAATACTGATTGTGAATCGATTTAAATTGAGAATCGATAATCGATTCCGAATCGAATCAGCACCCCAAGAATCGGAATAGAATCAAATCGTGAGTTGCTCTAAGATTCACATCCCTAAAAACCATCCTTTGATGTTGTTCACGAATGTGTCCCACAGGAAGCAGGGGGAGCTACTGGAAACTGACAGCAGGTAAAAACACTCAGCCGCTTATTTTAGACAGAAACGGGGCGTTGACAACTAAATATTGACAGATCTGAGTCATTTGCTTTAAACTATATCCAGCCCTCTACCTGAATTACTTCTATTAGTGGCATCCATCCTGCTGCTCTTGGGCTACTGTAACAACACACCTGATGTGAGCCAATAGGTGATTGACTGCTCTCAAATGAGGGCTCAAATGGACAGGTCACTTAATTCAGGGTCACTAAATACATTCAAAAAGTGTTTTTAAGGTTGAATATGGAACACAAACACCAAAGCGACATCTAGTGTGTGGTAGGGCCTGCACGACTTTATTTTTTTTAAAGTCGACAGTCAAGTAATGAAAGTCGAGTCGACTTCGACTAGTCGTTGATGACGTCATACGCCGGAAGCAGCGGGGGGGGGGGGGGGGGGGGGTCGGTAGGTTCGCTGGAGTTTTTGACAATTAAAATTGCGCCCACATTTTCTAAGTTAACACATTTCTTTTAACAACGGTAGTTTCTGCATCCTACTTCAGCCCTCTCCCCCCTCCCCCTGCGCAGCAGCCGCAGACTCACTGATGCACCTGCAGTCTCTCAGAGTTCCTGTTGCTCTAAACATTAAAATAATTTTTTCATTTTCTGTTCCTCACTTGTGATTACCTTCAATGGTGTCTGTTTGTTGCAACAGCAGGTACAAAACCTAACTTGTTTTTGTTTGACTATTTTTCTGTCCTGTCTGTTTATTATCTGCCTGCATCTCCTCTCAATCCTAAAGAAAAACTGCTACCTGGGTTCATATATATTCACCTCATGAGTTACCTTTGAACTGCAGTTCTAAAAGACCTACCGACCGCAAAACCAGCGGAGTGCCGCTGCTCGCCGGCCGACTACAACGGGACCGTTTTTGCTGCGGAGTTCATGCCGGAGCGGAGCGGAGTGGAGATAGTGGAATCTTGGGGGTGCGTCACCGGAGGACAACAGGTGATGCGCCTCGCTCCGCAGCAGCGAAATGCATCAGGCACAAATAACAGACAGAAAACATGAAAGGAAATGAGCTGACATGAACGATCGCGTGTTTAATTTGTTTTTGAGGTGGTGACACCTGATTTGGCGGTGCTCAAGACGCAGATGTCTGGAGCGCACGTCAACGATCAGAGCTTTGCATGCACAAACTGGTTAAGATTAGGATGGGGGGTGAGGGGAAGGTTAAATTGCAAGAGGGAAAAGGTCACAGTTTGGTTAAATGTCCGTTTTACCGCCGGTGTCAGAACCGCACAGCGCGTCGCCTCCGCCTCGATCCAGACGCGCAGGGGCTCATCACCTGCTGTCTTTTCCGAGGACTGCATCTTGTCAGTCATTATCACGTGACAGCGACTAGTTGATGACAGGCATAAAAAGTCACTACAGAGCCGTGAAGTCGACTAGTTCGTACAACCCCTAGTGTGTGGAGGTTGTAGTTGCAACAATTAAACAAGGTTTCCAGTCGTCGGGATACCAGGTTCGCTGCTGATATGTATGTAAATGTTTTTTGGGGTCCATCTGTTGTAGACATCACATAAACTCACTCTGGTTTTAGATCTTTCATGGTCGATCCTCTTGTGAGAAGGATAATGACATTTTTTGGGCTCAGAAGCAGCAGCTAGACTTGCAGAGTCCGCCATTTCCCACAGTGCCAGACTTGCTGTGCCGAGTAGACTGTTTTGCAACCCACAATGGTGCCCTCTACTGGCTGGTAGATGTAAACATAAAACCCAGAAAAAATTATATATATATAGTTTTTAACTAAAATACTGCATTTTCATTCTGCCCACCTCTAAACACCCCATGGAAGTATTATTTTTAAAAAATATATAGCTTTTTACTAAATTGGTCCATATTCAACCTTTAGATTAACCATTTGCCCAACCAATCCACATGTGTTTTGTGGATTTGGAGAAGGGGCTTATGCTCGTGTCCCCAGAGGCACCCTGTGGAGGGCACTCCAGTTTGGGTTGGATGGTCTTTTGCTAAGGGCCATTCAGTCCCTGTACCAGAGGAGCGTGAGTTTGGTCTGCATCGCCGGCAGTAAGTCTGGCCTGCTCCCAGTGAGGGTTGGACTCCGCCAGGGCTGCCCTTTGTTTAGTTTGGTCTTGTTCATAACATTTACGGACAGGATTTCTAGGTGCAGCCGTGGTGTTGAGGGTGTGGAGTTTGGACATTTGAGAGAGACTGGGAGTACAGCCGCTGCTCCTCCATATCGAGAGGAGTCAGTTGAGGTGGTTTGGGCATCTTGTTAGGATGCCCAAACCCTGGATGCCTCCCCAGGGAGGTTTTTCAGGCATGTCCTGCTGGCAGGAGGCCCCCTGGTCGACCCAGGACATGTTGGAGAAAGTATATCTTCAAAGAGGCCCAGGAACTCCTTGGAGTCCTGCCAGAGGAGCTGGTGGAGGTGGCTGGGGAGAGGAAGGTCTAGAACTCCCTAGTTGGGATGCTGCCCCCGCGACTTAGGTGCGCCTGTATCAGTGTGGAGAATTCAGCAAGAGGAGAAAGTAGCTTCAGGCGGCAGGACTTGGGAGTCTTATTTCCTGATATTTGGAAATCTCTCCTCTGATTGGCTAACAACGACGTGACTCTACCATTGACTCCATTTGCTTAGCAACATTGATGTTTTATTTCCACAAACAACACAAGCCTGGAGGAGTTCTGCTGTGTTGTTTGTGGAGTTGCTAATGCTAATGGTTAGCTTCTACTAGCTGAGAAGTTCTCTGCTGTTTCCTGGATGCTAAAACAACAACTTTCATGGTTAGTCTGCATGAAAAACTCAGAGTAGCCGACCACGTTCAAAAATAACAAGTACGAAACGGTTTCAGTGAAGGACCTCTTTAAGTAATCATGAAAATGAAAACTAAAGTAGTTTCAGTGATTTTAGTTTGAGAGTCAGATCAGGCAGGTGATAAAAAAAATTAATGTGTTTACATCTGAAATGTAGAACAGGATTGTAACGACACTGATTTTATTTTGTTAAAAGGAGCAGATAATTTAGAATATGCTCCATCTGCTCCTATTCATTCAGATGGATTGTGTTGATATGCATATTGTTTTCATTTCCCCCCCTGTTGAATAAATAAAATAAAAAACACACTGCCTCACAAAGCTCAGTGACAAATAAACACGATAACACCCGGGTTTCCAAAGACCAGATATAAAAGTCGAGGTGATCACTCTTCCCAGGCTGTTGCATCTCGACTTTGGACTGATCTTCCTTTATCCTTAGGTAGTAATGACAGTCTGGACACCTTTAAAATGTGCTGAAGATCTCATTTCAAAAGCCGCTTTTACCTAAATATTAAGTGTTTTCTTCTTTTTTAACCCATCTTTAGAAGCGTCTTTTATTTGGTTTAATTATATTTATGATCATTTTATAAATTCATGACTTTTTTCTGATCGTAATTAATTTTATGATATTTGCTGTTTTGCTTATAAGATCATGATGATTTGATGACTTTATGATTTGTTTTGTTGATCTCTGTGAAGTACTTGGTGATTTTCTTTCTGTGATGAGTGCTATATAAATAAAACTGACCTACTTACAGAACTAAGAAACAATGAATCAGTGGTAAAATTCTGCATAACAAAGATATATTTCAGCCAGTTTCTGTGCTGCTGCCTCAGTCAGTGGCCAGTGTGCGGAGTTCACTACTACGGTCTTACCTGTACCAGTCATACAGTTCAATCCTAACAGCCACATCTTCCAGGGAAATCTTGTGGTTGTCCCAGAAAGGAATATCGCCCATCTGTCTGACCAGCTCGTCCAGTTGGCCCTGCAGCTTATGGATGATGGAGAGGTAGTCGGCATGCTGAGCATACTGGCCCTCAAGCTGTTGCAGATCGTCTTCTACTGTCTGGTTCAGTGATGCGGTGCTGTCATGTACCTGGGTCCAACACACACCAACAAGGTCATGATGGAGTTTAGAGAAGGAGGGACTCACTGCAGAGCTCTAATGAAAGAACGGTGATGAATTATTAAATAGGCTGGTGTAATTCGCTTTCTTGATCCTACCAGCTTTTTCACTCCAGTGATTGTGCGGTTAGCATGGCGGAGGGAATACGTCATTCGATTCACTCCGTCACAAGTCTCTCCATTCCCATAGAAACCGACAGCAATGCCAGCACTGGGGCAGGACAAAAGAAAAGGAGGGATTGAGGGGTGAGACAGAGAGAAGAAAACCGAATGAGTGGGAAAGCTTGGCTGGGTGAGAGGCGTGTGAACTCTGTTTTAACCCTGTCAGTTCACACCCCAGTCAACAGGCTCCTTTCAGCTTCAGCAGAAAGACTCCTTACAGAACCACGGAGACACAGAGGAATGGACCAGCTATGCCCCAAACCCACACTCTGGCTGAAAAGGGCTGCTCTCAGGCAGCAGGTCAGCGCTCGCGGGCTCTGACGAGCCTCCACTCACACACTAAGATGTACACGAACAAGAAAAATGATGATGCTCACAAATGATGAAGACTTTGTCTTAATGATTGTACACATATTTACTCCATAGTCCTTAGTCAGTGGAAAGGAAAGATTTTCAGAGCTTTGCAGAGAATCCAAACCAAAAAAGAAGATCTCTGTCAAGAGCATGGATGCCCCTCAGTGTTGCTCTTGGGAGATTTTAGAACCTTCTTCTTGTTTCAAACAGCTTTTTAGCCACTGTCGGTCCAACAGTGTTTAGCTAGAAGGTTCTCCGTCGTCCTGAACGGCAGCTAATCTCTACTTTTCTCACTTTTCTGAGAACTAAGTGAACAAAGGTTGTTTAATGAAAACAAGCTGCAAGACGTATCTGTGGAAAAAATTAAATACCTGAAAATTAGCTGAGAAAACATTTTAAAACAGCATCAAGATAACGCCACTGTGTAGGAAATGTGGCTTTTTAAATGCAGGCGGTGTAAAAGAACAAAAGCACGGATATGTTTGATCGGAGTTTTCCTGTTTTCAGTAAAACGTTTGTGCGTGATTGTAATGCAGCTCTTGTACTCGTCGGGTCCCTCTGAATCAACTGATGGCTCTCTGGAGGCCCATCAACAGGAGGAGGAAAACAGGAAACAAACGCTGAGTTCAGGGCCAGAAAACATGAGCAGATGGTCAATTCTCACACCTTTCTATTTAAAACATTAAAAACAGCAAACTAAAAATGAAGCTAGGCTGCCGTTGGCATGCGGACAAAAAATAAACAGAATTTGTGTAAATTCACAGTAGGCGACTCTAGCATGTACACCGTCAGCAGGCGAAGGAAAGAGTAAATCAGCAGAAAATAAAAGTTGCTTCTCCCCACTCCCCTAATAACTGCTGATGTAGGACACCAATTGGTCCAGAAGGATGCTTCGCTCAGAAGCACACAGTTAAGAGGCTGGCAAAGTGGACTTCTTCATGATTAAGATCTTGCAGATCATGTGAAATTCCAGCTGCCTTCGCAAAAACCTGCTTTCAATGACAATTCGACACCTGAAATCGGACAATAACGGAGTTTCATTCTGAAGCATTTCCTCCAAATATGTTGAAGGAGAGGGTTACATTAAACATGAGAGCTAATTATGCTTGGCTGTTTAAACTGAGGAGTTGGATCCCATCCAGTGTGTTTATACTCACCTGCACACAAGTGTTGCAATGATGACGCACCAGGCTGTGCAACAACAGTCAGCATTGGGCTGCTCCTCGCTCTTGCTCCGCCGGCAGCACAGACAAATGGAGTAGATGAGCAGGAAAAGGAGGTCCAGAGCCAGACAGGCAAGCGCCACACCTCCCAGCAGCAGGATGGACTGATGGAAAGAAGAGCAAAGTTATTGGGAGTTAAAAGCTTTACTGTTACGATAATGGCCTTCCTCAGTGTCCCACAGAAAAACTGCACTACAAGAACATCCATCCATTTTCATCCTCTTATCCAGAGTCGGGTCGCGGGGGCAGTAGTCTCGAGAGGCCCAGACTTCCCTCTCCCCAGCCACTTGGGCCAGCTCCTCCGGGGAAATCCCAAGGCGTTCCCTGGCCAGGTGAGAGCCTAATAGTCCCTCCACCGTGTCCTGGGTCTACCTTTAGGTCTCCTCCCGGTTGGACGTGCCCGGAAAACCTCACCAAGGAGGCGTCCAGGAGGCATCCTGACCAGATGCACGAGCCACCTCAACTGACTCCTCTCGACTACAAGAACATGATCACTGAATATCTGCATCATGTACCCAAACAAGCCTTTATTGGTGTGTTTTAACCAGAAATGTGTACGGGTTACCTAAAGAAGCCTTTACCCAGCATTAACCAGAGAACAATGGCACAGCTGAGATTTAACATCATCTACGAATAAAGATTCTGTTAAACAAAAGGCATAATATCTAATGTATGCATCGGGGGTGGGCAACAGAGATCAACAACAGAGAGATCAAAATGTTATCACAACTTTTTAAACAAATGTGTTTTTTACTATCTGGCAGGCAGCCAAACAGCCACAAAGCAGAAGAATTAAGTTACAGTGTCCCAACAATTTGACACTTTAATAAAAAACATTACATTTTGTGATTGTTTTAATTAGGGAGGAATGCAATAAAATATCACAAAATATCATCTTATGACAATGAATCCTTGCCATTTAAAAGCAGTGTATCAGAGTTATTATTAAGTATTTATATGCAAACATTGACCCAGTTTGTTTTGTGTGATGAGGGTCAAACTCCGAGTGCTAGGTGGCAGCAGTGTTTACCGCCTTCCCTCTGACAGAACAAGGCTTCGCTGGAACACCGGACGTGTCTTTGAATCGTCTGATCTGACTTTTTCATTTAAAGTCGGTCTTAAAACTTTCAAATGTTTCCTGGTTGCTAGAATCACAATGTACGAGATTATTTACCCTGTACTGTGATATTGATCGCAACGCCAGATACACACCATTAGTTTTAACAACACAAGACCGCAAAATACATAGGATTTGCCGTTTTATGCCAACAGGTGCTGATAGAGATCCTGGTGAAGAAAATTCAGCACAAGCCATCCAAATTTGGTAAGACAATCTTTCAATAACATTAGCTAACTTTATTTTTGGCCATGAATGCACATTTGCAAAGCTGCAATCAACAAAATCTGATAATTATCTCAGTCCATCTAAAAGGACTGTATTTGACAATTTTACACCTTCCAGACCAGCAATGCGCACAACACATGATCAAATATTACTGTTGGCACTATTGAGATGTAAATTTTTTTATTAAATATGTTATTTTTGTAAGCAATGCCTTCTACCTGGAAACCATACCCTTGGATTCAGGACTGCAGCAATCTAATAATTTAGTATTCAAATATTCTATCGAATCCTCTGTCAATTGATCGAATATTCAATTTGACAACGTTTCAAATGAAACGAGACTGTGGTCTGCTGCTAAAAACATGATGAAAAAAAAAACTAACTTATGAGTAGGGATGGGTACCTTTGACATTTGAATCGATCCGGTACTAATTCCCGGTACCTACGAGTCGATACCGGTACTTAACGGTACCAATTTTCGATACTTTTGAGTGTTTATTATTTTAATTCTCTTTTATAATTAAATATATTTTTTTCTCAATATATAACCATATTTGATAAATATCACGATAAATAACATACAACTGTTTGTATTTTAACATCGTCCTTGTAGTTTTATAAGCTGATAATTAAACTGAAGCAAACATCTTTACTGTGAAATAAATTTACTGTGTATCTTCATTTCTTTTTCCGTCCTTTTTCATTTGATTTTTCCGACTGGGAAGTTAGAATTTACGAGGAGAAAGCGAACGCACCATTAGCTGATAACAACGGTGGCAATGGAAGCTAACATGTCAAGCTAACGTTATCTTAAACAGTTTATTTAGCTGCTGGAGCAGATTAAAACGATGATGCCTCACACTTAGATCGTTGTCACTGGTTTTATCTTCACCCAATCACCCGTCGCATTTAGTAAAGTAAAGCCAAACTTTAGAGCGCGTTCATATTCTTCTAGTCGGAAAATCGGAGTTCCGAGGAAAAAGCGAACGCACCATTAGCGAAACGGAAGCTAACATATCAAGGTAACGTTATCTTAAACATTTTATTTACCTACTGGAGCAGATTAAGATGAGGATGTCTCACTTAGATCGTTGTCTGTCGCTGGTTTCATCACCCAGTTACCCATCACATTTAGTGAAGTGAACCCAAGCTTTAGCGTGCGTTTTTTCTGCCATGCTGCTCTGTTTACAACTGGCTCGCAGGGACCGGCGACATAACGCTCTTGCGCATGCGCAACTGTCTTGGCAAGTTCTCGTTATGAAGGACGGGTACCGAAACGAGGCACCGTTTGAAATGACGTGAATCGGTGCTCGGTCGGTACTATGGAATTCGGTCGGTACCTTAAAAAGTACCGAATTCGGTACCCATCCCTACTTATGAGGCTGAAATGTCAAACGTCAGAAGGCATCCTGACCAGACGCCCGAGCCACCTCAACTGGCTCCTCTTGATGTGGAGGAGCAGCAGATCTACTCCGAGCCCCTCCTGGATGACCGGGCTTTTCTCCCTATTTCTAAGGGAGAGCCCAGAAACCCTGTAGAGAAAACTCACTTCGGCAGCTTGGGTCCACCATCTCGTTGTTTCCGTCACTACCAAAGCTTGTGACCATAGATGAGGGTAGGAACGTATAGACCAGTAAATCGAGAGCTTTGCCTTCTGGATCAGCTCTCTCTTCACCATGACAGACCGCTACAACATCCGCATCACTGCAGACCCGGAGAAGACATTCTACCATTTTCCGATTCAAGACCATGATCTCAGATTTAGAGGAGCTGATTCTCATCCCAGCCGCTTCACACTCTGCTGCAAACCGCTCCAGTGAGAGCCAGAGATCACGTTCTGATGAAGCCAACAGGACCACATCATCTGCAAAAAAGCAGAGACCCGATCCTCAGGCCACCAAAACGGATCCCCTTAAAACCTCGGCTGTGTCTAAAATTCCTGTCCAGGTAGCTGCTCCATACCACTGCAGGCTGCAGACATCCACAAATAAATGGCTCAGTGGGGAGTTTTCTTCCACTTGTTGAGTTTAGTCATTCTTTAGTTTAGCTTTTTTCAGAACCCCACTTGACTGTGAATGTGACACCACCTAGCTTTAGCATTAGCCAATCTGCTCATAGTTTACTCTTGATCCCAAACCTTGGACCGTCTCTGCCTTTTACAATGGTTTGTGTCTTTGCTGTAGGGCTGCAACAAACGATTATTTGGATAATCGATTAATCGGATGGGGTCTCGACACGATTAATCGATTAATCGGATTACATTGGGAAATTTTTAAAAACTGCTAGGGAAACGTTATTTCTCTCCTTCCTTCACTTTATTTAACACAACATTATTAGAAAACAGTTCAATAGCAGAAAAACAACATGCCATCACCTAAATTGTCTTATAAGGTGTATAGACAGAGACCCTAAGCTACATCTATCTGTGACCTAAAATGCTTGGTCCAAGTTAAACAGCTTAAGGGCAATTCTCATCTGTTTTGTTTGATCTCATCTGTTAACATTTATTTTAAATGTAATTAAACATAGGCTGTGAATTAATCAAAATTGATCACTATTTCCAAAAATGACTGAAAAAATACCAAATAAAACAAAAGTAAATGAATGCCATCCTCCTTGCGATGATGCCCTGGGCAACTGCCATAAAGTCACATCAAGAAATGCTGCTGATCATTCCAATGATCCCAAATAGACTCACATTAGGCCACATGAAAGCAACTGAACCCAAAAATATATTAACCAGTAAATAACTGCACTCTCACACAACACGCCTGCAGCAACAGTTAGGACTCCTCCCTCCCTTTTAAAAGCGTTTTTGCTTCCGAGGACATTGTGGTTGTAAAACCACATGCAAGTAGTCTGGCCCCGGTGTGATCAACCAGTTTCTGCGGGAATGTGACGGCTGAACCAGGGCCAGATTAACACTTTGTTGTACCCTGGGCAACAATATTCAAGGGCTCCATCATCACGACCCGAGGATCACCATAATATGGTCACATACAGAATATTTTACTGTAATATGCAGTAAATATACTCAATACTTGAATGCCTGACAACACGTAACCCGCCCAGAGTAACCTTTGACCCACCTCGTGTGGACTGACCAATGAGGAGATGGTCTTAACTTGAGGCCCTCTCTTCATTGGTTAGTCTGCATGAGACTGACTCTCAACTGACGTTCAGTCATTGGCAGCGAAGCGTCTCTGTGCAGTGCAAAAGCCCGGGTGGACAGTTTGTTTAATGTAGGGTGACCATATTTCCATTTCCAAACAAGAGGACAGAGGATCTGTGCCTATGACGTCACACTATGGCAACGCCACACAAACCATGTTGGGACCCATTTTTTGTAAGAACTAAATTAATATCAGATTCTGCCAATAAAAGGGCTCTAAAACAATTCATATGTAAATATTTTGCATATTTAATGCAAAATCTCATTTTTATGCTTTAGTGCTGCAACAAGGTTTTATTGATAATAAATTATTATACCTTTTGTTTTACTACAGCATCGGTAAGCTTCCTGTGCACAGATTATCAAGGACGCTTGTTTCAGCTGTGAGATTAGACGATAGGATCAATGAAAAAATAAGTTGTCACACACTCCATGGAAACTTTCAGAGAATCCACAAATAGCGGCTTTCAAATGGTTTTGTTACTTTTTGCAAGTTTAGAAAAGAAGCAGATGAGACAGCATGTCTGATTATTTAGTTTTTCATCTGATAATATTAGAACATGTCAGTAATGTCTGAGGGGCTTTTATAAACACCGTATAACTAATACTCCTGGAGAGGGTATGAATTACACAGAGGCTTCTGGGGAGCCCAGTTATGGGGGGGGGGGGGGGGGGGGGGGGGGTATATTTTGCCTTGGCCCCCAAAATGTCTTGAAACGGCTCTGGGTGTGTGACTGAGTTTTGAAGGTGATCTGAATTGTATCAGATGTATAAATATGACGTGTGTAACTTATTATTTTATACAGGTAGAAACGTGTAGTGGAGATAAATCTACCAACATTTTACTTTTCAACACTTTGTTTTGTTTTCTTGTTTTTATTTAACTATTTTCCTGTCCTGTCTGTCTCTCATCTTCCTGCATCTCCTCATAATTCTCCAGAAAATCTGTCGCCTGGATTCTTACCTTTTCAACTCATCAGTTACTTTTGAGCAGATCATCTTCTGACCGCAAAGCGCAGAGCGCGTTTCGATGCTGCGTGAGGTGACATCACCACAGCACAGGTGATGAGCTCCGCAGTAGCAAGCTTCAGGCACAAATAAGACAGAAAATAGAGAACATGTGCAGACAAGAACGATCGTGTGCTAATTATAGTTTTTTGGTTGCGCCACTTTGAGAATGGACCGTGTGCTGGAAGCAGCTGCCTGGATCGGTGCGCAACAATGCGGAACCGGTTCGCAGCAGCACAAAGTCTGCAGGCTCTCCCTTGCGCTGATCTGCCGGCTCTCCCTCGCGCTGATCTGACTTGCTCTGGTCTGCGCACAACGGCGGGCGGGAAGGGGGGGGCGCTTTTGGAAGAGTTGTGCGACACAACGAATCGATGACGCAATTCGTTGCCAACGCTTTTAGTAATCGATTTTCATCGAATTTATCGATTCGTTGTTGCAGCCCTACTTTGCTGGTATCGCTTTTCCTCCACAGCACCTAGATTACCACAGAGTGTCAGTAAAATGTGTTCAGACTGTGGTGTGCGTGCGTACATTTAACAAAGCCTTGAATCAGAATTTTTTATTTTGTTGAGGAATGTAATTAATCGAACCATTGGATGATTTGTGTCGGACATAGTTGGATTCAAGATCGAGACAGGAAAATACATGTGTGAAACTAAAAACGGCTATGGGGTGTTTTTCCATGCTTAACTCACTGCCAGCCGTTTCCTGATCACAAAAGCCCTTCGCTGTCAGCATTTTCAATGAGTCACAGAACGTTGCGCGCTAGGATGATGTCAACACCAAAACTAACAAATCAAAGAGTAGACTCACCTCTTACATCAGGAAGAATCTGAGCATTTTGAGCCTTATCCGTTCTTTCATAATCCGTTGTTGAATTGTGATCGGCAGAAGCTTTTCCGGTTCGCGCCTCACCTTTTTTACAGCAGCGACCCAAAACGATCTCCTAACACATGGATTTTCTGCTTCTGTGCTTCGTGTGACGTATGCGGATGAAGATCGGTTTTAGAGCTGACATGTATGTTCTCACGGTGCGGAGGCTCGTTCCGATGCCCACACAGTAAAAAAATGCAAATGACGGCTTTAGTCATCAATGGCAGTGAATGAGTTAAATAACAATATAGCATGGTCAAAGGCTCCAAAAAGTGGACTTTGCATGATATGGTCCCTTTAACTCACCAGTGCTAAGTGCTGATTTTCTAACACATCTTCCACATTGAACTTTTAAAATCAAAAATTATTTTAACCGGTTAATAGTTAATGGTCTGGAACACTGAAAATATTATTTCTGATTATAATCAGTCACTCTGAGTCTTTCATGCAGACTGAACATGAAAATAGTCTCCTACACCCATCTCCTGCTTTAGCTTGGAATAGAGAATAGAAGGTGAAACTCTAGGATTTGAAACGCCTGACAGATCTACGTCACACTCTCACTTAACAGTCGTGGTTTCACCAATCTTGAGGCGCGATAGGAAGGCTGTTGTCCAGGAAACAGCACAGAAAGTCTCGACTAGTAGAAGCTAACCATTAGCAACTCCAACACACGGCAGAACTCCTCCAGGCTTGTGTTATTTCAGGAGATAAAACATCAACGTTGCACAGCAAATTGAGTCAGTGGCAGAGTTGCTGTTGGCCAATCAGAGTAACAATGTTCAAATATCAGGAAACCAGAGAATAAAAATGTGAACATTTATTGGAGACAAATCCAAGTTGGCATATCAGATCTGTGTACAAATAAGAAATCAGCATCAAAACCGGATTTGTTTATTTCTAGATGCAAAACACATCACCACAATGGTACATAAAGTCCTATTAGTCATCACACACTGATGTGCATTTGACCCATCCCCGTGGGGATCGGTGAGCTGCAGCAGTGGCTGCGCTTGGGAACAATTTGGTGGTTTAACCACCAAATTCAACCCCTTAAAGCAGGGAGGCATTGAGTCCCATTTGGTATGACCCGACCGCTGATTTGAACCTTGATCTCACAGGGCATACACTCATTCAACTAGGCCACACCATCTCAAGAGTAAAAGCTGTGATAGTAGAAGAAAGCTATAGATAATCATCAAGTGAACATATATATCTGTAGCATTTGCTTCATTTCGTGAACTCTTAATGTAAGGCAGGAAGCAATCAGACAGAGTTTGTCACATCTAACATGTTCCAGGCAAAAATCAGAACGAGTTTACAAATGCTGAGTGACAGAACAAGGAGGAGAAGATATGAAAATGAAACAATAACAATATTCCACGTTCAACCACCACGGTCACTGCTGTGACAGTATTTTAAAACTTGCAGTATAGTGATGTACAGTGATGGTTAAATCTCTGCGCCAGCAGCATCTCTTCATCCAGTATGTAGGTCAGATGGAGGGTCTCCCTTTTTGCTGCATCCTCCTGAGGATGTGGCCGAGGCACATCCCATCCACTTTTATTGTGTTCAAAACTCAACAGAAAAACTGTCTTGTTCTATTTGTTTTGTTTTATACCCCCAACAGTGCAATGCAGTGAATAACAAACTGATTCATTTCAGTATAAGAAAAAGACGTCAAACAAATTAGAAGGCCTAAAAACAAAGCCTCCCGATCCACTGTGACACACTAGCGGCAGACTGGCTGATCAGACACAGTTGGATGACTTGGCTTTTGTACTTGCTCTGCTCTATTTAGTTCAGCCCGGAGCAGAAATGACTGCACAAATGCTCTGTAACTCTGGAGTAGTGCTGACATACGGAAACACGCCAGTCACTCAAGGTTGCATCATTAAGATGCATAATAAGCTCCGCCGACAGCGTGGCCATCTGGGCTAGTTGAGTCCTCTCCTTAAGCCCGAGGGGAGAGCTGCGTTAACAATAATTAGCGGTCTTTAATAGGCTGTAAAAAGCCCCAACGATGAGCCATTTTGTGTGACATTTCTGTTTAGTTTTTGTCAGTTACAGAAGAAAAGCAGCATGCTCAAAAAGATGGATTGTCTATGAGTTGCTGAAGATGCAGACAGAGTATCCTTAACTTTAGTTAATTAGGATTTATAGTTTTACAAACTGTAGCCGTCTCCAATAACCAGAAAACCCAGCTTATAACCTGCAGAGCTAGTAAATACTGAATAGTTTAATTACAGCTTTTTTCTGCCAACATTTCCTTTGATAGGCTTATCTAAAATGCAAATTTGGCTCATCATTCTAACTTAATATAATCCTGAGTCCTGACAGCAAATATCAAACACCCACTTACACAAATTTAAGCAAAACATGGACAGATGCAGTCCTGCACCTCAGATGACTTCTGTTTTCAAGCCTGCATACTTGTACAAGACCTAGCATAGCTGTAAAAACACCGACTCAGATCTGTGACAGCGTCATCCAGTTTCTCAAGAACCAAGCTTCACTTCTCCATTTTATGACTTGTATCATTTCCAGTTTGAATGGAGACTAGGAATCTTGTGAACTCGCCTGTGAAAATGCAAGTTGTCTTTTCCCACGTCACCTCACAGCGCTCCCCTGGAACCCAGGAATGGGTAATGATTCCCTCTATTCAAAAATAAATGTGCTTCCTGCTTAGCAAACAGCTGGTGAAGTAATCAGATGAGACTAGTTTTTCTACAGAATGTGTTGCAATACAAAACTTTCTGTAGAATGACTGGAATGAAGTAAACAGTTAGCTAAAATGAGGACAACAGAAACAGATCTGAAAGCTGTGCCTCTTAACGGTAATAATCACATTTTTAATTTTTGTGTCAAACATTTGGAATCAGTCTTATAATAATTTCAACTGGCAGTATACCATGACCCTCACTAATAATACATATTTTATATTGTTTTGGTGGCCCATCCCCCAGTCTTAGCTGCTTAGCAGGCTATTCAAACTCCTCCTTGACACCAGTTAAAAAGCCTAATGTGAGTAGTTATTTATATCAGCTTGTTTTTGCTGAGGTACTTCCTCATGTGTGAGTCTGGTGTGAAGCTCAAGATCAGATTCAAATTTAAAAACAAATAAATGAATAGAATAGTTTGCTTGTGTCAGCTGTGTGGCTTTGACTGCACACCAGCTGGCTAATGTCTGGACAGGCCAGGCCTAGGAAGCTTCATACCGCACAGATGGTGACATGGATCATAAGGTGAAGTAAACAGGTGCAAACAGGTCACCTGTAACTAATAAAACACATACCGGTTGTAGACTAACTTAATGCTTTTAAGGGATTAAGATCTAAACGAGTAAATCCTGAAATAAAAAAAAAACACATCAGTACTGATTTTACCTGCTGGTATGTCCATTCTTCGGGTCGGAAATCACTGCTTGTTTGCTGGAAGTTGAAGGTGAAGTGGGGCAGTCTGTGCAGCAGGTTCACCCACCATGGTGGAGAGAATCCAACCACGGCTGCCATGACGAGAAAAAATCTGAATCGTCCACCCAAGTGAGGATGCTTTCAACTGTAAACAGGAAGAGGAACCCACTTCATTCAGTCCCTGTCTGAGTGCAGACGCTGCGAGTCATTAGCTGTAGACATACAAGCACCCGGCAAAGTTTCACAGCCAGTCTCAGTCCTACACGATAAATATGTTCAATTCAACCAAAGAACGAGCCTTAGCTGCTGAAACTACACCCCCCGTTCTGAACCAGTGAGCACCAGATCAAAACAAGAGCTAACTTGAAACGACAAACTAAACTAGGCGAGTTATTAACCCTTCTTAACCTGCCGGTTTTACTTTACTGTGGCTGGCGTTGATTAACATGCTAAAGCAGTTTGCTAATATTAACTGTAAACTCAAAAGCTTTAAAACAGTTTAACACTAGCCGCACTTCAAAGCTGTTTATATTACCCGCAAATGTATGTTAGCTAGCGTTTAGCTGCTAGTTAGTTGTTCTGCTCGCCGGACGCGAAGAGGAGGAGAAAAAGGAAGTAGTCTCTTTTGTTCCACTCGACATTCTGGTCGGCGCGTTGCTATATTCTGCTAGCGTCCCGCTTCATCTGTTCCAGACTTATTCCAGCGCAAAAGCTCACACTGCCCGCTCCGACTGAGTTCTCCATCCAGTCACCGCTGGAGGCTGGAGCCAACACTGCGACTGTTCATCACGACAGTCACCCAGCTGGCAGTTGGTTTCACCCAGCCCGACTCAAACACAACGCGCCTCAAAAGCGACCCTGCAGCGCCATCCAGCGGCTCCTTAGAGTAGAGCCAATGTGAGGTTTCAGGAGTGTCGGAAAAATCATAACTAATGATGGGAAGTTTCTATAATTTGTTACCAAATTAAAACTTGAAGTAATGTTTATTTACAAACAATAATATAAATTGTCTACTTTTTTCAAGAGTGGAATAATATTTAGGTTTAAACATTATATTTAATCAGTGTAAAATTTACTAGAAACACTGAAGGCATCACAGGCTAAAACTAAAACTAAAGAATGAGAAACAGAGAACAAACCGAATTAACTTGCTCTGGGAACCAGGAACTAATGAGCTTCAAAGAAAGTACACGCATTAACAGGAGGTGAAACTTAAACTTCAGGTTTCTGCTTATTTTGAGACTTTTAAGCATCAAACACAAGCATCACATCTTATTCTCGCCATCAAAAACCTCTAGATCGACTGATTTGAGCGTGACAGTCAAGATTCAACTGTAAGTAGGTGGAACCTTTTCCAGTTCGTTGGATCTGGACTTCAACCAGAGATCACTACACCTTTAAGAAGCCAATAACTTATTTTTTTTCCTTGCAGGAAATCACATGGAGGTGCTCCTGTGCTCACATGACTGTGTGAGCCATGGCAGGAGAGCTCAACGAAGGTAAAGTGCGTAAAGTTTTTAAAAATAATCAAGCCAACTCGTTTCGTTTTTTAATTTGATTTTTTTGTTGTTGTCGATTTTCATTGTGACGTGGAAGTAACGTGAGGGGAACTGAGTCAACGTGTCGGTTATTCATCTTGCCTGAGTGAACTCAGATTTTGTATTTTTGTTTATGCTTAAATGTATTCATCTGCTGTAAAAAAAAAAAAAACAACAACCGCAAGGTGCTTTATCAGCTTATCACTAAATAAACTTTGCTTCTTACCACCTGGGCTGCTTTTTAGACCTTGTAGATATTTTCCTCTTAAACTTGTCAGGTGTGCCAAATTATTCTGATAAAACTTTAGATTTCGTGTATTTTCTTTATAACGCTATTAAGTCTTTCAACTTGTTTTTTCTTGTGTCTTGTGTTTGGATACTGCGTAAAGATTCAGATTTAGTGTAAAATTAAATGTAACATTTAGTCACATGATGTGTCCTAACTTGAAAATCATTTTCAGAATGATTCGATTACCATAATAAACCCATGTGAAGTATGCTCATGTGCCATCCTGATCAAATTCTTCTAACCGAGGCATTTGTGATGCTGTGTGTTGTTCATTTAGGATCAGTTCCTGCATATTACAGGGACGTGTACGAGGCCATTCGATGCAGGACAGAGGAAAAAGTGCAGGTTGAAGTTTTTCAGAGGCTCCTTCAAATGTCTGATATCTCCAAGCTGACTTCTAACCAGGTGAGGTCAAATCTTGGAGATGCTGCAACAAGTAGCTTTAGTTTAAGAGTTTTAGTTAATCAGCAAAAATCAAGGTATTCTAAAAGTTTAATCAGAAATGCAGATAATTGCATTTATGAAATAAATTGAAGGTGTCGAGTCTGTATTATTCCAGATTTGAGTGACAGTATAATAGAAATGTCCCATTCCTGAGCACTCGACGTATCACTCCCTTTGTGTCCAGTGCTTTCTGCACACAGGAATGCAAACCCCGGTTGAAGTTTTGTCGACCTGCAGGTCATATTGTCTTTGTTTTTCTCAGATTGCTGAGCATGTTGACTCCACAGACGGATTCCTGAGTAAGCTATCCTTCTATAAAGCACTTGCTTTAATTGCTTTTGCTCAACAAGGGAAACAACCAACCCTCAAACTCTTGGAGAACTGCATACAGGGTAGGTGACAGCGCTGCAGTAAACGTTTTCTTTCTTTGCTTAATGAGTAGCTCGGAGATTCTTCACCATGTCCAAAGGCGACTTCAGCAATCCCTCATCTGCTGGGAAACTGCCACCTTTTTACTGGCTCACATGACATTTATCTGCATCAGTTCACTGTCTGAACCAATGCGCAGATGTTAGCAACACAAGCATTTACAGCATTTAATAAGCAACGTGATCATTTTCTTTCATAGTATTGATTTACTTGCTTTTTTTCCAGGGGCATATACAGAGGGGGAGTGAGGGGGCACCCCCCCCCCCCACACACACACACACACACTTCCCTAGGTTAAAAAGCTGGCCACTCCTAAACCTGAGACAGGAAAATTTCTAGAACATATGAACAATAAAATATCAAATGTAAAATGACATTTGGAAGTTTATTATTATTATTTTTATTGTTTATTATTAAACAGAGCTTGGTTCATGCTCCCAAAACATTTCTAAAATTCAGATGGTGAGATACTGGGTTCAGACAAAACTAACATATTTAAATAATTAAAAATTAACAAAAAGTAAAAATGCACTCAAATGCCTGGAAATTATATCCAAATTATCCAAAGTTCACCCTTCCTCTCTTTTATAAAAGAAAGCTGAATTTACAATGTCAGAATATGTTCCAATTTTATTGCAAATGTATGCATTTATTCATGGAAAAATGCCACTATTGATGAAAGTGCCTCATTGGTATTGTGCTTTGACTTGATTTTGGTTTATAGTAGCTAATAAGATTATGATTAATGCGTTTAACCCTCTCAGGCTCATAATAAGTTTTGATAAAAAGACGAACAACTAAGTCCTTCAGGGGGTACTTCTGGGTAAAAAAAATGCTCATGAAATACGTATGTGGAGTAACC
Source organism: Nothobranchius furzeri (assembly GCF_043380555.1). NCBI lineage: Eukaryota > Metazoa > Chordata > Actinopteri > Cyprinodontiformes > Nothobranchiidae > Nothobranchius > Nothobranchius furzeri. Next base: position 5,871,881 of record NC_091745.1, on the reverse strand, counting down.
AGGTGGGTAGGTTTTAACGTTGCTAATCTGCAACGCCTGCCTCCAGAGGGTTAATATAAAAAAAAAATCTAAGTTAGGAGCTGCTTACATGTGTCACCCTGGTCCAAATTTGTGCTCCTACTGGGCCACCTCAAAAAAGTTTTTTTTAGACATGCCAGTTTTTTTAAGTGAGAAAACATAATTTTATTTTATTTGTGTAGCAAAGCCATAACTATATTTAACAGTTGTGTGTTTTTTCCCTTTTCTCCCACATTGGGAAGATGATAGGGAACGTTTTATGGTTTCTTTTGAGGTAACCAACATGAAGGCTTGAGTTAGACCAATCCACGACCTTTTTCTGTGCCTAAACCCTTTTGTTTTTTCAAGTGTGGCCAGCATGGCAGCGTGCTGCTTCCTTGTCTACCCCTCAAACTAGTTTTTTGCTTTTGCCACAGTAAATCAGATTCAGTACAAGGGCGTCTTGGAATGTCCTGGACAGAATAATAGGTTGCATGTGTCCCGTGCACGAGACAGTCCTATTTAAAGACAAACGGAGGGAAACATAAAAGTGGTTTTTAAAATAAGCATTCCTCACAGTATTGAAATTCATCTCACTCCCGCTGTATTGATTCAATCACGCAAAGCAAATGTTAGCTGTGCCTGTGTGCTTGATAGAGTTGCCAAAACCTCAGCTCGGGGAGCCGAGGGAGCTGAACGCTCTGAGGATGCAGCCCGCTCAGGACGACGTGCTGACCATTTCAGAGACGCTGGACAAACTTCTGGACAGAGACACCGTCCAGGTGGAGCTCATCCCTGAGAAGAAGGGCCTTTTCCTCAAACATGTTGAGTACCAGCTCACCAGCCAGGCAAGAATCCAAGAACACATCCATTTGAAGACATTTAAATTCTCTCCATCACTGTTATTGGTTAATTATTTTTCTGTTTTGCTTCCCTCCCAAACCAGCGCTACAAAATATCAGTTTACAGACGTTACAGTGATTTTGACATCCTCCATGAAGTTCTGCTGCAGAGATTTGCCTACAGAGTGGTTCCTGCATTGCCACCTAAGAGGATGTTGAAAGCAGGTGAGCGTTTCTGTGATTGTTTTATTTGTTTTCTCTTCTTTACTTCCTGCATCGTCTCTTTGCAACCCGTATTTTCCTTGAGATCCGTTTAGGGATTGATTGAAAGGCTGTGAGACATTTTAATTAGCGGTTGCTTCAGCTGCCAAGCAATTTTTTAAAGATAAAAAATTAGCATCACTAAGTCAGAATCTGTTTTTTTTATATGAGTTATTGCAGTTCATTAAAGCTGTTGCCTGACAGACACAGAAACCAGTGGTGCATAAAATGAGCCTGTTTCACTTCAAAAAATCTAATTGTAGCTTTAGGTGATAATTATGTGAGTTGGTTCACACCGATGAATCCTCACCGCACACTAAAAAAGCTTCTTAACCCTACATTTAAAAATAATTTTCATCTGATTACTTTCACAGGTACTTTCTTCTTCTCTGATCCCATCAGGATGTTTCTGATTTTGTTGTAAAAAATATGCAGCTTTCCTTTAAACTTTACACGATTTGAAATTGATACAAAACTCAAATAATTTTAAATTCATGTTATATTTTAAGGTATATTTACAAGTTACATATAAGTTTCACTTATTTCAATCTCAAGTAAAGGTGGTTCAATTTTTGCAAGAGGAACTAGGCAGTTTTGGCTTGCTTGTAGCACCCCCTAGTGTCCGTTTGTAGAACCAAAAGCAAAACTTACCTCCTTGCTGTGCGGTCGTCCTTGTAACACCTTAATCTAACAGCTGAAATGTCTTCCAGCCTTCCTAAGTGTCTACAGGGAGTGGTTCATCACTAAATTAAACTAATCAGCTGTTTTCATGATCTAAAACATGCAGGAAATGTTGCTGGAAGCAGACTGCAGCACCAGATGAATATTCTGGCCACAGGAGGCGATTTGGGCTGGATGGCTTTTCAAATAACCCTAAAAAGTCATTTTATCACACACTGGCTCAAGAAAATGATTTAAAAATATGAAAAGTTGCAAAGTATGGTTTGAAGTCACGTCGAAAATCACTGCAGTTAGAATAATTTGTACTGAAACTCCTGTATCCTTCTGGTCACTGCAGGAACTTCATCTCTGTTTACTTAGTGGCGCAAAAGTAAAAAAAGTAGGCATCAAGAACATTATAGAAAAAATATACTTAAGTACAGTAACAAAGTACTTGTACTTTTAGATTCCATCACTGCTATTAATTAGCTCGGTTTTCTAATTCCACATCTCTTCTAAAATCTTTCTCTTCTCCTGTATTTGTCCACAGTCCTGACTTCCATCTCTGAGCGTGAGTTCATTGAGGGGAGGCGACGAGCTCTCGGCAGATTTATTAACTTGGTGGCTCGACATCCCCTCTTCTCTGAGGACGAGCTGGTGAAGACCTTCCTCACCTTCAGCGGCTCTGTATGTTGTGTTTTTAATGAGCTTCCAGTTTTCTGTGGTGGCTGTTGCACCATAACCGTTATCTTCACGATTCGTGACGGGGAAACACGTCCTGTTCCAGCTACCCTTTGTCTTTTTCCACTCATTCTCTATTCCATCCTGCTTCCCTCACAGGATGTTCAGACTAAGCTGCGTGACACTTGCAAGAAACTGGGCGACGAGTTCATGACCAACCGGACTGCAACCCTAGCCAAGGTTTGTCATTTAAATCACGACTCCAGGGGGAGCCACTTTATTATGAGCACCTAAACCAAGAGGTGTACTGGACTTGTTTTGCAGGAATATCTCCCAGCAGACATGCAGGCTCAGTTTGCAACAAGCAGAGAGATGATTAGAAACATCCACAGCAGCTTCCAAAAGCTGCGGGACAGAGCTGAGAAAATGGCTGAGCGCTCTAAGGAGAATGCTACTGATCTCCTCATGTTTGGTCGGGAGCTCAGGTATTTTATTATTAAGGGTATGAAGTTAGTCCTCTGGTAATACCTAGGGGTTTTCATAATAAGATTCAAATACTTTGTAGCTAATACCTAACCATAGACTCTCTCTTTTTATATTAATGTTCTTGACAGTACTCTGGGTTCAGATGCTTCACCTCTTCCCTCTTTGGCGTCATCACTGAGCACCTGGGGGACTCTGCGTCAGTCTCTGAAGAGCCTGTCCGTGGAGTTTGCCGTTTTGTCTGACAAAGCCTCTCAGCAGGTAGAGCGCTCAGTATTTCCCTGCTGCTTTTGCTCAAGAACCAGCGCTGGGTGATGAATGTTGTTTTGTTCATGTCTTCAGGGCAGACGGGAGGAAGATGATGTTGTGGAGAAACTCAACCTCTTCCTAGATTTGCTGCAGTCTTACAGCGTGAGTTTCTCTTGTGTTTATTTTCTGTGTTTTCTTTAAGTCCACCTTCAGCTGACACAAGCTGGTGTGACTGGGGTGTCTTTACATCTCATAAACAACTGAGATTGTGGCTCATCTGAATTTCCTTCAATGACACGGGGGATGGTTAACCACACAGTTAGCATATTGTGATAAAGTTCATTATTTTCTGTAATGTACTGATAAACATTAGACTTTCATATATATTGGATTTATTACACACAGCTGAAGTAGTTCAAGCCTTTCACTGTTTCTAATATTGATGATGTTGGCGTACAGCTCATGAAAACCCAAAATTCCTCTCAAAAAATTGGCAAATTTCATCCGACCAATAAAAGAAAAGTGTTTTTAATACAAAAAAAGTTAACCTTCAAATAATTACGTTCAGTTATGCTCTCAATACTTGGTCGGGAATCCTTTAGCAGAAATGACTGCTTCAATGCGGCGTGGCATGGAGGCAATCGGCCTGTGGCACTGCTGAGGTGTTTTGGAGGCCCAGGATGCTTCGATAGCGGCCTTAAGCTCATCCAGACTGTTGGGTCTTGCATCTCTCATTTTTCTCTTCACAATATCCCACAGATTCTCTACGGGGTTCAGGTCAGGAGAGTTGGCAGGCCAATTGAGCACAGTAATACCATGGTCAGTAAACCATTTAGCAGTGGTTTTGGCACTGTGAGCAGGTGCCAGGTTGTGCTGAAAAGTGAAATCTTCATCTCCATAAAGCTTTTCAGCAGATGGAAGCATGAAGTGCTCCAAAATCTCCTGATAGCTAGCTGCATTGACCCTGCCCTTGATAAAACACAGTGGACCAACACCAGCAGCTGACATGGCGCCCCAGACCATCACTGACTGTGGGTACTTGACACTGGACTTCAGGCATTTTGGCATATCCCTCTACCCAGTCTTCCTCCAGACTCTGGCACCTTGATTTCCGAATGACATGCAAAATTTGCTTTAATCTGAAAAAAGTACTTTGGACCACTGAGCAACAGCTGCTTCTCTGTAGCCCAGGTCAGGCGCTTCTGCCGCTGTTTCTGGTTCAAAAGTGGCTTGACCTGGGGAATGCGGCACCTGTAGCCCATTTCCTGCACACGCCTGTACACGGTGACTCTGGATGTTTCCACTCCAGACTCAGTCCACTGCTTCCGCAGGTCCCCCAAGGTCTGAAATCGGTCCTTCTCCACAATCTTCCTCAGGGTCCGGTCACCTCTTCTCGTTGTGCAACGTTTTCTGCCACACTTTTTCCTTCCCACAAACTTCCCACTGAGGTGCCTTGCTACAGCACTCTGGGAACAGCCTATTCGTTCAGATATTTCATTCTGCGTCTTACCCTCTTGCTTGAGGGTGTCAATGATGGCCTTCTGGACAGCAGTCACGTCGGCAGTCTTACCCATGATTGTGGTTTTGAGTAATGAACCAGGCTGTGAGGTTTGAAAAGCCTCAAGATTCTTTTGCAGGTGTTTAGAGTTAATTAGTTGATTCAGATGATTAGGTTAATAGCTCGTTTAGAGCAGTGGTTCCCAACCTTTTTCCCAAGGGACCCCTTTTTTTTTTTACCAGTAAAATTTTTGATGACCCCCTCCCATTCTCTCTTCCAGTACAAACAGTATTAAGAAATGATAAAATTGTTCAAACACATTTTAATGAACATTCAACACCTGAGATGGTTCCATTTGACAGCTACAGAGTTTGGCATTTAATGTGAGCTTTGGGCTTGTAACTCCTGGGCCAGTGATGGGATATCAGGCATGATGTTGGTGACAGCCAAACGAAAGTCACTGTGCACATCAAGCCTGTTGCGTGCTTTTGACTTGATGGTGAGAAGAGCACTGAAAGCTGTCTCTGAGAGTTGCGAATGGCAGGATGAATCTGGTCGTTGCGTGAAGCACGAGTCTTGGAGCAACTCCATGTCCTTTCACAAGCCAAAACTGCATGTATCCATATTCCTCATAGAATTTCTTCAAGAGAGAATTGGACTTGATATCCATGAGCTCATCCTCAGCCTGAAGGTATTCCACATCCTCTTCTTTTGCAAGAAACGGGTCCATCACCCATGTGTCTTTTGTGACATGTTCATTTATGTCTGAAAATCGGGATTTCATCTCTTCTTGCAGCTTCTCCATGTGCTGGGTGAACTGGTGGATCAAAGCATCAGATCATTCCCCCCCCGCTTGTTTACTTAAAGAGGGAAAGGGCTGTAGATCCCTCTTCATCAGTTTGTTCTTTCTGTACTCCACTTTACGCACAAATGCATCCACTGCTTCTTTGCACACCATTATAGTGGTCTGTGCACCCTGCATGTGTTTGTTTGTTTCATTATAGAGACTGAATATGTCTACCAGGTATGATGCATTAATTAAAAATTCATCTGTCATTTCTTCCACTAGTTTCTGGTTGTGAAGGGTCAAAAAATCTCTTATCGGCTTTTGAAGTTCCATGAAACGCTCCAGCACTTTGCCCCGTGACAACCAGCGCACCTCAGTATGGAGGAGGAGCGTCTGGTGCGTCTGGTCCTCACACATCTGTGCAAAGATTTGTTTATTTACTGGACGAGCTTTAATAAAGTTAACAATTTTCACAACAGTCTTTAACGTTTCATTTAGTTTCTCACAGAGATGTTTGCTGGCCAGGGCTTGTCTGTGTATCATGCAGTGAAACACCAGGCAGTGGGGTGCTTTCTCTCTCAAGCGGCTGTTGAAGCCTTTATTCTTTCCCATCATAGAAGCAGCTCCATCTGTGCAGCATGCCACTAAATTATTATAGGAAAGACGGTGTCTTGTGAAACATGTGTCGACAACACAAAAAATATCTTCTCCTCTGGTGGTGGTTGTTAGATTGACACAGTAGAAAGTCTTGTTTCAGTTCATTTTTTTCGATGTACTGCACATATACGATCAGTACCGCCTCCTCTCCTACAGTGGTGGTTTCATCAAGCTGGATAGAAAACGGACCAGCTTTGAGACTTTTTATTAGAGTGTTCTCAACATTTCCAGCCATTCTGTCAATTCTGTCTTTTACCGAGTTGTTAGACAGCGGCACTGTCTTGAATTTTCTGGCAACCTGAGATCCACACATTACTTCTGCCATTTTAATGCATGCCGGTTTAATAAGTGTCTCTGCTATATTATGAGGCTTTTTAGCTTGTGCAACAAGGAGAGAGCACTCAAACGATGCAATAGTTGCTTGCTTTTGGTCACTTCCAGCTCTGGCAAAACTTTCCTTGATGTTCTGGGGTCTGTTTGTCATCACAGTTTCTTTTTTGCGAAGAAAAAAATCCCTGGGTTTACCCACCGTATCTGGGTGTCTGGTTGTCTGATGTCGCTTCAGTTTGCAGGGTTTCATACTTTCATTAGCTAGTTTCTCACCACAAATTACACACTCAATTTTGACTTTGTCCATTGACTCAATAAAACCAAACTCCAGATAGCTGTCCTGATAAGTCCTTTTTTTTCTTTCTGAGACAATCCATATTCTCTTCTCTTTCACGCTTGGCCATTTTCCCAACCTCTTTGGATAGCTTCCAAGCTAGCTCCGTTGTGCAATCGTTCCGTTACGCTAGTAGCATCATTGTCAATAAAGTGATTTCAGTTTTTTATTAACTCAATAGGGCTTGTGATCACACGTGATTACGCATAGCATTCTGGGATGTGTGCAGACAAGTTGGAAGCTCGACGAGTGTAAATAAACCGTGAAACAAACGGTACTGTCGCAGAAAAGAAGCGGATTTGGGTGAAAGAAAGTGTTAAACAACATTATAAAATCCCAAAAAGGATGCGGATTATACAGGGATGCATTATATAAAGACGTCAGGGTCCAGTATGAGGACAAAATCAGCGTTATAAATGGCTTTGATCCACATGAAAGACCCAAGACCGGAGCACTGATGACATATTGTTGCCGCTGCAGTTCTGCATAACGGACATTTTCAGCTTTCTTGTTTGTGGTGTGAGCAGATGTAAACGTCCGGATGAGAGGTAAAACTTTTATTTGCTGGTTTTCATAGTAAAACAATCAAAATCGTCATCTCAGCAGGAGAAGTTGTGTTGTGTGTCAGCGCACCGCATTAGTTCACCGGTACGTGCGTGTAGCCTGTGTGAGTGTGTGTGTGTGTGTGTGTGTGTGTGTGTGCGTGCGTGCGTGTGTGTGTGCATGTCGTGGTTAAAAGGAAAGAAATGATGTATAAAAACATACACCATCTGTAACTTACCAGAGTGAAAATCATCCAGAAGGTGATGTTTGGTGGTCTTACAGCTGCGATCCAAGTGAGCCGATGAGACTTTGTTATGCTAGCTACTTGGTCTCCGTGGTTTTGCCTCCAAGCAGGAAAACGGTGAAAAGTTAGCTTGTTTTCCACCTTTATTCTCATGGCGATCACGTGTCAGCCCACAACACAGCACCGACTTACTATAGTTGTGTAATACAACTGATCAAATGAATAATAGATTAATTTAAGCCGCAAAAACGAGCGCGCTGTTTACAGTAGTAACACGTAACAAGGGCGGCTGCATTGGTGATGACGTCACGATCACAGGCCCTGTAAATATTACAAAACTGTAAAGATTTAGTATGCTACACAAACATTAATTAAATGCTTAGAATTTTTATTTAAGCTCCAATTTATTTAGTAAACATTAAATGAAAAAATAAAATAAATGAAGTTTTAACCCCTCAAAGTGGAGAGGTCCTGGCGACCCACTGAGAGGTTTTGGCGCCCCCTTGTGGGGGTCGGGACCCCCAGGTTAGGAACCACTGGTTTAGAGAACCTTTTCATGATATGCTAATTTTTTGAGATAGGAATTTTGGGTTTTCAGGACCTGTATGTGTGTGTGTGTGTGCGTGTGTGTGTATGTATATATATATATATATATATATATATATATATATATATATATATATATATATATATATATATATATATATATCTCACACACACGCACACACACATACAAAGTCAGAATAAAGACTTATTTACAGCCTCAAAAAGTTATTTCACTGCTTTTCTGGTCTGGAGCATACAGGTGTGTGTTAACATGTCATGTCAGGGAGGAAACTGACCCTAGAGCATTGACGTTAGAGAAAGTGTTGCTGCCCGTCAGTTTAGGAAGGGTGAGAATAAAGTTCCATATAGAGAACGATTTAGGTGGAAAACATTTAATACATTTTCCATCCTTCCAGAAATGGAGTTCACCCAGAGGTGCGGCTGTGCAATGCTTAGAGAGATTACAAACCCCCCAAGAGCTACAGCTCAGACTCCACAGGCTTCAGATTACATGTTAAATGTTAACATTATCAAAGAAATATGGCTCATTTTCATGCTTGGCCACTTGACACACTCTGGCAGCACAAATGAAGTTTGCAAAGTTGCATACGTGCAAACTTAATTTGTTTTTTGGAACAGATGAGACTAAAAGTGGGATATGTAGCTACAATCCACAGGAACACGTTTCAGGAACGGCAAACAGCACCTCCTACCACCTGTGAGCGTGATGGTGGAGGGATGATGATCCTTGCAGTCACTGTTGATTATGAACTCCTGTGTACAAAAGTATTCGAGTCAAACGTGGAGCTGTCTTTGCCAATGGCTGAAGCTGGCAGCAAATCTAGATCAGCAAAAGAACAAACTCATGCCACAGCCATATTGCCGTGGAATCAGTTATCCTCACATTTTCAGTCACATCACCAGAAGCACCGTGCTTTTTCTCCAGGATCTCTGTGAGCGTCATGAAAGGGGCGTTCTCCACGAGCACCAGAAGGCTCTGCACAAATACAGCATACTGAAGAGGCAGATGATGAGTGCCACGGTGCAGTCCAAAGAGCAGGTGTCTGTGGAGCAGCTGGAGTCACGAATCGTTCAGGTGATTTACTTTGTCTCCCTTCTTCTGGTGCAACTCTGTTGTCTCTGTATAAATAACATTCTCACTCTGGCTGAGTGCACCTGCAACTTAAACACACAGTTGGGATCATCACTGCTAAAAATCACCTAACATATGTGTTTCTTGTTGTTAGTAAAGAAGGAAAAACCTGAAATATAAATGAGATAGGTAAAAAAGCAGCAATGTCTGCAGAAAATGCTATTGATGTGGATTTGGGTACCACAGACCTGTTTTTATTATTATGCACTAAAACTCATTGAATGCAGAACACCTTCCCTTGAATCCCTTTGAAATATTCAGTTTGTGATGGTTTCAAAAACAGTTTGACGGAACCAGAGCGGCGTTTCAGTCCGTGGTACAAAACTGGGTATAGAAAGTAATTAATTTGCTGTGTGCTCTCGTCCTGGTGGCTTTTATCTTGTGGCTGCAGTTCCTCTTTGTCTCTGTGGTTTATTTGTGTTGGCTGTTTGGTCTCGTTGGTTGTGTGATTCCCCTTAAAGGGACTTTAAGGAAGTTTAATAACCAGTACATGCAGAGACATTTTAAATTTCTTCCTCATAAATTCTCCTGCATGCCCTGGTCCTGTAGAATGACACCTGGCATGCTTACTGATTGCCTCTGTATTCCTGTAAAATCACAGAAAAAGAACAAGCCTGCTTCCCCGGTGCCTTCCAGAGGCAGCGTAATGCGTGATGACGTCATGTGCGCTCACGCTCAGGCATAGCCCATGGCGTTTGCTATCTGTAGCTTAGCGGCAGAGCGAGAGGCAGTGTTGCCAACTCGGTGACTTTGTTGCTGTTGCTAGCACCTAGCGACAAACCTAGCAAAATTTCTCAGGGCCGTTTGCTACTTTCTGTACTTATTCTTGTAGATATTCACTACAGATTAGCAACGTAGAAACCATTTGCACTCCGAACCGTTATTCTGCGAGCAAGGAAAGAGAATGACAATTTCTGCATGTGCACGAGGACATAAACCTTTGACCATAGACATCGACAAATGTCTGCAGGGCCGACGGTACTGCGGCAGAGCTGGAGACCGCCGATTTATGCCTGCTGCTGCAGCAGATTCATGCCGCTGCAGAGTCACGTTTCTACTGGAGACAACGCAGGAGTGAACCTGCACTCTTTGGTTCTGCAGCCGTAGGGCCCTTTGGCTTTTCCTGCATTTAGCAAATAAAGTCAGTGGGAGTTTGAGCTACTGTCCCGTTAACACATGCAGCCCTGTGGCTCATCTGAATTTCCTTCAATGACACGGGGGATGGTTAAATCAGGAGACACCCGCTCCCAGTTGCTCGGTGCACGCTATTATCACAATCTAGATCTAGAGAGAAAACACAATGGAGAAGTGGAGAAGGTGGAAAAGCAGCTATTCAAGAAAATGCTGGTAATGCACAAACGTGACAGAGTCTGTGAGAATGAGGAGAGCAGGAGGTCTGAGCTATGTCCCATAAGAAAACTGGATCACCACACCAAATCTGCCCTAATATCACTTTGTTTATTCTTTTAGAATTTATTTTACACATCAAAGCAATTTGGGCATTTTTAATCATACTAATTAATCATTTTAACTAATAAAATAGTGATAGGGGGAAAAGGTTGATGCTTTCAAAGCAAGCCGGGGGCTTTCCGTTTATGATGGAACAATTTTTGGGGCTGCCTGTCTAGCGCAGTGTTTCCCAACCCTGGTCCTCATGGCGCACTTTACTGCACGTTTTCCATGTTGCCCCTTTAAACACCAGTGTTTCACTGCTGCCACACGCCTGACCTAAATGAATGAATGATTAACAGGCATCTACAGCACTTGATGTTCTCATGAGGAGACGATGGAAATCAGGTGTGCTGAAGCAAACACATGGAAAACATGTAGGTCAGTGTGCCCCGAGGACCAGGGTTGGGAAGCACTGGTATAGCGTGCCTACATCAGAGTCCACTGTTTGTCTAATTTATTAGAATTGGGTAGAACAGTCTAAACCTGTAAATTGCACCGGTATGGGACTGACTCAGCTGTTGTTTTTGTTCAGGAGTGTGCACGCCCAGCATGTGTGCCTCATGCACGAGCTTACTATTGAAGCTGCAGTTACATGTTTGGCCTAAGAGGGCAATCACGAGCAAAACATTTCGTTGAATAATAATTTTTGGTAACTCTCTACAATAAGAGTCCTTTCATTAACATTACTTAGTGCATTATTAAGCATTAAAAAAACAGAGTCCCCCTTTATTAATGTTACCGTTATTTTGAGATATTAAGTGTCTTTAAGTTTAGGATGAAGAGCCAAGTGGTGGGGGTCTCTGTACTAATGCATTGCATAATGTTAAGCAAGAAGTTAGGTAGTTAATACTTTAATAGTTTATTAGTGCTTAATAATGCACAGATGTACCTTTATTTTAAAGTGTTATCTGATATTTAACACCGAAGAAATTCAATTCAATTCAAAAATACTTTATTAATCCCAGAGGGGAATTGATTGCTGTAGTAGCTCAGAATAAAAAGAATATTCAAGTCATCAAAGACTTGTAGATCTTTTAGAATAAGGTGAATATATATGAAGCCAGGTAGCAGTTTTTCTTTAGGATTGAGAGGAGATGCAGGAAGATAATAAACAGACAGGACAGAAAAATAGTCAAATAAAAACAAGTTAGTTTTTGTACCTGGTGGTTGCAACAACCAGACACCACTGAAGGTAATCAGAAGTGAGGAACAGAAAATGAAATAATTATTTTAATGTTTAGAGCAGCAGGAACTCTGAGAGGCTGCAGGCGCATCAGTGAGTCTGCGGCCGCTGTGCGGGGGGGGGAACAGTAAAGATGCAGAAACTACCGTTGTTAAGAGATGTGATTAACTTAGAAAATGTGGACGCAATTTTAATTGTCAAAAACTCAAGCGAACCAACCCGCTTCAGGTGTATGACGTCATCGACTAGTCAAAGTCGATTCGATTTTCATTACTTGTCTGTGCAGCCCCTAGTGTGTGTGTGTGTGTGTGTGTGTGTGTGTGTGTGTGTGTGTGTGTGTGTGTGTGTGTGTGTGTGTGTGTGTGTGTGTGTGTGTGTGTGTGTGTGTGTGTGTGTGTGTGTGTGTGTGTGTGTGTGTGTGTGTGTGTGTGTGTGTGTGTGTGTGTGTGTCTGCTCTGTCTTCTCGATCCCCAGTGAGTCATGGTGGATGGCTGCTTATACTGAGCCAGGATCCTCTGGAGGTTTATTCTTGTTAAAAGGGAGTTTTCCTCTCCACTGTCGCTAAATGCTTGTTTAGTATGAGGGTTGCTGTAAAGACATCGAAACTAGTCAGTGACTCGATGCATCCTGCTGGGTTCCTTATATAGGACACTTTTTACTGATTGGCTTAGTGAACTGAACTGTATTGGAATGTTTAGTTCGTGAAGTGCTTTGAGAAGATTCGTCGTGATTTGGCGCTTTATAAATAAACTTGTATTGAATTGAGTCTGATCTTCAGAAAAACCTTTTCTGTGATACATTTACTATTATTAAAGTAAGAAATACATTCATAGTATATATTTTATTGGCATATATATATATATATATATATATATATATATATATATATATATATATATATTTTTTTTTTTTGTGATTCTGCTAATAGCAAGAAAGTGCCATTCAGACCATGGAGCTACGCAACTACTTCTCCTTGTTCTGCCTTCATCAAGAGACTCAGCTCCTCTTCACCTACCTGCCAATCACCTCCCACATCCTGGGGGCTTTTGTTAACTCCCAGGTGCAGGGCCACAGAGAGGTACGGCTGTTAGGTCACTTTACTTTTAGATTATCTTTTGAAATAACCCACATTATGGATCATTTGTAACTGAGCATAATGGCTTGGAATTAAGCTTCCATTTGTCACAAACCAGAATACATCTACAAATTATTTTAGTGGAACATCTTATTAAAGCAAATGTAACATTTTTAATTTTCACTGAAATTCGTGAACCATTATTAAATCAATCTTTCTGTGGACATTATGGGAATTATTTAGAGACGAGTTTGTTTTACAGGATTTATTTATAGGATTGTGTCCTAAGGTCTATGCAGCATTAACACAAGTGGGATGATTTTTTTCTTTCAGATGGGAGAGGTGTGGAATGAACTTCAGCTGAAGCTTGGGTGTCTCTTTGGTGGTAAAAACGGATTGAAGCTTCCCATTTGAAACCTAAATGCTCATGTGATGAAGACGAAATGCAGCCGCAGAAGAGGAGCACAAGTGGGAAAATAAAAAAGCTCCATGAGCTTAAGACCAAAACATATAATTGCACTCTGCACACTTGAACCTGGAAGATCCTGCTTTAAAATGTTTGGCTCCAACAGCAGTCATACTGTCTGCAAGACTGGGTTTATACTCGGAGATGTACCGTCTATTTCAGAGTCCACTTTCAGAAAAGTCAGCAGAGAAAAATGTTTTGTTTTTTTTTTTGTTACAAGAAGGGTGACGATATATTTCTACGTTGCACCACGGTGGCAGAAGCACCCATCAAAGTTTAACACACTAACTGACTCATCAAGAGGAACACAGAAAGTTGAGTCTTTCAGGATGGGATTAGCTTTTAATCTCTGCAGCTCTTTTGGCTGAATTTAACCAACATAGTTTAGCTTTAGAAGATCATGCAGCAGCAGTTTGCATATTTTTGATAATGTTCTGCATTTTTCTGTTGTTTTTCTTAGTGGCTTGAAATTTTGCATCCGTCTGGAATATTTGATTTAAAACACGTACACGTTTTTACACAACTGCTGAAGTTAATAAACCTAACAGATAAAAACATACCCGGACATTCGTTATCAGCTCAAGTTTGTAAACCTCTTGAATTGTAGAATGGTAATTAGCTGGAAGGTTTTTAATGTAGAGCCGTATGTAAAAGTCCACATCCTGGACAACTTTTCTAGTAGCAGATGCTGAAGTCGGAGGATCAGCATGATTGGACTCGAGTTGCTGCTCTTCAACATGTTCACCCAGACGAGCCAGAGTGCTGCTCTGAATTAGAAACATTTAGGTTGAAACTCAAATTGGAAGGGAAAACACTGCACCCAAGCTTCAGATATCTAATCCCAGTTGAGATGCATGGAGGTGGAAGTTTCATGATGTGGGTCAGTTTCGCTTCATTTTGATTAACAAAAAAAAATATATATAGAAGAAAATCTACTGACTTTTCCATAGTATTTAATTTCTGTTTAACATGTTTAGATCTGGACAATGATCTGATCATTTAGCCCAATTTTTAAAGGCTTCACACCATATTTTTAATAATTTAAGCTTTTCAAAAGGCCTGAATTTGGTGTGACTCTAGAATGGGAAGATAGTGAGACTGACAATCATTCTCACTCACTGAATATTTCAATAGCAAGAAATGTTCATTAATTACCAAGGATATACATTTATCTGAATGTACAGTGAGTCATAGGATTTACACTGAAAAATAATTTCTAAATGACCTAATCATCACTTTTATGTTGTGTAGGACAAAAATACTTCATGTTACTGTCCTGCTGAAAAAGGAAAAAGCACTCCAACTGCGGTGCACCAGGATGACCTGTCTGTTCAGCTGTTTTTCAGTAAAAAGAACATTTTTCATTTATGTGCATTTGTACACAAACATTTTATACATTTTGATAGAAACAAGCTGAGGGAACAGTTTAAGACCACTTTTAAAGAGGCTCTCATTTACAAGCTGATTTCATCTAAAATACTCTGAAATTATATTCTAAAAAGAAAAACTATACACACACTTTGAAGTTTTATTTTTATGGAGAAATGGATCCTGCACATATACAGAATGAAATGTATTCTGATGAACAAAAGCTTGTAAACCTGTTGATATTGTAAATATTCAGATGAATCTTTTGTTGTACTGTGTTGAATCAGATAATAAAACGAACAAAGCTGACTTATTTGTTGTTGCTTTGATTCGTATAATAATTCCTGGAAAACTAGAGGACTCTAAAGATTGAAACACAGCCATTCAGGTCATGCTACTCATACAGCACAGAAACCGTTTTGAGTGGACAAAAGCTTCCCCTTCTCTTTGACAAACAATAACCGTGTGAATGTATGTTTTAAAGGCCCAGACGGCACAGTTCCTTCTCATCAGAGCTCCTGCACCTCCTCCAGCGTGTGGCTGAGGATCACGTCGTGGCCCTGAAACTTGAAGTATCCCAGAAATTTCTTCTTCTGAAACATCAGAGGGAACCACAGGATGTCGTCAGCCCACATCTGACTGAAAGGGATTTTATCATGGTCGAACCACTGAGGCCTCATTTCTGGAAAATGGAACAAAAAAAATGATATGGGGACTTTTAAGAAATTAAAGGAGTAGTTTACTCATTTAATCCATTCATTTGCAGTTTCAACGCAGCAGTACATTGCGAGTAATACCCTTATCCCAAGTTCGCAAAGTGCAGATCAAGGGTGCAAAAGGGGAGCTGTCAACTTTCACACTTGCAACGATAACACAAGCCTGGAGGAGCTGCTGCTGTATGGTGAAGTAGCTAACAGCATCTACTAGCAAAGACATCCTCTGCTGTTGACTGGATGCCAAACCAGCAACAGCCTTCTCTGTCGTGAGTCAAGATGGGCGAGTCCATGGACGTTTAAAGGGATAGTGTGCAACTTTTTCATATTTTTAAATCATTTTCTTAAGCCAGTATGTGCTAAAAATGACCTTTTGAAGGGTTAAAGAAAGGCCACCCAGTCTGTATCGCCCCCTGTGGCCAACAACTTCCACTTGCAACTTCAGACTGGCGACCACTCTGTTGGGAACTAGCAAAAAATGAGCTGACATACCTGGCACTGCAATCTGCTTCCAGCACATGTCCTACATGTTTTAGATCATGAACACATCTGACTTGTTTATTTAGGGATGAATCATTCCTTTAGACACCAATGATGGCTGGGGAGAAATTTCAGCTGTTGGATTAATGTGTTAAAAAGACAAACGCACAGCAAGAAGATAGGGTTTAGTTCTACAAACGGACACTAGGGGGTGCTAAAAGCAAGCAAAACTGCCTAGTTCCCCCCTTTATAGTCTGATATCAACCACGCTGTCATGCTTTCCAAATCCTAGTTTCTATCAGAAACTAGTGCAGAAGATAAGAGTAGGAGACTATTGTCATGCTCAGCCTGCATGAAAAGTCAGAGTGACTGATTATGGTGAAATGTTTTGGCCGTTCTCAAAGAATATGAATGAAAAAACACCAAGTTGTGTTTGGAGCCCAAAGTCACTCAATTTTATAATCACACACTGATTGCAAGGAAACAAATCACATTCGAGGATGTTACCTTTAGCAGTCATTCAAACCCATTTGTGTAAAGTTGTGTGCATGTTTCACCGCGTCACTTTGGTATTTCACTCAGGTACGGTGATTTGAACTGAGTTCACACTTTTTTCACGGTAAAAATAGATCCACCAGTGTGTAATGGGCACAACTGTATTACAACTATTTCTGTGGGCGACGGTGGCACAGGAGTTAAGTGCTCGCCCCGTAATCGGAAGGTTGCAGGTTCGAGCCCCGCTCAGGGGCTCAGTCGCTGTCGTTGTGTCCTTGGGCAAGACACTTAACCCACGTTGCCTGCTGGTGGTGGTCGGAGGGACCGGTGGCGCCAGTGCTCGGCAGCCTCGCCTCTGTCAGTGCGCCCCAGGGCAGCTGTGGCTACATCGTAGCTCATCCCCACCAGTGTATGAATGGGTGAGTGACTGGGTGAATGACTGATTGTGTTGTAAAGCACCTTGGGGGGTTCCAGGACTCTAGAAGGCGCTATATCAAATACAGGCCATTTACCATTTATCTTTTTTAAATAACTTACTGAATCCTGAAATGGTTTGGATTGAGACCGTTTGGTTTGTGCAATAAGAGTTAAGTCTACATTGTGCAGTTTTCTTAAAGCATATTTTTCAGTTCAATTCCTGATCCTTGCCTCCTATTAGCCTCTAGACTTTCTGCTTCACAGCTTTCCTTAGACTGCTTCAGAATTGTGTGTGTGTGTGTGTGTGTGTGGGGGGGGTCTTCATTAAGCTGACCTTGGCTTCATTCTCAGAAACTATCTGAAGTCTGCATGTGCTGCTGAAGGTCTCTCCTCTCCTTAGTTTGCTGACAGGCTTTTAAGCCATTCTTGTGAAAACACACCTAAAAATCCTCCTCCACTAACACACGTCTCACAAACATCTCCGTTTTGGTGAGTTAATTGTGAGTTAAAAGTGCACTGTGCTGTTTTGACAAACTTCTTGAAAAAGAAGAGCTATCATGAGACAACCACAGTAGCTACAGGAGCGTAAAAATGTAAAACAACCTCGTTTTTTTTTTTTTTTTACATTTGATTTCCAGTTTGCCAAGAGTTTTTTATTTTTATTATTTTAAACCGGAGCTTCATTTATCACACGCTCGTAGAAATGTTCCCATATAGCTTCCTATGAATGAAATTTAGAATGTACGAATGGTCAAAATCCTGATTTACACATGTCCCTCCACTATCGCCTGTTGATAAATCCCACCTGTGCATACCCAGGTGCTCATGTGCGTTCACGGTCATTTACATACCCATACGCCCTCAGTATTTGGTCACACTACGTCCTCAGTTCATGAGGAGTTTCCCTGGGTGACAGCAAACAGGACACAGTGTGAATCAGAATGCTTTAACCTCCTTATTTTGAAACTCAAAAAACAACCATGGTGCATAGCTGAAGTGGAGGAAGCAACAGTAAAACAGAAACCCATATTTACATGTAAGTTACAGAAACTCAGTTTAAACCCACTGATTCATTTCTTTTAATCCTAGTACAAGTGAAAACTTCTAATTCTCTCTACGAATCACGAAAGTTTGCCACTTCTTCCTCATCCCAAATAAAATCACTAATAAGACGAGGAATAACGCTGACATGTCGCTGTTTCACTTATTGGATGTGTAGAGTAAATCAAAAACATGATTCCTCACTGATCTCGTTTTCCAGAGTTTACAAAATAAGATGTGATGGTGGCAGAGGAGTTAAGTGCCGCCCTGTAACCAGAGGGTTGCAGGTTCGATCCCTGCTCAGTATGTCACAGTCGTTGTGTCCTTGGGCAATACACTTAACCCTCTAACTGCTTCTGATGGTTGGAGATCGGTGGCGCCTGTCTGAGGTCCGGATCACACTGCGATCTTTGGCCGTCACACAGGACTGTTCATGTCACACTGAGAACTCCAGCAAGGTGGCACACTGTATGGTGCAAGATTTCGGTGAGTCAGACTGCACGACGTCTCTCTCCAGCAGGACACGCTGCGTCATGAGCGCACCTCCCGGAGCATACGTAACTAAGCAGACCGCGAACCAAAAACAAAGGTGAAAAGATAAAAACACTTAAGTGTTCCTTACCCAACTCATCTTCCTCAAAGAGGAAGCTTCGTTTTTAAAACCCTCGCTTTGGCAACAGACTCCGGCTGCGGGTCTCCTTTTCCCGTCTTCCAGCTAAACAGCGGATCTGTCAGCTGGTCATTCATCCTTCTCCCCTCCATACACAATAACCCACCAAACTACTAAGAAGTAACAATTTGTCACAGATCGCTGCAATGTCTAAACTTTTGTCGTAAATCCTGACTCACTGCTCCGCAGCTCCGCTCCATGTGACAGCTCACACCCGCTGTCGCGCAGCTTCCTGTCCCCCTGCAGCAAAACGCTACTGAACCATCCTTATTGGTTGAATATGGGAAATTTCCACCACCAGCAAAGTGATCTCATGTTTTATTTTTTATGTTCGTGAGCCCTTCTCCTCTAAGCTCTCACAGGTCACAGAATCACAGTTTTTCACACGATTATGCTCCTAGGGCTGGGGGTAAACGATTATTTTTAAAACGATTATTCTGACAATTATTTTATCGAATAGTCGACTATTCTAATGACTATTTAGAAAATTAATCTAATGATTATTTTTCTATTGCACAATTAACAAAAACCAGAAAATCTCAAATAAATTCCTCAAAAAAATTGATAAATTGTTACTGTAAGAGAATAAACACTACAGGCCTTCCATTTTGTATAACACTGCGTTTATTGTGTTGGTTGGTTATGTTCTGGTGACGTGTAGAACTTGGGAGTGCAGGCTGCTGCCTGAGAGGTGGTAGAAGATGGAGTGTCTCCATGCTGCTTTGTTTTGGTCACTTATGTGCGTGAGGCGAGTGGTGTTACGGGTTAAACCAAACTCAGGTGATATTTTACACTAAACCGAAAACCCACAACACTCTAAATGTAATAAAAGGGAGATCTACACCGCAAAAAAGATGAACTCTAAACCAAAACGTAACAGCTTATCCCAACGCAAGAAGCTGTTAGCGAAGATGCTAACAGTAGCTTTACCAACGTTAAGTTCAAGTTACCAAGTTTAAATAAACCAAAAACACCCAGCAGCAAACAGACCAGCATGGAGGAGAGACTGCTACCACCAAAACAGCTCTCCTACTGTCTGAAAGAAGCTCCTTAATGAAGGGAGAAACGCTCCCGGTGATGTTCTACATCTGCGGTAGAGACGAAGCAGCGCATCTGACCCCGGAAGTTGTTGTCCGTTGCCGGGAGACGAAGGCGGGCAAAACAGGAAAATAATCTAGTAGTGGACGGACATTGTTCCGGGTCTTCGGTATTTGGCGGAGATGTTAGTGAAGGCGGAGAAGAGGGCGAACTAGAGGAAAAACAGGCAGATTCCTCCTCTATTTACAAACTCCTGGGGATGCAACAAGTGGGCGCGGTGCGTCGACTTCCGGATCTGACGTCGACAAATTTTTAGAATCGAGCCGTCGACTTCGTCGAGGCTTCGCTACAGCCCTATATGCTCCCAACGAGGGATCTGGCTAAGATGGCCGCAAATCGCACAGTGTGATCAGTGACCCCCAGAACAGCTGTAGCTACGATGTGGCCCATCACCCCTCAGTGACTATGTTGTAAAGCACCTTGGGGGGTTGTAGAAGTTGCTAAATCCAATACAGGCAATTTTCCATGTTTTACCCTTTCTTTCTCTTACCCTCCGACTCCGTTGGTTCCCCGTTAAAAGCATCAGCTCTAAAGATGTGGACGTCTAGAAGTTGTGTTTCTCCAACAAACTCAAATTTGATATTCCCAATCTTCTCCAGCGTATCCACAGTGAGGCCACTTTCCTCTTCAAGTTCCCTGAAAAAAAACATACTCTAAACAACAATTTTCTCATCATTTTTGCTTCTCACTCTTTATTAATCTCAGGCGACAACAAAAAAACTTGCTTTAAAAACGTACTTAAACATACTTAAAAATATTTTGGGTAACTTGATTGTCATTGTTGCACAAAGTCCACCATAACTTAAAGCCTGCTTCTACCCACACTGCACTTTTTAAATCAGTGACCCAATTGTAAAATATCAATATACTCACCACATGCTGTGTGCAAAGTTTGACGCAAGAGGTTGTTTTCAAATGTGACTATTTGGACTTAAGGAATCTGGTAGTTTCAATGAAAACTTCCAAAAGTCCAACATGAAAGCTGACCTTATACTCAAACTGAGATTTTTTTTTAACCGTGTCCTGTCTGGCTGTGAAGCAAACAGAATTGATGTCTGAATGCTGGTGACAAGCCTTACAGATTTACTCTCAGGTGGAGCATCAAAGCTTCTGCTTTAATGCTCCACCTGTTACTTAAAGAGCAAGTCACCCCCAAATAAACTTTTTTTTGCTGATAAACTAAATAAACGAGTGTCTAATCGTGCTGCAGACACGTGTCGTCAATAATTTGGCATTTCAGTGCATCTTAGTTAAAATTTAAATATTCTGCCTAAAACTGGCAGTGTTGTGCCGTTGTCAGGTAAAAACTCTGCACTGTATTTTAATTTAAATCTGTCACCGCTATTGGCTAAGGGGTATGCTATGATGTAAACTGGTACATTATGATGTCACAATGCTGTCGTGAGCCTGTGTGTGTGTGTGTGTGTGTATTCAGGGTCCGAAATTAACACTCGCCACTCGCCAAATGCGAGCAAATTGCTCCATTTGGCGAGTAATTTTTTTAGCTCTATCTGCCACATGGCGAGTAAATGTTTGCACCAAATTAGTTATGCTTATCAGTCATCTTCCATGGATTTCTGATATTCCTCCCGCCTGCACGCAACGTACACAAATGTACGCGAAACGTGAGCGCCGCATCCAACGTCATTTCCACCTATCCCATTCAATCAGTTTATCAAGTTAGCAGTTAGCTTCGTGTTAAAACTAGCGGTGAAATGTGGCGGTTTTTAATTGGAGTCAGCCAGCCTTCCAAAAGAAAACTCGTCGAACTGGAAGAAAAACCACCAGGACCAGTGGCAACCAGAAGATTTTGTGAAAAGTGGCGAACTGGAGATGGCGGAGTCGTGAAACAATGGCTACATTATGAGGGCCACGTAGATGTGTCATGAGATCTGAAGCGTTGCTGCCTTTCACAGACCCTTTTTTCTGCACGTACTGCAAACAGGATAGCCGTCTTCTATCAACTGTCCCTCGGCATTCTTCAAATATCCAAAAAATGCCCGTACTTCCCACTTTGTCTTCTATGAGGGATAATAGATGTCCCGAGTGCTGCCGTCTCCTCTGGCCATTATTTCAGCTTTAGCTTAAAGAAAGTTTTGGTTGTAAACAACAAAGTGTGCATGTGCCACCGGCAACTTCAGCAGATGATACGGTGGCTGGTAAGGGTCACTGCGCCTACACCGCAGCCACGGTAATCCACCGAGATAATTTTTTTTTAAACAAGACGGTTATTATTATTGTCAACTTTTTTACCGGGGTTTACCGCTACACCGGTTACCGTGACAACCCTATTTCAGATATTCTCATGGTGCAGCTGTGTTCTCCAGAGATCAAGGACTATGACCCAAATGAGGCTGTAATGCTTTGGCACAAAGACGGTGTCAGAAGCAGGAGGCCAGTCTTCCTGGACAGAGAAAACAAGGAGTCTGACTAGATTTCAATGAAAGAGTTCATAAAAACATCTCTAAAAATAAATAAATAAATAGTAAAAATGACAAAAGAGTTGTTTTTCTTATTAATTTATGTTTTAATTATTTTTTCACTCTGTTTGGAATCAACATAATATAGAATTACATGTTTTAGGTAGAAATAAATCATTTAGAATTTTGGCCGGTAAAAGATATGCTTGGCCGGTAGATTTTCATCATCTACCAGGCAGCCAACTTAGCCGGTGAGTAAAAAATTTAATTTCGGACCCTGAACATAAGCAAGCATAAAACAAACAAACAAACAAAAAAAAAAAAACTGTATCATACTACAAACGTCAGTCTGCTGCTTTCAATATAACTGGTACAGGACTGAGCCAGTGTGAGTTTACCTCCTAGCAGCATCTTCAATGCCTTCCCCAGGTTGAACTTTTCCCCCGAACCCGTTCCACTTTCCAGCCCCGAAGCCCCTCTTCTTCATGCCCAGCAGCACTCTGCTCGGCTGGACCACCAGAACCAGCGTCAGCAGCTTGGAGCTCAACATGACCTCACCTGAAAAAGAGGAGGAGTCACACTGTCTCCGGCGACACAACTGGTCTGTTCAGCGGAGGGATGCTTTATCGAGAAAATATGCAGGTAAATGCTGAACCATGCCAGATGAAGGAAGTAACTTGTGGAATCAAAAACGCACACCTCGCGTTGAAAATGAGACTCCCGCGTGCATTATGAAGACGTCATCACAAGATGAATGCCTTATACAACACCTGGGTCGGTGAAATTAGCGCGAGAGTCCGAAGAAGTCTTCCGTCAGGGGTGTGTAAGATCTGCAAAAGTAAAAGTAGTGTTACATTAGAATGTGTTCGGCTAGAAACTTAAGCAATGTAGTCTTTGGATCTGCACTGGAGAAGTGATGAATGAAGAATGCTATAATAATAATAATAATAATAATAATAATAATAATAATAATAATAATAATAAAACATTGAAATATTTTAAGGGAAAGCAAGGCAGTTTATGTACAGAGGCAATTTAACGTGCTTAATGCCCGTTTACAAGAGTTTTGAAGAAAAACAAAATACAAACTACAACATGGGACTAATGTTATAGTAAAATAAGAATTTAAAGGCAATTCAATCTCACCTAAAAACAAACCAGTTGTTAATAGTTAATACATATTTAGCAATATTAAAAGAACAGTTAAAATAAGTTTAATATGGAGTAAAAAAAACTGCTTTTCCACGGCCTCGACCGAACCTACAAAGTCGTGATTTACGAGTAGATAGATGAAGATTAGCGCTTCGGATTCTGATAGGAACTATTGTTGTGGTGACGTGTTTCAAACTATGCGGACCTAAATAGTTGTAACACCGTGAGTCGTCCTTTACGCAAGCGTCGTTGGTATATTGTGCACGATATTTGAAACCAATGTGGACTTTGTGTTTACAGAAAAGGTGTTTTCACTCCTCGGTGAGTTTAATGAAAACGCTAAAGAAGAAAAGTCCAGCGGAACAGCGCTGGCTGCTGCGGCAGCTAAAAGACCCGTATGTTAAAGCTTCTCACAAACAGAACTTCCGGTGCAGAAGCGCCTTCAAGCTGCTGGAGATAGATGACAAGTTCGGACTTTTCCAGGCGGGTTACAGTGTGGTGGACTGCGGTGCAGCACCCGGAGCCTGGAGCCAGGTGGCGGTGCAGAGGGTCAACTCCACCGGGACAGGTGAGCGCCACACCCATATTTAGGTGGCATGAGCGTTTATGTGGTGATGATGCCACTCCTGAAAACCAATCATATGTTGCTCCAAACGCTCCAAAGTATAGGTACGTCTATTTTTGTCTGATAAAAGTTTATGTACTTGCAAACTGTTCACTTCCTGTCATGTTTGTAATCCTGGATCTCTCTTTGGTGAAACATGTTCAGCCTTCTATATGACATTTAAATTAAATGTCATATAGAAGGCTTAAATTAAATGATTTAATTCTAAAATTCAAGGCATTTAATTAACAATATATAATCTTCTTAATATTTGAAATAATCTTTTCCAGTTTGAGATGCACCAATTTAGGATTGTGGGCCAATAATGATATTTGATCCGTCTTCATTTCTGATCTGCCAGGTTTGTCTAAATCAAAATGATCTCAAAAGGCCCCCAATCACCTCACCCATTTTTTCAACTTGAAAATTAAAATTCTAGAAATAAAAGCTTCCATGTGGATAATCTGTTACTTTTTGAGTTAGCATTAATATTTTTAATTTCTGCTTGCTAATGGTATGTTCATGGTCTAAAATAAAATCAGATTTTTGAGTTTCAAGTGGATTGAACACAGATTAGGCTCCTTGTGCAGAAAAATAGGCCAAATGGCCTGCAGATTCTTTTGGTGAATCTCTTTAATATGGTCTCATTGGACAATGTAAGATAGAACATTTCCAGAAAAAGGCAACAACTATGTAAACTAATAAATATCAATTTAACTTTAAACCTTCATTCTGTGAACAGAGTTCAGGCACCAGCATTTTACTTGCTTTATTACATTCTTTCAAGGTCCAGTCATTAATCTGTATATCCATCCTGTCAGTTTTTATTTGTGTCCAAATTGAGTTCATTACTGTTTAGGATGCAGTTGTAAGTGAAGATCGATGGGAGCAGTTTGCACCTCATTGATTGTGTCTTAAAAATATACAGCAGGGTTTCCCTTACATAGGCGTAGCCGTGGCGGCCCGCCACGGCTGAAATCCCACCGCCACGCCTACAAGATCTAGTTTTTTTTTTTGCGCCATTTCCCGAAGAATCAGCGGGAACTACTATGTTGTCGCTTGTGATCACAGCGGGCAGCAAGGAGGAGAAGGCAGGGCGAGGTGAAGTTACAGCATAAGTTACTGAGTTTAAAATTAGAAAGGTAGCAGTGGATATAATGCTTTTTGGTTTACATGTTTCAATAGCGTTAAGATAAACGAGTGTTGACGATCTTGACAGGGTTTCCTCCCCCCGCCAGGCTAAGCATCACTTATTCATGTAAAATGTATTTATTTTTTCATGTCTGACTTTAACCGCATCTAATACTGTATTACGGCGTGAGCGCGACAGCGACAACTTAAGATCGATGTGTGAGCAGCCTGAGCGGTCGGGTGTTTTCATCTGAACCCTTAAAACCTCCAGCAGGCTATGCTGCACTATTGACGCGTTAGCACACGGCGCTAACAACTTAGCGACATGACATGTCTCGGAGAAAGCTTAAAAACACGTTGGACTCTTCTTCTGAAGCAGGAAAATAACACCTCTTCTTAAGCAGAGCATGACGTCGCCTCGGCTCGTTCACCCTCTGCCGAGCCGGACTGATCTCGATAACATTGACCCAGCACAGCCACTGGGTCGTTGGAGCTGCCCCGTGACTGCCTGATGGAAAACCAGCGGGTTTCATCAGACTCGTAAAGTTTCTTGTTTTTGCTGGGGACCCCCTGTATTTTACCGCTCCCTCCTGCAGTCTTCCCCTATTAAAATTTAAAATGATTCTGTAAACTCCGTGTATCAATAGAACCAATCTCTGCCTCTGCCAGCTGCAGTAAATGTAATTTCCTAAGAGGTGCATTCATCTGTGTATCTCCTTTGATCCGCATTAGTGATGTTTTCAGCACCAGAACAGTGAAGCAAAGAAACAGATTCCTGAGTTTGTTAGTAATTTTATTTATTAGGTACACCTGACCTGTTCTATTTTTTTCTGAAATGAGATCAAATCAGTGCTTCTAAGAGTTGGCTCCTCTCTGCACTAGAAAATTTTACTTTATTTAGAGACGTGCCGTAATTTCTCCCCAAGCCCCACCCCCCGCCGGCCCCACCGCCACAGCTGGAAAAAAAATCCTAGGGGAAACACTGTACATAGCTTAAAAAACACCAGTACGACATTTTTAGATTAATTTAACTAAATAATTTTTGCTATTATGCAAATAAAACCACTATGGGTGCTTTAAGAATTAGAAACAAATCATTTTAAACTGATAAATTGTCCAAAAAACAAAGAAAGTACAGTTTAAAGTATTACCATCAGCGTTTATGACTCAAATCAGAGCTTCTCATGTGCAGTGTTCATGTTTCGTTATCTTAGATCCAGACTCACCACGCGGCACGCTAATCGGCATTGATCTCCTGAACATCCCACCACTGGATGGTGCCCACTTCCTGTCCAATCATGATGTGATGGATCCCGCCACGCACGCCAAGCTGCAGGAGCTGCTCCCCGGCGGCCAGGCTCATGTCATCCTGAGCGACATGGCGCCCAATGCCAGCGGCTTCAGAGACATGGACCACGAGAGAATCATCACAATGTGTTTCTCTTTGATAGACTTGGCTGGGAAGATTTTGCAGCCTCGAGGCTCTCTGCTTTGTAAATACTGGGACGGGATTCTAACTCATCAACTCCAGGAGAAACTCTCCCGTTTGTTCGGGAGCGTCCGGTCTCTGAAACCAGACGCCAGCAGAAAGGATTCAGCTGAGAGATTTTTCCTTGCCAGAATGCATAAAAAGTGATCTTCACTGCCTTTATTTATTTGTTTTCCTGGTGAGATGTACTAAAGTGCAGAGTGTGTTTCTGACCAGTGAGCTGCCTGAACATGAAGTGGCTTCTTCAGTAGCTGCTATCAAAAGATGGCAGTGTTGAGGCATCGGTCAGGCTGCAGGAGCAGAAGCAGCCACACTAAACAGTGTGATGTGTTTCTGTTTCCTTAACACGGCAGCAGCAGTTTATCAGTGAGATGTAAACCTCTGGAGGAATCCGTGAGATTCCTCAACGGCACAGTGATTCATTTTTTCTTTAACATTTCTGATGTAGCCCCAGTTTTTTAAAACTTTTTGGTACATCTCAATTTTTTGTTTTGTTTTACTTCCAAGCTATTATGACTCAACCTTCACAATTACAAAAACCCAAAATGATGTAGAGGGGGAGGAATTATTGTCCCAGCAGAAACCAAAAGCAGTGCTAAAACCTACACTTCCTCTCATGAACACTTGAGGCTGTCCAAACTCTCCATTGAGCACATTTAAAAGTCCAGATTTATGGCAGAAATAAGCTCACTTAGATCCAAACCAATGGCTTGAGCCTAGTTCATTCAGGGCAATTTTGTAAGGCCTTCAATAATGCATTAAAACAGCCTGAATGATGAGAGCATCAGCTGATGTGATCAGTTCCTCCTCCTAAATCCCAAAAGGACAACTCAAACTCCACAGACCATTAATTGACGTACCCTTTTATCCTTAAAAAAATCATTAATAAAAAAGAAAAATTACAATAGTTTTTTAATACTGAAAATCTTGTCATTCATTCCTGAAATAACGTTTATTTTTTGGCTTTGCATATCAAGTTCAGGGGTTAAATGCTGTTTGTATTTATGCTGGACTGCTCTAACAAATAAGCATCATCTATTGGAAGGTTAAAGCTTGAATAAAAGTGATTTGGAAATGTGTTTCTTTTACTTTCATTTGTCGTTAAAAATGTGGTTATTAAATTTAATGTATCTTGAATTTTGCCTTTAACCCATATATTTATAATATACTGCATATAATGTAAAACATTCATTTATCTCACTAAACAAGTTTACAAATTAAATCAGCTGCTGAGAGCAAACATTTATTCAGTTTCTCAGTCGCTGTTTTCCAAATAGTTTTTCATTTAACTCATTTGAGTAGTTTAGCCATTTGTTGTGAAATCCAACAACTACTACTACTAAACTTTATTTATATAGCACCTTCACATGGCCCAAAAACCAAACAAAGCGCTGCACAGCAGAAATAAACATAAAAACATATAAAACCATTTAAAAGCCAACAAAAACATGCAGATAAAATCTAGGTGGGGCAGCAAAAAGTGCAAAGCTATCCGTTAACGAGGCTCTTCTTGAATAAAAGCTAAAGAATAAAAGTGTTTTCAGCTGGCTCTTAAACTTGCCGAGCGTGGTGGCCTGTTTAACATATGTAGGTAGCTCATTCCAGAGCCTCGGCCCCAGCACCAAGAAAGCACGACCCCCTTGAGATTGTAGTCTGTGTTTAGGAACGACCAACAGTCCTTGCTGTGCTGACCGAAGGTTCCTTGTGGGAACATAAGGATGGATCAGATCCTCCAGATAACGTGGAGCCAACTCATTTAAACATTTAAAAACAAACACCAGAACTTTAAACAAAATTCTAAAAGAGACTGGAAGCCAGTGTAGGGATGCCAAGACAGGCGTGATGTGTTCAGATCTCCTGGTACCAGTAAGTAACCTGGCTGCCGCATTTTGGACCTTCTGTAGTTTCGCTATGGAGGCCTGCTTGATGCCTGCATAAAGCAAGTTACAGTAGTCCAGTCTGGTGGTAATGAAGGCGTGGATGACAGTTTCCAGATGTTTACGAGATAGCAGCGGCTTAATCCTAGCTATTCTCCTGAGATGGAAATAGCAGGATCTGATTGTTCCATTGACCTGGCTGTCCAGTGTGAGCTCAACATCCAACTTCACCCCCAGGTTGGTGACCACAGCCTTCTCAAAAGGTGCTAATGAAGGAGAGTCAGTCCCTTGGGCACATCCATGTTTGTATTTTGGGCAGAACAGGATAGTCTCAGTTTTATTCTGGTTGAAGAACAATAAATTTTGAGCCATCCATAACTTGACCTCCTCCAAGCAGTCCAAGAGTGGTTTAAAAGAACTTGAGTTATTGCATGATACAGGTAAGTAGATTTGACAGTCATCCGCATACAGGTGAAACCTGACGTTGTGCCGACGAAACAAGTCAACCAGCGGCAGCAGATAGAGGGAAAAGAGGAGAGGTGCCAGGACTGATCCCTGAGGCACTCCAAACTGCAAATCAGCAGTATCAGATGAACAGTTCCCTAGTCTTACACAAAAATTCCTCCCTGACAGGTAAGATTTTATCCACTGGAGTGCTAAGCCTGATATTCCCACCCAGTGCTCCAGTCGACCAATCAGGATATTGTGGTCTATGGTGTCAAATGCCGCAGTCAAGTCCAAGAGCACCAAAACCACAGCCTCCCCAGAATCGTTTGCCATCATGATATCATTCAAAACCATCAACAGGGCTGATTCTGTACTATGGAGAGACTTAAACCCAGACTGAAAAATCTCTAGCATCTCATTTTCATGTAGAAGATATCATTTGGGCATACACAAGTTTTTCTAAGACCTTAGCTAAGAAAGGCAGTGTGGAAGCAGGCCTATAGTTAGATATATTTGACGAATCTAGGCCAGTTTTCTTCAGCAGAGGGTGCACTACTGCATGTTTAAAAGAGCTGGTGAACTTTACCCGATAGTAGACTGCTATTTATAATTTCTAGAACATAAGGAGACAAAACTGGAAAAACTTCTTTTAGAAGTTTAGCAGGGATTGCGTCCTATAGAGCTCCGGATGTCACATGAGTAACAGAGAGTAGACGCCATGTTGGCAGGCAGCAAAGGTAAGCAAAATGAACGGGATCGGCTTGGATTTTACTTTGTCAGAGTTTATTTCACACTTTAACCCTCTGGGGTCCAGGGTGTAATTTGCCGTTTTTGACCAATTTAGAGTTTTCCTTTGTATTTCCAAAATAAAAACCATAACCACTGCCTTATGTGGCATCAGTCTTTTCAGCACAACCTGGATGTTATGAATTTATACTTATTTTTTTTTATATTTGGACATAAAGGGGTTGCATATTAGACCTTAAATCACTCAAAAACTTAAAATCTGAATTGGAAAAAAAGTTGTTTATTTTACTGTGAAACCAACAAACATTTATGACGAATGTTTTTTACAATTTAGAATGGTAATCTAGACTGTACATTTATAAAAAAATATGAATAAATATAGCAAATAACAAATGTTTCAAAGAATGACTAGCCCTCTGGGGTCCAGGGTGTAAATCACCGTTTTTGACTCATTTTGGTTTTTCTTTTGTATTTTCTAATAAAAACAATAAATTTTGCCTTATGGGGTATCATTTTTTTTCAGGACAACCTGGACTATCTGAATTTATACTTATTTTATTAATTTGGCAAAATGTACATGCATTTTGGAGTGGGGAGTGGCTCTGTCAGCTGCGCGGCGCCGCCCACTCCTCTTGTTGGATCTCCGAGGAGCTGGATCTCTGCCTTCATCCTCTACCTCATCATGACCTAACTCTTCTATGAGGAAGGATGGATCTGCCACATCGTCATCAACATCCTCGCTATTTGCCTTAGACTCCGTCTGTGAGTCTCCGTCCACTTCCTCTGCTTCCAGTTCAAAAAACAGCCGTACTATCTGAACTGCCTGGTGGACATTTATCCTTCTCATCATCCTTTATTAAAGCCTAACAAAAGCCTACTACACTGCAGAGACAATATATCTGTCCGGATCACTCCAAAATATGAAGTTTACTGTCAATAACTGTCTGTTTGTTGTTACTCCGTTCGCGCCACTCCTTTCCCCGCGTAGCAGCTCCTTTTTGCACACATCTCGTTACTCGTGCGGCCTTCCTCTCTCTCTCAGCTACATAATGATACTTTTTATCAATTGAATATGTGAGACTTCCACCAACAGCAAAAGGATCTCATGTTTGTGTGTGTGTGGGGGGGTGGGGGTGGGGGGGTGGGGGGGTGGGGGGTTATGTGAGTCGGAGTCTTGCTGCTACAGCATCCCAAATCAGACCTGTTCAAAAGACGCAGATACACGTCCGTGGACCTCAGATGGTTAAAACCAAAGAATTCGTTTTATGTAGTCAGAAATTAAATAGACTAAACATCTCCGACCCTTACTGTGCCCCTGGGACACTTTTTTAAAACGCCAGAAGCTGTCGGAGCGGACTTCTTACCGGACCTAGCCAGGGAACACCTTGGGGTTCCCCCGGAGGAGCTGGCCCAAGTGGCTGGGGAGAGGGAAGTCGGGGCCTCTTTATTTAGGCTACTGCCCCCACAACCCGACTCCAGATAAGGGGATGAAAATGGATGGATGGATGGATGGACAAATAACACAGATTTACATGTAAGTAGTTTAAATAGAGTGCTGTGCTGTTTGAATGTATAAACTGAACACCAAGAGAAATAACTAGTTAGATTTTTTTCTGTGAATAAAATAAATATGTCAGGCAGGAGCGTCTCAGGATCTGTCTGAGATCTGTCTCGGTGAGACAGGTAATAGCTATCCAAAGTGCTTTTTATGTGTGATCTGACAATTGATCAACCATTGCTTAAAATGAAATACAGCTTAGCCGGTTAATTGCTGTGATCATAAAACACGTAAATGGCAGCACGCAGAACTCACGAGCCAATGTTTTACGTGATGTTTACTTGCTGCTATGAGTAATAAGACAGAAAAAGCCACGCCAAAATAAGTTTAGGAAGCCCACTAAGAATCGTAATAAAAGCATTTAAAATTAATACCAAACACAGTTGAGGAAACGTTGGTTTAAGTACCTGATATGAAGCGGTCGCTGCATTAGCGAAAATCTTTACTCTCGGGATCTCAGTTTCATTTTAGCCCGGTCACTAGCGCGTTTTATTACAATGATCCAACGTTTGCGGCGTTCCGGATCTTGGGGAATCCTGTAGATGGCTCATTCCTTATGTCGTCCGCGTCTGTTCTGCATCCTGGGGCACAACAGGAATCTACCATATTTCCCGTTTGATTGAGTTTTCTGACAATAACAAATAGTCCAGCTGCGGGCTTCTGCCTGCCAATATGGCGCCATTTCAATTTGAACTGTTGCATGCCGGGAGAAGTGACGTCAACTCCCGGAGCTCTATACAGAGACAGATGGTTTTAGACTATTGACCACCTTCTCCAACTCTATGAGAGATGTTGGATAAAAGCTCTCTAGGAGCCCTGGGGCAGGACCCCGCAGAGGAGCGTGGTAATTGGAGGGTGTGATCGAAGCCTTCATCCTCCCCACTTTGTCCACAAAGAAGTTGAGGAAATTATTGCAGGATTCTGTAGTGTACTCAATAGCCAGTGGTTCATTTGCATTTAAAATAGAATCCAAAGTGCTAAAAAGAACCCGAGGATTCTGGAGGAAATAATGTCAGCAAAGAACTTAATTCTCGCCTCTTTCACAGCTTTCTGGTAGGCTACCCAGCTATCTCCCAGTAGGTCAATCCCGCTTCCACCTACGCTCTGCCAAATACATGAATGCTTTTCCTGTTCGAAACACAATATGGACCTTTAAAAAAAATGTGCCAGTATAAATGTCTGAGTGTGTTTATTACATGCAGTTAGGAATTTATTTGTCTTTGAGCTAATAGTTTAATATCTGACATGTATTAGAAACTAAACATATGCTAGTAAAATGTTTGTATCTAAACATATTAATTTGACCTATTAGTAACTTAAATGAATCTATTAATAATAAAATCCCTAAAAGTCTACCGTGGAGTTAGTTTTTCCATGTGGCCACCAGAGGGCGTATGATCGTGCTTGCATTACTGGGACTGGGAGATTGGGTTTAAATCCCGGTCGGGTCATACCAAAGACTTTAAAAATGGGACCCAATGCCTCCCTACTTGACGCTCAGCTTTAAGGGGTTGGGTCAAATGTGGAGACCCACTGTGTGATGATGACTAATCTTTTTCAATGTAACCTTCCTTCATTCTTCTGGCTCTTGGAGAGTACAGACGCTTTTTTTTTCTCTTCTCCCTCCCTCCCTCCTCATCCCAAGGCTCTTTGTTCTGTCTTGATGTGCACGGCGATTTCTGCATTTTTTCTGGAAACTGGAAATTATTAAAAATGGATCTGATCAGTTGGTCTCTCAACGCGATTGACAAAATTTTTTCAACAATGAGAACGGGAGAAGGGGCTCCCGGATGCCCCTCTGGGACAGAGCCAGCTGGGCATATCATGGACTCCTGGAAACAGTGGAACCTGATCTGCCTCTCTCAACTGTCTGTGGAGGATTCTGAAGATGTTTGGATATTCGCCGTTTTGGTGTCGGGATTCCTGCTGTTTGGCCTGAACGTTACCTGGCTTACCGGAAAATTAATGAGCTTTCGAGAAATATTGGCTCAATCCCAGAGCTCAGGGATGGAATGCATCGCGCTGTGAGCGCACAAACTCATATAGTTGTCGAGATGAGTCGTACGCTTGGAACTCTGGCTGAGATTCAGGCTCTGGCACAGAAGGTGAATTCCATCAAGGAGAGAGTTGACGGATCAGCACGGATTGGGATAGATTAATTAAGCCATTATTGGATCTAGAGGGGTTGAAGACCAACAGAACTCTAAGGTAGAGAGGAAATTATCTCTGACTGTAGCCAAAACAATTCTTATGTGAATCTGATGCCCTTGGAGCCTGTGAGGCTGTGAAAATTCCCCCCTCAGAAGAAATGTGGAATGCTGCTGTCGCTATGGAAACCCTTTCTCCCTATCCCAGCCTGGGCGGGACTGTGACCAGTGAAGACCGTGGAGCCGTATCTAGGAGTCAATGTGCCCTCTAAACCCTTATCTCCCTCCCTTGTCCAAACGGAGGTGATGAGCGCTGCTCCATGCGGCTGCACGCACTGAAGTGAGGAGAGTCCCAACCCTACCTCCTCGCCTAGTGGACACTTATGTTGTGTAATGTCCAAAGTCTGTGTGCATATCTGTCTGAGGTGTTTTTTTGCATAGCAAAGCTACCCTCTGTTGAGGGTAACTCTGAAGTGCCTTTTTTACCTCCCCAGACTCTATCCTCATATAAACCCTCTTGATCTATTACGGTAGCGCGACTCGGGTTGCGAATGACCACAGTGTCCTGGGTCTCCCTTAAGGCCTCCTCACAGTTGGACGTGCCCGGAAAACCTCACCAGTAAGGCATCCTGACCAGATGCCCGAGCCATTTCAACTGGCTCCTCTTGATGTGGAGGAGCAGCGGGTCTACTCTGAGCCCCTCCCGGATGACCGAGCTTCTCACCCTATCTCTAAGGGAGAGCCCAGCCACTCTGCAGAGAAAACTCATTTCGACTGCTTGTGTCCGCAGTCTCTTTCTTTCGGTCACTAAGCTCAAGACCACAGGTGAATCGAGAGCTTTGCCTTCTGACTCAGCCCTCTCTTCACCATGACAGACCGGTACAACGCCCGCATCACTGCAGATGCAGCACTAATCCGACTATTGATCTTTCGCTTCAGTTTTCCCTCACTCGTGAACAAGACCCCAAGATACTTAAACTCCTCCAGTTGTTGCAGGACCACATCCCTGACCCAGAGAAGGCATTCTACCCTTTTCCGAATCAAGACCATGGTCTCCGATTTAGAGGAGCTGATTCTCATCCAGCTGCTTCACACTCGTCTGCAAACCGCTCCAGCGAAAGCCGGAGATCACGTTCTGATGAAGCCAGCGGGACCACATCATCTGCAAAAAGCAGAGACCCGATCCTCAGGCCACCAAAACGTTGTTTCTTACTTTTCCCAAATAAATGCATGTCTATTGGAGTACAAGGACAAGTTTGAATTCCTTCAAATAAATCAGCACATCACCGAGCAATCATCACTACCAATAAAATCAGATGATTTCAAAATTGATTTTTAACTCTGTTCACTCTGTAAAATGGAGATTAAAAAGCCTAATGAAGTTCAAATTTGCATTTATGCAGTAAAGAAAGACATGAATAAATTAATAGGGCTGCTATTTGGCCTCTCCGTCTCAGGAGTGATGAGTAATACAGAATGAAGTGAAACATTCATGCCTCTTGGTAAAATTAACTGTGCAGAAGGGGGACTGACCTCTAAAGATGATTGTTTGGAGTGAAAGGGAGCAGTCATGCCTGTTGATGAAGCTGATAGTGAAAGATGTGAACAGATGACCAATTTTATTTCTCATTACCTGTTTGATTATTCAGCCGGTGCTATTTAGATTTAAATTATTCCCAAATTACTGTGGGATCTGTGTAAATTCCACCGGACCTGAACAGCTCGCTCTCGGGATGAATTATTATTCGTCCACAAGTTAATTCAGTTTTTTTCCGGCCAGCTGGAGGTACAGATGTAAATATTAGCAAACGAAGAAAAGAAAATGGTTGAAGAGACACAGATTTTACATGTAGATGATACACCAAGAACTTCTGAAAGATCCATCATTTAGTGAAAGCCGGTTATTCTTTTCTCTGGTTCGTCAGGATAAAAAAACCCCACCCTAATCTGATGAAATAATATAGAATAAAATGCATATTTCTGTCAAAATTATCTTCCTCGTACATCTTCAAAGAGAGGAATTCCAACATTTTAAGGTTATTTGCCTCCTTCTGATGAATATCTGCTCAAAACCGAAGTTGTAAATATTAAAAAGCCTTTAAAATCTGACTTCTTTCAGCAGTTGCCAAGTTTTATTAAAATCCATCTGTTTGCTGGACAGGGATTTAGGAGATGTCACTGTGCAATAAGATAGAAACAGGCTATATAAAACTCTGAGTACATTTCACCAAAGAAGGAGCGCTTTCCCTTTTTGCTTCTTAATAAAAACAAATATTATCTTGATTATTAACAGAGTGCAAGCCTCAAATTGACAGGAAATTAAAGAAATGGTGATATAATTTATAACATTTGTGTCATTCATTCCTTTGGCTGACCTGAAATGCCAAAATGAATTTCTTGCCTGAGAGCATTCATCATTCCCTCGATGTTTCCCTGAATGTTAGAAAACTGAGCCAAACAAGCGCTCGCTGACAAAATGTAAAGACATGGAGATAATGCATGGATGAATCCAGCTTGTCAAGACTTTATGAGGACCGCTTTTGTTGGTAGCGTTTAAGGTTTATGTAAAAAAGATATTTATGTTTAAAATGTTTGTTAACTGGTGTTAATAAACAGGTATAAGTAAAATTACAATTACTGTGGTCATCTATGGTAATGACCTTTGAGTACAGATACAAGCGGCTGAAATGAGTTTTCTCCACTGACTGACTGCGCTCTCCCTTAGAGATAGGGTGAGAAGCTCTGCCATCCGAGAGGGGCTCGAAGTAGATCCGCTGCTCCTCCACATCGAGAGGAGCCAGTTGAGGTGGCTCAGGTATCTAGTTAGGATGCCTCCAGGACACCTCCCTAAGGAGGTTTTCAGGCCTCGTCCAACTGGGAAGAGACACGAAGGAAGACCCAGGGCACGCTGGAGGGACTATTTTTCCTGCCTGGCCCGGAAACGCCTTGGGATTTCCCCAGAGGAGCTGGCCCAAGAGGCTGGAGAGAGGGAAGTCTAGACTCGAATGGTAGCATAGCCAGAAACAAATTTTCAGATGGGCCTAATAGAAAGTGGGTGGGCCCAATAAATGTACTGAAAAAAAGTATGAGGATATTGCACTTTTGCTATATATACATACATATATATATATATATATATATATATATATATATATATATATATATATATATATATATATATATATAGTGGCAAGGTGTAAGATGCTGGCAGGGAACGCATACATGGAACGCCAAATCCAAGTGGCTGGCATCATGTACAGAAACATCTGTGCAGAATATGGACTGGAGGCCTCAAAGTCAAAGTGGGTAACACCCCCTGAGGTGGTTGAGAACGAGAGAGTCAAGCTCCCGTGGGACTTCCAGATCCAGGCTGATAATATGGTGATGGAGAACTAACCAGACAGGGTGGTGGTAGACAAACAACAGAGGACAGCCGTTGTGGTTGATGTGGCAATACCAAGTGATGCAACATCAGGACAACGGAGCACAAGAAACTAGAGAAGTATCAGGGCCTCAAAGAAGAACCTGGGAGCCTGGAGGGTGAAGACATTGGTGGTGCCCGTGGTCATCAGGGTACTCAGGGCAGTAACCCCCAAACTGGAAGAGTGACTAAAGCAGATCCCAGTTAGAACATCAGACATCTCAGTTCTAGAAACAGCTAAGATACTCATGGACGTAATTTTCACTTTAGAAGTGGGGGTGACACGGGGGGTGGGGGGGGGGGGGATCTTTAGAGTATGCTCTAATGGGAAACAGGATTCAAAACAAACGGTTGTTTTCTGCTTGGTCCTAGAGCTCAACCAGTGTCAATTTAATATAGCGTAATGTTGTTTTTGGATGGTAAAAAGTGCAGGGGTCAAAACTTGACTTTTGAAAAAGTGGGGGGAACATGTCTCCCCCCCCCCCCCCCCAAAATTACGTCCATGAAGATACTGCAGAACCCTCAAGCTCCTAGGCCTCTGGTAGAGGGCCCGAGCTTGGGGATGAGACCACCCGCGGAGGGTGAGATGGGAGGTATTTTATATTTATATATAAACTTGGCTGTAAATTTTACGAGTGAGAATGAAGCTTCAAAGCTCTGGTGTTTGGTTTCTTTCTTCTTTTACTTTATGTGTTTTTATATTTCCTCTGTGTTGAACAAATGTGGGCGTCGCCGTATATTTGTTCTGACGAGAGCTGCTTCCTATCTTAGCCATGACACTCCAAAAGATTTCAAATCCCAGGAGTCTTTGTCTGCTAAGAAAACAAATACATTAAACGTGGTGTTCCTGCCTCATCACACACACACACAAGCATAAATGAATTAAAGTGATATCTACCCGTGATCTTTGTTTTCTTCAAGGTTGCTGGAAAATGTCAAAAACATTCATTTTGATCAGAGGAGGAGGTTAGTTTGTGGCACGAGGGTTAAAGAAAGGAAGAAAATATTTAGAGGGAACAAACAAAGTGCTGCCCTTAGTGGTGACGACCCACATCCTCATTTCTACTGACATTTTCTGCAATGTGTAGAAAAAAGGCAGCTGGTGGATTCAGAAAACTAATAAACTTATGTGGACATTTCTGTAGCCCAAGCGGATGCCCTTTGGATAATTCACCTGGCTTGTGCTTTTACATTTAGAAGATATTGCAAAGATAAATGCTTGGCAAGAAAGAACACAAGGCTTTTAAACTAATGTGAAGAAGAAGAGGCACTGCATATATGGTGTTTATGTTTTTATTGCAGAAATATAGTTTTAATTTTAAACTTGCTGATGTAAATCAGACTTTATTTTTACTATCGGTTAGCAAATGAATCCAAACAAGTATCTGCTGGGTTTTATAAAACAAAACAAACAGTAATTCCCCTTATGCGGTGTTGAAGAAGCCATAGAAAATGACAAATGTCAAATGAGACCCAAACTGACCGATTCAACAGAAAATCTTTTCATTAAGGTTCCTAATTAAGCAAATAGAACATGATCTGCTGCTGTAATGAGGCTGTGCAAACCTGCCTGCATAAAGCTGAATAATATTCCTATTTTCCTGCAGCTGTTTGCATTAATTTGCCACTAAGACATCACTAAGAGTTATATGGTTAGCTTTAGTAATTCAGAACATTCAGCGGTGAAATTATATCTGATACTTTTTATAAACTCAAAACATGCTAAATAGCATCTGACCCAACACCTCTCAGTGTTGATACTGGTCAGATTCCACATACTGAACATTTTCCACATGTTGAACCCATATTGTGACAAACAGCCTCTGACTGGATGGAGCATAAGGATTAGTACTTTCATCAGAAGCCTGCCAAGTTCAGTCTCATTCACGTCTCCTGCCTCATCCTCTGTTTTTGGTTGTTGTTTGAAATACATTTTAGGTTTTAAAGATTCAGAAAACGGATCTTTTCATGTTTTTGTATTATTCATTAAAATGGTAAATTATCTGTATTTGTATAGCCCCTTCTTAGGGTTCTACAACCCCCCAAGGCACTTCACAACGCATGCATTCACTCATTCACAAACACATTCACACGCTGGTGAGGATGAGCTTCAATATAGCCACAGCTGCCCTGGGGAAAGAGGCGAGGCCTGCTGAACATTGGCGCCACCGGTTCCTCTGACCACCAGCAGCAGGTAAGGCAGGTTATGTGTCTTGCCCAAGGACACAACAGCATTATTCTCTGGTGGGAGCCAGGATCAAACCTGCAACCTCCCAATGACTGGACAGCCCGCTCTACCTCATTTTGGATGAAGAAACAAAATAAAAACAAACAAACTGAAAACAAAATGAAACTAACTTGTTTTGACATTTAGCGTAAAAAATAGACCTGAAGCATAATGACAACGTCCCGTCACGTCTGGGGCGCGCCCAAGTGTTTAAGGAATTCATCCACTATATTGGCAACTAATAGTTGCACAGTATGTTTCGCAGCCGTTTCACGACGTTTTCACGTACAGTGGAAAGAAGGGCCATCATAGAGCAGATGATGTAATGGATTTGATAAGAGCAATAAAGAAAAAAACATTTAAAGGGGTACTAAGTAGTTTTGCTGGATTTTAGCACCCCCTAGTGTCCGTTTGTAGAAGTGAAACTATCTCCTCACTGTGCGTTCGTCTTTTTAACACCTAATCTGCCAGCCGAAAAGTCTTCCAGCATTCCTAAGTGTCTAGAGAAGCGATTCATCGCTAAATTAAACTAATCAGCTGGGTTCATCATCTAAAACATGCAGGAAACATGCTGTAGTCAGACAACAGCGTCTGGCGCCTCGGCTCAATTTTTCCCAGCAGACAGGACCGGTGTTCCGACTACGCGTGCTACCCGTCAATTTGTGCTACTTTTGGGAAATTCGCAGACTGACTACTACATTGTAGGCTGTTCACCTGAACTCTGGAAGTTGTTATATTATTGCTTGTTGTATGTTTAACTTGACAGTTAGCTTGAAATGGCTTGTAGAATATTGTTATTATACTGTAAACAAGAATTGTCTCCCATTCGTGAAATCATGACAAACACGGTCTTTTTCCCTAAATAAATCAGCACAAACACTGTTTATTTTAGTGAATAATTGTACTACAGTTCCGTATTTTAATATATTATCACCTATTTAAAACAAACCGTGCTTAATAAGCATGTTACTATACTGTAAACTAGAGTGAAACAGTCATAACACGCTGCGGTAGGATAATTCAACGAATATTCAGGCAACAGGTGGTGATAGGGGCTGGGTGGCCTTTCATTAACCCTGTAAAGGGTCATTTTAGCACATATTGGCTCAAAAAATTGATTTAAGAAGGACCGCCGACGAAGGTGGTGAGCCTTCAGATGCACTGTCCAACCTGGGCCCCACGAACGCTAACAGTTTTGCCCGCTCTCTATCACGTGTCAGTGTTAGGGTTAGGGATGATATATGAAAAGTTTCAAAGTGTCTCTTTAAAGGGCAAGTCACCCCCAAATAAGCTTTTTTTGCTGATAAACTATATAAATGAGCGTCTGATCATGCTGTAGACACATGTAGTCAATAATTTGGCACTTTAGTGCATCTTAGTTAACATTTAAATACTCTATCTAAAACTGTCAGTGTTGTGCTCTCTTCAGGTAAAAACTCTGCACTGCATTCGAATTTAAATCTGCTATTGCTAATGGCTAAGAAGTATCATATGGCGCCAGCTGGTACCATATGATGTCACACTATCATTGTGAGCCTGTGTTTGTGTGTATTTGTTAGCAGCTGCGCCCTCTCGGTCTGCCAGGCAACAGCATTTGTTGCATTTTTCAAACAGGAAGTGGGAATGGAGTAAGATTCATGTAGGGGGTGACTTGCTCTTAAAGAACAGCAATTCAGGGCCACTGAGAAAACTAAAGAAAATTTAGGATTTAAACTAAAAAATCTAAAAAAAGTCTAAATATTATGTCCAAAAGTCAAGATTAAAATCTAAAATACACTTTTAAGAAAAAAGCTGAACTGCAGTTTTCAACCTGAAGCACTGTTTTTACACAGAACAAGGTCACAAGTTCGAGGCTCGGATGTGGCCTTTCTGTGTGGAGTTTGCATGCTAGTGAGTGAGTGAATGATTGAGTGAGTCAGTGAGTGAGTGAGTGAGTCTAAAGGAAGCTTAGGAAAATAGTTAATTAATATTATTATTTGACAAACCTCAAACACCTGATTCTTTTGACATACATATGATTATTTTAAACTCTTATTTTGAAGGAGTGTTATGGATGCCACTGCAAGAATAAGGAACTGTATCAAATGTCTTTGCTGTATTTTATTATTTAATGTAAAACTACTTGTAGAAAAATATGCAGGAAACTTGAATTAATGAACAATACAAACCATTATAAATATGATAAATAATGGTTTGTGTTCTTCACATGACCTCCTTTAGACTTTTTTCAGTAAACAACATTTTAACGATTTTCTGTCTACAGCTTAATTTTATTCTCACCATCGTCTCCGCTTTTGTTTCTTCTCAGCGAGCCTTATGTACTGTCATACTATTTTATTTCCCTGCAGATACATGAACACATTTGCACCTGCTCAAACATTTAAACAAAACATAAAATATATAGATTTGTAAACATGTGTTTTGATTTAAATCAATTAGTGATGCTTGATTATTTAGAACCCCAACTCTTTTGAAATAGAAACAGACTGGAACTAATACATCAAAGACTAGACTAAATGTGCATAAAATAAAGAAGTAAAATATTTTTTTTATATATGCATGGGTAAGATGTCACTTGGGGTTTTCAAACTTGAATATTTGACTCAAGAAGCAATTTTACAGATGCTTGACATGGGTTGTGACACCAGTGTCTCCACCCTTAAAAGGAACCCAGGTTACAAAACGTGGTTCATAAAGGATAATTGTTACTATCAGTTATATTAAAGTGGTGTAAAAAACCTTCTTGATGTCTTAATTTTTATAAAACTTATAAAAAATAGTTTAACTTGTAGGTCGCCATTGTTAGTTTAGCGTCATGAATGTCCTGTTTTTGACCTAAAGGTCATGCTCTGCTGCGTCTGCTTGAGTGGAGACATTAAGTCTCTGACACAGGCCTAATCTACATGAGATATTGGCCAAGGTCTTTCATGCCCTCTGCTCATCTGAACTGCTTCACCTCTTTAGAGCTTAAGACAAGACGAAGAACTCTCTTGATAAATAAATAATCAAACAACGTTTGTTATTACCAATAATAATGGGAGCCCAATGTTCAATCGATCTGTGAAATGACTGTTATTACTTGATATTATAATCCTGTGATCAGTAGTATTTTACGAGTAATTATAATCCTGGACATTTGCACTAGACACTGATGTCACAGTCACGCTAAAGTCACATGATCCATTTCCTTTTGTCTGATCCAATCAGAATCTTCATTTCTGACGCGAGGCGTGGTTTTCTGTTTTTAATCTACATGAGATATTGGCCAAGGCCTTTCATGCCCTCTGCCCTCGTTTGCATGTCAAATTCTGATTCACCTGTAAACCAAAATATGACAATTATAAAAACTATTCCATGCCACCTTTTCTTTAGTTCAAAGCGTTCTAGAGAAGTCTCGGACAGGCCATCCGGACTTCCTCCTCAGCCAAAAGAACTTCGACAAGCTGGATAAAATCTGTTGCAAGTTACACCTGACGCAACGGTTCCTTCAGAATAAAAGCTGAACCTCACGACCCCTTCAGGGTCTCGCTGACGCCAATGAACCTGTCGTGACCTGGAAGCATTCCAAGACTAGTTTGGTCGGCACCGCTGCTTTTCTACCGACTTCGGTTCCAAGGAGGGTCCAAGAGGACCTCGACATTCTGGATCTAAACAAGGCTTCCCCTGGGGTACGCAGACCAACAGATGGTGTCTCATGTGTGTTATAAATCTCCAACTAAAGTTTAGAGCGAAACTTTCACTCCCACTCAGAATTAACTGCTTCTCCGGATCCACTGGTTCTGATAGCAACATTCCACACACACACCATCATTCATCACGTCTCACTCCACCTTAGTCCATCAGTACACAGAGTGTTTAAAGTTAGTCTTGTTTAAATTGTGTAGAAATACATTTCTTAACTATAATAAACCTGACTCTCTTTCTTTCCTCGGAGTTAATAGTGTCAAGTAATCCCTGCAATAAAAAGTTCTGATCTTCAGGTTAAAATAATCAAAGATCCCTCAGATTGATATTTCATATTTCTATGGAATCTCACATTTTATGGTTCATAAGTAAGATGTAAACTACTCATCGTTACATTAGCGTCGCAATGCACTCTGGGTAGTGACATCACATGGTTGTACCTCGGTTGCACCGGCCGGCTTTGGGACCCTGTAGGGACTGTTTAGTGACATCAACATGTCATCTGTTCAGACTTTTCAGTTTGAAGCCGAGTGAAGCATTAATGATGACATCACTGACCATGTTTCACAAAACGAGCATCAACATGAAGAGCAAGAAGGGCGGGATGAAGCGAGAGCAGGACAAAACCGGTGGTGTGTGTGCGGCAAATGCGTCTCTGTGATAACTGAGAGGGAGAGTGTTTGTCGTCAAGAGCTCACATTTCTGTCGGCAGAAGTTAGCGGTAAGCTATCGTGTGATCAAACTTATTCAGTTATGAATGATTTAGGAGAATTTTAGCATCCAGAGCTGTCATGTGCTTTATAGATAATTAGGATGTTCAGTGAAACCACTTTAATCATTGTTGCAGATATTATATATCTGGAGAACACTGTATTGCTACATTTACTGCGTGTTTTACTGACGGGAGAGGTGAAAGTTCAGCTTCATTCATGACGAGTGGTGTGTCCGATGGTTCGATGAATGTGACAGAAGCGGCAGCTGCAGGAGCGGGTTGTCGGCTCAGGAGAGCGTCCAGCGTCTCTCGTCTCTCCGAGGGCGTTCAGACTCCTTGTGTGGGAAAATGGTCGGTAAAGCAATTAGTTTCCGCCTTCTCTTACACCCTGCCGCTCTGGTGAGCTCTGTAAGTAGTCACGGTCGACTATAAGCCTCAAGCGCATCAGGAGAAAAATGTTGCGAACACAGCCGCAGATCTTTGGGAAGTTGTGTCCGTCCACAGGCATTTTCCCACTACTTTCTCCTCTTCTTGCCAGTGGGAAAGCTGAGTAAACTCACATCACTCCCCTTGTTGCCCTCTGACTGGAAATCACATCCAAAAGCAGCACAATGCTACATTTTACTTAATTATTAATACGGTGAGCGCGTAAACAAACACTAGCGTCAATAGCTTTTCTTCCAAGAGCAACCAATATACATCATCACCCCCACAGTGCATAGTGTGCGGAAAACATGGCGTCCTACGTTTGTCCAAAAATGTACTAAATAGTATAGATTTATAAATAAACAGCAATATTTTGTTTGTTTCTAATAACATAGTTTGGTACAACAGAAAACTTGTGGCTTATTAGGGCATCCACGTCCTCATAGCAGGAGTTCCTTTCAAGGGTAAAACCAGAGGCGTCATGAAAAAGTTCCACAGATCAATAAACCGAACTAAATCTCCACAACTAAAATACACACAACTTAAAGTTAAATTTGATGAAAACACACTCGCTGATTTAAAGAAGTGAAATAATTTGTTTTTCTCTTGAACTGGAAGAACAGATGTTGTCTTTATTTTTACAGGAACAGTTCATAATGAAGACGAGACAGAAGACAACGCGACACGAGTGTCTGGTCACATCTGAGATGTGCTTGTTGTGACTGCACCATCGTTT
Source organism: Nothobranchius furzeri (assembly GCF_043380555.1). NCBI lineage: Eukaryota > Metazoa > Chordata > Actinopteri > Cyprinodontiformes > Nothobranchiidae > Nothobranchius > Nothobranchius furzeri. The sequence goes on along the minus strand of NC_091745.1, from coordinate 5,827,380 downwards.
TCTCAAAATTCCCAAAGGCTCAGTGATTCCCAGTGTTGTTGGCCCTGCGGAGACTGTTGGTGAATGCAGACTTCACAAACAAGCTTTACCCGGTCTGACGGGGCTGGAACCGTTTCATCTTTACTCTCCATGTCTGTTGTTACGCTATGTTGGCACCATCCAAAAACCTTCCCACCTCAATGTGTAAAACTTTTCTGCTTGTTAACAATCAACAAGAAAGATTGGATAAGCCTTCCTGTGGATTGTTTGGGAAGTATTTATCAGTTTTCTGTGGGAAGAAAAGAATGCCTAGTTTAATTTGGATTTCCATCTAATTACCTGTTATGGGACAGGTGGGGTTATCCAGGGGCTTGTTGGTAAATAGGCTAAATGAAAATAAAAAAGGGAAAACTCTACTGGGACTCCTGCAAACTGGGCAGAGGACAGGTGGAGCTAGCTGTAAGACATCTTACTTTATTTTACTGTCTACATATGCAAGAGGGTTACATTCTTACAACTCTAAACAGTGTAGAGGATCTTTGCATCAGAACAACTAAAATATTTATTTAATTAAAGACATCACCTGCGTCTTTTCAAGAACATCTTTTGTTAAGACATGATGGAGCTGTATTCATTTTGGTCCAAATTCAAAAATAAGATTAAGCATGACCACAAGCAACATGACAAAGTCTGACATGCTGTGTTAGTAGTTCATGTTGTCAATGGTTCTCAGCTGCTATCACACCAAATTTTTGCTCAATATCTGCAAAAGTGCCTCAATCATGGCTAGGGATGCACCAATATGACATTTTGGGCCAGTACCAATATTACTATCGCTGTTATGTGCAATAACCAATATTTGCCTATACTGTTATACGGTGACATGCTGACATTTATGATTCTGACATCAACTAATTTTATATAGATTGAAAATTATACAAGCTGGATTTTTCAATGTCGTCCTTATATATATATATATATATATATATATATATATATATATATATATATATATATATATATATATATATATATATATATATATATATATATATATACATTTACATATCTATCTATCTATCTATCTATCTATCTATCTATCTATCTATCTATCTATCTATCTATCTATCTATATATATATAGATAGATAGATAGATAGATAGATAGATAGATATGCAAATGTATATATATATATACATTTACATATCTATCTATCTATCTATGCTTTCGTTCTTTTTTAAACACAGAAACAGTTTTGTTTACCTGTTTGTAGCTACGGTTTCGCCGACAGTTGCCGGCTTCTTCAGGCTGACGCTGATGGTGGCGCGTCACTTCCTTCTCCGTTTATCTGCGGGCAGCAGAGGACGTTGTCGCCCTCTACTGCCCGCTCTCCCCTCTCCGACGATGCAGTCCCATGCGTGGTCCAGCGTGTAAACTCCGTCGTCCCTGTTCATGGTCCCACATCCACGTCTCCTTATCTCGATTGCTTCCTTGATCCATCTTTTGTATTTTTGTTGTTCGGTGGTTATGATCCGTGTGCTGTCCCAGTCCATTATATGGTTTTCTCTTAAGCAGTGATCTGTTACAGCTGACTTTTTTATTGTACTTTCTGCTTCTTCTTTTGCTTCTCTTGTGTGTTTACGATTTGCCTCTTTCTCGCACTCCTTTCTGTGTTCTATTGTCCGTGTATTGAGTTGGCGTCCGGTTTCTCCTATGTATGTTTTATTGCATATTTTGCATGGGATTTCGTAGATGACTCCACATTTTTGTCCAGCTGATATTTTGTCTTTTGGGTGTACTAGTCTGTTTCTAACTGTTGTGTATGGCTTTGTTGGTGTGTTTATGTTGTGTTTTTTCATTGTTGCTCTTATTTTTTCCGTTATGCCTCTGATGTATGGTAGGGTTATCACTGGTTTTGGTTCTTGTCTTTCTGGGTTTCTGGTTCTTTTTTTGGGTTGTTCTTTGCTTTCTGTTTTTGTTTGTTGTTTTCCTTTGTTTATTGCCCATGTCGGGTATGCGCAGGTCTTTAAAGCGTGTTGTATGTTTGTCCTCTTGTTTACGGTCTCTCTCTTCTGTTACCATGTTTGCTCGGTGATATAATGTTCTGATTACTGACATTTTGTGTATGGTGGGGTGTTCTGATGTCCATAATAGATATTGGTCTGTGTGTGTTGGTTTCCTGTATGTGTTTATGTTTAGGGTCCCGTCGGTCTGCCTGGTGATTTTCATGTCCATAAATGCTATGCTGCCTTCTGTTTCTAACTGATAAGTGAATTTTATGTTGCCTGTGTCGTCAATATTGTTTAAGTGTTGTGTTAGTGTTCCTGTTTGACCTTTTGGTATGATTTCCAGTATGTCGTCTACGTAGCGTTTCCATAGTTTTATTTTGCAGTTTGGGGGGGCGGTGGCTATGGCTTTTTGTTCCAGGTCTTCCATGAAAAACTCGCACAGGGTGGCTGATAACGGGTTACCCATGGCAAAGCCTTCCAGTTGTTTGTATATTGTGTTGTCATATGTGAAGTAAGTGGAGTTAGCTACCAGTCCTATCAGCTGTGCTATGTCATCTTCTGTGAGGTTTGTTCTTTTGTGTAAAGTTTTTTCCTGTCTGATTCTGTTAATTACTATGTCTATGGTTTTTTGGGTTGGTGTTTTTGTGAACAGGGATGTGACGTCATGTGAGATGAGTATGTCGTTGTCTTTTGTAATCTTTCTTAGTTCTTTTGCCAATTATATACTATTTTTGCAGTGTTGGTCTGTGTTACCTAATAACAGGCTAATGATTTTGCTGATTGTATGTTGGTGTACCTATGCTGTCTACTATTGGTCTAAGTGGGGTGTTTTGTTTATGTATTTTTGGTGTTCCATATATTCTTGGTGTTATGTTTGCTGTGGGAATCCAGTGTTTGTACATTTTTTCTGTTATTTTGCCTTTTTCGTGCAGTGGCTTCAGTAATTTTTTCATGTTTTTCTTAATGTTTTCTGTTGGATCTTTTTTAAGTATTTCATATGTATTTTTGTCTTCTAGCATCTGTTTCATCTGTTGTTTATATTTTTCTCTGTCCATAACTACTGTGGTTCTTCCTTTATCTGCCGGTAGAATAATTATCTGTTCATTTTTGGATAAAGCTGTCATGGCTGATTGTTCTTCTTTTGTAATATTGCTGTGTTGAATTTGGCTGTTTTTTAATATCCCAACTACTTCATTTCTGAGTTCTGCTTTCTTTCCCTCATCTGTGATCTGTTGACATGCTAGTTCTGTTGCTACAATAAATTCATCATATGGTATTTCTTTTGGTGTGACTGCAAAGTTTAAACCTTTCTTTAATATGCTCTCTTCTGCTTCTGTTAGTTTGTATTGTGAAATGTTACATACCCATGAGTTTGGTGTGGAGTTGCCTTGTATTTCTCCCCTCTTTTTCTTGTTTATGAGTCTGTTTAACTTCTTTATGTGTCTTTCTTTCACTTTTATGAACTCTTGTTCCTGTTTTTCCATCATGTGTCCTTTAATTAGTTCCTCCATTTGTTTATCAAGTTTGTAATTCCTTTTCAAGTCCAGGTGTCCTCTTTCCAGTTCGTCCTCCACACGCCTCTGTTTGGTTATGACGTTCCTTATCCTCTCCTTGAGCAGTGCTCTCTGTGCTCTTTCTATTATATTTTGTGCTGTCTTGGTCCGGATCGATGTTTTCAGCTGTAGGCTTGTGGGTGTGATGTTTTCGTCCCGGCATCTTAAACAGAAGCGAAGGTGGTTTCTTAGACGTGCGCGTTTCTGGTGTAATCGTTCCAAACGGCGGAAGTCCTTCGTTCCTTGTTGTCCGTATTTCTCTTTGAACATCTTAGGTGTGTTCTTGCTGTGTCTTTGTAAATCCATGCTTTCGTTCTTTTTTAAACACAGAAACAGTTTTGTTTACCTGTTTGTAGCTACGGTTTCGCCGACAGCTGCCGGCTTCTTCAGGCTGACGCTGATGGTGGCGCGTCACTTCCTTCTCCGTTTATCTGCGTTTATCTATAGATAGATAGATAGATAGATAGATAGATAGATATGTAAATGTATATATATATATATATACATATATATATACCTCACCCTCAGAAAGAGATCCACAAATGGAAGGAAGATGGGAAAAATGTTGGTAGTTAATATCGGCCCAGTTTTGCTCTCAGACAGATACCGATGTATTAAAAAAGGACTAACATCGGACGACACCTATTCTTATGCTGATATACTGTATTGTGCATCCCTATTTATGGCCAGTCCTTTGCTAAGCTTTGCTGGATAAATGTCCATTGTCTTATTGTGTCTTGTGCATTTGTTCATGAGACAAACCAACACAGACATGAGCAAAAACATTATAGGTCGACTTTTGGTGGCAAGCAGTAAACACAGGCTTGATTGTGTTGCTTACAAATATAGACCATCTCCAATTTTATTCACAGCTTCTCATGAAATGTCTGAAAAATGTCCTACTAGACTGACTTTGAGTTGCAGCTTACGTGAATCTGATGAGTATAGATAAAGACTTTGAAGTGAAATCCCCCCACATGGTTACCCAGGTAACGATAGAAACCCCTCTGGATTCCTTGGACAGTGAGAGATGAGGAGAGCGGTCCTGAGTGGCTATGTGCTCATTAATCTCTCTGTAAAGATGCTGAAGGCAGGACTTGACGCGGCTGTCCGGCGGGTGCCCGTTGGCCTTGTGTCAGAATCTGAGAGCTGGTTGTGCAACCAGAGGTGCTTTTTTTTTTTTTTTCTCAGGCAGAGTGAAAACAGATCATCTGAGCAGTCAGTGAGCTCCCACAACGCTCAGCTGGTTGTTATGGCAGACTTGTTTCATTCCAGGAAGGTGCAAACCTTCACCTATTGGGGGAGTTGTCATCCTACCAACACGGGAGGAAGACAGCACTTTTGGCACGGTATCTCACACTCTCCACGTGAGCCCAGAGCAGCAGGAGGCTGATGAATGTAGAGGAAAAACATGCTCTCATTGTTATGTAAGTTGACTAAATTATAGCTGCTGTAGGAGCAGGAAATGGCTGATTCAAGCTGTGATTTTAAATATTCATTCGGTTTACGTGGATCTTGTAATATCTTGAAGGACTATTAAGCTTCTGAATGGCATGAGTTATCTGTGTCAGTATAGTTTCACAAACATTTATCAACAATCATGCACTTATGCAGAATTCAGCTCACTTTTTTAGTTTTGAAAGCTCCAAAACGTACCTTTGAAGGCAGCTGAGCAAAGCACAAAATAAATAATCGATCTAATGATTCATCCCCAGGGAAAGTAGTCAAGTGGGATTTAGATCCTCTGTATCTACGTATACACACGGTTGCTCCAGGATGTTTTTTGTTTTGACTTGTTGCAACAGGAATCCTCAAAAAGTCTTTGAAGTGATTCATTCTCTTTCGTCCCTGAAAGTATCTGTGGCAGCGATGTGGAGAACGGCAGAGAAGCTTCAGATTTCTGCAGCTTTAACGTGTAAACTCACAACCAAATATTAGAAAATATCAAGGCACACCACATCAACCAGAGCGAGAGAGCAGAATAGATGTGTGTGACCGAAGAGTCAGGTTGTTCAGGAGCAGAGAGGTGAGGGTCGGCCTGATGAGACAACAGACAGCAGCTGAGTCCCATTAACTCTCTATATTTGTCCCCATCCGTCTGCACAGTCGCGCCTTATTCCCACTGCCTCGCCATATGGTGGCTTCATCTTTCGCCGTATGAGCTTCATTTTATGAAAATAATCTTTTCCCGCTGTCCTCTTCTTTTTGTTCCTCTGCGATTGCAGAGTGCCTCAGCGGGGGAACATTCTGAAAACTTCACCATTGTGCTCGGACTCGCCTACCTCTGCAGGAGGAGCAGCCCCTTTGTTTCCCATTTTATTCTTCTGATTTGGTTTCAGAAGCGCGCTCTCATCCATTCCCCTCAGCCTGCCGGTAAATGAATGAATGTCTTGTGCTGTGGACTTCTAGCCTTGGGAAATAAAATGAGGGGAAAAAGAGCAAACGTGTAGAGGAAGAAAGCATTTCCTGAAACAACAAGCTCCGTTCTCGTGGGCCTCGTAGTGTCTTCCTGAGTTTGGGTAAGATTAGTGAGATGTTGGGTGGGGAGGAAAGGGAACTAAACAAAGTAAAGCAGAAAAAGTTACCTTACATGTGTGGAAAAAAAGATAAAATAATGAAGTTTCTGATTGGGCATGCTGTTGGAAAGTGACAGAATGATGCATATTTACAGACTGGAAATGTGAATTAGTTATGTTTCAATTGAATTAACAAAGTGACAGCTGTCTTCAACAACCAACAGGAAACACTTTACTTGTTATCAAAGCAATCTGACAATTGCAAATCCTTTCTTTACATCTCTTTAGTGATTTTTTGGAACACTTTGTGCAGAGATCTTACAAGTTGCAACTCTGTATTTTAACTCTGGACTGCGAAATCTTTTGTAAATGCAAAATCAACTCCTTCACTCATTTTACCTACTATAGGGAACATCCAAAACCCTACCTTCAGGGAGGAGGTTCAGGTCCTTACAGACTAGAACCTCACGCCACAAAAACAGCTTCTTCCCCTCCGCTGTAAGGCTCCCGAACAACTGATGAATGGCCAAAACACACACTAATGCCCCGGTCACCCACATTCCCATGCTCCTGATTGCTTTCTGGCTATGTTTCTTTTCTTATTATTTAATGTATCCTAATGGAAATACTGCCTGACCTGACTTTGACCTGAATGTATGTTTACACCTTGCCACCGAAATAAATTCCTAGTAGATGAGCCTCTCACCTACATGGCAATGATTCTGATTCTTAACCTCAGGGCGAGGTGCGTTTGGTTGCACTGTTATCTTGTAGCGAGAACGTCCCAGGCTTGAATCTCAGCTGCAGCCTTGCAGCGTGGCATGAGTATGTTCTCCACATGCATGCGTGGGTTTTCTCTGGAAACTCCAAATTCCCCCACAGATCTGAAACACTCGTGACAAATTAATCCGAGACTGAGACTGTCGCGAGACGTGAGTGAGTGGGTGTAGGACTGGATGTGTCTCTGTGATAGACCGGTGACCTGTCCAGAGTGTCCCCCACTTCTCACCCCACAGCTGCTGGAGATAAACACCAGCTCGCCACATCCCTACTGAAGAATAAACACTTCAGATAATGATGCGTGGATGGATTTAGGCTTTAATCTCTCTTAACTTTTTCTTGATGACTTTGTTTGGGTCATTATCTTGCTTTTCCTGACTGATACCCACCATTCCACCAAGAATTCCAATATAGCGAACCTTTCTAATGACCAGGACAATTCGGACGAGTTAGGGCAATCTACCGACATCTCAAGGCAGACACTTTAGGGGCCTGTGTTATAAAGCTGGATTAGCTTCAGGTTCAACCGAGGGATTTCGGGGATTTTAGTGATGTGAAGCTGGTTCACTTCCTAGAGGAGTGCATCACCATGGCAACTCACGCTGGAAAACAGACTGCTCCCAAGCACAACTGATCCTTGGGATGAAAATGTATCTGAATTAGTAAAAGCATCGCCTTCTCAACTGTCATTTGCATTTAGAAAATTGAAAATTAAAGAATGCAGAAGTTTGTGGGTGCTGAGAAAGAATTTTTGACAGAAGAGTTACTGATGCAAAGGATTAAATATTACGTTAATGGAAAACAAGTGGTAAATTGCCTGTCCATGCATAGCACCTTCTTAGGGTTCTACAACCCCCTCAAGGAGCTTCACAGCACAATCAGTCATTCACACGCTGGTGGGGATGAACTACAGTGTAGCCACAGCTGCCTGGACTTTAAGTTCGCTGAACTTACAGCCATTTTCCCTTTTTTTTCTCCATGTCTGATTCGATGATGTCACTTCAGTGATGCGCATTTGTAGTCCTGGACTTATTTTCACACAAAACCTAAAACAGAGTTCCCCCCGTTTGAAAATAAGCGTGTTCTTGGTATCAAAATATGGTAAATGGCCTGTATTTGATATAGCGCCTTCTAGAGTCCTGGAAGTCCTCAAGGAGCTTTACAACACAATCAGTCATTCACCCATTCACACACACATTCACACGCTATTTTAAATACATATTTAAAATTCATGGACATCACATGTGAAATCCATGGCACAAAACAAGGGGAATAAGAAAATACCGTTTTTAGCCCCGTTGACTTGCATTCATTTTTTCGTTCTTCTGGGGACCCATGATCTGGAGTTTGATGGGCGTGACTTGGGCTCCCTATAGTAAGCCCGTGCATGAGGCGCACATGCTGGACGTGCACACTCCTGAACAAAAACAACAGCTGAGTCAGTCCCATACCGGTGCAATTTACAGGTTTAGACTGTTCTACCCAATTCTAACAAATTAGACAAACAGTGGACTCTGATGTAGACACGCTAGAGGGCAGCCTAGAAAATGTTCCAACCATCAACAACTTTTTCCCCATAACTATTTTATTAGTTAGAATTATTAATTAGTATGATTAAAATGGCCCAAATTTACTTTGATGTGTGAAATAAATTCTAAAAGTATAAATAAAGTGATATTAGGGCAGATTTGGTGTGGTGATCCAAACCGCTCTCTTATGGGACATAGCTCAGACCTCCTGCCTCCTCATTCTCACTGACTCTGTCACGTTTGTGCATTACCAGCATTTTCTTGAATAGCGGATTTTCCACCTTCTCCACTTCTCCATTGTGTTTTCTCTCCATCTACATCGTGATAATAACGGTGCACGCTGGTGCACCGAGCAACTGGGAGCGGGGGCCTCATGATTTAACCATCCCCTGAAGGAAATTCAGATGAGCCACACAGTTAACGGGACAGTAGTTCACACTCCCAAAGTGCCTGACGGCTGCAGACCCGGGGAGTGCAGGTTGACAAATCGGCGATCTCCAGCTCTGCAGCTGTATTTTTCTTGTCGGCCTGTCTGAGAAAGGGTTTTGTCCTCGTGCACATGCACAGATCATCATTCTCATTCCTTGCTCCTGGAAAAACGGTTCAGAGTGCAAATGGTTTCTTTGTTGCTAATCTGCAGGGAATATCTACAAGAAAGTTCTACAGAAAGTAGCAAAGGATCCTCAGAAATGTCGCTAGGCGCTTAAAAAAAAGTCTTGGGGGGATGGGTTGAAAATTCATTAGGAACAACAACAAAGTCGCTGAGCTGGCAAAACTGCCTCTCGCTCTGCCTGGGCGTGAATGTGCATGACGTCATCACGCATTAAGCTGCCTCTGGAAGGCACCGGGGAAGCAGGCTTGTTGACCCTAACTTGCTCTTTTTCTGTGATTTTACAGGAACACAGAGGCAATCTCATTAAATATGCCAGCGATCATTCTACAGGGCCAGGGCATTGCAGGAGAATGGTTGTTAAACTTCCTCATGGTCCCTTTAAGTAATTTTTACTCTTTGGAAAATTTGTGATATGTTTGTAAACCTCGGACCCTTCCATTATTTAGGATTATTAAAGCATGCTGTGGAGCATGGAGGGTTTGCTTGTCAGATGTCAGCCGAAGGTGACGGGAAGGTTTAAAAAAAATTTTTTTTGGACCATTTTATGGATGATTGATTAGTTTAAGTAGAAATTAGTTTAAATTGAATTTATAAAACAGTACTCTATGATTTTGAGTTGTATTTTTGCAGGAAATAGATGGGAAATATTTTACAAGTACTCAGTACTATATTCTATTGTAAATATTTAGTTATTTGGACTGAAATCATTCAAGATGTACTTTAGCCTGCAGGTCCCATCCCCACCCACAGTGATGTCCTTGTTTTGTTTAACAGTTAAAGGCTCCATCATTTCCTGAACTGAGTGGGAGATAAGTATGTGTTAAGTACAGTCTAAAGATGTAATTTATTTATGAGGAAAAATGTCTGCTTCGAGTATTTTGATCACTTTTTAAAATCCATCCATTTTCTTCCCCTTATCTGGTGTCGGGTCACGGGGGCAGCAGCCTAAGCCGAGAGGCCCAGACTTCCCTATCCTCAGCTACTTGGTCCAGCTCCTCCGGGGGAATCCCAAGGTGTTTCCTGGCCAGGTGAGAGACATAGTCCCTCCACCGTGTCCTGAGTCTTCCCTTGGGTTTCCTCCCTGTTGGACGTGCCCGGAAAACCTCACCAGGGAGGCGTCCAGGAGGCATCCTTACCAGATGCCCGAGCCACCTCAACTGGCTCCTCTCAATGTGGAGGAGCAACAGGTCTACTCCAAGCCCCTCCTGGATGACCGAGCTTCTCACCCTACAGTATCTCTAAGGGAGAGAACAGCCACTCTGTGGAGAAAACTCATTTCGGCCACTTGTATCCGCGATCTCCTTCTTTTGGTCACTACCCAAAGCTCGTGACCATAGAAGGTAGGAACGTAGGTCGACCGGTAAATCAAGACCCCGAGATACTTAAACTCCTCCACTTGAGGCAGGACTTGGAGAAGGCGTTCTACTCTTTTCCAATTCAAGACCAAAGTCAGGATTTAGAGTGGGAGCTTTTTAAAATGTGACTTTGATATTATTTTTCAGTGTATGAAGGATAAAATGCGTCATTATCTAATGAACTGCTCACGTGGAATGTGATGTTTTTCATCCCACATGAAGACACACAAATTACACTTTCTAAAGTTTAGACTTGGTGATGCTGTAAAACCTTAGAGACACCTTATCATTAAAGTTTTGGTGTGAAACGTAACTATCATCAGCTGCAAAAAGGAAATAAGTAGCTTTGTTTCTCAATTTAACAAATACATTGAAAAACAATACCCTGCTACCATTACAGCTGCTAAGTACTTGGGAAATGCAGTGTTCAATATCATGACTTGAGGTTATACTTCTTTATTAGCTGAGTAGTACTGCACAAGGCTCCTTTTTCATTTTATGAAGTAATTATTCCATACTAGGTGCGAGTCTTCAGGTTTAATTAGATGCCATCCTCATTCCAGTAATCACAGGGTTTGTTTAATGCTGCACAACTGTGGGTTGTACCTAGGAGAACACCTTATTTGAGCAAATACATTCTGCATTAAATGTAAAGAACATTTATGGCATAAAAATGGTTTAGAAACTCCAGCCAGAAACCAAAGCAAATATAAAAAGTCTTGGTTTTTATTTCTAAAGATAGAGAAATACAGGAAAAACATGAATTCTCTCATTTTCATGACAATAAGATTTGTAAACATGATGGAGCGGACATCCAAGGTGCATCAATTTGATGCTTCATAAATGCCTGAGAAGTAAATACATATCTCACATCAGCAGGTCGCCTCCATCCCATGTACTCAAATCAAATGTAACTACTGCAGGCTGATGCAGTGTCTTTAACTTTCACGTGATCAATTCTTTAATCATACACCGACTTGAGCTGTTTGATGATGTGAGAGTTCACAGGCCATTAACATATTTCCAATCACATGGTGTGAATGTGACACAAGCCAGACTAATGGCTTTTATAGCTGCAGCTGTGTGACATTAGATGTGAGATTGACTACTTTCCCGTTGCTCCTGCAGCTCCTCTGCTCAGCTCTGCAAAGGAGGCTTGGCAATAAAATCACCTACACCTAAATTCATTCCTATATTTTATTGGCACAATTAGAGGTAGAGATTTGATTTACAAAGCAACAAGGAGTTCATCAGGAAGGCTTGTTCAATTAATTAAAATACTGTTTAAAAATGTTTACTATATCGTGGTACATCACAGGTGTCTCCATGAATGGGACTTTCTTTGTTTTTCTGTCATTTTCTGCGTAACGATTGTAAATAATTAATTATTTTATTCACTGTAATTAGCTTCTTGACTGGGCTCTTTTAAGAGAAATGGAATTCATGTCCTAATGGACTTACACACACACACACACACACACACACACACACACACACACACACACACACACACACACACACACACACACACACACACACACACACACACACACACACACACACACACACACACACATTGGTATTCATACCCTTGTGGGACTTGTCATTGACTTCCATTCATTTTTGGCAGAATTATGCTTAACCCATACACAAATCCTGACACTAACCGATGTTTTTTTCCTTAATCCTAACTAAAAGTTAATTCATATTCCCACAAGGTCAACAGGTCTCCACGTTGCAGAATAAATCCAATAAATTGTCTCATATCAGCTAAACTAATTTATTTACATTAATTGTGTGTGTGTGTGTGTGTGTGTGTGTGTGTGTACTGGTCTATACAACAAAGTGAGGACCATAACAAGTTTTTTTTACCTGAAAAATAAGGACATCAGTAGCAAAGTAAAGACATATTGCTGGTCCTCACTTTGGGACAATGCCACAGAGCTCTACTGGTTAGTTTTAGAGGTATGGTGTGAAATAAGTTTTAGTTAAGGTTAGGGTTAGGAGTAGACTGTTAGGGTTAGGCACAATCCAGTCACTAAGAGAGAGGGAGAGAGAGAGAGAGAGAGAGAGAGAGAGAGAGAGAGAGAGAGAGAGAGAGAGAGAGGGAGAGAGAGAGAGAGAGAGAGAGAGTGTGTGTGTGTGTGTGTGTGTGTGTGTGTGTGTGGTGATAAAAGTTATAAATGCTGTTATTTAATTATCTCTGTAAGTCCAGCCGAGGACTAGGTTTGCAAATTAACCTCTGGCTGGAAAACCTCTGTACAAAAAAACAGTTGCATTGCCCTTACATGTAACATTGTCTTCTGTGCTGTTCTTGCACAACAAACCCAAGTTAAACTAAACTAAACGCAGAAACACTGGTGATCCACTACTGTTTACACTAGCTGTTAGTGGAGCGTTCCTGGTGTGACATCATCAGCTGGTTTGGGCTCAGATCAGAAGCCATCTTCTGTTTTGAGAGCGCTATTTAAAAACACTGGAAATCCAAAAACCTTTTTCAGCTGAGATTTTAACTCTGGAGAAAAAAAGTCATAAAATCGTCAAAAGACACAAGCTGCTCTTGGACTAGCAGTTAGCTCATCGACCTTATTATACTGACCTGAGCTCATTCAGTAAGCAATCTAAGGTGAAACAGCTATCATTAACACACTTTACAAAGAAACATAAAAATAGCCTACAAATGGCTGCCTTTCCATGGCCTTTAACCACATCACTGCCATGATCAATTTCTTTACTTAAACTAATGAAAGATAATAATAAAAAAAAAAAATGCTGAAGCAGCCAAAACGATAAGGTGGCTTACATACATAAAAGCATGCTGCTTTGTTCATTTTACCTTCTGAATAAACTGATTTCAGTCACATCAGTGAAACAGTCAATTGTTTGTGTGTTGTGTGCTCCGTGACAAAATTTTTAGGATTCCTTTTGTTACGAGAATTTATTTATTTATGATGCTTCTTTATAACCATGTCCTTTTCGGTTTACCCTTAGCTTAGAGGAAGTTTGGCAACAACCCCTGTAAAAGTACATTTCCATCTTGTACATGACACTGGTTAGGTAAAAAATACAGGTCTCCGTAGAAACTACAAAAAGATGAAATCTTTGGAGGCTGTTAGTTGAACTCCACAGGAGGATATTTGTCTTCTGCACCAGAAGCAGACTCCTCTCAATTTTCCTTTCTATAATCAGATCACTCTTCATAATCAATATTTCCACTTTACAGTGTGACCATAAATAATTCTTGCCAATTTGGAAGTAATGTGGCAGGAAACGGCTGAAGCAAGTATCTTATCTGCTGGAGAAAATGTTCTCAGTTGGACCTGGGACATGAACCCCTCTGGTATCATTTCCTGTTCTTTTATTGTCTTGGTTTATGCAGGAGCCTGTCTTCCAGCACAGTGTTTTTCAGGAACAGTCCTATGATCTTTTCTCGTGTTTAGTCTGTGTGAAACGGAGCCCGTTGCATGTGATGCATTAGAATACCTAAGTTATGCCCATCAGGAAATCTTATTTCCTGGGTTTGCTGCTTTGTCGTGTAAATAGGATTCTATTAAACAGATTTCACCTTAGACACGGAAATGCTTTGGCTGAATAACATTACAGATTTATACGATGGCAGATTTCAGGTGTCATGTTTTTGTTGTTACAGACTTCAACCCTCTGGAGGCAGGCGTTGCAGATTTACAATGTTGAAACCTACCTACCTGGTTACTCCACATACGTGTTTCATGAGCATTTTTTAACTCAGAAGTACCCCTGAAGGACTTAGTTATTTGTCCTTTTATCAAAACTTATTTTGAGCCTGAGAGGGTTAAAAGCTTTTAATTCAAGTCTGAACAGCAAATAAAAGGGTTTTGTTTAATTTAATTGGCTGTTTATTATAAATAAAACATGGCTAATGCTAATAATACCCCAACTTCTGGCTTTGTTTCTTGTTTTGGTCTTTTTTTTTATTTCAGAAGAATCCTTTGGAGAATCCACACAAATGCTGAGAGTTGCAATCTTAGACATAAATGTAAGTTTCTAACAAACCATGTCTCTATATTCAAATTTAATGCAAGAGAACAAATTTCTAAATGTTTTAGTGACTAGGTTGCTTCCCATTGAGTTGCATATTTTAAAAGTGTGGTTCAATGAAAAAAACATTTTGTTGATTATTTTCTAATCATAATCAGTCTCTCTGGGTTTTTAATGCAGGCTGAACATGAAAATAGTCCTCTCCTGCATTAGCTTCTGATGGAACATAAATATTGAAACTCAAGGATTTGAAAAGCTTGACAGATCTACGTCAACCGTCACTTAACATTCATGGACTTACGATGGGAAACACTGTTGTTTTTTTAGTGTCTAGGAATCAGCAGAGAACATCTTGGCTTGAAAAGCTAACTGTTAGCATTAGCAAATACACCACACTGCAGAACTCCTCCAGGCTTGTGTTATGTGTTGGAGATAAAACATCTACATTGCAGAGCAAACTGAGTCAGTGGCAGAGTTGTGTTGCTGTTCTCCAATCTGAGGCGATATGTCCAAATATATAAAATATCAGGAAATAGGAGTCCAAATCTTGCTGTGTAAGCTCTCTTCGATGTGGCATTCTGCTAGTTCCTGAAACAGACACATCTGAGCTTTCTTTTCTCCCGAGTATGACTTGCAAGGCATTCAATCCTACACTGCAAATGTATTTATTAAAAATTTGTCCCACACATGGACATTCTTTTTGGGGGTGACAGGGGGGACAGGTCCCCCTCAGTTTTTCCAAAGTCAGTTTTTGTCCCCTGCAGCTTTTACCGTCCAAAAAACAATATTACTGTCATGTTCTGTGTCCCTTTGTTCCCCAGCCCCCTCCTGTTCCCACTTCAGGCTCTCCTCTTGTGTCCTCCTAGTCACTCCCTGGTTTTCCTAGTTGTCTTTAGATTAGTCCTCCTCACCCATCTGGTTATTAGTGGTTTGTATTTGCCCTCTGTCTTTTAGGTAAAGTTAAATCCATGTTTTATAGATGCCGTGTCTTCATTGAAACATGCGCTCGTCGGGACCCGGCCTCCTTGGATTTCGATAAGCTATCCCTCATGTTCAGTTTGGGTGGTAGTGCCCTGCGTAGGGCTGCGGACTATTTTGATGATTGTCCATTTCGATCCCAAACTCTCACAACCGGATTCATCTCCTTCCCCCCTGAACCAGTTGGCTCCGTTTCAGCACCTCTAATGGACCGACCACCACACAAGGACCCAGGGGAACCACCAGCTTCGCAGACACACCAACCCGAGGGTTCAGGACCGGTGGGTTGGGTCAGAGGGGCAGAGCTCCAGGGCAAGTCCCGATTCATCGGCACCCGGCTGGCAGTGTGTCCTCCGGGCTTTGGTCCTGGTTGTGGGAAACGTCTCCCGGCAGCTTCTCCAGGTCAGAGTTGCTGGCGAAATACAGTTCCTCCTGATGCCACCTCCAGTCTCCTGGTGGGTCAGGTCACCGAGGGATCTGTCGATTCGCTTCATGGTCTGCGCTCAGGACCTGGAGGTCGCACCGCACCCTGTTCCAGCGGTGGTCCCAGAGGTCGCACCGCATCCTGTTCCCGCGGTGGTCCCGGAGGACGCACACATTCTGTTCCCGCGGTGGTCCCGGAGGTCGCACCGCATCCGGTTCCAGCGGTGGTCCCAGAGGTCGCACCGCATCCTGTTCCAGCGGTGGTCCTGGAGGTCGCACTGCACCCTGTTCCAGCAGTGGTCCCGGAGGTTGCACTGCATCTGGTCCAGCCTGTCCAAGAGGCTCCGGTCCAGCCTGTCCAAGAGGCTCTGATCCAGCCTGTCCAAGAGGCTCTGCCTGCAGCGGCTCCGCCTCCAGTCAAGTCAGCACCACCCATCCAAGAGGCTCCAGCTACAGTGGCTACGCCTCCAGTCAAGTCAGCTCCGCCTGTCCAAGAGACTCCGCCCCCGGCACACCAGCCTGTCCAGGAGTTTTCGCCTGCAGCTGCGCCTAAAGCCAAGTTGTCGGCGCCAAGTTGTCACCTCCAGAGTCTTCATCTTCGTCCCAGCCTGCAGACTCCACGCCTTCGTCCCTTCAGCCTGCAGACTCCACGCCTTCGTCCCTTCAGCCTGCAGAGTCCACGCCTTCGTCCCTTCGGCCTGCAGAGTCCACGCCTTTGTCCCTTCGGCCTAGAGTCCACGCCTTCATCCCTTCGGCCTGCAGAGTCCACGCCTTTGTCCCTTCGGCCTAGAGTCCACGCCTTCATCCCTTCGGCCTGCAGAGTCCACGCCTTCGTCCCTTCAGCACCAGTTTCTCCTCCGCTCACACTCCTCACACCTGTCACCTGTTTCCCTGATTACCTCCCTCTGTGTTTAAAAGCCTTGTCTTGTCACTCAGTGTTTGTTGGTTCACTGCATTCGTCAGCATGTTTCTGTCCTCCTCGTATCTTCCTAGTCCGTGCTCATGAATGAGTTTCTGTTTGTTTTGGTTCATTCAGTAAGATTAAGTTTGGTTCGTTTTTTAGTGCTTTTGGACTTTGGCACATCCTCCTTTAAAATAAAGGATTTATTTCTGAAGACTTCTCCTGCCTTGAGTCATTCTGGGTTCTGCATTTTGGTTTCCACCTCCCTCATCCTGAGCGTGACAATTACGCTTTATTACATAGACACTGGTTGAGCACTAGGACCAAGCGGAAAACAACCACTTGTGCTGAAGCCTGTTTTCCATTGGAACCGTCCATAGGCTCATCTATTGGCGCTGCTAATACTTGCTAATGTGTGATTGGCTGTTCCTGCCACCTGTGTACTTGACAGTTCTGCATCCCTGACATTACATAAAAGATCCTCTGGGCTGTGGTTTTATTAGGGATGAGCCGGATACTCAAGTATCCGGTACAGATAAAGCATTTTTGACGAATATGAGCATGAAACGAGTAAAACTCGTAAATATCTGTAATCATGCTGAAGGAAAATCCTCATTGGGTAACTGACTGTCTTCACGCTCTGTGATTGGCCAGTCACATAGAGCACCCGCCCCTCCCTACACACAAAACTCTGCAGCCGGGAGCTCTCTCTGTGTGCTTGCTTCACTGTTGCTCACGTTTCTTCAGTATTTCCTAGGTTTTCTTCAGCTCGCCTCTTTTTCGGTTTAATATTTAAAGTTACTTTTTTCGTAACGTACGTGGTGAATTTGACAAGACAGAGCTAAAAAACGGCACGTGTTGCGTTGGTCACTGCCTCCGCTCTGCTCCTTTTTTTATTTCTCTCTCTCTCTCTCTCTCTCTCTCTCTCTCTCTCTCTCTGAATGTATTAACTCTTTGATGCATAATGGTCACTACAGTGGACAGGAACTTAAATTTGTTATTTATTTATTTTTGCTATTAAGCACAGCTGTTGAAGACTTTATTACATTTGAACCCCTCCATTTGTACTTCAGTAAGTCAAGCCAACATATTTCATGTTCAGATTGCACGCTGTCGCCTGAGGTGGACATGTAATAAATTATTTGTAAATTACATTTTACAAAAAATATGTAAATATGACATTTGTTTCGTTCACACCTAAAGATGAATGAAAAAAATTGTTAAAAAAATCATGGTTGAAGATTTCATAATTCATGCATCAAAGGGTTAATGCATGCACTTAAATATTAATGTTCTGATTTTATTGAAAAACTTGTTCTGTGGGGCGACGGTGGCACAGGAGTTAAGTGCTCGCCCCGTAATCGGAAGGTTGCAGGTTCGAGCCCCGCTCAGTCTGTCGCTGTCGTTGTGTCCTTGGGCAAGACACTCAACCCACGTTGCCTGCTGGTGGTGGTCGGAGGGACTGGTGGCGCCAGTGCTCGGCAGCCTCGCCTCTGTCAGTGCGCCCCAGGGCAGCTGTGGCTACATCGTAGCTCATCCCCACCAGCGTGTGAATGGGTGATTGACTGATTGTGTTGTAAAGCGCCTTGGGGGGTTCCAGGACTCTAGAAGGTGCTATATCAAATACAGACCATTTAATAGTTCCTTTACTATTGTGATCAAAAATATTTAATCTCAACTCTGAGGCTGCTCTGTAAATAGTTTTCAAATAAACAATACACATTGCAACTTCTGATCAATCCATATCAATATCAGACTTAAAATAATGTCTTGATGTAAACTACACCCACTTCTGGGTTAGGCCACGCCCACTCCGAGTACGGCTACAGATACAGATCATTTAGATGGTTTAACAGATACAGATATAGATAGTGGTGTACTCACTCATCCCTAGGTTTTATACATATATTTTGTATGCTTACTGTAAAGATCATCACTAATCCTCATTGGTTCTTCATTTAAAAAATTCTCATGTAGGAAAAATAACTTCAAATAAAAAATTTGAGCCAACAGATTACGTATCTGTTTAGAGAAAAAAGAGAGTTAGTCATCAAATAATCGTGTTCCTCCCACACATTATTCTTTGTGCATTATAATGTTAATATTATAGTTTATCTTTGTGTGTGTGTGTGTGTGTGTTCTGTATTTTTATTTTTCAACAATTTAAAGTAAACCTCAAATTTCATGACATTTATACCTTAACACAAATTGTAGAGGGTTGAATTTTTCTAGTAAAGATCCTGAAGCTGTGTGTTGATTTGAAGGGGCAGATTGGATGAATTGGTTTGAAATATGGCACAAAACTTCACATTAGGGTCTGGAGCCTCTAGAGGAATGAATATCCTGAAAGGGTTTCCTCAGATCTTTGTGATTATTATTCACGAATCACCAGTGACAAAGACAAGACCAGTTTGGTTAAAATGTCTCAGAAGATTCAACAACATTTAATGTTACTCGGTTATTTTACAGCTAGATTTTTCGGTTGTGGAACTGAATGTTTAAAAAAATGGTTTTAGCACGGCATTTCCTTTGTTTTTGGGAGTAACTTGCTGGTTTTTTATTACTTTGAGTACAAACAAATAAAATAAAGACTAATAAAGCAAAACATGTTGACCTCTGCAGAGAGAAGCCCTATGTTTGTGTGGCTGGATAAATGGTCAGCAGGTTTTTTGCAAGTTTGCTCCTGCAGGCCTGATGGCACACTGCTGAAGAGAGCAACAGTAATGTTCAATAAGACAACAGAAAAGCTATTTCCATATCCCCAGCTAGGGAATCAATCTTTAATGAAATGCACGGACTGATCCATCTTATGCTTGCATTTGTATAATGAGTCACTTCCATACGGTAACATTACTTCAGACTTGGCAGTAGGAAGCACGACTGAAGTGTTGGGAGGAAAGTCATTGTTTTAAACCACAAACTTTTCTCTAAGGCTGCATCCATTTTTCAGATTAACTGCCTTTGACAGTTGCTGTCAGACCAATGGCTAATCTGTGAGAGGTGGAGGGCCAGCCTATAGAGCATGCAACAGTTCAAATCAAATGGCGCCATCTTAGCAGGCAGTAGCCAGCAGCTGGGCTATTTGTTATTGTCAGAAAACTCAATCAAATGAGAAATATGGTAGATTCCTGTTGTGCCCCAGGATGCCAGAACAGATGCGGACAAGATAGGATTCCCCAAGATCCGGAACACCGCAAACGTTGGATCAATGCAATAAAACGCGCTAGCCTCCAGGCTAACATGAAGCTGTGGGAACCCGAGAGTAAAGGTTTTCGCTCATGCAGCGACCACTTCGTATCAGGTACTTAAACCAATATTTCCTCAACTTTGTATGGTGTTTATTTTAAATGCTTTTATTACGATTCTTAGTGGGCTTCCTAAACTTTTTTTCTTGGAGTTCAGTTTATACATTCAAACAGCACACCACTCTATTTAGACTTCTTACATGTAAATCTATGTTATTTGTGTTTTTAGCGATGCTCCGGAGTAGGACGAGGGAAAATTAACAAGGAAACTATAAATGTCAGGGTATCTCAAATCCGGTAAGAGGTCCACTCCGACAGCTTCTGGCGTTTTAAAAAGTATCCCAGGGGCACGGT
This sequence comes from Nothobranchius furzeri, assembly GCF_043380555.1. Lineage (NCBI taxonomy): Eukaryota > Metazoa > Chordata > Actinopteri > Cyprinodontiformes > Nothobranchiidae > Nothobranchius > Nothobranchius furzeri. The sequence continues at coordinate 5,807,128 of NC_091745.1, read as the reverse complement.
AAGGGTCGGAGATGTTCAGTCTATTTAATTTCTGACTATATAAAATGATTTATTTGGTTTTAAAGTGTGAAGTAAACTCCGACGGAGTAAAATCCAAGCCGATCCCGTTCATTTTTTACCTTTGTTGCCTGCCAGCATGGCTTCTACTCTCTGAGAGTCACTTGACGTCCGAAGCTCTATTGCACAGATGAGAAGGATAATTATGAAGTGAGGGCTGGACGTCATGGACCAAGCCTGTTTCAGTTCTGAATGGGGTGAACTTTAGATTTTTAAATGAAAAGAGCTGGTCAAACGAGTTGAGCGGCTGTATTAGGTTTCTTTTGCAAACACACTTTACTTTAGTCCATGCAGTTGCAAAAAATGTGGTTAACTCAAAAATAAATAAATAGGAGTGCAAATTGCTGAGCTTGCTTACTTCCTGCTCAGATCTCAGCTTTACCTCTGACTTTCTCAGAGACATTCCTCTGAGTGTAAAACCTGCAACACTAAATAAGGAGTGAGTGTTAAGGCTGATTCATACTGACACTGCTCCCACTGCTCCAGCATGTCAGATCTGTAGGATCGCCATGATGCAACGTCGTATGGGAGATCCAACAGTGTTGGATAGTGATGGAACGTTGGTTGGAGTCGAGCTCTATTTTCCAAACATCCGACGGCGGCGTTGTATGCTGGACGTCTGTTATTGGTCAGCTAAACAACCCAACGTCATTTCCGGCACAACGTAGCTTCTCTTAAAAAATGTAAACAGCGCAAGTGTTGACACAGTCCTGAAGGCATGGAGCAGATGGAGCAGAGTTGTTGTTCTTCTAGCTCAAGCAGCTCCTGCTCAATAAGAATTCGCTCTGTGTCTGTGTCGTCCATCTTTTTGCGTCGCAAATAGTAAATAGTAGTAGGGCAGACACGTCACTACAAGAGTATGCACACCTGCATAGGAGTGCGCCCTCTGTTGTTTTGGCAGAGAATTTCTTCAAAACTCAGGCCAATAAGTTAGCAATGCGCCTCCTGCTGTCCTGGAGGAGAATTTCTTTGCAACAGGTCGGGCTGCAGCGGGGGGAGTGGGGGTGGGGTGGGGGTGCGCGCAAATGTGCCTTTGCTTAAAGCCGGGTGTACACTGTGCGACTTTTTCACTTTTTTGAGACGATTTTCCACTCGTGCTATCATCTCTATCTTGTCCACAACGACACGAAGCATGACTCGATTCTATTCTAACCTTTGGAATCACTGGCGTTGTTGCCTGTATGTTTGACTGATCTTGTCGGTTTATATTGCTATTGGTTGTAATTTTATTGTTATTCACTTGCTTTATTGTTCCTAATGTGTTTTATTTTCTTGCTATTTTTTAAACAGTTTTTAATCCTCTACTCTTTATTTTTAATGAATTTATCTATTTTTACTGTTCACTGTTCTATCCTTCCCATTATGGACCTTAAAGGCCCGGAATAAAGTTTGATGATGATGATGTGATGATGATGATGATATAATTGTTACACAGAAACACACATGAAAACATTTTGGAAGAGCAAGAGGTAAGAGTTTAGCATTACAGGACCAGACTTGGAAGTGGCAAACATTAGCTCATCCTCAAACTACGGTAGACTGTAATAACACTCCAATGAATTCATCATTAAGCATTCGTTTATGTGTTAGTAGCATGAAAAAGAGTACAGAGACCTGTGGCCAAAGCTGCATAACGATGACTCATGTAGAAAACCAAATGAAGCTGAAACCATCTAGTCTCTTTCTCACCTCTGGTGGGATGAGTGATGCGGCCCAAGCACCTCTACTACTGTCAACAAGACAGAGCAGGTTGGAAATTTCAGCTATTTTTCTAAAAATATAGAAATAAAACTAAATTATATCAAAGGAGACAAAACAATATTTTGACTCTACATTGTCAGAAATGTGAATGCCTGTTCCTAAATGGCTGACGCAGCTGTTTTTACAGCGGTAATGAGGAATTCACCACATAATCCAGAATTAGTGTGGCACTGCAATAAATGACTGTGCTGCTGCTAAAAATATAACTCAGGTTCATGTGGCTGTTTAACAAACAGAATCACTATCGATTGAGGTTGCTGAAACAAGCTCATGAGATCAGATGCGGATGAAGTGAGTTAATCAAAGGAGCGAGTTGGAGACAGAACATCCATTGTATTGATGTTCCATAAGTAAGAGGCATATATTTTACCTTTAGACAGGGCCCCTGGTTATGGAGCTTTTTAATTTCAGAACATTATTATAGCTCAGTTAAGTACAATTTTGCTGGTAATGGCAGTTATGATTGGTTGTGTTGTATCTCGTGGTCACTTTGCATTTGTTTGTGCGTTCATGAACGACAGAAACTGACCCTCCTCAGTACCTGTAGGTAGAGAATAAGTGAGAATTGATACGTTTTTATCGATGTCAATGCCATTTTTGATTCTGTCCATCAACGCAATTCCCGAGTAGTTCAATAGGTGGCAAGTATAATTGCACAAGGTCTCCTACATTATAACAGTCAGTTTGTTTATAATAAATAATCAGTTGTACCTGGTATCATTTGGAAAGATGTTTCCAAAAAGAAGAGTCATCTTCTTAAGTGAAGTGTTGCTGTAGCTTTTGCAAAATGGGAAAAATCTCCCTGCAGGTGAGGCACTTTTGTTGCTGCAGGTGTGTATAATGGAAATGACACTAACATGATAGGCATTGTTAGCTGATCAGTTACGTGCAGTATCAACAGGAGAGGTTGTGCAAACGTCACCGCTGCTGCTGCACTGAAATTCACTGGTCCAGAGCAGGTCAAAACATGAATATACAACACTAATAAGTCATCGCGTATTTTGTGCACAGATGCTTTTGCATACTTGTAGTGTTTTCTCTCTTTGATGAAAGTTGTCCTGTTGTCATCCTTTCTCGTAAAGTATAACCAAACTTTTGAGCATTTGTGCTGCTTAGACGCCATGCTTCCTCTTGAGTAAATGCGTAATCTACGCAACGTAGCTTGTGTAAACTACGCAAAGTGCATGGTGATGCCATTTGCACCGACTGGAATTGATAAGGGAATCATTTGTAAAAATGGCAAACGATTCCTATGAACTGAAACAGGGAAGCGGTTTTCAACAAGAACTGGTTTTTGATTCCCAACCCTAGTGGCAAAGTTTAAAAATATCTTAAAAAAAAGATTTCATGTTTATTTGTTTTACTTCATCATCATGACTTCAGTCAATTAATCAGTTAATTAAATTTTATGTATTTAGTGCCTTCCACCAACCTTGACAGCAGTAGCTCAGGAGGTCCAGTAATCGAAAGGTTACAGATTCAATCCTAGCTCCAATCAGAGAATTCTGCTGGTGTGTCCTTGAGCAAGACACGTAACCCCCCTTGCTGGTGGTGGTCGGAGAGACCAGTGGCTCCAGTGTTCAGCAGCCTCGCCTCTGTCAGTGTGCCCCAGGGCAGCTGTGGCTACATTGTAGCGCATCACCACCAGAGTGTGAATGTATGTGTAAATGAGTGAACAACTGATTGTGTTGTAAAGCACCTTGGGGGGTTGTAGAACCCTGTTATGGCCACCAGCCTAGCCTCTTCATGTGCAGGAGCCAGGATCACCCAGCCCCGGTGATCAGCCCGACACCGCCCCTCCTCCTCTCTTCCAGGCTGCTGAGGAGCACAGCTGAGATGAATTCCCTCTGACGACCGACACCTGGGATAAAAAGGCTGTGCCTTCAGCAGTCTGGGACACAAGCATCTGGCTGCAGACATCAGATGGCGTCTTCTTTGCCGTTGCCAGAAATGACGTAACTGGAAAAACAAGACATCGCATTGCAGGAAGTAGTTTGGATTTGATGAGAAAAACCATACCGTGTGGTGGGTCATTTTCTTAACCAGAAGTCATTACTTTCACAGGAAGTAGTTATTTTTAACAAAACTTACCAGAAAAAGCATTTTTTAATTTTGGATTTTTTTTCTCTTCAAATTTGGACTGGCGGACTTTTAAATAATGTTGTTACCTAAGTTACATGAAAATTGAATAGTAAATCCCTTTGTCCCTCAGACGGGGAATTTTTATGACAGTAGCATATATATATATATATATATATATATATATATATATATATATATATATATATATATATATATATATATATATAATTAAAACAATAAAAGGCTGTATAGTGAATAGAAAAACATATGGAAAAAATGAGAACACATTAAACTAAGACTTTTTAAGATGTGCAACCAAAATATTACTTTCTAAACATTCAGTTTTATTGTTAAGCCCAAGATGAACTTTTGACTTACACCAATTGCTAAAGTACATGACTCCCAGAAGCAGTGAAAAACAGTTCAGCAACGCTCCTCTCTCACCAGCAACAAAAATGTGTTACAAAATATCCATAACACTATCCTATAAGTGTATCATAGCAGCTCATTGCAACAGAATTTAACTACTACCGCTGATAACTATTTAGCTAGTTAGTATTTCTGTATTACTTTGAGTGAAAGACAATAAAACAAAAGAAACACTTGATTTCACAACCATTTTATTTTGGGTAGAAATGAATTTGCTGAAGCATGGCTTTCTCAGCTGCATATCGATTCATCCCCTCCCATTTTTCCAACACTTTGATTGTCACCTGAAAAACATGCACACAAAGATTAATTCATACACTGTCAAATGTTTTCGAAAGCCGTACATATTCAAAAAGCCATACAAGGTTGTAATACATGCTGAGTTTCATTTCTGCTATTTCAGAATGTTTGTTCATGGACAGTTACATTTTCTATTCATACATTTCTGAAGCAAAATCAATTCCTTTTTTAGTTTTCATTTGCTATTGCGTACTTTTTTCAGTCATTTAAACACAATAACTTAAAAATATTTAGAGATATTGAAATCTAAGCTTGTCCAGAAATTTCTTTTTTTGGGGGGGGGGGGGGGGGGGGGGGGGGGGGGGACAGGACCAGTTCCAGTGTGGGCCAGATGCTGAAAAATAAATGCATAAATCTGTCTTTTTTGAAGTTTCACAAATCAGAAACTATGTTTTTTTGCATTCTGCTACGAGGCTAGAATAATCTAGAACAGGTCTGAAGAGTGTATGTGTTGTTGTTTTTGAGCTAGAGTAGATTAAAAATAGTCAGAGTAGAGAAAACTTGGGTGTATTCGCCCTTTAGCCATTTCCCTGATCGGAAGCTAACTTCAGCCTCGTATAAAAACTAGTGATTGACACCACTTACAAATTTCTGAAAATCTGAGCTTTTTAATAAAAAGGGTATTAATAATGTTTCAGTCAAGTCAGTATTAGAAATTGTGGTCTTTATATCATATCTAAATTATATATAAAGTTAATATTATTACTTTAACTGTTTTAACAAAAAGGGAGACCAGAAAAATCAAATGCCGTAAATCCTCTAATACAGGCCCGGGCCTGTATTTGACTCAAGCTCATCAAGCTCCAGGCCTTTATTGGAAGGAGGGGCAGTATTAGAGGCAGGCCTCTATTTCTATTTTAGTAAAATGAACTAATGGTTCGCTGGAGTTTTTGACAATTAAAATTGCGCCCACATTTTCAAAGTTAAACACATTTCTTTTAACAACAGTAGTTTCTGCTTCAGCCCTCTCCCCCCTCCCCCTGCGCAGCGGCCACAAACTCACTGATGCGCCTGCAGCCTCTCGGAGTTCCTGCTGCTCTAAACATTAAAATAATTATTTCATTTTCTGTTCCTCACTTCTGATGACCTTCAATGGTGTCTGTTTGTTGCGACCACCAGGTACAAAAACTAACTTGTTTTTATTTGACTATTTTTCTGTCTTGCCTGTTTATTATCTTCCTGCATCTCCTCTCAATCCTAAAGAAAAACTGCTACCTGGGTTCATATATATTCACCTTATGAGTTACCTTTGAACTGCAGTTCTAAAAGATCTACCGACCGCAAAAACAGCGGAGTGCTCGCTGCTTGCCGGCTGCATCAGTGATCAGTGCGTCGGAGGACAAGGTGATGCGCCCCGCTCCACAGCATGCAGCGAAACGCATCAGGCGCAAATAAAAGACAGAAAACATCAAAGGAAATGAACCGACATGAACGATCGCGTGTTAAATAATTTGGCAACACCTGATTGTTACTGTGGCCGTGCTCAGGAGGCAGATTACCGACCGCAAAAACAACGGAGTGCTCGCTGCTTGCCGGCCGCATCAGTGATCAGTGCGTCAGAGGACAAGGTGATGTGCCCCGCTCCACAGCAGCGAAACACATCAGGCGCAAATAAAAGACAGAAAACATCAAAGGAAATGAACCGACATGAACGATCGCGTGTCAGTACCGATGCTCTGGCAGAGCGTGTTGCCCCCCCGAGTGCAGGAGCTTGTCAGCTGCTAACAGCAGGCTGCTGTCTTTTCCGAGGGCTGCATCTTGCCGGTCATTATCACGTGACAGTGACTAGTCGACGACAGGCATAAAAAGTCACTATAGTGAAGTCGACTAGTTCATACAACCCCTACTGCTCCCCAGTGTTCTGCAGCGCACGTTCTCTTTGAACTTGATATCAAATTTTCGCCTCCTCTTCGTCTCCGCACGGTTAAAGTTACCCTCGCGGTCTATCACTGGCAAATCAAAAGTGAGACGATGACACAACCGCCCCCGTACTTGCTTGTTACCACATTCCACCCGACCACAATAAGAGACCGGCCATTATTCACCTCCGCCGACTCCGACACCGGCCAAAATTCGAGACCCGGCCTTTAACTGAATACCGGCCTGTATTAGAGGATTTACGGTAGCTACGTTAAAGCTAAGCTACAATTGCTGATTGCTTTGTTGATGTAGCTTTCGTGTTAGCTTGTGAACTCCCTGCATTAGTTTTAAGACTGTGTGTTAATATTGATACAATTAGCTATGAAACACGGTGCCTTTGCAATAATTCTCTGGTAAAGCTGCTATAGTGCCTACATTTAAGAACTAAGAATGGTTTTAAACATTAGTTAATTTCATCCTTACCTTTCCTCTTTGAAACCCACCGAGCATGGTTGAAACAAAAAACACAAAAACAATGTGGCGGCCGCCAAAAAAGACCAACTTCCGGCCGAGGTCTTTCGCGTGTCGATTTTCTGGTAAAAGTAATGACACGCCATCTTTTTCTCACTTGAAAGTTCTTTCCGGTGACATGCCAGCTGATGTCTGCAGCCAGGTCCTATGGGAGGCAGCAGTGCAGGGGCTCTGCTGTCCTCCAGGCCTCATTTTGTTTTCAACCCATTCGTTTTTATGAGTTTTAACTTTAAAGGGTAAAACTCTGAGCGATCCAAAGGGATATTTTGTTGATGTCAACATAGTTGAAACTAATGATCCCTGGATTTGGGATTTTAAAGGTTAACTCTGTTCTGGTTTTAAGACTTCTATCTACTTCGTTGTGTTTTTAAAACACCTTCAGTTTGGTGAAACCTTCAGATTTGAACACCTCCTGTCGGGGATGTAACAAACTCTAAGAAGGCGCTGTACAAATACAGGAAATTTACCTTTTAACCTTACGAGAGCCCAAGGTGCTGAACACTGCATACAATAAAATCACAAAGGAGCAATACAAATTAGAAAATAACAAATAAAAATTAAAACAGCTTTACAAACAAGTAAATAAAAAGGTAAAATCAGAAGACAACATGACGGCTCTTCCTACGTATAGTTTAAAAAATGCTGTTATGCGTTGTGGACCTTAGCCTGATTGTGTGTTTAAGAATCTTTTCAGCTGTTATTTTCATCAGATGCTGGAATGATGAGGTAGAATCCTCAAGAGCCCACAGCATCAATTTATGTTACATTGTTAAGAACGCAGCTCAAGCCCCCGTTTGGCATGTGAAGGAGCAGATTCCAAACAGCTGCTGTTCATTCCTGAAAAATTTTGTCTCGCTGCATGTTGATGAAATGCTGCAGCCTGGGCCACTGATAGCAGACACGAATGCAGAATTTGTCTGATTAATTTAGAGCTTTATTGCTCAACAGTGAAAGTTTGTATGGCTTGCAGTCATGGTGATAACACAATTGCTCCCTGCTGCATGCTGAAATTGGACTTTTTGGTCAATAATGCAACATTTGCTTCACATTTAAAACAAGAGAATGCTGATAGAAAAGGTAGAAATGTCGACAAACTAATTTTAGAGGAAAACAAGGAGTGAAATGTGAAAATGCAAAGTCACCTTCAAGTTAGCGTGGTATCACAGCAAAATAGCATCATGCTTCTTCTGCCTTTATATGGGGCCAGGTGAGTTAAGCCTACTGTTGGCTCCGGTGGATGAAACGGCGAACAACTACTGGTTGTTTTCACACAAATGTGGTAGAAAGCCACCACAGCAGTAAACATTTGGGTTTCATAAGGCCACTTCAGCTGCTGTGAAGTTTAAATGTGTGGAATATTAAAGTTGTTTTAAAAGAAGCTATTTGAAAAACAAGAGAGAGAGGTAAAAGTTTAAAATAGGACAGCTTTGATTTAATATAAAAAAACTGCTGATTGTTTTAGGACAAATTTAATTTTAAAGGACACATTTCAATATGACAACAAATAATCTGGTGAAAATTAACAAAAAATTATTTCAAATGAGCAAACAAAGAAGAAGAAATATCATTTCTATAGTTGGGAACGTTACTTTAAAAAAGTAGTTAGTTATAGTTACTTATTACTTTGTCAAAAAAGTAACTCAAGATCATAAAAGTAACTAATTACCAACAAAAATAACTACTTAGTTACTTTTTTCATTAAAGAATGCAAGAACTACTACAATAATAAAATATAAATGACTAATGACTGGAACATAATAAAATGTATGTCCAAATGTTTTTTATAAACCTGAATAATTTAAATAAATAAGCACTTAACAGGAGGAACTACTAATAGGAACATTACACTAATCTAGACTATTAAAAGGTCGCTGTGTGATATTTAACAAGACCCCAAACAGCTAAAATTTAAAATTGCAAATAGAAACACCTGTAAAGGTTCCCGAGCCTTTAAATGGTATCTCGGTCTAGTTAAATTACAGAAATGAATGTAATTTTGCACAGTATTCTAATTTTTCCAGCTTCACACAATTGTGTGTTTTTAGCAGCATTTCTGTTGCTGCTAATCTAGTATCGGTTAAATAAATAAATAAATATCCTTTAAAATTACACTAGAAGAGGCACAAATCTGATGGAGGACTTAAATGCACTAACGTGGGTGAGACCCAACCACAGAAGAGCTGAAGCTGGGTGGTAAACACACACAGGTAGTAATAACACCTGAGCTCCATGACGTCTGACTGATCAGTGTTAGCGGGACTAAAGACATGATCAGAAACAGGTTACAGCGGGATGATCTAGGAAGGCAGAAGATCAGGACGTCTGAGCGGTGAACAGGTGAGCGGACCTTTGAGAAGTCCCGATGTCACGCTAAGGGCATGGCTGCAGACCCGCAGATTCGCTGCTGCAGATTCCCACCTGCAGCAGCGAATCTGCGGCGGGTCTGCAGCCGTAGATATTCATCACGTCTTCCTCGTTCTTCACGGTCCGTGACGCACTTGGATGAAAACATCTACCTCTTTAGTTCCTGATCAGCTGATGACAGCTTCAACACACCGCGCTGCTTAACGCACGCATTTCCTTATCAGTAACAGAAACGACGTTTTGATAAAAGAAGACGTAATTAATTAGTTTGCTCGTTACTGAAAGAAATATTTTTTATTAACGCAGTTATTTTAAACGGAGTTATTCCCGTTGTGTCTACAGAATGCAGTGACTGAGACCGTGAGGGTCTCCGCCCACCCGGCCAATCATCATCGTGTTTGTAAGTGCGTTACCGACACCTCTCTCTCCCTGGCTGCAGCTGAAGTGTGGCGGTCAGAAAGCCTCACACTGTTGCTCAACGTTCGACAAGCACATAGTAACGCACAACCTTCCGTCCCCAGTAACGGTAACGGCGTTGCAACGGCGGGAAAAGTAATTAATTAGATTATTCCGTTACCTATAAAAGAACGCCGTTAGAAATGCGGTTATACTTAAACGGCGTTACTCCCAACACTGGTCATTACCTACCGCAAGTTCACTGTTTAAACCCTGGACTATTCACACCACGTCTCATCCTCCTCCGTTGTTTTCAGTTTGGACCCTCTCCGCTGCCTCACCAATCCCGGATCACCCCTGGACTCATCAGAGCTCACCTCGGCTCTCTCGCCTTTTACCCCCTCGTTCTCCCTGAACTCTGAAAGAACTCGAGCGATCGATCTACCTCACAGGATCTACCTGTGCTCTTTTTGCTCTCCTTTATAATAAAGACTTTACTTTAATTCAACCAGTTCCACAAGTCAGATTCCTGCATGTCTTGGGTTAAACACATACCTCGAGTCATGACAGAATCATCCGGCCATCAAAATAGCCCAGCGGAATCTGCACTCGCCGATCTTTCCACCCGATTGACGCAGCAGGACCAGACTCTTCCCGTCATCCTGGAGCAGCTCAGCATCGCTAACCAGCGCTACCAACAATTGTAGACTTTAATCCAGCAGCTCCACGAGCGTCTTCCAGTTCCAGTCTCTGCTTCTGCATTGGCCGCTGCCCCGGTGTCTGCTACGGAACTGTCTGGTCAAGCTGCCGGAGGAAAGTTTCCACCCAGACCGGAAATGCTTGATACACCGGAGGTCACCCACTTCTGTCAGGCTCCATCTCTGCAATGTCCGACCTTTTCTGGTGAGTTTGAGGAATGCTATGGCTTCTTGCTTCAGTGCCTCCTTGCCTTTGAACGATCACTGAGATCTATTTCCACAGACTCTTTGAAGATTTCTTTTATAGTTGGACTTTTGAGAGGCAAAGCACTTAGGTGGGCAGAAGCAAAAAGTAAGAATCCTGAGTTTTTGTCAGGTGCCTACACGGATTTTTTGGAGGATTTTAAAATTACGTTTTGCAGTTCTGAGACGACCACTGATATTAGAAAGAGGCTCTTACACCTCTCCCAGGGAAGGAGGACAGTGGCGGAATTGTCCTTGGAGTTTCGGACTATAGCGGCTATGACGTCATGGAACGAGGATGCCTTGAAGGCAGCATTCATCGAGGCGTTAAGTGACCGGGTCAAGGACCAGCTGGCTCTGTGCCCCGAGCCATCCACTCTGGATGGATTGATCTAGTTGTCCATCTCTATAGATAAGAGATACCGGGAGCTACAGAGATCTGCAGCGAGGGATGTTTCACCATAACCCCCTCATCATTGCTCAACCCCTAGACCTCCTTCTCCAGACTCCTCTGAGGAACCCATGCAGCTGGGAAGGGCACACCTGACTCCAGAGGAACGACGACATCGCCACAGTAAAGGACAGTGCTTATACTGTGGGCAACCAAGACATTTTGTGCTGACCTGCCCGGCGGCGTCAAAAGGTCAAGCTCACCAGTAGGACCGGGAGTTCTGATGGGCACCAACTCAGGTAACAGAATCTCCCGTTTCCTCATTGACTGTCTTTTGGTCTGTAATAACCGTCACCACCAGACGACTGCATTAATTGACTCTGGTAGCGAGCAGTCGCTTGTGGACCCACGACTTGTCTGCGAATGGGGAATAGCGACCGAACCTCTCCCAGAGCCACTGCCTGTTTCCTCTCTGGATGGGAGGTCTCTGTCGACAATTACGCACCGGACAATTCCACTCCAGCTCCAGGTCTCATGTAACCACACGGAGACACTCTCGCTGTTTGTGTTCCCTTCTCCGCAGAATCTGGTGGTTCTAGGACATTCCTGGCTGAAGATACATAACCCGCAATTGGATTGGAGAGCCAACCGTGTTGAGACCTGGAGTCCGGAGTGCCACCTCACCTGTCTAACCTCTGCGGTTTCTGGACCTAAGGACTCTGCCGTGACTCCAAAGGAGCCTCCCGATCTCACCCAGGTACCTCCTGAATACCACGACTTACAGCAGGTGTTCAGTGACTGTATGCGGTCCTACATTATGGAAGCGCTAACCAATGGGACCATAAGAACATCTACCTCACCCTTAAATTTTTAGGGTTCCAAGCCCAAAGGGCATTGGAACCCTATTGTTTTTCTACGAATTTTTCCATTCTTCTTCTTCTCCGCTAATACTGTATGGGGGCAAGAGCCTGAAATTGCCAGGAAAAATCTGATATGGCAGTCTGATAGAAAATCCTGACCGCTACTCAGGTTCAAAAATTTGGACCCCGAGTCACCTAGGTGGCGCTATTGCGGAGGTGAATACGTTTCAGCTACTAGCTCCCAAACCATAGGCCCTACAGTCAAAAAACTTTATATGGACATGATCCTTGGATGATTCTGCATCTTTTTTGTATTGGCCACGCCCATTTCCGCCTAACTAGATTTTTTGCTAGATCTCAAAAAACGCAAAATTTAGTTTTAATCACCTATTCGTCATTTTTCGTCGAATCAACTTCAACCTTTGAACATATAATTTATGGATGAAGATAAGTTGTTGTGATGAAGAAAAACGCAGAATTATTGAAAATTGGGTTAATGACACCATGTCAAATTCAGTGCGCTAGCTAGCACATGTCCTAATTGATTATATCTTCAACAATTTTCAAGATAAAATGATGAGACTCTAGACCCTTACAAAGTATGAGTGGTAAACCCTATCTATGCAATTTTGTTTGGATTCACCAATAGGAGGCACTAAAGATTCAAAAAGTTTGTTTCAGCAAAACGGCTTGATGGATTTCCACAAAACTTGGCAGATATGTTTATCATTGGAGCCTTACGCTATATTTCGAAAATGATTAAAAAGTGGGCGTGGCTTAGAGGCTTTAAAAGTTTTCGCCCTTTTACTCATGAAAAATATATATTCTGTACAGAAAGTTACAAATCAAATCAGTCATAGTGACATCTACAATCACAGAAAAAAATTAGAATTTTGTCCAATAGGTGGCGCTGTTGTACCCAAAAAATGTTTATGGCATGTTTCTCCCCATTACATTCGTAAAAAAAAACCAAATGGTCTCATCCAGTATGTTCATTGAGTCAGTCAAATTTAGATGAGTATTTTAAAAAATAATTTAAACTTATGCTAATTAGTAGAAATTTGCATAGTAAGTCAAACATACTTTCGTTAACTCCTCCCGGCCGTCAAACACAATCACATCACTTCTTTCCCTGAGAAGCGCCCTGTGATGAGAGACACTACTGTATATAAAAGATCACTTTCTTTCTTTTCAATGGCTATTTCCAGAATTTCATGAAAAACTATTCATCGTCACTTTAAAGATGCAATTTAACTATAATAATAAACAAAAAAGAGAAGACTTTTTATGTTTATAGTTTGGAATTCTACGATTTCTATTGGCTTTAAGGTACGTCCACCTGTTTTGCTACTCTCTAAGGCAGTAAATGATATGTATTATGTCATCATCATACCCTTTTTTATGCGTCTGTTTCAGGGAGAATAATGGTCTAAATTTTTATCTTTTTTCTGTCAAATCTTCCATACAACAAAAACGGGGTCCCATTTTTGGACTTGAGTCGCACAAAACCAAAGAACTGTGACTCTAGATTGGACCTGAGGTTTGGAACCAAGTGAATAAACTTTCTTTCATGTGATCAGAAATAAAAGTCAGCTAGGTAATAAGCTACAGACACAGACTCCTTCACTAGTGGCTCTGCTTCACATCTCTAAACAATTGTTTAACATTATACAAATAAAAACAAAACCCACCTTATTAAAGGAAGAGGAGAAACCTTGTTTCGTGTTAAATACAGTACTTATATAACCTGTTCATTCTCCATCATTGTGTGTCATGTGGAGGCTGAGAAATGTACATCCATAATTGTGGTTTCAATAAAACATAAAAGGGCTGAATAATTCTCAGGAGACTGAGCTGTCACGGTGAATTTTATGAAGCTCATTAAAAGGATCAAGTTCTGAAACTGAGGCGTCTGAGCTTGGTGCAGGATCATTTCTACCTCAACGCTGTTACATCAGATCTTTCCTGTAAAGCCTCTTTTATGAAGGTGTTTTGGTCTGGGCTGTGTTTAAACTCATAAATGACAGAAATAAAAAAGATGTATATCCAGGAATACTTCAGGCACCCAGTGAATCTGTGATCACCTTCCTCTGCAACCTATATGCCGTTGTTTATCTCTTTCATCATGAGGGAGACATTTTGTAGCGACTCTAGGCTATAGGGTTGTTTTCTATCGACTGTTCATACCATATAGCTCCAGGAACATTCTGGATCTTTAACACAACTAACAGAAAGGTGGAACTCAAAGAAAAAAGGTGAATCCATCGCTCGCTTCAATTCATGAACAGTGCCATGAATTCATCCACACACGTCACAGTAAGGGTTGGGAGTGACATCGCAGAAACCTCAGTCCGATAAAAGATCAACGTGTCAAACAGACTGTACAGTCCTTTAGAGAAAAGAAGTGGCTGGTGAACTCAGAATGCTTTTAGATCACTTTACTCGGGTATGTCGTGTTTTCTTGGGGCGTTTTTTTGCCATATTGCTTGAAATGCTCTTCACATACTGATGGCAACCAATAAATTAAATGTTTGGTTTAAAAAGGAGTAATTATAATCCCTTCTGAAAAAAGAAACTCTGGACATCATGATGGGATCATAAACGGGAGAAGTCCGCCCCCTCCCCAGTTTAAATATCTTTTGCTCAGAATGAATGATAACTGATTCTCTGTTCCATTCTTCTTACGTGTCAGATGGGAACAACATCAGAACCGACTTAATAGGCACTTACCAGTGAGGGAACAAGTAGGATTTGATAATTGTATTTTTTACATTCGTTCTTCATCTAAGTTTTTGTAATCATGTCCCATTTGTTGCACTTATAAATAAAACACAGGACAAAAGTGATTCCAACAGAAAATGTGTGTATTTTCCTGCAAATCTGTGTTCCAAGCTAGTTACTGCTCTCAGTGAAATGCTGATTTTAGTTGCTGCCATGATGGGAAGTGGTCACTGAATGTTAAAGAAAGCAGCGTACTTCACTTGTCAATTATGTAAACCCTTCTTTTAGCAGATTATTAATGACCACACCTTACATGAGATCAACATCAGGAGTGACCAGATGATTTTTTTAAGTTCACCCTTATTATAAAGTATCATTTAACACAATCATTATAAAGCCTTTTTGATAAAATATGGTAAAACTGATTAGTCAAAAAAATTATTGGATTTATTCACTCAAATTTTTTTTGATCAGCTATTGTTTTAGTGCAACAAACCCACATTGCAGCTTGGTGTTGGTGGACCTTACCTGCAGCACAGTTCATTTCTCCTAAATTCACACACATTTCTCCTACTGCTGTTGTTTAACTTCATAACACTTTCAAACACGGTCAAGGAAAGGAGCTGAGGAAAAGATAATACAGTTTTTGCCACTCAAATGGACCCCTGTGTGTTTGACTAATCTTGTCTCAAGCTTCTCCTTTCGTCTGCGTCCATTGCTAGATTCGACTCCCTGCCTTGTTTAAATCATAGTTCTGGTTTCACTCTTTGGATTTATTTCTGCACTATTTGTATTCCCCATCTCTACAACCCTTTTCATTGCTCCTGAATGTATCATCAAAATCCACTTTTCTTAGCCACTCTTGTTTGGGTTGAAGCGGCACAACAAACTCATTGATTATTTTTCTGTTTCCATGAAGCAGAAAATCTGCTTCCTTGCCAGTGCGTTGGTCCAGTGGCATCCTGATTCTGTGTGCTCATCCAAACACATGAGTCATGCTGAAAGTTGTCTCTCATCATAGTCTCTTCAGCAGACCACCAAAGAGGAGCGCACACACACACACACACACGCACGCACGCACGCACGCACGCACACACACACACGCACACGCACACGCACACACACACACACACACACACACACACACACACACACACACACACACACATCTGTCTATCTTGTTTTGTGTTCAGCTTTTTGTTTTTTACATTTCAATGAAGCAGTGAATGAAACGTCACTATTAATCACTGTAATTGTGACCGTTGATAGAAGTAGATGATGGAGATATAAATGATGATGCGGTGGCAAATGCAGGTCAGTTTGCGCTAAACTAGAGTCAGAGAGCAGCTGAGACATTGTGTGACTTTGTATTTAGGATTTTAATGTGTATTTGAATTTAATACCCTGTCAGGGAAGATTTATGTGGACACTTTGATTGTTTTTTTGTTGAGACCCAGCAGCATAAAATCAGGTGACATTACCCATGACAAAATTGAAATGAGCTTATTCCCCAGCTTCAGACTGGATATGCAATCACACAATGCATGAGAAACCTATCATCACACGGTGGGTCTTAAACCGGGGGGAGACAAAAACAAATTTAATCTGGTTGAGCAATCTTGTGTATTACTTTAATTATATTTCTAAGCCTCCTGTAAAACTCAAGTCTCCCCTGAAGACACCTCTGCTCATTTACTCACAGTTATAATTATTTAACTAAGCAGACAATTTTTTTGTTCTCTCGAAAGTTACATTTTTGTTATTATTGACATTTCACAGGTAAAAATAATCAAGAATTAAAACGGAGCCATCTCTTTAAGTGTTTTGTTCTTTATTTTGTAGTTATTTTTTTCTCTGATTCAGTCTCTGAATAGTTTTTAAGCAAGTTTGCTCCTAAAGTGGATTAAAACGAAACTGAATTAACTGGTACAGAAACAAAGCAGGAGTCAATGTGGGAACAAAAATCTTTGAACTGTTTTTACTTACAAAAGCACAATAAAATGTAAACAAATAAGTTTTTACAGAAACAGAAACATGTCATCAGCATAATATGTTAGTTCATCATCACCAGTGTGCGATTGGATGAATGACTGATTGTGTTATAAAGCTCCTTGGGGGGACTCTAGAAGGTGCTAAACACATACATGCCATTTACCAATTAAAGTCAGTGTTGACCAAATGGGATTTTCCGTAGGAAGTACTCCCGTTTCAAGAGACAGTCAATGCATTTACATGTGCATCAAAATACCTAAATATTGGTACTGACATTGTCTTTTTTTTAATGCATGTAAAAGCATCACACAAATACAGGCCATGTTGTCTTGCTGAAGGTAAACTGGTTCTAATGGTGCTGAAGCAGCCAGATAATGCAGAAGGAATCCAACTTCATCTGCATGTAAACGGCTCAATCAAGCTGATACCGGTAACTTCTGGAAGTGACAAGACCACGAAAGTTGTCTTCTGTTACTATCATCTCACAAGTAACACATGCGACACCATCAAATAGGACAGCAAGTACCAAATAAGCTGTGCTGCAGCGTTGTTGTTGTCCATTCCTTCGGCCATAGTACATATCCTGTATTAACTTTGTCTGCTTCACTTTTCTAACTCTTCATCAACAGTGACGGAGACCGCAAGCCTGTGATTGGTTAGGATGCCGCTTCCTTTAACTTTGTCAACAGTACCGCCATTCCCACACAGAAAATTTTTACGAGAGCCAGACATATCTATCAACAGACACGGAGCAGATTGAAGAACGTCTCGTAAATGATTGATGATATAAATGTTTATACAACCGTGATGGAAGGATTACAAAGACACATAACAAACTTTTAATTTGTGTCAGGAAATTACAGGAATCATAAGTGTAATGGAATGAAATGACTATTTTCCACCTAAAAGTCATTTTCCCCTCTTCTCAGCAAGAACTAATCTGCATGAGATATTGCTCAAGGTCTCATGCATTTGCTTCTAAACTGTTTTCCTTTCCAGCCCAAGAGAAGAATGAAGACAAAGGACTCTTTCTTTTTAATAAATCAAAAAACTCTATTTTTAACAAGCTAATCAAACAAAGTTTTAGTCAATAATAAAATGTGAACCAATTTGTGAAATGAAAATATTAATTACTTTATTATAATCCTATAGAATACAATAAGTAATATAACTTGAAATGTTTTCACTAGGGACTGATCTCACGTAGCATTAAGACATGACACATTGCTTTTACTGATCCAATCAGAATCTGCCAGATCTGACGGAGGCGTGGTTTTGGTGGTGCTTGGTAAATCTGTCATCTTTTCATTCGACCATAAACCAAAACATCCGAAGTATAAAACTATGCCCACGTCATCTTCAACGCCAGCTCAAAGCCTTCTAGAGAGGTTGTTTGAGTGGCCAATCCGTAACTTTCCTCTTCAGCCGAAAGAACCAACGACAAGCTGGATAAAATCTGTTGCTGTTCCACCTGCTGCAACGGTTCCTTTCAGAATAACAGCTGAACCATCACGACCCCATTTTGGGTCTTGCTAGATGCCAATAAACTGTTGTGACCCGGAAGTATCTCAAGACTGGTCTGGTCGGCAACCAATGCTTTTCCTACCGGCTTCGGTTCCAGTGAGGGTCAAGCTGGACCTCGACATTCCTGATCTAACGGGGACTTCCGAAAGGGTACATAGGCTGACAGATGGCGTCTTATGTGTTTATGAATCTCCAAATCAAAGCTTAGCGCGAAGACATCACCTTCACTCCCATCAGAACTATTCGTTTCTTCGGATTTGCTGGTTCTGAACAGCATTCCACACTACACCATTCTCCGTCTCACTTCACCTTAGTTACACCATACATTTAGTGTTTAAAGTTAGTCTAGTTTAAATTTGTTTAGTAATAAATTTTTAAACTTTTAAAACTTGACTCTCTTTCTTTTCTGAGTAAATATGAAGTTGTTACATAATCCCTGCAATAAAAAGTTCCAATCTTTTGGTTAAAAGTACCCAAGGATCCATAAGGTTGATTTCATATTTATTATGGAATCTTATGTCTTATGGTTCATTAAATAATATGTATATTCAATTCTTACATAGGTTTAGAGGTGGTGACTGCATTAAAAAGTCTAGGATTGGAAAATGGCCTCTATTTGATGTAGAGCTTTCTAGAGTCCTGGAAGTCCCCAAGGCACACTGACGGAGGTGAGTCTGCTGTACACAGGCACCACCAGTCCCTCCGACCACCACCAGCAGGCAAGGAGGGTTAAGTGTCTTGCCCAAAGACACAATGACAGCGACAGACTAAGCGGGGCTTGAACCTACAATCTTTCAATTATGGGGTGCCACCGTAGCCCCCAGAAATACACAAACACAATATAAACACACTGCACACTGCACTGATGGGAGAATACCACAGAAAGGCGCTACGCCCTCTGTTGTCCTAGCAGAGAATTGCTTCACAATACTGATACACCAACGAAGAAGCTTAATTTTTCCCCGTCTCAACCAGTCACTTTTTGAGCTTTCTTCCCAAGGTGGTATGCTTCAGGCTGAACTGGTCCAACACGCCCTGTCATGATGTGAGGTGAGCAGCCTCCCATAATCCTCCAAGATGCTTAATTACAGGTGGGCAATGGCGTGGAGCTGACAGCTTTGGTGAATCATCCCATCAATTACCATCAGTATTTCAGGAGGTGTGAGACACCAACACTTTGCCGAATGATTACTTAAATGGGTATTTCCTACCTAGAGTGTATCTAGCCGCTTCCTGGTTTTCTTGTTGTCTCCCGAGCCCTTTCACCAACTCTTTGTCTCTACTCCACTTTCAGGAAACCGCTTCCAACCTAATCTAAACCAGCAATAAATTTATGGATCCCACCTCCAGGACCAAGCCTCACTCCTCTACCCATCCAACTTGCAAAAACTGATTTTACACCTGCGGGCTCAGAAAACAAGGATCAGGCAGGACTAAACCTAATTAGTCATTGGTACTAAAAGAATCTGATCAGTTCTAATTCTGGATTACAAAAATCATTCTGGATTACAAAAATCATAAAATCTATCTATCTATCTATCTATCTATCTATCTATCTATCTATCTATCTATCTATCTATCTATCTATCTATCTATCTATCTATCTATCTATCTATCTATCTATCTATCTATCTATCTATCTATCTATCTATCTATCTATCTATCCAAAAGGGTACACAGGCTGACAGAATGGTGTCTTATGTGATCCATCCATCCATCCATCCATCCAATACAGGACGTAGCTTTGTCAGGCTTTTCAAATCCTAACACTTCACTGTCTGTTTTCTATCAGAAGCAAATGCAGGAAACACGGTAAATGGTTTGTTTTTATATAGCGCTTTTAGGGTTCTACAACCCCCCAAGGTGCTTCATAACACCCAGGCACACACACATTCACACGCTGGTAGGGGGGGTAAGTATCTTTTCCAAGGACACAAACAGCAGCAGCAGCCGAGATCTATTCTACAACTCTGATTACTGGA
The DNA here is from genome assembly GCF_043380555.1 of Nothobranchius furzeri. Taxonomy (NCBI): domain Eukaryota; kingdom Metazoa; phylum Chordata; class Actinopteri; order Cyprinodontiformes; family Nothobranchiidae; genus Nothobranchius; species Nothobranchius furzeri. The sequence continues at coordinate 5,786,937 of NC_091745.1, read as the reverse complement.
CAACTCACTGTACCTCCTGAGCTACTGCTGCTCACATAGGGATAGAAGACAGTGGCAGAGGAGTTAAATGCTCGCCCCATAATCAGAAGGTTGCAGGTGTAACGGCATGAAGATTCTCTGATTTGTGCCAAAGGTCACATTTGCCCAGCTGGGTCAAGCAGTACTTTGAATCCACAGATTAAACCCAAGGAGCCACGATGCCTGCTCAAGATCATAACATCAGTATCTGCGGTTCCGTCCCAAGAAGGACACTTCAAGCCACGATGGTAATAATTAGATACTAATTAAGAAACTCATTGTTTTTTTACTGTTTAATATAATCATTACAACATGATCACTTGGTTCATTATAAAGGTATCTTAATTACATGAAATGGATTATTATGCTTTGGGTATAATAATGATTAATTATAATGATTATAAAGATGTGTTCAGCAAAGAGGACCTTCACCCTATCCAGCTAACACAGAGTTCAGATAAACAATAACTGCATCACATGTTTTTTTGACGCATAAGCAAGCTTTCTTCCAGAGAGAGTGGGAGTGGTTCTGAAAGCTATTGGTAAAACTAACCATCACAGATTTCACGTCCGGTTCTGAACAAGACATCATCCTGAGGAGTCAGGGACGGCCGCCCTGACCTCTGCCTGCTGTTCTGTCACGCCGACGAGAATGGCTAAAGAATGAATGAAACTAACAAACTAGCGAAGACTCTACCAGAGTCATTTGATTTCTGAAGTTAAGTTAAATATGAGAACGTTCATCTGTCAAACGCTTCGTAAGCCATGTACCCAGGACATCTCTGGACCGGACCATCGGACACTTGTGTCTCCTCTACCAGCCGAAGTGTCACCTTGGATGAAACCCATCCTCCTGATGTCCGGATCCGCAAAGGGGGCCCTGTTTGGGTGAGGTAGAACACGATAGACAATGTTTGATGCTGTTTTCTCTCGAAATAACTCAGTTATCTGCGAAACATCATTTTCACCCAGAACGCTTCATTCCCCCTGAAAGAAACCTTCTGAGAACTTCATTCACGCATCCAAAACTCATCATTCTCAAATTAGTTTTCCATCCAACACAGGTTTGCTTTTAAACAAGTTTAATATCAAAGCTGTTAAAGAATTGTCATTAAAATTGCCATCCATGAATTGTCATTTTTATAATTGTCGTTTTAAATTTTCAGTAGAAAAATTGTTAGTAATAAATTTCTTCATTTTTAAACTTGCCTCATTATTGAAACGAAACACTGAAAATGGTTGCATTTCCCTTTATCGAATGAAAAGAATCTTACTGAATCTTCTGTTTAATAAAAAAACTTTTGCTATTAATTTAAGTATCTTAAATAAATTTTCACCCCATTACACAGGTTTGAGCCCCGCTCAGTCTGTCGCTGTTGTTGTGTCGCTGTTGTTGTGTCCTTGGGCAAGACACTTTACCCACCTTGCCTGCTGGTGGTGGTCGGATGGACCGGTGGCGCCACTGTTCGGCAGCCTCGCCTCTGTCAGTGAGCGGCAGGGCAGCTGTGGCTACATCGTAGCTCATCCCCACCAGTGTGTGAATGTGTGTGTGTGAATGGGTGAAGGACTGATTGTGTTGTAAAGCACCTTGGGGGGTTCCAGGACTCTAGAAGGTGCTATATCAAATACAGACAAGCCTTACAGATTTACTCTCAGGTGCAGCATCAAAGCTTCTGCTCTAATGTCACGCCTGATACTTAAAACGTTATTGTTATTGTTTTTGAATGCTTTGTAATTCCGACCAGACACGGAGTCGGAGGTGAAAGAGAAAGGAAAAGACAAAAGGTGGGGAGAGGGGGGTTCCACAAAAATAAACAATAATGAGCAAGAGTCTGCTTCTAGACCTGCAGAAATAGAAAGAATAGAAAAAAAGGGACACACAACAATACATCAGGAGCAAGCTATCACTGTGTCAGCCTGATGATGAAATATAAAATCAACATTGTTTAACTGAAAAATCACACGATAATAAATCATAGTGCATTTAGTGGCAACAACAGCCTTAAGACATGTGTTGAACGTGCCCAAGCCCATACTTTTGAGAGCACCATGTGAGCACCTGTGTGTGTACACGCGCTTGTTTATGTAAGGTTTCTCTATAAATGCATCCAATAGAGAGTGTGAGGGACCACAGATCTGCCCCTTTTGGACAAACATTTGTTGATCAATGCAGATAACCGAGCAGTGATGTTCTCTGAGACAATGGTTTAACCCTGAAACATTGCTCAGCTTTTCTCTCTGATAATCAGACATGTAATTGCAACAGAAATAACAGCACACAACCTACATTAAATTGATAATACATGAGTGGAAGTTATGTTGGATGAAATTATACAAAATAATCTGAATTTTATCAAAACCGAACATGAACTTGATGTGCTTTGAACACAAGTATGCTGAAAAACTAACATGCTGTATTTTGGTGCGCCTACACCCCTCTCTGGTAAATACTACGCACAGACACTGACTTAAACTTTGTTTTGCAGACTCATACACACCTCGCGGACAGTGCACTAAACAGAAAACCCTTGTCTCTGTTAGTCAGGATGTTGATATTTATACAAGCACACATTAGAGCTGCGACTGCTCTCATTCCTTTAGCTGTCACAGTGGCTGGGAGTTCTTCACCCATAAAACTTCCAGGTGCATTAGACAGTGTTTAGCCATAAATAACTGTTATTTTTATGGGAGTGTATTCTGCTCCTCTCCCACGTTCTAAAGCGAGATCTCCACTATCTCTATGTTGGGGTTATTAGGAGCGAACAATTAGTAAGCGTTAACTTACTTTTGGATTCTTCAATAAATTCTGTAAATATGGGAATATTTACTGATTTATTAATTAATTAAGATATTCTTAGATATACGGGGCACCATTCCCCTTTAACCGGGGAAAAATTGAATCCAAAACTCTTATCAGTCTTTCTTGAAGTTCGTAGAATCCTCGGAGCAGAGACTTCTCTTCAACACAACAAAGCTACTGGAGACGAAAATCTGAATTTTATAACGTTTAATTAACAATTTGTCAAATGAATAAACAGTGGCATAAATGAATAATAACCATGTGATATAATAAAAGGATGTATATTCAAAATAATGTTCAAGGTGTTTTGTGTGTATGTATGTGTGTGTGTGTGTTTCTAAAATGGAGTCTGTATGCAAGATGGCTGACCCCTTTGTCTGGCTAAAGTGTGGGTGGCAACTTGCACTTTAACTTCCAAGGCACTTAGAATCATAAGTAACTTAACCTTAAATTCACTCAAAACATTTCAAAGGATCATGAAACAACACAAAAGATTAATCACGAATAATATCTTTTAGTTTAACCACGTGGCCAAGTAGAAAACATTTAAAGATACCAAACAATGATCAATAAGCAGTTTATTTATTCAAAATGACCCGACGGACGTGTTTGGGAACGAAAGAGGAAAACACGAAGCTACTTTTTAAGCAATAGCGCGGTTTTATTGCTTATTCTGGACTATAGAGGAAACGGGAGAAGAAAAGGAGAGAGAGAACTGAGTTTTCTGATCACCAGAACAGCAAGGCGTCCCCGCTGTTTGATTTGACGGTTCTCCGTGTTTCTCCGTGTTTCTCCGCAGTTTGGTGTCATCCGTCGGTTTGATGCTTTCTCCGTTGTTTTGGCCCCACGAGTGTTTCTCCAACGGGCTGGACACAAAGAGAACAAAGTTTCTTTTGGGCTGAGTTTGACAACTTACAGCGTCTCTGAGAGCTGAATGGAGCTCCGCTCGTTCCCAGTCAGGTCCTGATGGAGTTGGAGTGGCTTCGTAGCGGTTGCGTGGCTCAACTTGGGCACTTAGAGCTTCCGCGTGCTCAAGGGAGTCGGAGCGTTCGACAAGCGTGTCCTTACCGCCAGGTATCCTGGGCAAAAGAACGGGGTTTCTTTGTCTTTGCTGAAGATTTATGGTCTTAGTTCGCGGGAAAAGCTCCACGGCCTCCCGCACATGCGCAGAACGTGTTTCTGGTATTAGGCGGTGACATCATCACAATGCTTCCGTGTGCAAAGCATCATGGGAAATGAAGTTTCTTGGCGCTGATGTGATTATTTGCTTTTCAGAGCAATTTAAGCACAGTCATTTTGGAGAAAATCACTGCATAGTAATTTCCTCATGAGGTCAGACCCTCAACATTCCCCCTTTTGGTTTCGGGGATCGCGCCCAAAGCTCGATCGTCGGAAGCACAGATGGGTTTGTTCCTCATGAACGTAGGTCGACTTGATTGTCGGAAGCACAGGTGGGTTTGTCCCTTAGGACGTTGGTCTCCTTGGACGCCTTTGTCTTTGGTCTCTGTCTTGGATCCTGGCGCCTTTGGTCTTTGATCCTGGTCAGGCACAAAGAGGATAGGAAACGGGATAGTCCCCAACGCGCATAACGAGAAGAAGCCACTCACGCAGGTGGTACGCAATGATGATGTCGTCCATGCGAGAGGTAGTAGTGTAGAAGGAGGAAGGTCGGTGGGCGGTTAACTCCACGAGGGGACACAAAGGCATCTCACCGCCGGCCATACAGTTCAGTTTATGGATCACGCGGTGATGTACGAGGTCCATGGTTCGCAAACGCGCATTGACCTATGTGGTCCCAAGATCTATAACAGTACAGAAGACGTCAATCTGCCACATGTATCAGCTGCCATGATTCAGCTCTTTGTAGAAATCATTGACATCAAGCACTGCCAAATATTTAAAGGGAAAATGATGCAAAAGCAGATTCATTTGGAAATTGGCTACATTAAGATTGTGTCAAACAAACTGTGAGAAGCAAATATATTTAATTTCTTCAGAGTTTATCGTTCTTTGGTCTAATTTCTCTGAACAATCGCACAACAGACTCAACATTGATTTGAAAAATGTCTTAATCGAGACTCAGACACATGATTGGACTGGGACATCCCTACATGTAACAGTGTGTAAAATCATCTGCTGGTAGTTTTTCTACTATGCTATAACTATAGAGCAACAAAGTCAGTTAAAAGTTTGTGAAATAGAATAATCTATTTATTCAGGTTATTTCTTTTAATTAGAGCTGTTATTGTTTTGGTCCTTGGCTCTAGATTGGACTAGAATTTTAATGAGATCTATGAGAAGGAACATACAACATTTTCATATAATTTCATTTGCAGATCGAGGATTCGCTGTTTGTTGGTAAAGTTATGAAGCCCATTGGTTATCTGCTTGGCAGTACCTTCATTATATTAGCGTTAACAAAATAGTAATTCTGTCATTTCTTTATTTGATTTTTGCTGAGGTGTCAGCCCAGTGGTGGTGCTGATTCTCATATTACAGAGATAGATTAGAATTACTGCAATGTACGGTCATTACAGATAAGGTAATGGCCACCTTATTTCAGATTACAAGAACAAGTGCTGTGTTTTTAACATCCTGATGTTTCACTCTCTCTTAAGCATGGCAGAATATGACTTGTACCTCCTACACCAAATGTAAGATTAGGTTGATGACTAATAATCACAAAAGATTTGTTTTACTCATTTAAAAGAAAGTAAAAAAATCCTCTTTTCTCCCCAAAGCAGTTTTACAGACACTAAAATGCTTCATTTTGAGGTAGTTTGTGATATAATCAAAAGATTAAGTGAATCAGTAATTTACTTATAAGAATTGGATGATTAACTAATGTACCGTAAATCCTCTAATACAGGCCGGTATTCAATTAAAGGCTGGGTCTCCAATTTTGGCCCGGTATTCAATTAAAGGCCGGGTCTCCAATTTTGGCCGGTGTCAGAGTCAGCGGAGGTAAATAATGGCCGGTCTCTTATTGTGGCCGGATGGAATGTGGTAACAAGCAAGTACAAGCGTCCCAGCGGCAGGGTTATAGTCCCTAAATCAACCAGCAGGGGGCAGTAGGGGTTCACGCAGACATTTATTAGGCTTTTTCTTCAAGCTTTATAACGCTTCAGACACGATGCTCTAAAACGCTCCTACCACACAGAGTCACGGTGTCAGTTAACCATGCTAATTCAACCCGCTCCACAGAACACACATCACCTTCCCTGTGGCTTACATAACACTCACACAACACGCAAATCAGCACATAGGAACTAGCAGAACGATAGGAAACACATATAACACAATACCCAGAATGCACCTGGCTTACAACCCCGGCCAGGTCATTACACTATCAAGTTCAAAGAGAACATGCTGATTATAATAATAATAATAATAATACATTTTATTTCAAAGCGCCTTTCAGGACACCCAAGGTCACTTTACACAACACACGTAATAAAATACAATAAAACAATAATAAAACCCAAAGAAGAAAAAACAGAGAGAAACATTTCAATAAAATCAGAGGTTGTAGGCAGATTTAAACATATGTGTTTTGAGTTTTGATTGGAAAAGGGTAAAACTGTCGATGTTCCTGATGTCTGGGGGAAGTGAGTTCCAGAGTCGAGGAGCAGAGCGGCTGAAAGCTCTGCTCCCCATGGTAGCGAGACGGGCAGAAGGAACCGCAAGATGGATGGAAGAAGAAGATCTGAGTGAACGGGACGGGGTGTGAATACTTATAAGGTCTGAGATATATGGAGGAGAGAGGTTGTGGATTGCTTTGAAGGTATGGAGGAGAATTTTGAAGATGGGCCTGAATTTAACTGGGAGCCAGTGGAGCTGCTGGAGAACCGGCGTGATGTGGTGAAAGGAAGGGGTTCTGGTGATAATACGGGCTGCTGAATTCTGGACCAGTTGCAGTTTATGAAGGAGTTTGTTGGGGAGACCATAAAGAAGTGAATTGCAATAGTCGAGACGGGAGGTGACGAGGCTGTGGACGAGAATGGCGGCAGTGTGAGGGGTCAGTGAGGGACGAAGACGGTTTATGGAACGTAGATGGAAGTATGCTGACCGAATTAAGTTATTAATGTGAGCCTGAAAAGAAAGGGAGCTGTCGAGAATGACACCCAGACTCTTGACATGAGGTGAGGGGGAGACTGTGGCACTGTCAATAGTTAAAGAAAAGCTGTCAGATGTTGAGAGGGTGGAGTTAGTGCCAACTAGAAGAAGTTCAGTTTTATTGCCGTTGAGTTTGAGGAAATTAGAGGTGAACCATGATTTGATTTCAGAGAGGCAGAGTGTAAGGGAGGATGGTGGGAGAGTTGAGTTGGGCTTACTGGAAATGTAGAGCTGGGTGTCATCTGCAAAGCAGTGAAACTGGATATTGAATTTGCGGAAGATTTTGCCGATAGGGAGGAGATATACTATGAAGAGGAGGGGCCCCAGGACAGAGCCCTGGGGCACACCTGACTTGACTGGGGAGGGTTCTGAGGTAAAGGATTTTAACTGGATGAACTGAGTGCGGCCAGTAATGTAAGATTGAAACCAGCGGAGGGGGGTGTGAGTGATGCCTAAGGAATAGAGTCTATTAAGGAGGATGGGATGAGAAATGGTGTCAAAGGCCGCACTCAGATCGAGGAGAATAAGAATAGAGATTAAACCAGAATCAGCAGCAATGAGTAGGTCGTTAGTGATCTTAATAAGTGCTGTTTCTGTGCTGTGGTGGGGACGGAAGCCAGACTGAAACTGTTCATAAAGGTTATTGCGGGTGAGATGTGAATGGAGCTGAGATGCAACAGTTTTCTCAAGGACTTTGGAAATGAAGGGAAGATGGGAAATGGGACGGAGGTTATTGAAATCATTGGGATCTAAACCAGGTTTTTTTAGAATAGGGCTGACTGAAGCGGATTTGAATAGGGATGGGACCGTACCAGAGGATAGTGAGGAATGAATAATGGCTGTTATAAAAGGGAGCAGAGAAGAAAGGCAGGATTTAACTAAAACAGTTGGAATAGGGTCCAGTTGACAGGTGGAAGGTTTGGATTTGGTGATGTAATCTAATATTTCTGAGGGATGGGGAAGTTCAAAGGAGGAGAACGGAATGGTGGGTTCAAATAAATCAGGAGAGGGAGGGGAGGAATGAGGTAAAGAGAGATGGATTCTATTGACCTTCTCATTAAAAAACTGAAGGAGAGAGTTACAGGTTTCTGAAGAGTAAAGATGGATGGGTAAGGAGTCGGGAGGCTGAAAAATGCTGTTCATGATGGAAAATAATGTTTTAGTGTTGCTGGAGTTGGACGAGATGAGACCGGAGTAATACTGAGATTTGGCATGGGAGATGGAGTCCTTGTAGAGAGAAATCTGAGCAGAATATAAGTCTTTATGGATGGTGAGACCGGTTTTCTTGTAGAGTCTTTCAAGCCTCCGGTTGGTAGCTTTCAAGGAGCGAAGGGCAGGGGTGAACCATGGAGCAGACCGAGTAAAATATACAGAGCGGGATTTGATGGGAGCAAATGAATTAAGGATAGAAACCAGACCGTTATTGTACTGAATGACAAGATCATCGGGAGTAGAGGACAAATTAGGGGTCAAGGTGGCAAAACTGGAGGACAGGGAGGCTAGATCAATGTCCTTAATATTACGAAAAGAAATGATACGTGGTGACTTGATGATGGAGAGACGGAGGGGAACAGAAAAGGAGATGAGGAAGTGGTCCGTGAAAGGGAGCGGGTCAGCTGTGCAGTTGGAGGGGGTCAGGCCGGAGCAGCAGATTAAATCCAGGGTGTGACCTTTAATGTGAGTGGGAAAATTGGCATATTGATGAAAACTGAGGCTGTCCAAAGATGAGGAGAAGTCTTTGCTGAGGGGGAGGGCCATATTGTCCATATGAATATTAAAATCACCAAGTAAAATTACATTTGGGGAAAGGGCGGACAGATGGGATAAAAGAGCAGAGAGTTCATTTAAAAACTCAGGGCTGAACTTGGGGGGACGATAAACAGTGACAATTATTGTGGGGGTCGGGCCGGAGAGTTGACAGGCGAGGCATTCCAGAGTGGTGAGAGGAGGAAGGTTTACGGGAAGGACCTTCCAAGTCTCGCGATACAGTATCGCGAGACCACCGCCGCGGCCCGACCCACGGGGTTTGGAGAGGTAAACAAATCCGGGAGGAGTACAGTCATTGAGTTGTGAGAAATCGCTGGGTTGTTGCCATGTTTCGTTCAGACAAAGAAAGTCTAGCTTATGGTCACTGATGGTATCTTGGAGGAGATGTCCTTTACCAGAGAGGGAGCGAATGTTGAGAAGACCAAAATTAGCAGTGCGGAAGTCCCTGGCGACAGGAGCATTAGTCCGACTAGCCAGCCGGGCTAACACGCTGGAGTCGGCAGCTCGGCAGGTATTCCTGGGTAGCCGCCGGCTAGTCGTGGACCAGAAGGAGGGTATTCCTTTGGAGCCGTCGAGATGAAGGTTCCGCCGGGACCCCCGATGGATATACCGACGGCGAGGCTGGAAGGTGATGTCGGGGAAGAGGCACAGAGCTGGTGGTGGAGATCCGGAGTAGCGAAAGCGGAGGTTGAAGAGCTCCGCCGCCGAGTACTGGAGAAGGCCATCCACGGACAGAAGAATGAGCGACAGGATGATCCAGGCCAGTGCGAGGCACACAGAAATCCTGCTGGACCACATTATGGAGTGGAGCAGGGAGGTGGTGATGTGCAACCAGAACGCAAGCTGAACAGGTAGGTGAAAATGAGTTTTCACCGACACAGGGATGTGACCAGGGTGAAAAAGAAGAAAAAAAAATACAAAAAGTTTGTTTGCCAGCGAGCAGCGGCAGCGAGACGCGCCAGCGTTCACTCAACCGGAACCGGAAAAACCGGATTATGCTGCAGAACACTCTGGAGAGCAGCAGTAGGGGGTGTATGAACTACAGCAATCCCTCGTTTATCGCGGTAGATGCGTTCCAGACCTGGCCGCGATAGGTGAAAATCCGCGAAGTAGGGACTCCCAGCATGCCCCTCGCAGGGATTCCCTCCACGTCGCACCTACATCACAAACCACGGCTATAAACGGAAGTCGCCTTTACAGCTCAGTCATCGTTTCTTCAGATTCATGATCAGAGTTTCCAACCTACCGATCAATCCAACGAACTATCAGCTCATAGTAAGTTATCTTACTTACTTCTGGAAAGCCCGGCATTTCCGTGTCACTTCGTTGACGCTCGAACGCTCGGGGGTTTCCTAGAGCAGCCGGCGTTTCACCGATGCTATCACTTCCGCGTCTGTGAAACCACGCTCCCTATTGAATTATCGTATGATCACATTCTCTGTGATCAGCAATGCGCTGTGCCAGACCGTAGGTACTGACACGCGATCGTTCATGTCGGTTCATTTCCTTTAATGTTTTCTGTCTTTTATTTGCGCCTGATGCGTTTCGCTGCATGCTGTGGAGCGGGGCGGTGCGCGCATCAACTTGTCCTCCAACGCACAGATCACTGATACGGCCGCCAAACAGCAAGCGCTCCGCTGTTTTTGCGGTCGGTAGATATTTTAGAACTGCAGTTCAAAGGTAACTCATAAGGTGAATATATATGAACCCAGGCAGCAGTTTTTCTTTAGGATTGAGAGGAGATGCAGGAAGATAATAAACAGACAGGACAGAAAAATAGTCAAATAAAAACAAGTTAGTTTTTGTACCTGCTGTTGCAACATACAGACACCATTGAAGGTAATCAGAAGTGAGGAACAGAAAATGAAATAATTATTTTAATGTTTAGAGCAGCAGGAACTCCGAGAGGCTGCAGGCACATCAGTGAGTTTGCGGCTGCTGCGCAGGGGGAGGGGGGAGAGGGCTGAAGCAGAAACTACCGTTGTTAAAAGAAATGTGTTTAACTTTGAAAATGTGGGCACAATTTTAATTGTCAAAAACTCCAGCAAACCATTAGTTCATTTTGCTCAAATAGAAATAGAGGCCTGCCTCTAATACTGGCCCTCCTTCCAATAAAGGCCTGGAGCTTGATGAGCTTGAGTCAAATACAGGCCCGGGCCTGTATTAGAGGATTTACGGTAAATTGTGGATAAAACATAAAATGAAGTCTCTATCGTGTCTCTGATACATTACAGCATCCTTGCGAGCTGGCGTGATTATCTGCTGCTCATTAAAATTAAACCCCACAAGGATTGAAGCTCTATTCCACAATTTGAGTGTTCTTTCTAAAAAATATTGAGTCTTGCAGCAAAACCAGCTTTAACTCTTAAGCTGATTAAAGGTAATTACAGTGAGTCATTCACTAAAACACTTTCTGTAAACTGGTTCTTTGTCATGCAAAAACCTCTAGTCAAAATTCAACTGACTGAGGAAGGACAGGTTTCAGAGTATTCTCATTTTTATCACCATGTTTCCAAGTTTCAAAATATTGAAAATAGGAAAAGATCCCAAAAGAACAGATGGGACACCCTGCATAGCTAGTAAAAGTAACGCACCCTTTAGCAAATATCACAGCTTGCAAACAGCTTCCTGCGGTTCTTTTTGCACCTTGTAAGGGAGAATTTTACTTGTTCCTCCTGTAGCGATAAATATTGATTTATATCAATATTTCAAATGTGTAGATTTAGCTTGTTTATAACCTTATATTAATTAATCGGGGCACCACCAGTTTTTGGAACTGGGCCGTTGGATTTAATATCTATATCTTCGCAATGTAATCAGTCTCAGAGTTAACACCACACATTAAGCTAAAGGATGAATTCGTGACAGAATGCGCCGGTTATTCTCGAGATCGCTAGACAAGGATCAGGCATGACTTAAGTTTTGTGAATTTGTTACAAACATCAGTTGTGACAATTGACAAAGAGAACCAAACACAGCTTATTGTTTCATGCATGAGAATAAGTAAGTGAATAAACCCAAAGCTTTATGGCAGTGCTATGACGTAACTAGTCTGTGATAAAAGTGGAAATTTGGTGACACATAGGATTATAGTAAATATTAGGAATAATTTCTGAAAGGTGAACAAAGTGAGCGTGTGTGTGTATGTGTGTGTGTGTGTTCGTGTGGCTCGTTATGGCAGAAGAAGGAAGGGGATCTTGAGGGATAAACATGAATTTGGGATTGAAATAAAACACGCCATAAAATAAATGGACTATTCTGAATTCACTAATCCGGCTTAGCACAAAAGTCAGCCAGATGAGATGCCTCACAGACCTTTTTCCGTCGACAAAGAGGTGTTTTGCGGGCTGGTTCAGCCGGGTCCAGAAGCTTGAATGCGGCCTTCAGGGGCCGTAGGATTTTTTGGCACCTCAGCTTAGGTCAACGGTGTCTGTGGTGTGTAGGAGGCGCTCTCCCATAGTGGCTTGGCTCCAGGTTCCTTCACTTCAGCGGCCTTGAAAGGTGGAATTCAGATCGCGGGCCCAAATTATCCCAAACGGAGCCGAATCATCAAACTGTTCCAAATTGCTTTTAACTCTTAATGCGAGAACTCAACCACACCACCCTGACTTCCGGTTTCGCGTGGGATGTCAAAACAAAACAAAATGGAGCTCTGAGTTTACTGTAACTTTTGAGAGCTAATGGATTAACAACTTTTATGAGCATCGATTATCTTTTGCTGGGCCCAGGTGGAATAGCCCAGCAGAGGATCGTTTAAGGCATCTTTTTTCTTTGTTCCACCCCCGCGAGGTTTGAACTCTGGTTTTATTAACTTTCTTGGTCACACCTACATGCATTTCACTCATTAACCACTTGATGGCACTGTGGCTCTTTCAAATAAGCTAGTCTTCCAACCATGAGAGATTCATGCTTACAATTTTAACAAAGTTATTCCAAATAAGGCCTTAAAAAGTATTACTTTAAACAGAAAAGAACTAACTTCAGGTCTTAAGCTTGACTGTATCACTTTAGCATGATTTTGAACTGGTGAATAACAATGGCAGAAGTTTAACATGGCAGAAAAAACACAACACAAGTGGTTTAGGTTTGTGACTGATAAAAGTTGAAACATTGATTTAGAATACCTTGAATTTTAATGGTGAAGCAAACTAAAACACCTTTGACTGTGGATAAACAGAAAAATACCAGGGTTGATAAAGACTAAATCCTGGAACCTTCCAGAATGACCCCTGAGAAGTTTTTACGAGTACCCGGCCTTGGGGAGAGTCAGTTCTTGGCAGGCTGAGGTAAGACAGACCAAGTCCTGATAATGTCCGGATTCTCGATTGCTTCAGGAAGGAAAAACAAGTCACTTGGTAAAATTTACGTTCCTGGGAGAAAATGTAGGAGTTAGCCAGATGTTTGAAAATGGTATCTTGGCATTTATATGATCGTAGGCCAGTTTCAAAGTCCCTCTTTTTTTTGCTAAGTGTGAAAGAAACCTTTGTGTGAAAATGTTATTGTTCTTCTCCGTGTGGATCCCGATAAAGTTAACTGAGAATATAAAAATGTGGATTTCCGCTACACTCCATATGAATAAAGAAAGTTACTGCCTCCACGAACACTTCTCTTTTCTGGTCTTTCTACAAAACAATTAGATTTTTGAGGCTTTGGTCATTGTTTTAATATAAAACCAATTCAGTTTTTTAATTCACAATTTTTAGAACATTTTTGTTTTTTGTCCCTGTTATCTTGTACCTTGATTTATGGGAGCAATTTGAGAGGAAATACCAATTTTTTAATGCTCTTAAATTCAGAAATCAAAACATGGAAAACAATGGCATGATCTCTTTATTTATTTGTCTTAAACTTTAGATAAAAACATAAATGTGTAAATGTATTGAAGCTGTCAAAAACAACGTGCTTTCACCAATTTGTACATAATTTTTGCAACACAGAACTGAAGAAAGAGTCGCTAACCCAACAGGAATAAAAATACAGTATGAGAGCAGCTGCAGAAAATTAGATGACCAAAGCCTCAATTAGATTTTTGAGGCTTTGGTCATTGTTTTAATATAAAACCAATTCAGTTTTTTAATTCACAATTTTTAGAAAATTTTTCAAAATATCCATCCATCCATCCATTTTCATCCGCTTACCCGGAGTCGGGTCGCGGGGGCAGCACCCTAAGTCGATAAGCCCAGCTTCGCCTTCTGGCTCAGCTCTCTCTTCACCACGACAGACCGGTACAATGCCTGCGTCACTGCAGATGCAGCACCAATCCGCCTATCGATCTCACGCTCCAGTTTTCCCTCACTTGTGAACAAGACCCCGAGATACTTAAACTCCTCCACTTGGGGCAGGACCTCATCCCTTACCTGGAGAACGCATTATACCCATTTCTGAGTCAAGACCATGCTCTCAGATTTAGAGGAGCTGATTCTCATCCCAGCTGCTTCACACTCGGCTGCAAACTGCTCCAGTGAAAGCTGAAGATCACGTTCTGATGAAGCAAACATGACCACATCATCTGCAAAAAGCAGAGACCTGATCTCTAGACCACCAAAACGGATGTGTAAAAATGTCTTACAGTCTTTTCTGGAAAAGCTATTTTTGCATCATGATTTTTTAGCATTTGTATTATAAGAAAACATACAAAACAAATTAGTTTAATATCATATATTGATTGTAGTTTCTGTAAAAATGTTTTTGCTACAAAATGTGATGGAAACAACTTAGTTCTACATTTGGCTCTAAAATATGATCTTTTCAGTTGAGTAATGGGGTGGGGGTGGGGGGGGGGCATTATTTTCTTATAAAAGTAAGGTATAAATACAGGATTTTAATATAAAAAGAACTTAATTCTTGGTCAAAATATTATTTGCCAGAAGCTTCCCACATTGGCTTACTGGTGGTTCTAAGCCTAGAAATCTATACAGATAGTTGTAGAAGCAAAAGGATTTTGCTCTGCAGTTCGGTCTAGTCCAAGCCCCCATAATGCTTCTCAAAAATTGAGGCCAACCCGGAAGTACCAAAAATTGCAGTTCCACCCTCATCCGCTGGGGGCTGGTGTCAGAAGCGAGCAAATCCTCATTGACTCCCATGTTAAAAATACCAATTTCACAGCAGAAATAAAAATGTTTACAGCCTGGTACCAAAACATGTTTTTTGTTTAAATTACCTAGTTTACACTCATGACAACTCTGAGGGGGGTGAATTTTTTTCTCACTCTTCTGTTCAAGTGTATTAAAAGCCTAAAATTCTGTATAATTAATGAGCGTCAGACCCACGTGACCACAGAGCTAGCTCCGTGGAAAGGCCTCAGTAGAGCCTCGGTCTGGCTTGGAAACTGTTCCGGGATTTTGAGTCTCTGTGTTTGTGTAGTCTGTTTAGGATATTATTTGTGCAATTGTTGGACAAAATGACTTGCTGTGGCATTAATTGCACTAATAGAGCGTCCAAGGAGTCTCCACTTCGTTTTTTTCGGCAAGTAAAATTATATTTATGTATTTTAGGTAACTGCCGAGCTGAGCTTAGATTTTAACATGTACTGTTTAACCATGAAATTTAAATGTGATAGGGTAAAACCCAGTGCATTTAACATAATGCTGCACTTTAGAAAATGGGTTGAAATATAACATGTTGGTGGAGCTGGGTTCCAACTATTGGCTTGTGGAGCTCTCGGGAGACCTCTGTTTTCCACTCATTCTCCCCTCCCCGCAGCTTGGCGCATCTCTGTCTGATCGCGGCTTCTGTCTGCTGCGCAGGCTGCCGGCTTTCAGCAGCTTTCAGGAGACCTCTGTGTTCCACCCAGTTTTACCCGACTCAGAAGCTCTGGTGTTGTGCACAGTTAACTCCGGTTGTAGCTAGGTTGCTACCTCCATTAGCTTAGCTCTCACCTCTGCGTTAGCTTTGGGTTAGCTTCAGGTTAGCTTGTAGCTAGTTCGACTGGGTGTCGTCAATTGATCCCAGCCTTAGCCACACCCTCAGCTCCACCTCTCTTCCCTTTTGTGGAATTGTCTGGGCTTGACGGAACCTGTGACACGGTCAAAATGGCGGTGGTGGCCGCCTCCCATTTAGCCTCAAAACATGTTATTGGAGTCTATGGAAACCCATTGTCCAATATTTACATGTCGATGGTCTAGTCACACTCCATTAGAGCCTCAACAGGTCCCCTATTGGTCCTGACAATTTGCCAATAACAGCGCTATATCTGTTTGGTGGGCGGGATTAGCACCAGCACAACTAAAATGGTGATGGCTCAATTTAAACAGCTTTGGGATGTTTAGACAGAACTCTTCTTTCCACTGAATGTGAAAGCAGTGTGAAACAGCCAATTAGCCGCCGTTATAGTGAACAGGTTCCTTTCCACCGGCAGCCAATTGTGACACTGTGGATGCATCCAAGAAGCATCTATCAAGAATGTCTATCATTCTGTTTCGACTGTCTTTTATGCGCTACACTTCCAAAACATGTCAAACTCAGCAGTTCTGATTGAGACAGACAGAAAGTCAAACACGAAAGCAGTATAAATCATCTAGAGACTTTCGAAATAAAAGTGACACAGTATGTCATTTACTGTGAAACCCCATAGCCCATGTAAATACAACAGAAAATGAAGCACAGACCATTTTGGATACATGCAGCTGTATTTCTTCTTGCATTTTATTGTGTGGACTTCTTAAATCACCAGATCCTTTATTCATTCGGCTCTTTTCCTGTAAAACCAGCTGTAGCGTTGTGGTTTATACTCTTTTATGAAAGAGGAACCATTCAACATGTTAATTTGTGATATTAATTTCATTAAATTAATAACCAAATTGTATAGTTTTAAGAAGACTCAAAGGTTGTTTTCATCGATAAACTGTCGATAATATCCGTGGGTCTGTGTTTCAGTTCAATGAAGAAACAAGTTTGACAATTAAAAGTTTTAATTCTTCAAATTAAACTAATGATTTTGAAATTGACAAACAGGAAATAACAATCAACATTGGCAACTTTGTGGGACAATCTTTAACAGTTGATATGCTGTTCTTGCTCAAATAGACCTTGTGTTGGAGGTGCTGAAGGTTGAGAGTGATATGATGTGATTATGGATACGTGTGTGCAAAGTGTCGTGAGAATTGAACATGAGTTGAGATGAATGCGTGTGTGCATCTGATTTTGCTTCAGGAAGAAACAGGTGTCTGAGTGAAAAGTGATGGTTTGAATAAACTTAGGTTTAGTTGGAAAAGATGCATCAAAACGCTATCTGTCGTGTTCTGCCTCACCGAAAATCGGACCCTCTGTTGGACCCGGGACGTCACCTTAGGATGATGTTTCATCCAGGGCACCTTGGCTGGTAAAGAAGACAAAGATGCGCCACGAACCGGTCCAGAGTTGCCCTCGGTACACGTTGATGGTAAAGCGTTTTGTCAATGCGTTTGTTAAGTTTAGGTCACTCAGAAATCAAAAGACTCGGTAATGAGTCTGCGTTAGAAGTTGCGATTCAGCTGTCCTGTCTGGCTTGGCAGGAACAGCGTGAGGGGGGGGGGGGAAAGAAACGAGCCGACCGGCTCTGTTCCCCCTTCGGTTTCTTCAGGTCCTCTCTCTTTCGTTGTCAAGCACGAACTGAAACATAAGATTGAAACTTACCAAAAGCCTTTCTCTTCTCAAAGCAAACGTGTGCGTCAGCAAATGTGTTTTGGAGTTTACTGTGAGAATCTGTGTGTGGGTGTGTTTGAGTGTGTGTGTGAAGGTCGGTAACAAACATCCTCAAACATTATCTAATTAAGTATGGATTCATTAATCCATTATAATTACCCAAAGCATAAGAATCATTCATTTGATTAAAACACATTTATAATGAGCAAAATGATAATGATTAATCTTTAACATTAAAATAGAGAAAAGGAATTTTTAAGACTTGTTATGTTATGACTACTTGTCCTTGAGAACTCCTTCTTCTGGTACTGCAGGTGGCAGATGTTATGGTTTCCTCCCAGACTCGCTGGCGTTCAGGTCTTAATCTGTGGGTGAAAGTTCTCAGCGACCCAGCTTTGACCCAGCTGAGTCCAACACCACCTTTGTGACAGAAAACCCATATTTCCTCACGTTGCACAGCTCCCAGCTTTAGAGCGTGAGGTAGACATCTTGTCTACTTTTAGAACTAGGCTTAATTTTTTTATTTAATAGAGCTTATGGTTAATTCTGAATGACGTTAGCCCAGGTTTTGATGAGTGGGGAAGAAGAGGGAGATGGAGTGTACAGCAGGGAATGCAATCAGTAAAGATGGTTCTTCCTGGTCCTACCTCCCACACACTTCCATCTAAAATGGTTCTCTCTCTCCTGATAATAACTTTTTGTTTTTGACTTTTGATGTGCTAATACTAGTTTATCCGTTTAATTATAGATCCACTAGGATAAATACAATAAAGTTTATCATTCACCAAATACAATATTTACTAAGACATCACAATATAACTATAGACACATTACTTGTGTGTGTGTGTGTGTGTGTGTGTGTGTCTTTGTCTGCCTGCTCTGTCTTCTCGATCCCCAGTGAGTCGTGGAGGATGACTGCTTATACTGAGCCAGGATTCTCTGGGGGTTTCTTCCTGTTAAAAGGGAGTTTTCC
Organism: Nothobranchius furzeri; assembly: GCF_043380555.1. Taxonomy (NCBI): domain Eukaryota; kingdom Metazoa; phylum Chordata; class Actinopteri; order Cyprinodontiformes; family Nothobranchiidae; genus Nothobranchius; species Nothobranchius furzeri. Next base: position 5,768,641 of record NC_091745.1, on the reverse strand, counting down.
TCTCCACTGTCGCTGCATGCTTGCTTAGTATGAGGATTGCTGTATAGTCACTGACACTAGTCAGTGACTTGATGCTATTTGCTGGGTTCCTTATATAGGAAACATTATTTCTGATTGGCTTAATGAACTGTGAATTGGAATGTTTATTATGTGAAGTGCCTTGAGACGACTCTTGTCATGATTTGGCGCTATATAAATAAACTTGAATTGAATTTAATTGACTTGAAAATGCTAGGTCATCCTGGGTAGACATAGACACTCTGCTGCTTTCTTTTACCTCTATTTTCCAATTTGATTATTTTCTAACAAATGCAATACAGACAATAAATGAAACTCTTTTTTTCTTCAACAATTACTGCAGATTACACAATAAAGGTCGCTCTCAAGCAGCAATTATGATGTACTCTTTAAGACAAAGGCAAAATAAAGACATTTTCATTCACTGGAGATGAAAAAGTTATGAGAGGTTTGGTGATTTTCCTGGAATTAGATTTAGAGCACCACAGCAGTCGAAACTAAACCCTCACCTTTCTTGGTAATCCTGCGCATTTACTCATCTTTTTCATATTTGAAGATTTGTCCAAATGTGTTTGATGTCTGGATATTTCATGGGGCAGGTTTAAACTGGTCACGTTTGCCATTTTTTAATAAAATTATTCCAAAGATACACTCAGGATATTCAAAGTACCTGGTGTATCACTTACAATATATAGGTGGACGCAAACTAATTAATGCAGTTAGTAGCACTGTGCTAAATTGTTGCTGGATGAATTGCTGTCAATCCACTATTTGGTTTTTAAATTTAACAACAACTCTTTATTAAAATCTTCATTATTACCACATGGAAAATAAAATATATTTGAAAGATTCCTGCAAAACATTCTTTTAGCTTTTGCTTGAAATATTGTGACTTCTAATAGGTACCCTATTGTATATATTTTTTGGATTCAAGATAAGTTTGGCAAACAATATACTGCATAATGTCGAAATATAATTCAGAACATATTTCCATGGTAATGTATAAAGGTTTATGCAAAGTTCTGTTGAATGACGCAATCTTTATACTTTCACCACATCATTCAGATATCTCACAAAATTGCTCAATTTGTTACTTTGAAGAACAACAATGCGCTTTGAAATGTGACCATGGAAAGTTTCAAGCCTTTTCCGCATCACATTTTATTCCCATGGTGCTAAAAAATCTTTCCGAAAGGACACAAAGGGCTAATGATGTATGTTTAGAGAGGATTTATGTGACCAATTTGGTAAGATATTTTAGATCTTACTCACAAAATTCCAAAAGGAAAAAGCAAAAACAAAGCCCACAGCCTGTGTTTCTTTATCACATCTTCTTTATGTATGTACATAAAATGCAGTGTCTCATAAATGCAGCAAAGAATATGTGTGCATATAAAATAGGTCCTTTCTGATAAATCCTTAATTCTGACGATGTGCCGACATGTTTTGCACTTTTTTATTTTAGTCTGACCGAAAAAACACCTGGGACTAGATACTAGAGTAGCCTACATATCTATCTATCTATCTATCTATCTATCTATCTATCTATCTATCTATCTATCTATCTATCTATCTATCTATCTATCTATCTATCTATCTATCTATCTATCTATCTATCTATCTATCATCTATCTATCTATCTATCTATCTATCTATCTATCTATCTATCTATCTATCTATCTATCTATCTATCTATCTATCTATCTATCTATCTATCTATCTATCGTAATTATCTGAAGTTGTATATTTATACACTGTAATTAGATCTAAGTAATCAATCAGAAGTGGTTGTTTTTATCATCAGGGACTTTACTTAACACTCTGTATTGACTGAGAGACAAGAAAAGAGAGAGTTGGGATCGTTTAAGAATCTTTAATTTCTATAATTATAAATTCTTACAATCTACCAGGACTATCTCAATGATGAATGCATATGGATTTAGATGTTTCGTGTTGGTGTGTGTGTGTGTGTTTTGTTCAGAATCTCTAGGCTGACGTAGTGAATCTGGTTTGTTATGACTAGGCTACCATGAGGCTTCAGAAGCTGATGACATGAGCCGCCATTTTTGTGCCGTGACTACGTACCCATGGAGTCTCCCGCGGTCAGATCAGGAGTGTCAGGTCCTAGAACCCCCCTTGGTGCTGGGCTGATGAAACAGTGATGCAGCACGACAAACCAGTCTACGGATAGCTCCGGTAGTAGTAGCAGATCTCGGCGGGTTCAGCTCTTATTGTGAAGGAACCGTCGTCTTGTTGTTCAAACGACAGAAATTTCCAGCTCGACAGTTCTCAGCTTAAAATAGAAGGTACAGCTGGCCAGCCTGTACTTCTCTTTGGCGGTGATGGATTGAGAGCTGGTTGAAAACAACGTTGAGAGTATGATGTAACTCCTTTGGAGCTCGGATCGAACAGAGCTGATGTTAACGTGGAACTGCATATAAAATGGCGTTGCCTTCTTTTATATCTCCTAATTGTTTACCAATCTTAGTAAACCAGATTGGACACATTAAGTAAACATCCCAGATTCTCTCTACGACTGACGAAAGTTCTGATTGGTTGAGAATAATGTGTCATGCGTTTCCATGGTAATGTATATCAGTCTGTCTGGTGCAGTCCTGTTTATTCATTAAACACATAACTCATGACATCTTTATTTCACAGATCATTCACCTGATTATTAATGATCAACATATGCTTTGATTAGCTTATCACAAATAAAGTACTTTGATTAATCAATGAAAAGTGTTCTTCTTCTCTTCTTCTGTCTCTTCTCCTGGAATGTAAACATACTGAACCAAGCGTCCGACCTTGGTGATGTTACTGTGTGAAGGGGCAGCTGTTAAGGGCAGACCATTATAAGCTTCATAATGCTACACTATCTATCTATCAATCTATCTATCAATCTATATCTCTATCAATCTATATCTCTATCAATCTATCTATCTATCTATCTATCTATATCTCTATCAATCTATATCTCTATCAATCTATCTATCTATTTCTCTATCAATCTATCTATCTATCTATCTATCTATCTATCTATCTATCTATCTATCTATCTATCTATCTATCTATCTATCTATCTATCTATCTATCTATCTATCTATCTATCTATCTATCTATCTATCATCATCATAATCATCTATCTATCTATCTATCTATCTATCTATCTATCTATCTATCTATCTATCTATCTATCTATCTATCTATCTATCTATCTATCTATCTATCTACATTTTTTAAGCTTTCATTGTTGATTAAGCAGCTATGTTCCACAAAACTGCACAATTTTGGCATTGAAGAGCAACGTCTCCAAAAGTCACAGAAGAGACTTTAAAATCTTCCACAAATCAAATTTGTTTTCTAATGTAACAAAAACCCAGACAAACTGTTAGAAGTTATAATGATGAGTGGCAGCAAAATTTCATTTTAAAGAAAAATTAACGAGGAATAGTTTTGTAGATATGATTTTAGATTTTACCTATAAAACTGTGAAACCAACTATGGTTTTGCATTATTTATGCTTATTGTATGCATATGTAAAGTACCGTAAGTGTAAGAAAAACAGTGTTTTTTATATATCACATAAGATCCTTTTAACATCCATTCATTCGTTTTCATTCCAGCAAAAAATGACAAACAAAAACCAGTGCAGAAAGTATCATCTTATGTGTAGTTCTGTTGACTGAGTCAGCCTTTAAGCTTTCATCATCTGCTTCAGAGCGAGCGCTGAGAGTTCCCACAAAATAGCTTGATTTGTTGCTTTGATGAACAACAATGTGCTTGGAAATGCGACAGAAGCAACTTCAAACGATCTACTCAAAACATCTGCATCCTCATGTGGTGAAATTAACCCAGAGAAATAACCATAAGTTATAATGGTGTGTTGGTACCAAAGAGTTTTTTGTCCCTGTTATCTATTACCTTGATTTATGGGAGCAATTTGAGAGGAAATACCGATTTTTTAATGCTCTTAAATTCAGAAATCAAAACATGGAAAACAATGGCATGATCTCTTTATTTATTTGTCTTAAACTTTAGATAAAAACATACATGTGTTAATGTATTGAAGCTGTCAAAAACAATGTGCTTTCACCAATTTGTACATAATTTTTGCAACACAGAACTGAAGAAAGAGTCGCTAACCCAACAAGAATAAAAATACAGTATGAGAGCAGCTGCAGAAAATAAGAACAGCCTGAAGGATTGGTTTCCATAATTGCCACCCAATCAGAGAGCTAACTAAAACAATGCCCTGCAGCAGTTTTCCATTCTTTGCACTCAGATCTGAGCCACAAAAATAGCTTTAATTTAAATGACACATTTCCTTTAGAAGATAAAATTTTCCCTTCAGTAGTTTGTGATCCCTGGTCACTAGCGTGTAAAACAGTCCCTTAAATTAATTAAACAGACACCATTGTAAACCTTCAACTTGGAAAACATGCATAAAAATATTTAAATGACACATAAGCTGCCTCACAATAGTTAGAATTCACTTTTATTGTCAAAAAAGGTACACACTTTGGAGAAACACAATGATGAAGTGATGCTGTAACATGATATATCAATAAATGCATGCAAAAACCAAAAGTAAAAAGTATTGGTCAATGTAATGTACTTTATAAGGTGTAACTGGCTTGTCAGTAAATTACATTTAATTAGATAATTTTAACTTGATTTTTGACATTTCCATTTAACAAATGATAATAAGTTTACCAAGCTACTATTATTATGTTGTCTACACTTACTTTACTTTGAAATCCCAGCTGTAAAATGGGTTCATATCAATGGTAAAGTATACAATTGGTGCAGTGAGTGACATTGCAGAAGCACATCTTGTCTGTTTAAAAAAGGCACAGGATGCTCTGATTGGTCAAAAAGGATGAAGGAGAGGCAGCTGCTAATTATTTTCTTGAGGTGTGCCAAACTACCCTCCAGAAGGCATTATGCAAATGTGTATCATGTTGGAGTAGATAAGTCGGTTCTTCTCTGAGATAAACAAAAGAGTCTTGCAGACTTTGAAACTCTCAGTCTTGCTGCATGCAATACAAAAATAAAAATGAGACAACACACTAATGGAAGGAAACATTTTCTAATGCATAACATGTGTTCACTGTATTGCCATTAGAAGGTGGCCTAACTCTGTAATGAGTCATTACTTGCGCATTTTCATGCAAAATTGAATGCAGTAACATGTTTCAATTCCTGATGCTTTTAAATCTGATGGATTCCTCTTTCCTAATACTTTTGCCTGATTTCTGAAGCCATTTGGTCTGATGCCTGAAGAGTTTTCCTAAGAACTAGGAATATCCTAAATGAACACTGTACCTGTAATTCCAGCATTTATTTGGCTTCGAGGTGGGAGATGTTTTTGTGGAGCATTTTTTGCCTTTGATTCAAAACCTCTTCACATACCGATGGCATCAAAAAATAAATATTTTGTCAAAAAAGATAAGAATTTTAATCAACTTTGAAACCTACAATCCGTGAAAAACCTTATCCAATCATTGAAAATGTCTCATTCTTAATGATTTGGTCATAGCCCATCCATCCAGTGGCTGTTTTATCATTAGGCATAGGTCGGCGGCTGCCTGGGGCCCCCTTATGTTCGGGGGCCCCCTAGCCCTGACTGCTGGCACCCCTTTGTTAATGCCACAATGGACTATTTCTTTAAGACACCGATGCACAAACAGGATGTGACTGGTAGTCATTCCACTCCAATCCAGTTGGTGGCAGTACTGCACCAATTTGTTGTTTGCCAAGTACCATAAGACCACAAATAATAATAAGAAGAGAGGCGTGAGCGTTCGTAACAAACTCAAAGCAGTAGTCAAAACATTAAGCATGAAATGGAGTTATCCTAGTGGCTCCAGAAAGAGAAAGAAACAGCTTGCTTTAAAAAAGCTTTTATCTTCACTTCCAAAAGTGACGTAGTTTTTCAATGTAATCATCAAAAGGAAGCAGAAAAGGAAAGACAATGGAAAATGTTCAAAGAGAGGGAAACATAGACCAATATGGAAAATAGAAAAAAAAGGCAAAAGCACAGGCACTGACAGGATAAAGAAAGCAGAGCAAATATTGAAGACATTCAAAGGGAGAGAAAGACAGGAAAAAAAGAGGACTAATAAAAAGTGAAAATAACTCATGTCAGAAGAGGGTAGAGTTTCGCAAATCCAATTAAAGATCAGATTGTCAAAAATTTAGTGTAAGGGTGCCCCATGTTTGTGTTCGCCTTGGGCCCCCGAATTGCTAAATCCGCCACTGCATCCATCAAAGCGACTTTTAACCGTCTCGCCCCTCTGCACATAACGCCACCATGTGCACGTAGTGAGTACTCTCAGGTGAGCAGAAAGCAAAGTCAGAGCCAGGCTAGCTATATTAGAAAGCATACTAAAATATTAAGGTTATTTGTGTTAAGTTAGGAATTAAAAGAAAAGATCAAAAAAGAAAATGTACCAACAATGGGTTGAAAAAGTAAGATAATGTCTTGTTTTCATTAGGGATGTACAAATTTATCGGCCTACCAATGTTATTGGCAGATATTGACATTAAAATATAATACTGGAAATTATCAGTATGGGTTTTTACTTTTTTTATGACACAGTGTTTTATTTGTTCTTTATTCTTTTATTTGTTCTTTTTTTTATTTGTTCTTTGTTACTTTACTTATTTGTTCTTCGTGTGTTGTTTTCTTTTTGTTTGGTTATCCTATTCAGATAAACAGGAGGGATTATGTTATGGAAATTTTATATTTCATTACTTTAGTCCTATTACCAGATCTATTAATTGAATGTCCTGAAAGCATTCACACACACACACACACACACACACACACACACACACACACACACACACACACACACACACACACACACACACACACACACACACACACACACACACACACACACACACACACACATACACTCACTCTCTCTCGCACATGACTGTGACAGGGCTGCATGGTGGCGCAGTTGTTAGCACTGTTGCCTTGCAGCACGAAGGTGCAGGTTCGAAACTCGGCTGCGGCCTTTCTGCGTGGAGTTCCTCCGTGTACTCCAGTTTCCCCCACAGATCACAACATACCCTATAGGTTATAAATTGTAAGTCACTTTGGATAAAAGCGTCTGCCAAAAAAAGAACATAAACATGATCCACTCCCTGCCCTTTGTCACCGGTTCTGTTCATCACTTTTATGGACAGAATTTCTAGACGCAGCCGTGGTGTGGAGTGTGTCCAGTTTGGTGGCAGGAGAATCTCGTCTCTGCTTTTTGCGGATGATGTGGTCCTCCTAGCTTCATCCAGCTCTGACCTTCAGCTCTTGCTGGGTAGGTTCGCGGCCGAATGTGAAGCGGCTGGGATGAGGATCAGCACCTCCAAATCTGAGACCATGGTTCTCGACCGGAAAAGGGTGGCTTGCCACCTCCGGGTCGGGGGAGAGGTCCTACCTCAAGTGGAGGAGTTTAAGTATCTCGGGGTCTTGTTCACGAGTGAGGGTAGGAGGGATCGGGAGATCGACAGGCGGATTGGTTCGGCGTCTGCAGTGATGCGGACGCTGAGCCGATCTGTCGTGGGGAAGAGGGAGCTGAGCCAGAAAGCCAGGCTCTCGATTTACCGGTCGATCTACGTCCCAATCCTCACCTATGGTCATGAGCTTTGGGTAATGACCGAAAGAACGAGATCGCGGATACAAGCGGCCGAAATGAGTTTCCTCCGTAGGGTGGCCGGGCTCAGCCTTAGAGATAGGGTGAGGAGCTCGGACATTCGGGAGGGACTCGGAGTAGAACCGCTGCTCCTCCGGATCGAAAGGAGCCAGTTGAGGTGGTTTGGGCATCTGGTCAGGATGCCTCCTGGACGCCTCCCCGGGGAGGTGTTTCGGGCATGTCCTGCCGGCAGAAGGCCCCCGGGTCGACCCAGGACACGTTGGAGAGGTTACATCTCCAGTCTGGTCCGGGAACGCCTTGGGGTCCTGCCGAAGGAGCTGGTGGACAAGGCCGGGGAGAGGATGGCCTGGAGCTCCCTAAATGGGATGCTGCCCCCGCGACCCGGACCCGGATAAGCGGAGGAAGACGAAGACGAAGACGAAGATGATCCACTCCCATTCCTTTCTTATCTCTTTGTATAAATAAACTCTGTGACCAGATGTTCGGGGCATTTGCCCTGCGCACTTGCCACAAAATCATGATTTGGTTGCATGTCTGCCTTATTGCTTCTTGTCCCTCTCTCCAGCTGCAGGAAATGGGTTTACTGATAAAAATATTGATAAAATCCCTGACACATACCATGCACATATTACCCATCCAAAAAAAATGAAACATGACATTTTTATAACTAACTTAAATTGAAGTAGTTGTCAATTTGCACTGATAATGTTTAAAGCTTAAGCATGCATGAAGATATGGAGATATGTGACGTTAGCAGTCTAAATAATAATTTTTTTATTAGGGGGACCCAGCATATATCGGTATCAGTTTATATTGGTATGGGAAATGAAGAGTTAGACAATATGGGATATCGGTAAAATAGCCAATAATGAGCATCCCTAGTTTTTACTCTTTTAATGACATAATGTTTAAATACCATACACATACTTATACATGAAACTCTTCAGCTAATTATCATCTCACTCAAATAGTCAAAATGTAACAGGTCCATAGGGATGGGTACTTTTCATATATGAATCGATCTGGTACGAATTCTCGATACCTACGAAACGATACCGGTACTTGACGGTACCAATTTTCGATACTTTTGAGTGTTTAATAATTAATTAATTATCTTTTAATGAAATATTTCTTTTCTCACAGTATAACCACAAATATAATGATAAAAAACTTACAAACTGTATTTTTTCTCATCGTACTGTTGTAGACAATTCGTCACAATGAGAACCATTAACCACCACTGTTTCTTTTTTTTCTCCCCATGTCCTGTCTGGCTGTGAAGCAAACAGTATTAACGTCTGAATGCTGGTGACAAGCCTTACAGATTTACTCTCAGGTGGAGCATCAAAGCTTCTGCTTTAATGTCAGGCCTGATACTTGAAACTTTATTGTTATTGTTTTTTGAATGCTTGTAATTCTGACCGGACACGGAGACAGAGGTGAAAGAGAAAGGAAGAGACAAAAGGTGTGTGTGTGTGTGTGTGGACGGGGGTGTTCGACAACAATAAACAATCAATGATGAACAAGAGTCTGCTTCTAGACCTGCAGAAAAGGGACACACAGGAGCAAGCTATCACTGCGTCAACTTGATTAAGAAATATAAAATCAACATTGTTTTACTGAACAATCACGATAATAAATCACAGTGCATTTAGTGCCAACCACAGCCTTAAGACATGTGTTGAACGTGCCCAACTCCATACTTATGAGAGCACCATGTGAGCACCTGTGTGTGTACACACGCTTGTTTATGTAAGGTTTCTCTATAGGAGCGTTGAATAGAGAGTGTGAGGGGCCACATATCTACCCCCAAAGATGTGTAGGAGATGGAGGGCGCTCCAAGTCCCAGAGATCAAGGAGCTGCTCCAGAGCATAAGAGCCCTCAAGGAGACTGCAACCAGAAAAGCCCCTGCCCCCTCGAGAGGGGGCCACAACCAGCAGCTGGCAGAGTCCCGGGAGACATGAGCGGCAAGCCCACAGGCCTGCCTGCAGCCTCCCACCCCCAAGCCAACCGAGCCCGGGACCCAGCGACCTGAGACCCAGGGGCAACCAGCCCCACCGGGGACCCAGCAGAGCCCAGGGACTCAGATCCCACCAGGCAGCCACTGGGATTGATCATGCAGACGCCAAAAATCTTAAACCCCCTGACCCAGGAGCCACGAACACTCTGGCAGACCAAGGCACCGCACTCCACACCAGGTGTGGCAGGGGGAGGGGAGATGAAAATGTATAGCATCAAAAGAAGTCCCAGGAGAAGGGAGGAGTCAAAGACCCCACCTGAGGGGAGTGTGTAACAACTCACCTGCCGAATCAACTAGCCCTGAAAATGGATGGCGCTGGAGAGTCGGGCCCATACCCGGCCGTCGCCGGCAGCAGGAGCCGCGAGGGCTATGCCGCGACAAGTAGGAAGGCCGCCGCGGTGAGCACGGAAGCCTAGGGCGCGAGCCCGGGTGGAGCCGCCGCGGGTGCAGATCTTGGTGGTAGTAGCAAATATTCAAACGAGAACTTTGAAGGCCGAAGTGGAGAAGGGTTCCATGTGAACAGCAGTTGAACATGGGTCAGTCGGTCCTAAGGGATGCTCTTCTTCTCTGGCGCTCACAGGGAGCAGACGCTTCTGCCTTTCCTCCTCCCTTATCTGTGTTTTCCCAAGGCTCTTTTTGTCCCGTCTGCCTACAGAGCGCTTCTCTGCATTTCCTCTGCAATCACCTTTTTATTTTTCAATATGGACTTAATTAATTGGTCATTCAACGCGATTGATAAGATTTTTTCTACAATGAGGACGGAGGAGGGGGCTCACGCTTGTCCTCAGGGGACACATGCAGCGGGATACATGTTCAATTCCTGGAAAAAGTGGAATGTCATCTGTCTCTCTCAGCTGTCCATTGAGGACGTCGAAGATATGTGGATATTTGGCCTGATGATCGTTGGATTTCTTCTGATTGGAGTGGGAGGATATCTGGCTTTCCGTAAAATTGGGATGACGGGAGCGATTGGAGGGCGACCCGCATCCATGGACGGCACCGTCCGTGTGGATATCTCACAGACTGGGACGTTGCTCGAGGTGAATCGCAAGCTGGACAATGTCTTAGCTGCGTTACAGGTGTTAGCGCGCAGGATTGATAACATCTCGGAAAGGGTCACCGGACGGTGTGGAGATGTTTAATCACTGAATTGGCTTCACTGGAGGACTTGAATGATCAATACAGACTTAAGGCAGAGAGGAAAAATTATCTCTGTCTGACCCAAAACAAAGTTCTGTTATCGAATCTGACGCCATAAGCAGCCTTGGAGTTGCATGCAAAACCCCCACGCTGGAAGGAATGCAGACAAATGCTGTGAATCTCTATCCACCCACCCCCCCGCCTTCAGATTGTGCTCTCTACCGAGGTCATGAAGCTGAAGGACTCACTGCTCTCTGTGCTTCCCCTGACCTCCCTCCCACCTGCGGAGCTAGCTGGTGAGCGCTACACAGGCCGCCCCCGCTGATGAAACCAGGATCCCAGCCCCACCCCCCTACCTACCGGGTCTCATGTTGTGAACTGTGACGTTTGTTGCTTACATGTCGGGTGTTTTTTTTTTGCATTGGAGCGCTACACCCTGCTGGTGTAACTCTGTTAATGCCTTTTTTTCTCCCTCCCTGAACTTTCCTCATGTATTCCCTTACTCATCTACAAAGGAGCGCCGTTATGGCTGCTCTCATGGTCTGCCTGTATCTGTCTTGTCTATATGTGTGTGTGTGTGTGTGTAACCTTGGTCAGGTTGTACTGTGGAGTCAAGTTCCTACGCTCTGAAAGGAGTGCTGGCAATAAAATTCTTCTGATTCTGATTCTGACATATACAGTCATACACAGACACAGTCACACACTCCCTCCCTCATGCTCACACATACACATACAACCAAAGACTTACAAAAATGCACGCCAGACGCCCACTCATGCTCCCCATACACACCCTATTCACTCTGGTTCCGGTACTGCTGCACATGGGGTACAACCATTACCGGTTCCCAGAGTTCGACCCTTTCTGCTGGGGTGCTGATGAGCAGGCTCCCCCGCCCAATGCTGAGCACAGCAATCCACCACCCAGACCCTAACCAGACGGCCAGATCTCCCGCCTTGCCCCGGGAAGCCAAGCGACAACAGAGGTGTGCTAAGACCCCTAGTCTCCCTCCGCCTGCTCCAATATAGTGTTAGTGCGTGTTGATGAGGTGTATTCCATGGCTGTGGTGAGCGGGGAGTGCGGGCATCGTCTGGCTTACACCAGCTGATGCCACCACACCACCCCACAGCCCTCAGTGTCTAAGTGCAGTTTAAAATTGAAAGTGGGCACCGGCACTCGGGATGAGGCTGAAAAATCCCCCTGCCAAATGCCGTTGAGTGTGCTCACTCCCAAGGCCCTAAGTGTATGTTTGCGTGGAATGTCGTCGGTGGAAGTGTTTAAGGTGCAAAAAAAATTGGGGGCAGGTTGACACAGGAATGTGGAAATGTGATTCATACTCGCACCCGCTGACTTGTCCATCCCCCAAGGTCCTATGTGCATGTTTGTGTGATGATGTGAGGGAGCAGGAGGAGAAAAATGTGTGGGGATGGAGAGTGTTATGGAAATTTTACATTTCATTACTTTAGTCCTATTAACAGATCTATTAACTGAATGTCCTGAAAGCATTCGCACATGCACACACACACATTCCTGTCCTCCCACACATGCACACACTCACTCTATCCACTTCCATTCCTCTCTTATCTCTTTGCTTGAATAAACTCTGTGACCAGCTGTTCAGGGCATTTGCCCTGCGCACTTGCCACTAAATCATGATTTGGTTGTATGTCTGCCTTATTGACTCTTGTCTCTCTCTTTAGCTGCAAGAAATGGGTTTACTTGTAAACATATTGATAAAATCCATGACATAATTTGGTCCTTCGAGAGCCGGGGTCCTGTCACCTCGCGGCGCCAAGAACCGACGCCAGAGGACTGTCGACAACCTAAGTCTCCTCCAGCGCTGAGTTTTGCTGGGGGGTCGGTGGGGGGTCTTGACGTCGCTAGGAGGGATGCGGATCCACAAACTCAAGCCGTGAAGTGGAGAGATTTGGTGAGACAAGTTTGTTGTTTGTTTTTGTTAGTTTTTTTGTATTTGTGGTACTGAGAGAAAATCCTAGGTGACCAGAGAATAAAATGGTGTCGTCCGTCGTGAATAGGATGGTTTTGACGGGTTCTTTTGAATGCTGTCTGTATTTGGCTTGGTTTTGCGGCATTTTAACCAAAATTAGAAATGCAACTCTGGTGTAAGAAATAAAGTAAACCGGTATGATAACTATTGAGATTCAAATTTTGGTGTCATCTGCCGGAATTGATGTGTTGACAGATTCTCTGAATGCTGTCTGAGTTTGGCTTGGGTTTTTGAGCGTTTTAGCCGGAGAAACAGAAATGTGCTCTAATTATCTGTGTTGTTGTTTGTTTGTCTTAGATGTTGTCTGCTCTAACTGTTGTTCGAATGGATGAGAGAGTGTCTGGACTTGCTTATTCTTGTAGAAAGAAGGATATTGCAAGTCATTTGCACACGTCTCAAGTTGGTGGTCAGACTTAGGCCCTGTCCACACGTAGCCGGGGATCTGCCGAAACGTAGATATTTTTCTACGTTTTGGCCTGTCATCCACACGAAAACGGAGTTTTTTCAAACGAAAACGGATCTTTTTAAAAACTCCGGCCAAAGTGAAGATCTGCGTTTTCTCCGTTTTGGGTGTCTGCGTGTGGACGGACAAAACCGGAGTTTTAAGGTCCGCAACGTCACTTTCCACGACAAAAAAATGCTGACATCACGTGTGCGACCTGCGTTTACACTAGCCGGCAGCATGGATGCCCTCAGAGCTGCGCTCGCTTTATCAATTGTCCAAGCGTTTTTTGCTTGTTTGTTTTTGCTTGCGGAATTACTGCTCCTTGCGGAAGACCACAGACGAAGGACGAGGTTAAGAACGGGGGAAGTACTGCCACCTACAGGTCTGGCATGTCCTTAACAACGTATTTATCCGGGTACGTGTGGACAGAGTTTTTTTTAAACGAGGTGGTGTGGATGCAAGTTTTTGGAGGGGCGGATGGGGCGGATATTCGTCTTTAAAAAACCCCGGCTACGTGTGGACTAGGCCTTAAACTGGTTGGCTGATAAGTGAGTCCCACTGTGTTTAGACACACAGTTTGGAGGGCGGATTCGTAAGCCTAAATCTGACCTCATGCCGAAGAAGAGACGGTGTGGTATGTAAATGGGGGACAAAGAACTCACAAAATACCTTTTGAGTGTTACGTCCCTCAGCTCGCTAGGAGAGATGTGAAGGAGGGAGTTAAAGATGTAGTGTGTAGATTTAATAATAACAAAGTAATTGTGTCGCCAAACAAAGGATTTTATGACAACAAATACAAAGAATCACTATAAAAGGGAAACTGAGAGCACCAAGCCAGCTGGGAGGAGGGGAACTAACTGAAAGATTCTTTTACAGAAAAAAACAAACAAACCCTATACTAATGAGAGCCATCCTGGTAAGCAGAGACGCTTGGGGGAAATCCAAAAGCGGAGTCGAAGGCCAGTCCAAAGTTACCAAAAATCCTTACAAACGAGAGTCTAAATACCAAAGTACCACGAAGCTAAACCCACAAGCACATAAGAAGAGAGAAGCCTGAACATCTTCGTGCCCACACTTCCCTGTACCTTCTCCTAGACTGAGGGCAGGAGAGAAGCTTTTAACAGCTGACCGGTGATTGCCGGTGATTACACACAGCTGGGCACTGGGAAACTGGCGAGGCAGAAGCCACTGAGGCCATCTTGTGGCCGGAAAGGGGCAAAGCATGTAACCCCCCCCCCCCCCCCACCCTCTTAAGAGAATAAGTGGGGGGTCTTAAAAAGGGCCAACATTTATTCCAAAAGAAACAAGGTCTCCCGCTATCTATGATCAAGAATTTCTAACTAGTTCACCCTAGAGCTGAAGAAAACCCTATTCACTTTTTCCTTAAAAATACAAGTGCTGTGGATGAATCAGGAAGGTCGACAAAAACATTTTGTAGCTCAATGGATCTTCAACAGAACAGTCTGCCTAAAATCATTTTGTCACTTCTTCACAATATCCTAAAGAGCAATTCAGGATTACAAAGTGATGATGAGAAAAGCCTTGCTGATAAAGAGCCCTGCGATGTCAATGCCTTCAACTAATTGCTGCTTTTAGACAGAAGGGGGAACGGATCAGATGCAGGTGCATTGGAAAGTGTGACATCTTTTTTGAATGTGAGAAAAATGCAACACTGTACTGAGATACCAACGTCAGCTGTGTAACTAAAGCTACAGCTAGTGCAATCCCTAAAACCTTCTCTGTGTTCCTGTTAAATGATGCAATCAGGGAAAAAATACAGCCACATTATAGCTGAATTTGTGCCTAATTCATTGGCAATGGCAGAGCATCTTTGAGACTCTTGAGAATCCCATTTGTCAAAGAATAATGAAGCAACAGAAGGAATTCTTTCAGCTGGTGCTTGAGTTATACATCTAAAATACAACCTTCACAGATGTTTGAGAGGCCAATTATATCACTCAGTCATTTATATGCTGAATGCGTCCGGACATATTTTTCTTTTCTCTCCAAACATCGTTGCTGGGGTTCAATTTGGGTTTCAAATGTTTCCAGCTCACCTCAGCAGTTCACAAAATTACAACACAAAGGTGTTTAAGCATTTAGATTAATGATTGAGTCATACAGACAGACCCTGGAGGTCCAATTACGCAAATCCATTCATTGTCTAAATGGAAAATATTGATTGAATTGGAAGCGAGGGTGTGAGGAGATCCCATGTAACATTACTTATGGAGAGAAATTGGTGCTCGGAGATGCCTCGTGGATTTAAAAGTTTTTCCTTCACAACTTTCTTTCATGAAGTTACTTAAATGGATGAATATCTACATCATTAATGGCATTAGGAGCTGAATTCCCTGCTACAACATGCCAAATAATAGGAGAGAAGCTGTAGATAATTTAGAAAAGCACACAAGCAGGATTGTGAAACAGCAAAACGGTCTCTACTGAGTTCATTAAACCACACTGACTTATTTGCTTAATGATCAGTGGCTCTTGCAGAGAAGAAAGACGACGCTAACATAAAATGTACACAAATGAAAACCTCCAGAAGCCATCGGATTAATAAGAGCTTCAAATGTAACACGATAAGGAGTGAAACACTATTTCCTTTAGATCTGAACAAAGTAAACCGCTTTATTAGCATCTTCTGATGTTTACATGATTGGAATGAACTCGGTTCATTAAAGATATAAGCAGTCACTTGATGACAAAGAGATAGTCTGCTTGCTGAACTAAAAGCTGAATGCTCACAAGGTTAAAATCACATGGCTGAAGCGGGGAACTGACAGGAAATGTTGAAGGAGAAACAGGATTGTGTTGTAAACCTGAAGTCAGTGATAGACTGAAGAGACCGGAGCAAACATGTTATAACATTTTATTGTCTGCATTGTGTCTTTCAGTAAACTAGTGACTTTTCTCTCTGATGAATCATTTTTGCTCATCTGAGTCATGTAAAACTTTACAGTGAGTCTCTCAATCATCCGAACAAACATCTGATCTTGCGGTGTTTCTAATATGGTCACGTTACTGGAACAATGTTAGGTTTAAATTGTAAGAGTTTGGATTTAGAGTTTTGCTGTCATTTGTCTTTGTTTTGTCTCCAGTCGGTTGTGGCAGGCGACTCAGCTCTGGTTCTGGCTTTAGTTCTGTTGGAGGTTTATTCCTGGAAGAATGGAGTTTTAGGATCCACTGTGACCCACTGACTACATGCTCAGCATGAAGGTGCTGAGGTGAAGAACTGAGCTGTTTCCTTTAGATAAACAACTTTTACTAATTGACATTTTCTAATCTCTACTGAATTTGATTTGGTCACAGTTGAATCAAGCCTACTGCACACAAGTGGCTTGACTTTCCACCTGATAGGAACAGGACTTTCAGTGTGAACTGATGCTATATATATATATATATATATATATATATATATATATATATATATATATATATATATATATATATATATATATATATATAAGCTAACTGAATTCAAGTCAAAGTCTCAGTCATCATCACGCACTGGCGAAATGACATTTCTGCTTGTGAGCCATATTAATATTTCGTAAAGCTAATATAGATTTTGTACTGAAACTGATTTTTCTATTATATATTTTTTTCTATTAGCTAATTGAATTCAAGTTAAAGTCTCAGTCATCATCACACACTGGCGAAATGACATTTCTGCTTTTGAGCCATAGTAATATTTCGTAAAGCTAACATGGATTTTGTACGGAAACTGATTTTTCTGTTTGTGTGAATATTCCCAAACGTCCGTGTGGAGGCGTATTTCCCCACCCAACTAGTGAGACCCTATATAAATAAGACCATTTGCTTTTGGTTTCTGAAGGGCAGCAGGGCTTTTATAAGCAAACATTTATTTTGAAGGTAAGAATCTTTTGCTCTCACCATTCATATTTTCTCCTTCCAAAGCTCACTAAACCTAATTTTATTATACTAATATCATGAAAGTATTTGGGAAACACGTACTGCTTGTTTCTAACCAAAGAGACCATTTCGTACAAATACTTTGAAATCATGCATGAGAGAAACAGAGAAATGAATTTGGCTTCATTGTAAAGAAAACGTGAAGTGATGTATTTCCTATTTTTGAACACGTTCAGTGGTGAGCAGTCTAATAGAGCAAAAAACTTTAAAACTTTTAATAAAAACATGATTCCTGTTAAGGCATTATCTCATGTTGTGCCAAAATCTCTGTGCTGCTGTCATCAGATTATTTCAGTGAATAAAAAATGGCACTGAAAAAAGGAATTAGAACAAATATATAAATTGCAGAACGCCTGCAGTGCATCATTATTCATCCTGTTTCTGAGGCGTTCAATGTTTAGAGTTTCTTGAGTTGATGGCACCAGGCTTGCCTGTTAAAATTAAAGATACAGAGTGGCAATCATCCGTTCATCCATCCTAGATCCCATCCTTACCAGATGCTCAAAACACTTAATCAGGTTTCAACTGGTGCATAAGAGCAGCAACTCTACTTCAAGCTTCTTGCCCTTTACTTGAGGGTACATCTATTCTGCAAAAGAAGCTAATGTCGGCAGCTTTTGGTCTTAGTCACATTACTTCAGCTATTACCCACAGCTCATCGAGGGACTGAAACCTCTAGAAAGAAACCATATAAAACATGTTAAAATAAAGTAAAAAAGACTGGCTGTTATTGATAGAAATGTATCAAAATAATGTTTACAAAAAAATGTTGCCCAAAACCATTAAACAGCAAAGTTTTAGTGTGGAATAGAATAGAATAGACTTTATTAATCCCACAGTGGGTACATTTACTTGCTACAGCAGCACCAACACTTAGAGAAAAGGAAGAAGAAAAATAACAAGATTACAGGTAAACACACAAAGGCAGTAAGCTATTATTGTAACCTTCAACCACTAAAACCAATGAACAAAATGTAAGTAAGTAAATACATTTTATTTATATTGCACTCATCACAGACAGAAAATCACAAAGTGCTTCACATAGATCAAAACAAAACAAATGATAATGTCATAAAATCATAAAAGTCATGAAATTGTAAAATACCATACAACAAATAAAATATTACAAATTTGAGTTAAAAATAACTGCCTGTCATGGATTGTCCATAATGAACACCATGTTCAGACATAAAGGTGTACATATGTGCTCTTGGCACCAGGATACCTTAGGCTGCAGCTCGATGATGGACTTTGTTGTTGTTTCATCTGACCTGTCTTGGACACTTGGGTGAAGAGAGGGGCGGAGCTGTCAACTGACCACTACCTGGTGGTGAGTTGGCTCAGATGGTGGGGGAGGATGCCGGTCAGACCAGGCAGGCCCAAACGTATCACAAGGGTCTGCTGGGAACGTCTGGCAGAGTCTCCTGTCAGAAGGAGCTTCAATTCCCACCTCCGACAGAACTTCAAAAATGTTCCGGGGAGGCGGGGGACATTAAGTCTGAATGGACCCTGTTCCGTGCCTCCATTGTTGAGGCGGCTGACCGGAGCTGTGGTTGCAGGATCGTCGGTGCCTGTCATGGTGGCAACCCCCGGACCCGCTGGTGGACGGTTAGGGATGCTGTCAAGCTGAAGGAAGAGTCCTATCAGGTCTTTTTGGCCTGTGGGACTCCAGAGGCAGCTGACGGGTACCGGCATCCAAGCGGAACGCAACTCGGATGGTTGCCAAGGCAAAAACCCGGTCTTTGGAACTTCTAGAAGGTTCTGGTGTGTGGACCTGAGGGCTCGGATTGGAGCCTAAGGCTTTAGCAGTTCAGTAATATAGGAAGGAGCTTGACCATATAGAGCATTGAAAGTTATAGTCAGGATTCTAAAATGAACTCTAAAGTTAATCGGTAACCAGTGCAGAGGCATTAGAATAGGAGTGATGTGTGCTCTTTTGTCTGCTCCAGTTAGGAGCCTTGCTGCAGAGTTCTGGACCAACTGAAGATGGTCAAGGACTTTGTTGTTAAAATATGTGAAACGTGTGTTACAGTAATCTAGATAGGATGAGATAAAGGCATGGATAACCATTTCAAGTTCATGTTTTGGCATCATCCTTCACAGTTTGGAGATATTTCTTAAGCGACAAAAAGGTTTCGGACCAATGTTTATGAGTGGCCTTCAAGAGACATTGACTGGTCAAAAACAACACCCAAAGTCTTGAGGTTTGTCTTGATGGTGGAAGGTAAATTACCGCATTTTTGACTAATGAGGGGAACCATGCTCTCAGGCCCAATGATCAGACATTCAGTCTTTTCAGAGTGTAACTGGATTAAGTTATCTTCTAGCCAACTGGTGATTGCTGAAAGACTGGTAATTCAGATAGTTTGTAGAACTCAGAATCCTTAAAGGAGCAGTACAGCTGAATGTCACCTGTATATATATATATATATATATATATATATATATATATATATATATATATATATATATATATATATATATATATATATATATATATATATATATATATACAGCTGAATGTCACCTGTATATATATGTGTGTGTGTGTGTGTGTGTGTGTGTGTGTGTGTGTGTGTGTGTGTGTGTGTGTGTGTGTGTGTGTGTGATAAGAGACATTATGAAAATAATCAATAATCTGTCCAAGTCGGTGTATGAACAGTAAAAACAACAGTGGACCCAAAACATTGCCTTGGTGTACCCCACAAAACAGAATGGTAGAATCTGACATGGTTTGCTTTATGCAGACACTGTAACTTCTGTTAGAAAGGTACGATCTAAACCAGTCTAGAACAGTTCCAGAGATCCCCACCGAGTCACAAAGTCTGTTTATTAAGGTGCTGTGATAGGGTAACCATATGTCCTCTTTTCCCCGGACATGCCCAATTTTCACTCTCTGTCAGGGGCGTCTGGGGGCGTTCTTGTATTGATGAAATGTCCGGTTTTTCATCCAAGAGCAGGAATCAAATCATGGGGGAGCTGTATATCCTACACACCCAGGGAGAGCCAGAAAATGGTTTCTACCTATATTATATCATTTATAAGGACTCTCAGTGTACCGGGTACTCTTTTGAGCGGAGAGCACAGAGAGCGGCAGAGCGCTGATCATTGGTGCGCTCCAGACAGTTGCGTCAAGAGCACGGTCCATTCTCAAAGTGGCTCAACTCAACAACTATAACTAACACACGGTCGTTCATGTCCGCTCATATTCTCTACTTTCTGTCTTTTAATCATGCCTGACGCGCTCCGTCATAATGTGCTGCAGTGATTTCACCTCACTGACGCAGCATCAAAATGCGCACTTCGCTTTGCGGTCAGGAGATCCCTTTCATCTGCTCAAATGTAACTGATGAGGTGAAACAGTAAGAATCCAGGCAGCAGTTTTTCTGGAGTCTTTAGAGGAGATGCGGGAAGATGAGAGACAAACAGGACAGGAAAATAGTTAAATAAAAACAAGAAAACAAAACTGTTTGAAAAGTAAAATGTAGTTAGATTTATCTCCACTACACATTTTAGAAAGCAATAAGTTATGCACGTAATATTTATAGATTTGATACAATTCAGATCACCTTCAAAACAGTCACACACCCAGGGCCGTTTCAAGGTGTTGCCATAGTGTGACATTATCGATAGGCACAGATCACGTCCTCTTTTTTGGAAATGGAAATGTGGTCATCCTATGCTGTGTTCAACAGTGTCAAAAGCTGCCGAAAGATCTAACAGTACTAACACTGTAAACTCCCCATTGTCTGCAGCCATCATGATGTCACTGGAAACTTTAAGCAAAGTTGTTTCTGTTGAATGCTTTTGACGAAAACCAGATAGGGCTTTGTCTAAACTATTGTGTAGTTCCAGAAAAGTGAACAATTGATCTTCCACAACTTTTTGCAATATTTTAAAGATAAAGTGTAATTTAGAACTGGGTCTGTAAGTTTTTGGCTGAGATAAGTCCAAACTGGGTTCAAAAACTGCATGTTTGAAAACAGATGGAACGTGGATTTCCAGAACTACGCAGCATAAAGGACACAGACATACTAATGTACATTAGGTATTGGACAAATATTGAACACATACTGAATATTGCATTTATGTTATTGTATAACAGGATAATGCCAGTACCAGTTTAACTGAGGAGCTATACTCTTACTGCAGAGGGGATGAGTAACCTACGGTAGTGTTCTGTTTTACATATTGAACGTCTCAGCCTTTTTTTTGTGTGCAAAATCAAACATCTACTGTATAAAACTCTATGAAGCAGATACATAATATACAGAAAGCACTTTTGTGTGAAAGCAGCACCTTAGAGACAAACGTGCAGCTCTGTTAGTTTCTGTCCATTTCATTTCTGTGTGGAATGTATTTATTGTAATGTAAAGACAACGGTGTCTGCAGTATTTAAACATTTGTTGTTTCTGTGATTTTTTTAGGTAATGCTAAATGTCAAATGTCTAAAACTACAGTTAATCTTGTCAATAATGACTACATGAAGCCACCCTAGCATACATCTGTACAGGAAAGGATTTCATGCCATCAAAAAGTGTTCTTTTCATTGTCTGTAAACCTTTTACAAGTGTATCATTAACTGGCAGGTCCCTCCAACATATTATCACACTGGTGGAGTGCTCTGAATAGATTATTCATAGAGGCTGATAACTGTGTGGGATGTCTGCGGAGGAGTGGGGGAAGAGGTATGGGCCACTGAATTACCGCTAACAGCAGCTAATGTCTTCATCACATTCACAGTAGGGCTTTATTTGAACAATCCTAGATCCATGCAGCAACTTTGGATTTTACAACCACATTCGGATTACAGAAGATGGGACGGAATAATCACAGAAAAAGTCAAAAATGTAGAAAACACTTTACTTCTAACCATGAGATTAGGTGCTTATTAGTTTCAATGTTTTTGCACATCTACAGGTGAAAATGGATAATTAGAATATGATGCAAAAGTCCATTTTTTAAATAACCCCTCTAAGACTGAGAGACCATCTAAAGGCTCAGGAACCCTTTGCAGGTGTTTGGATTAACTAGCTGATTAGAGTGTGATGCTTCCAGTCTAGAATATTGAAACTTTCATAATATTCTAATTGTCTGGGGTTTTGAATGTGTGGGTTTCATAGTCTATCTAATATGTTAGTTTCACCTTTTAGGTTGAATTACTGACATAAAAGAACTTTTGCACCAGATTCTAATTTTGTGGATTTTGTTAAAAAAGCTAAACACTGTGGTCATATTCCCTCCATGAATTAAATGCACACATCAACATCAACAATGAACAATCTGAGGTCAGGAATATCCAACAGTAAGCAAACCAGAGTAGTTCCTGTTAATTTAGTAACATGCTCAGAAAATTTGTCATAGTTGTAGCAGAAAATATAAAATGGGGAGTTTTGATACGTTTAATGCTCCAACCACTGGAGCAATCCCTTATGTGCTTTTGACTGAGGGACCATCATTAGTTCTCTCCTCACATCCAACACACGAAAAGGAGAGAGAGAGAGTGGAAAAAAGTTGTTAAAATGCTTTTAAAAGAAGATAGCTCATGGCTGAATTGTAGTCCTTCCTCACCTGGGAGACATTACTGCAGAGACACATTGGCCCACTTCCATTTCCCAGAGTTACCATTACACCTGGATTTCAAGTGACCCCGTTGACCTTTAATTTTAGGTTGCAACAGGCCGTGGGTGAAATATTCCCCTAAACTTGGCACAACCTTCGAAGACTCCAATGTGCCAGAATGTGCTGATGTCTAAAAGAAGCTGCTCGTAGATACGTTTTCTATTTAGAATATAAAATAAAATAAAATTAATACTGTTAGCATTTTAAAAGAGAAATTACTTCCTCTTGTTGTGAACTTTTATTGTCTAGGAGGAAATCCAGTCTGACTGAAGACTCATATTTTTATGTATTAAACCACTGATTTACATCTTCAGCAAACATAGATTCATTTAAAATGTCCTCTTTTTGTTTCAGTTTCATTATGCACTGGCAGACTGCATGTTGTTTGTCAACCAAACCTAGTGTCTTGATGTCCAAACATCAAGAAGATTTCAACATTTCTATTGTTGATAAAACACTTCACTTTTCTTCTGTAATAATAAGGCTGCATGTCTTGTAATACCACTATTGCACATATACAGTACATTGTAATGCTAATGTGCAGCTCTAATATACCATGTTCACTGATTCAGCAGGTGTTACTCCAACATCTTCAGTTTAGCAAGGCTAAAACCTTTATTATAACAATATTATAATGTACATTTGTACGGTGCTTTTCTAAGTCAGTGGACTCCAAAGTGCTTTACACTACCATTATTCACACACTGATGGCCATTGTAGCCACAGCTGCCCTGAGACAGTGACAGAAAAAAACCTGCCTCTGTGCCACCTGCCTCTCTGTCCACCACCAGCAGACTGAAGTGTCTCTATGTGCCCAAGGATACAGTGGAAGGAGCCTGGGTTTGAACTGGCAACCCACCAATTGTAGGGCAAACTCCTAACCCCTGAGCCACTGTGAGCTTTCAAAGAGGCAGGACATAAAAGAAGCCAGTTGGGCAATATCTTTTGAAAGCTCTAAAATTTCCAGTTGTTCTACCAAAGATCTGCATCCATGTTTGAACCAGTCATCAACATTCACATATGTAATACCAGGATCTGTAACCATTCCAAAGAAAAGAGCCATTTTTGCCATATCTACAGATAATTCAAATTTCCATGGAGCCACTAATGTAACTCAATAAATCAAGATTACAGTCACTCCGTAGATTTACCACAGGTTGCATTTTGATACTTTGAGTTTGGCTAAAGTAAAGTTCGGTATCAGATAATTACCAATTCTTGTTCAGAACTTTGCTGAGCAATTTCTAAATAAAGTAGGAAGTAGGGGTTGTATGAACTAGTCGACTCGTCGACTTCACTGCTCTGTAGTGACTTTTTATGCCCGGTCATCGACTAGTCGCTGTCACGCGTCAAGATGCAGTCCTCGGAAAAGACAGCAGGTGATGAGCCCCTGTGCGTTGGGAGGCAACGCGCTGTGCCAGAGCGTCGGTACTGACACCCGCCGTAAAACAGACATTTAACCAAATATTGACCTTTACCCTCTTGCAATTTAACCTTCTCCTCACCGCCATCCTAACCTTAACCAGCTTGCGTATGCAAAGCTCTGATCGTTGACGCGCTCCAGACATCTGCGTCCTGAGCACGGCCACAGTAACATTATCAAATTAGGTGTCACCACCTCAAAAACAAATTTAACACGCGATCGTTCATGTCGGCTCATTTCCTTTTATGTTTTCTGTCTTTTATTTGTGCCTGATGCTTTTCGCTGCTGTGGAGCGGAGCATCACCTGTTGTGTCCTCCGGCTGGTGCGCAGCGCGCACTCCGCTGTTTTTGCGGTCGGTAGATCTTTTAGAACTGCAGTTCAAAGGTAACTCATAAGGTGAATATATATGAAGCAAGGTAGCCGTTTTTCTTTAGGATTGAGAGGAGATGCAGGAAGATGAACAGGACAGAAAAATATAGTCAAATAAAAACAAGTTTGTTTTTGTACCTGGTGGTTGCAACGAACAGACACCATTGAAGGTAATCAGAAGTGACAAACAGAAAATGAAATAATTATTTTAACGTTTAGAGCAGCAGGAACTCTAACCCCGGGTTTCCACGGGAGCCGTCAGCAGCACGTTACTGCAGCAGCACGTCTTGCTCGCGTAAGCTGCTGCTTGGCCCTTCCCACGAGACACGAAGCAGCAGGGGAGCAGCTGTCACCGACCGAGCACGAAGTCACACGAGTGACTTCGTCAGTAAACACAACAACAAGCAGGAGAAAATTACAACATGGTTTGTGTTTTATGTTCTGTCCGTTTTATAATCGCCAATACGGACCTGAAAAACAAAGGAGACCGCTAGCTAGGTGATAACTTCTCACGGGGCCGCATAGTTAGTAACTTTTTTTAAAAGTAAAGCAACCGGAAAGCAGTACGTTCTTTATTCTGAAAATCTCGGTAGCTTCTCTCCATTTCCGCGTCCGATTTCCTGTCTTTCCTTCCCCAAAAATGTCGAACTTGACCCGTTTCAGAGGCGTCGCGCATAGAAAATAGAACCGGCGCGTAAAGGCCGCGACATGCTGCTCCTGAGACGCAGCCGACTCGCGCTGCTGACGGCTGCCGACGGCTCCAGTGGAAAAGGTTCTGTTGACCACAGCGGTTCCTATCAGCAGCTATGACGTGCTGCTGCAGTAACGTGCTGCTGACGGCTCCTGTGGAAAGCCGGGGTGAGAGGCTGCAGACGCATCGGTGAGTTTGCGGCCGCTGCACAGGGGGAGGGGGGAGAGGGCTGAAGCGGAGCAGTATAGATGCAGAAACTACAGTTGTTAAAAGAGATGTGTAACTTTGAAAATGTGGGCGCAATTTTTAATTGCCAAAAACTCCAGCAAACCAAACAAAATATGTCATCACAGATAAATTTAGCATTTTAAATGTTGGTTAAAGAATTTTTATGTCTGTGAAAAAGATTTACTATTGAAAAGAGTTTTCTTTGTCAAACCAACTAAACATTTCCTTTACCAAGCACTGTTTTGCAGCATTGCTTTTTAAAATTCTTGATGCATTCGAAGAAACCAAGGGCTCTACGATTTAATCATGTCCCAGATTTAAACAACTAAAGGTTCAGGTGTGACACTTGTCGAAGGCCAGAGACACTTGCTGAAGATAAAACAGCCAGGCAGAAGATCTAGGTGACAGCTGGAAGTTCGTGTATGTACATTAAGCAGTGTATCAAGCTTTCTAATGCTAAACAGGACCCTGGAATTCTAATTGTGTTCCTGTTAATCAACACAACTGACAACAGGCCAGGGAAGCTCCAGAGACCTGGAAGGAAATCTATTAACATACAATGTGTTGTTGTGCTTGTTAAAATAATGGGAAGGCTTTGGGGCGGGGGTAGCTGGGGTAGGTGCATTGTTCTCCTCGCTGTTGCTTCAGTTAATTGCACATCCGAAGCCTTTAAAGCCGTGCGGAAGTTTATGCAGTTTGACAAGCTTCATGAAGTCTTGAACTCCACACTCCCAATGAATTGTGTCTCTGGGTAATCCTAATTGAACATGTATTGGCCACGCGGCTTACGCTGTTTCGGCACTTATTAATAGCACACCAAAGAAGAATTCTGATGTGGTTTCTGCTAGTGAAATGAGAGATAAACAAGAGTCCAGATCTCATTGGCCTGCTGAGCCAATAATGTTCGACTTGTCACTACAACTCCCCTAATTGGGCCCTAGGTGAAGGCTGGATGGGGCTTTGGGGAGTGACTGACCTTACTTTTAATCTATTCTAAAAAAAAAATCGTGGTGCTGTTCTGACGGTCTGTGTTCTCTAATAAAAATACCAGCATTTGCAGTCTGATTTAGGATATTTCTGTAGTTTCAACAGCAGGTTCTGATAACCCATTGACTTTTAAGGAACATACTTTAAAGGGGTCAGATCACGCTATTTTAAACCTATGGGAGCAAAGGTAGGCACAATGCACGATAGAATATGACCGTTGGCACAATTGAAATGTCATTCATTTAATTTTTGAGTTATCTTGATCAGCCTGAATTTATACCCAGAACTCAAATGGTTTGATTTAGCAAAACTCTGCCCATGCCTGCGCTGACAAAACACACCTATAACAGTGTCTTAGGGAAGGCTGATGATAGACTGACTTTGGTATTCCGGTGGTTTAAGCACCTGCCTTTTGTCTTGTTTTGCCATGAGCTGATGCGGGTTTGACTCTCAGTGGTGTCGGCAGTCATTTATTTTGCCACCTGAAGCACATTTCATTTACTTATTTTTTAATTTTATTAATTATTTTCTGCAAAATGTTTTGTGTCTCTAAAGAATTTAGTCATTCACAAGCAACATTTTAGCTGATTTACTCTGATCACCTCACATGGACTCATACTGGCAAAAGAAAAAATCAAGAAAGTAAAAAAATCTGATTAGTCCTTAACAGCTGAAAACATCATACTGACAAGTGTAGCTAAAAACAAAGAAAAATAGGTTACTGCCACGATCGAGAGGTCAACCTGTGCAAAACTACATGCTAGCCCAGCACTCTAACCATTACAGGATTCAGTTTAAATTGTTGCTTTTTGTTTATAAATCACTTTATGGTCTGGCCCCTCCTTATATAGATGATTTATTGTCACCCTACAATCCTACCAGGAATTTGCGGTCGGGCTCACAGTTTTTATTATCAGTTCCAACGGCTCGCCTAAAGACGAGAGGAGATAGGGCGTTTTCAGTGGCCGTTCCTACACTCTGGAACAGTCTTCCTCTCCAGATCAGGACCTCACAAAGTCTGGATGTCTTTAAGTCCTTGCTTAAAACTCATTTATTCAACCTAGCTTTTATGTTGGATGATTTAATTTTGTCATTGTCATTCTTTCTCATTTTTATTGATTTTATAATTGTATGATGTAATGTTGTTTTTATCCTAACTTGCTGATTTTTATGGTTTTATGGTTTTTAGTTATACTTGTTTGCGATTTTATCTTCTGTGTTGTACAGCACTTTGGGTTGCGGAAGCAATAATAAGTGTGCTTTACAAATAAATGTGACCTTGACCTTGACCTTGACCTACACTACCAAGTTGATTACAATACAATAGTTGCCTAAGACACGTATCCTGTGCTGATGCTTATGTGCATCATTATAGACAGGACACACGGTGTTTTGTCCGCAACGCAGAAGTAATTTGTCAGAATATTCAGGTTTCAGAACCGAGACCGGACCAGCTTCGGGGGAGGAGAAATGCCTTGTGAGGCAAGTGGGCTACTTTCTCCTGGATGCAGGGAAATTTTTACATGGACCAAATTGATGCTGAGGCACGAAAATGCATGAATGCAGCCCAAAACAGGTTTGGGGGTATTTCTTATGAGGAAATGAAAATATAACATGGTAAAAAAAAGCTCCAAAAGTTGGATTTTTCCATGATTTGGCCCCTTTAAGATGGTGGTCCCCAACCTTTTTTGCACCAGGGACCGGTTTCGCATCAGGCAATATTTTCACGGACCGGTTTTTAACACGTGGCAGATAAATACAAGAAAATAATATCATATGACCAGCATAAAGACTGTGGTAATTTTTAATGTCACAATAAATGTGAATCCAATGTGCACTTGTAACCTCATCAGCATGAACACAAACTACAATCTACTTAACGGTTATGTTGGTTAAGTTTTAACCAGTTGTAATGTTAATAAATGGTATGTTGGGTTATGAATAAATACATGAATTGCTTTAAGAGCTATTTATATTATTAACACCACTTGTGACCACTAAGCTGTGATACTCTATTTAAATATAGGATATCACCTTGCCTGGTCTTTATTTGTTTTAGTCAGAAGATTCTAGGATTCTTTTATGTTTATATGTTTATGTTTATGTATTTAGCAGACACTTTTGTCCAAAGCGACTTACAAGTGTAATAATAATAATATTGTTTTATTCATTAAGGAATTGTACACACTATGTTTTGATTCAAGAAACAGTCAGGCTTATGAAAATAAGAATTTATTTTACAAACAATTAAGACAAATTGTTTAAACTATTATTTACTGTGAGTGGATGCGAACTACAGGATGGTGTCTGGTGAACTTATGTGTGAATATAATGTAATGGAGTCAGAATCTCCGTTTCTCAGAAAGCTGTTGTTATTAAGCTATCTTGCTGCGTTCTACATCACCCGTTCTGGGGACCCCCGTTTGGATCCAAGATGTCAAGGAGCCAACGACCCCACTGCACTTGGTTCGTAGAGAAACCTTGATGCGAACAAATCAGTCCTGAGATGTCTCCGGGTCACAACGATAGATGAAACCGAGCATCTTAAAAATAACTCTGAAGGAGTTTGCGTCAGCTTTGTTCTGCAGGGTCTGTATTGTTGTTCTCAGCTTCGCAGGTGCGAAAGAGGTTTAAAAAGTCCATGCTTTTGTTCTTTTTAAAACACAGAAACAGTTTTTTTTACCGGTTTTGAAAGACGTGTAAAAATCCTTGCTGGTTAAAGAGGTTTGCTCAGGTGGCCGGTCTAAAGCTTTTCCTCTAGAACTCTCGAACTGTTGAACTGTTCGAACTGAGGGAAAAAACCAGAGTAAACTAGCTTTAATGGATTGATGTTATATTGAATAGCCAACCAAAAGTTGACAAGTTTGAGGATATTACCAAGCATCTCAGAGACACACCCTCTTTGATATGGAGACTATGAATCTGGGCAAAAGGTTAACTATGTGTGTCATGCGTCAAATTAACTTTACTCGGTCTTTGTGTGAGTGCAAATGTTATGACCTTGTCCAGTAAACATGCTAAACATATCATTAAGCACAGATTAATGAAACATTTCACTGTATTACAATTATTATAAGTAGCAATAAGCAACATCCATTCAATGATTATTTTTAATTATAACATCTTCTTTCTTCTGGGAATACAGGAGTTTATTTTATGAGTTCCTCTGTAAAGGGGACCTTGGTAGGAGAGAATGCTATTGTTTATTTTTTTTATTATCTCTCAGAGCTGCAGTCCAGCTGGTGTGAAGAAGCAGGCTCTGATTTAAAGGGATTACGTGCAGACTTCCAGTCTCCTGTGAAGGGAAAATATTGTAGGTTGTGTCATAGCTATGGGTAAGTTGACCTGGCTGTGAATTTGACCTGTGGGATCTCAAAATCAGGCCATTTCGTGACGTTACATGGTTAAGTTAAGTTAAGTCTTAACTAACATTGCATTTCCACTCTCCCTAATGGCCTTGGTTTATATGGCAATTTAAGAACATGCTTTCAAGGTAAGATTCACCAAAAACAATTATAAAGTGAATGAAAAATACAACTCACCAAGGCTGCATCAATGGGAGCCTTGAGCTTGTTTCTGTGTGACGAGACGGTCCCATCTAGGAGTAACGGGAGATAATGAAACCCGAAGTGTGTTGCTTATATCCAGTTTATTCCGTAATTTGGTTTTAGTTGCTGTCATTGCAGAAAACCCTGTTTCACACAGGTAGGATGTTGGAAATGGTAACAAGGTTTTCAATGCTGTTGTGGCGATTTCGGGGTATTCCACCATGACTTTAATCCAAAAAAACTAGCAGAGCTGTTGTCTCAAACATTCTTTTCAGTCTGCCATCATTTGTGATCTCCAGCAGTTGATCTTCTTCTTGCACAGAGAGGCTCGATTCATCTGGTTTGTTGACAAACGGGTCACAAACCCATTCCTTGGTCATGCGTGGGTCTTTTCTGGTTGGAAAGTAGCGATCAAACTCTTTTAAAAGCACAGACAGGTGATCCTGCATCAGCTGGGAGCATGACGGCTCAGGCTCAGTCTCTTCCAACAGTCCTGATAATGTTGGAAACATGTCAAATGTCCCCCTGTTCACGCTCCGTCCCCACAGATCCAGTTTTGCTTTAAACGCACCTACTTTATCTGCCAACTTGAAGACAGTTGTCATTTTCCCTTGAAGTGACAGATTTAGTTCATTGAGAGCGCTGAATATGTCGCATAAGTAAGCAAGTTTTGCAACCCATTGCTCATCACTGAAATGCTCTGCTAGCGGTTGTTTAGTAAAAACTGATATTATTATTGCATTGATATTAATGTCTTGACTGCTAAAACATCTGGTGCCTTATTAACAATGTTTAAACGCAGCTTCATCCTGTTGACAGTCTCCACCCGTCTCCACAGGGAGGACTGACCTTGCCTCAGACCAGCTTGATCTGGTTTATCAGTAACACTCCCATGAGAAAAGTCTAGAAACTGCTTTGTTGATTTAGTGTGTGCACCTGGAGCTGCAACTCCCTTCACTGGCAACATCCCGCCTGAAGGTCTACATAATAGTTTAAGGAATGTGATTTGTGTGTGTGTCTTCAACATTGTGTGTGTGTTTTCAATACATGCTGTTGGAGGGCTTCGGTCTGACGAGAGCGATCTGAATTCATACTTGGTGTGTATTGATTTTCCTCTCCATTTTGCAAAGTCTAAATTGATTGTTTATAATTGGTATTGGTGTTGAATGATTGATTACTATAACCCCCTGTGCATTAAACTTTCCCTAAGGTAATCCTGGATTGATAAAATTACCTAACAGCGGTGACTTTTTTTCTGAGAGAAATCTCTGCAGCGGCTCTCGTAATTCAAACACTCTGGTCAGCGATCTCCCTCGGGAGAACCATCTTATTTCTGTGTATAAAAGAAGGCGTCTGTGCTCTGCGTCCATCTCCTCACAAAGCTGCTCGAGCAGGCGCGAGTTACGGGCGTGTGCTTTGATGTGGTTAATAACTTTAACAACATCATTCAATACACAGCTAAGTTCTGGTGGCATTTTTTGGCTAGCCAACATTTCCCTGTGAATGACACAATGCGTAAACTCACATTCAGGGGCAACTTCTTTAGTCCGTGCAGTTAAACCAGACAGCCATCGGTCATGGCGGCAGCGCCGTCTGTTCATATGCCGACACAATAGGACCATTTCAGTTTTCCTGATACATAATCATCCAGTGACTTGAATAGTTCTTCGCCTGTGGTTTTTGTCGGCAATGATAGTGCACATAACATATCCTCATGCAGGTCCTGATACAGACATCGAACATTAACAAGTAGAATTGCTTTGTTTTCGATATCTGTAGATTCATCTACTTGGAGTGCATACCACGGTATGCATTAATACTCTCCAACAGTTGTGAATTAATGTCATCCGCTATTTCCTCAATGCGTCGAGTGATGGTGCTGGCTGAAAGAGGCACCTGTGCTATTTTTTTACAGCTGCTTCTCCGAGAAGTTCACGACAAATGTCTTTAGTGGCAGGGAGCATCAAATCTTCACCAACAGTGAAAGGCTTTTTAGCCTTAGCAATTTGGTTAGCCACCAAGTATGATGCTTTGAATGCGCTTACTTTTGTTGATGGGGTGGCTCTCAGTAATTTATTGTGCTCTTCTTGCTCACGTTTTTTCTATCAGAATACTCCAAAGGCTTGCCTTTTAATGCTGGGTGTTTGGTCTCCAAGTGGCGAAGCAGTTTTGAAGGCTTCATTGCCCCATTAGAGAGCTGTTTGCCACATATAACGCAGAGCGGGCTTGGAGCCTGGGAATCTCCTGCCGCGATGAATCCATATTTCAAGTCGAACTCCTAGTATTGTCTTTTAAATACAGCTTTCTTCTTTTTGGGAGTCGTGGTCTCCTCACTGGGCCATTTCCCCTTCACAAAGAAATTTTCTAGAGATGCTTGTTTTTTTACTCATTTTGCTAGCATAAGGGTGCGTTGTGTTTTGAGCGGTGCCGTACTACGTGACCCAGACAGGCTTCTACGCATGCGTCAAGAGTGAGAGGAAGGCGGATGTAATTAAGTGACTCCGGTCATTTTTCAAAAATAAAATTCACTGTGTAAGTTTCTTTTTCTGTGCGGCCCGGTATCAAATGACCCAAGGACTGGTGCCGATCCTTGGTCCGGGGGTTGGGGACCTCTGCTTTAAGAGGCCTTAAATGCTTAGTAAATGTTATTAAATGGAAAAACATTCTTGACCTGTGATTCTGAGTAGTTTTTGTGAAATTTAGGTCAACAGTAGTGGTTTGTTTTGCAAACAATTTAGCCTATAAAGCAAGACAACTTGCCCAGTTATTGTTTATTTGTTTTCTACTTGATCCAAGCTATGGCATCATGTAATGTTTTACATATTTTTGATGAAATTCAATGACTGTACATGCTTATTGTGCTTCACATTTGACCAAATTTAAGTCGAGGTAGTTTCAAGTGTTGGAATTGGTTAATTAGAAATTTCTTCAATGCTTGTCAGACCAAACATAAATATTTATACACTTACACTTCTTTTGAGGAAATGTAGAAAACTCTGAATACTAGTCCTCACAACTTGTGACAGACCATTCTCCCTTCCTCTCAGGAGTAGCTACTGTTCTCAGAGGCTTCAAAACTACGCCTTTCCTTCTCAGCAGAGATTGGCAGCCCCAAGGGAGGACATCTACATCCTGCCAGCTCACGGGCCGAGGCGCAGACATGTACTGTCACACATGCCCTTCCACCAGGTCGCCAAACTTGTGTGGTTACATACAATGTGCGCTGACCTTCTCAGACCTTTTTTCAGTAAAATGTTTGGCAGGTTTTGAATTTTTACCAACTCTGTACCCCCCCGGGTTTAAAGTCTAACAAAGAATGTGTGAATCTGTCACAAAGGCTGATGTAAGGCCAAGCCAGAAGTCGTGACGATGTCATCCTGGAAAATGCAGACAAAATAGAACTTATACAGAACATATAGGAACAATAAAACCGTGGTGGTGAGACACAATTCCAACCACAGGAAGAATGAGCCAAACCACAGCACAGCATTGTTAGACTGAAGAGTGGGATTTTATTTGAAATTTCAGATTATATGGCAGCAAGGGTGCCCCCAAGGGGTGACGAGGAGTGGCCATGGTCACCCCTAGAAAATTGCTGGTCCCCCAGGAAAAGCCAGTGTTAACAAATCATATTAATGTTCAGTCAAACCATATATTAATCTTATTTATTCAAGACATCATTGTAAAACAAAATAAAAATATTATAATTAATGGGTAAAGAAATAGTCAGAATACAAAAAATATACATATATTTCTGCTGCTCACCATTAAAAAAAGTTTTTATCTCTGTAGTTTTTTTTGTGTGTGAACACAACAACACAGGTGAATAAACACAAAAAAAACAACAAAAAAAAAAACAACAACAACATTTAAATGAAATTTGGGGTAACATTTGAAATAACTGAAATGAATTTGTCTAAAATGTTTGCGTTTGTAAAATTTAAGTTAAATGTTTTGGATACGTACTGTATTTTAATAAAAATGAATAAAGGCACAATGCAGTAAATCGCCACAGGCTAAATTCTCCAAGAGTTACCACAAGATCCAATTTGGTGTGCCACCTGTTACGACCTAAACCAGGTTTAGGATCCTGGGAGGTCTAACACAGGAATGTGACCGCAAAACAGGGAGCACTACACCAAATCACATTTGACAAAACAAACCTACGGGAGAAAACGACAACACAGAATGATGAAGACAAAAATGATATTCCACAAATGTTCTAACTAAATATTGCCCTTAAACCATCGGCCTTAATGTGTGCTTATCTGCGCCGAAACTGGAGATTCATCCAGAGAATCAAATTACGAGGCCTTCCCAGAAACAAAGGGGGAGCAAACTCAACCAGACAGTAATCACCCTCCACAACATAACAACACGCGGAAGTGAGAACATACGGCTTTCCCTCAGGTTATGTCCAAACCGTCTGGATAATACCCCCGAGCCTCCAAAGTTCCAAGAGAAAAGAAAACCCGTTTCCTCCTCTTTCCTTTCCTGCTCTCTCCTTCTCGCTCGCTTGTGAGCGTGATGATTTTATGCGCTCCAGCTGGGGAATTCCTGACAGTGTTCAGCTGTGCAGAGGGAGGCCGGGCGCTCTCCATGGTGCTGAACCGGAGTAGTGCAGAGGAGGCTGGGTGCAGGCACACTCTATACTGGAGGGAAATCCAAGGCTCGTAACACCACCTCAAAAATTTCTTTGGCCCCATCTGACCACCTCTGTCAAATTTTTCTGGGGGCGCCCCTGTATGGCAGCAATGTACAATAATAATAATAATAATAATAATAATAATAATAATAATAATAATAATTATTATTATTATTATTATTATTATTATTATTATTATTATTATTTAACACAAAACAAACAACACATACATTTTGAGAAAACATAGATCAAGAAATGCACAATTTGTTCATTTAGAGTTAAACTATATTTCAATAAGCCCTAATTATTATGAAATATGAAATATTATGAAAAATAGTATTGACAAATGGAATTTTTTTTAAATTTCACAACTATTTCTGCATCATTAACCAAAGCCCTCTAGTCTCAATGCAATCCTACAATCAAAGTAAATTGTGTCCTGATTTTATTTTATAAAAACCGATTAGTGTAAACATTGGAAAATTGTGAAAATGAATGCATCCATCCATTTCCATCTGCTTATCGGGGTCGGATCACGGGGCAGCAGCCTAAGCAGAGAGGCCCAGACTTCCCTCTCCCTAGGGCCAGTTCCTCCGGGGGAATCCCAAGGCATTCCCTGGCCAGCAGAGAGACATCGTCCTGCCAGCGTATCCTGGGCTTTCCTTTATGTCTTCTGCGGGTTGGATGTGCGTGAAAACCTCATCAGAGAGGCATCCTAACCAGATGCCGGAGCCCAAGGGCAGAAATCCCATTTCAATTTTGGGGGGACAATAAACAGTAAAACTTCAGAGAGTAATTGGGGGGGGGACGTGAAAAAAAAGCTCTCTACATACAACACTGTATGTCCTTATAAGAGACTGACCCGAGATTCTGTGCCTGTGTCTGACAGGCTCTGGCTGCCCGTGCTCAAGTGACTGGACTTTGCCTAATGAAGCCATTTAGAAACAATTTCATAGGCATTTCATTTCTTTCTTATAGATGTCTTTATCAAAATGCAAGTTTCTACTTACGTGACGTTCTGAAGCATTAAAAAATGACCTGATGTCTGCCGTTTTTCCTTTCTCTGCTATTTCAACTGACCTGCTCTGCTGAGAGTTGGACAGCAACACACACACAGATGGGATATTGTCATTAGAACGGAGCTGGAGGACATTGATCAACAATAATATCTTGCCAATTTTGTACATCTCCATAAGCATCCTTTCTTTTTGTTTTCATTTCAATAACAAGACTGTGGCCTAAAACGGAATAAGCAATTCAGAATAAAGATTTAAAAGTAGATCATTAATAGTTGAAGCAACATGTCCTGAAATGACACGGCTATTAGCTGACCAGCAGCTACACATGTGGACGGATGCAAAGCATTAATTTTAAGTACTAAAACATATCTAACTTTTTCACAACAAAGAGAGAGAACATAAATGTCAAATTAAAATTTTATTAAATCACATAACATGAATGCTACTAAAATCCAAATAGTTCCATATTGATTTTAATATATTTGAAATTTTCCTTCTAAATATGTCTAGAAAAAATAACAAACTTCAAATCAGCTTTCACAAGTCAAGTATCAAAAATGACTGAAATCTCTTTAATAAATCATAGAAATGTTTGTAGGCTATTAGAGAATAACTCTGTAATATTTAATAACTTTATCTAAGTCCTACTAAACGAAAAGATGCACAAAATCTAAAAATATATTCTTGAAATATTTGTTTCATTTTAATAATAAAAATTAAAAACCTTTACTTTACAAATACACTAAACATATACATTCTCCTCAGTTTAATCGATCTCTCACTTTTCTCAGTTTTCATAGTGTTTTTGGGTCTGTGTGGCCAACGGGATCTTTGGCTCTATGTTTTACACTGAGAGCTTTGAGCAGCGTGCCTCCACCACACATTTGCTGCAACCAGCTCATCCCTAAGCTGCACGGTGCACCTGCACTTTGACATATTGTAAACAACTGCAGAGCCTGGGGAAGACGGGATAAGAGCGGTTAAACGCTGTGGTTTTCCATACATCGGACCAGTTAGTTTTGATTCTACCATATTCATCTGCTAAATAGGATGAAACGCGGACATTTTCATCGATCTATAAATGCTCCGCAGATTCCAGGGGCAGACTGTGAAAGCGTACGTGTCCGGAAAAAGGAACTTTTTATCTCCTTAGTGAATGGAATAATAATAGCGGAATAATCCTGGAATGACCAGAGAACATGAAGTGACAACTTTTTTTTTTTTTTACTGTGGTGGTGGTAGTCTGTCATAAAGGGATCTCCGACCGGTGATCAAAATCTAAAGATAATCGGTGTCTATGTTTGACATTTATGACCACATTTGACATACATATTTAAGTTTGTAGAACAAGCGTGTGATAAATGACTTACTGCTGGAAACCGCTGGCTTTTTGATTCCCGCCTCCTGTGAGCCTGCGGGCTGCTGTGAAGCTGTGAGCGGGGCAGAGCCGGCAGCCCCGCCCGTTGGAAACAGCGTGTGTGGACCGACCGTACCAACTTGAGGAATTGGGGGGGGGGGGGACACTATAATTTCTCAACAATTAAGAACACATTGTTTTGTATTTGCTGACTAACTTTTACGTTGTGGTTTTAGAAGACAATACAGGTTTACTGATAGCATTTATCTGTTTACAATAACTTTTGTGGGGGGCACAACTTTGTGTGAGCGGGGGATCTCCGCCTATGCCGGAGCCACCTCAACTGGCTCCTCTCGATGTGGAGGAGCAGCAGATCTACTCCGAGCCCTCAGATGACCGAGCTTCTCACCTCAGAGAGAATTATAAGACACCTTTCGTCAAACTTTTTGACAGGTCTATTGTTCTTTGACCTTTTTGACCTTTCAGTCCTATTGTTCATTTGACCCTTGACCTTGCCCCCCTTTCCTATCATTAATCAAATGGACAGGTGTATTGTTCAATCTTTGCCCCCCCCTTCCGTATCATTAATCAAATGGACATGTGTATTGTTGATCGTCCAGATGGCCTAGACCCCCCACGCCGCATCATCAATGGCGTATTGTTGAACGTGTCCAGATGTCCATGATCCCCACGTCATAGGCTAATGTGTGTAATGGCGTGTGAAGTTTCTTTTTGTGATAGCCCATCGGTTCCCACAGCCCCCCTCCCTTCTGAGTGTAATCCTATTGTGTATAACTCTTTAAAAGCTCAGATCTGTCCGAATGGTGAAAAGCCGAGCTCTAAGAAAAAATGATGAACCACGAGGAGCTGAATGAAGCACCAAGCCGCGCTGAAGAAGTGTCTACTACATCCGACGCTTCAACTTCAACTCAAAAAGTGCCTTCTGAGTGTAATCCTATTGTGTATAACTCTTTAAAAGCTCAGATCTGTCCGGATGGTGAAAAGCCGAGCTCTAAGAAAAAATGATGAACCACGAGGAGCTGAATGAAGCAACAAGCCACGCTGAAGAAGTGTCTGATATGTTCCTCACCTAAATTCAACACACAGAAAGTTTTTGTCATCTAAATTGTACTGCAAATGCAGAGAAGCAATAAAAAGAAGGCCAGCCTCACCAGTGAGCAGAACCACATCAGTCTGACGCTGCAGCCTCACCAGTGAGCAGAACCACATCAGTCTGACGCTGCAGCCTCACCAGTGAGCAGAACCACCAGTGAGCAGAACCACATCAGTCTGACGCTGCAGCCCTTACATTTACCAGCCCTTACTGGCACACTATATCAGTCTAACCTCGTGGGACTTTTTATATCTCAAATAATGGATGAATCATCAGAGGCTGTAAACACACATACACACAAACTCTTCAGAGTGACACATTGTCTATGTCATTAATACTCTCTTTGAGATGTTCACGTTGGATTTCGTATGTTCAGTCTTAAACTTTGTGTTTAAATGTGTTATTTACATGCAGCTCTCAGACACTTTTTGACCAGAACTAAAACTATTGTGTAAAACTCTCTGTCCAGCAGCACCTCAAATAATGGATGAATCATCAGAGGCTGTAAGCACACACACACACACACACACACACACACACACACACACACACACACACACACACACACACACACACACACACACACACACACACTTCTCTAAGAAGTAAAAGGATTACATTCAAACATTTGTCTTTGACTAAACCATTCAAACATTTCTCTCACTTCACAAAAGCAATGGTTTACCATCCTAAACCATTTATGGTCCTGTTGTAAACCACCCTGCATACTCAAGCCTATAAGAACAAAAGTTGATCCTTACCTCAGCGTGATGCTTTTAAGATCTGTTGAGCTTTTTTAAAGTTCATTCTAAACAATTTTGCACGGCCAGCGACTTCTGACAAAGCAAATGACTTCTTTTTTTTTTGCAGGTGGCAGGAAAGTTTTAAAAACAAAGAACTGGTTGAACCAAATCGTCACAGAAACAACACACAAAA
This sequence comes from Nothobranchius furzeri, assembly GCF_043380555.1. Taxonomy (NCBI): domain Eukaryota; kingdom Metazoa; phylum Chordata; class Actinopteri; order Cyprinodontiformes; family Nothobranchiidae; genus Nothobranchius; species Nothobranchius furzeri. The sequence continues at coordinate 5,729,468 of NC_091745.1, read as the reverse complement.
AGCAAATTACTTACTTTTTTTGCAGGTGGGCTGTATTGAAAGAGTGGCGGGAAAGTTTTAAAACAAAGTTCTGGTTCATTCTAACCAAGTCGGCATGGTAACAATTCACAAAAGCAAATGACTTGCTATTGTTTCAAAGAGCTATTTAGGTGAACAGCATCTTTGGTTCGTCAGCAGTGAAAGCTTAACCATCGCCTCCTGCCTTTAGTGTCACATTTTGTTTTCACTGTCACACACACACACACACACACACACACACACACACACACACACACACACACACACACACACACACACACACACACACACACACACACACACACACATTGCTTCCTGCCTCAGAGAAAAGATTTGATCCATTTTGTAGGACCTATAACAGCTGAAATAAATAAAAAGCTGTTTATGAGGTTTGTTTTTTGGGAGGGGTGGATTAGTAAAGTCTCAGAGCAGACGTACCTCTGGTCAAACCTTTAATGTCATACCTCTCAGAATAGTTAAACTAAGGCACATGCATGCCGTAAACGAATTTACACACGAGTGAAAGAGCTGCTACATTTTAACCAAAACATGAGCGAAGAAGAAGAATAAGAAGAACCGATGGATACGTGTTTTGAATATAGCCTTCCTCTGCTAAAAACAACGTTCGAATTGAGACATGATGAGATTTCAGGAAGAAATGTCCGGTACAAAAACGGTACGGTATTATTTTTTGGATCGTAAAGGTTTTTTTATTTCTGCTCCGGGGAGTTTTGATGAAGCAATGGATACGAGCACACACACACACACACACACACACACACACACACACACACACACACACACACACACACACACACACACACACACACACAACTCTAAACACCCATTCATACATTTGTCTACCTATACAACAAAGCAAATTACTATGTATTGTTTATAAACATTTTTTTTTCGACCAATCGCAACCGTTTTCTATTCAAGATTTTTTTTAAACAGCTGTATAAAATGTAAACCCGCATTTTCGGAGTCGTGATTTGAGGTGTAACAAGCTAAGATGACGGGTAAGTTTTTAACTCAAGACGCAAATCTTTTTTTTCTCTTTCTGGTTTAACATCTTTATTTTCAGACGCTATTGTCATATCGGACGGCGAGTGGGAAGAAATTCCTATTGAGGAATTAACTTGTAAAACTCCGGTACCTTCCCCCCTGGATGATTTGTCTAAAATTAATCGCGCGGTCGAGAATCTGAGTGAGTGGATTTTATAAATATATACATAACGTTCTTTTCTTCAGCTGAGAAATATCTCATTTTACAGAAAAGGAGGGGGTTCAACCTTACCCCGGAAGTGATAACTTTTACCCAACCACGCCTCCATCCACCAGCCGAACCGTCTTACATCCGTATCAGCCCAGCCATACCGTCAGATCACACGGGAATGCGAACGTGAAAGCTGTTCGTTACAGGATCATCACGCCGCAGACGATCCTCGAAGCTGGTAAGTGATTACAAAATAGCGATTAATAAGTCAGAGATGTGTCGTTCATATTTATCGTTTTTATTCTCCAGAGCAAAGGCCGACGGCCTACGCACCCCCAATATCTCAGCCCCCACCACCACCTCCAACCCCTTCTCATGCGCAGACGGATGGTAACAATAAAAAAAACAACTGATTAATAAGTCAAAGATGACTCCTTCACATTTACCGTTGTTTTTTATACTTTCAGAACAACATCCGACAGCCGCTTCAATATCTCCGCCCACACCTCCTCCTCCTCCTCCCCCTTCTCCAGCACAGGGTAAGAGATTTATAAAAAGGTGGTTATTTACTTCAAAGATGATTCGTTCATATTTTTCCTTGTTTTTATTCTTTCAGAACAATCCGACAGCGACTCTGAAACCGCTGAACGTGCTCCTGAGCAGTCAGCCGGTAAGCTGTTTCACAAAACCGCTCTGCAGAGTATATTAAATTTTTGAAGTAAAAAAGATGATGTTTTTTATCCTTTCAGAACAACCCACGACCGACGAAGAGAACGCCCCACCTCCTGCACCTGTACAGAGTAAGTTAAATTTATATATATAATTTATTAAAAGCTCGTTCATTTTATTTATTTTTATTTATTTTTTCATCAGAAAAACGGTTGAAGAAGAAGAAGCGGGGCAGATTTACGCCATTGCAGAGATTAAATAGGATGAAGCTTGGGTACTTGCTCCTGCAAGTCAATTCCGGCCTGGTCGATGTGATGCAACAAGTTCTGGCTCTGTAAAAGGACGACGCAGATTTTTTTCTTCATTTTTAGTAGGTTTTTAATGTCTTTTGTATCATGAGTGAAAATTGGTTTGATGACCTTTCAGATTTGTTTGAAGTAGATGATGAATTAAACGTAGTTGATGATGAATTAAACGTAGTTGATGATGAAATGTTAGATAGAATTTTAGCCAGCCAAAATCCCTCAGTGGAGGAGGCCGATAATTTGGTGTTAACTGACTGGTTTGATTTAAGCGGACTGAGTGAAGTAGATGAATTAGCTTCAGATAGTGAGATCTTAGACGATATTTTAGCATCCCAAGCCGTTTCAAACGAGGTCGATCAAATACTAGCAAATTCAGATGAGCCTTCATCAGAAGCAATAAACGAAATTTTGAGACAAATAGAACACCAGCAGCGCGTAAACGAGATCGATCAAATACTAGCAAATTCAGATGACCCATCTCCACAAGCTGTAGATGAAATTTTGAGACAAATAGAACACCGGCAGATCGGAGGGAGCGTAAACGCAGCTTTTAACCAGCGTGAAATTAGAGAGAGAGTGTCTTTTCAAGCAATCAACGACCCAGCCGAGTTTTATATTAATCTGATGGAAATATTAAACAGGTTTGCTGAAAGAGGAAGCCAGATCGCGCGTCCCAACGATAGAGTCCAGTTTGAAATTAATACTTTGCACACGACGCACCACGTTAATTTTAATTATGACGGATCAAATATGTTAAATCAGCTTCAGTATTTACTGGATCTGTTAGTCCAATCAAATGAAGCATTAGAGGCCGACAACGAATTTAATTTCAGACTGCAAGTGATAAATAATCCGTCCGGCGGTGGAAAACGAAAAATCGAAGCCATTCTGGATCACGAATTAGTCAATAAAAAACGAAACCATCTCATTTGCCCTCCAGAGGCCAATCAGCCGTTGTGTTTTGCGCTAAGCATAGCCGGACTGTTAAATCCCTCAGCGAGAGATACAGAATTATTGAATGTGGCTAAAAATATTCATCAACAGGCAGGGCTTCAGGAGCAATCAACCGTTTCATTTAGCGACGTGATTCAATTTGAAAATATTGTTCAAAGAAAAATAATCATTTTTTACAGATCCGACAGAATCATTTCTAAATTTGAAACAGATTTTAGCGATCGGTCAAATCCGTTGTTCATTTTGCTACTGAATCAACATTATTACGGCATAAAAAATATTAAAGGTTTCTTAGGAGCCAAATATTTTTGTTCATGGTGCTTTTCCGCTTATAATAACATGAACGGACATCATTGTAAATGGTTCTGTCGCGTATGTAATTCCGATTTATGCAAACGAACAGAAACGTCTCTCATCACATGTTCTGATTGTAATCGAATATGCCAAAATGTAATATGTTTTCAAACTCACAAAACACCTGTTTTAAGGCCTCAAGCAAACAGGTTAGTTTCTCCTTGCGAAATGTTTAAAAAATGCACCATTTGTAAACAAACTTATTACATCGCCATGGGTGGAAATGGTTCACAGCACGTTTGCTCAGCGACCAAATGCATCGTTTGCAAACAGTCGGTGGTCACGGATGATCATCGCTGTTTTATTCAGCTTGAAAAAAAAGATGACGGTTTAACGGAAAAGGTTATTTATTACGACACTGAAACGTTTACGGATCAGAACGGTGTGCATACACCTTTTTTAATCTGTGCAAAATCCGATTCAGGCGACGTTTGGGAGAAATTTGGTTTAGATTGCATTAAAGATTTTATTATGCAGATGCGTCGTCCTAAATTCAGCAATTATACATTTGTTGCACACAATGCGCGTGGATTTGATGCTTATATAATTTTGAGCGCTATGTGTCAATTAAAAATTGTTCCCAAAAATATACTCATGCAAGGCTGTAAAATACTGAGTTTTCACGATCCAGACTTTGGGCTGAGATTCATTGATTCCTTAAGTTTCCTCATGATGAAATTAGCCAACCTTCCAGCTGCTTTGGGCTTTACAGATAAAACTAAAGGTTATTTTCCTCACAGATTTTCATCGCTTGAACATCTGAATTATAAAGGACCTTACCCAGATGTCAGCCATTATGGGTTTGAACAAATGTCTCCGGAGCATAAAAAAATATTTTTAGAATGGTACACCGATGTGTCTAAACAGCAGCTGTTTGATTTCAGAAAGGAGGCCGTGTTTTATTGTAGAAACGATGTGGAAATTCTGCGTAAAGCATGCGGTATTTTCAGAGAGGAGTTTTTTAATGAAACAGGTATCGACCCGCTGAAATCTGTCACGATCGCTTCAGCTTGCATGCGTGTGTTTAGATCAAAATTCCTAAAACCAGACACATTGGCCATTCCTTGTCCGCTCGGCTATCGACCGCAACAAAAACCATTTTCAAGTTCAAGCATCGTGTGGTTGGAATGGGTTTCACGCAGTCAAAATGTAGACATTCAACACGCTTTAACGCCTTTGGGGGAGTATAAAGTGGGAGATTTTTATCTCGACGGATATGCTGTGATTTCAGGCGTCGAGCAAGGGTTTGAGTATATGGGTTGTTTTTTCCACGGCTGTCCAAAATGTTTCTTACAGTCATCCATATGTCCTCTGAGAAAAATCACTTTTGGTGAAATTTATGACAAAACCGTCAAAAAGCTTCAGTCGTTGGAAACTGTGCATCGATTAAAAATGAATGTCATTTGGGAACATGATTGGCAGGAGATGGTAAAAACTGATCCGGACGTGAAACAGTTTGTCTCAAGATTTGATCCACCGCCGGCTCCTCTTTTACCTCGTGAAGCCCTGTATGGAGGCAGAACTTGTCCGGTTCGGCTGAGGCATTCTGCTCAGAGCGGTGAAAAAATCCACTATGTGGATTTTACGAGTCTGTACCCTTATGTAAACGCCACACAGACTTACCCCATAGGCCATCCCAAAATTCATGTTAAAAATTTCAGAGATCCGAGTCACTATTTTGGTTTGATTAAAGCTGTCGTTTTGCCACCCAGAAAACTGTTTTTCCCTGTTCTGCCTTTTAAAACATCCAAAGGTAAACTCGTTTTTACACTGTGTCGCACATGCGCTGAAATGAATAATCAATCTGATTCTTGTTCACACAGCGCGTCTCCACGTGCTTTGACGGGCGTTTGGGTGAGTGTAGAGTTCAATTACGCTTTGGATTCAGGTTACAGTCTGGTGAAAATGATTGAAGTCTGGGATTTTGAGAAAAGCAGTAAAGATGTGTTCGCAGGTTACATTAACACGTTTTTGAAGCAGAAACACCAAGCGTCTGGTTTTCCTGAAGGATTGATTGACGATGAGTCGAAAAGAAAATACATTCAGGACTACCAACTTCGTCAGGGAATACTATTAGATGCGTCTAAGATTCAGCACAATCCTGCTAAGCGTGCCATTTCAAAATTATGTCTCAATTCACTCTGGGGAAAGTTTGGTCAAAGAGATGATCTTGTACAAACCACATTTGTTCAAAAACCTGATGAATTTTTTGACATTCTGTTTTCAGGGAGATACAATGTTAAATTCTTCAGTTTTCTCACTTCAGGAGCCGTTCTGGTGCAACACAGTTTGGCAGAAAAATGCCTAACGACTCCTGGCAGAAGCAACAACATTTTTATCGCTGCATTCACCACAACTTATGCCAGATTGAAATTATTAAATGCGTTGAACAAACTGGGAAATCGCGTCATTTATTACGATACAGATTCTATAATTTATTCTGTCAAAGAGAATGAGTGTGTTTTACCAACAGGACCGCTGCTGGGGGATTTAACCGATGAACTGCACGGCGATTCCATCACGGAATTTGCATCAGCCGGTCCAAAAACGTATGCTTACAAAACCCGGGACCGCCAGCAGGTGGTGCTAAAGGCTAAGGGTATCACACAGTCATTCATTTCATCTGATCACATCAATTTTGACAGCTTAGCGCTGCTGGTTGAGGGGTACGTGTCTGGAGAAAGGGGAAGATTTTTGCAAACTCGGCAGGAGATCGTCAAGAGGGATAAAAAAGGTCTCACTCTCTCAAATGTTTCATTTGTGAAAAGGTTTCGTGTGATTTTTGATAAGCGGAGGTTATTTGCTGACGGCAGTACAGAACCATTTGGGTATTAAAAATGGAAACTGATTTTGACGCTAGACTAAAATTTCCATTCAGTGTACAAATTGCTGGTCCGTCAGGCTGTGGAAAAACCTTTTTTGTAAAAAGTATTTTGGAAAATTGTATGCAATGTTTAACTGAAATGCCTGAAAACATCGTGTGGTTTTTTACATCTTATCAACCTATGTATGATGATCTTTGTAATAAAAGTATTCGATTCGTTCAAGGTCTCCCGCTTTCATTCGAGGATGATGATTTATTTCCATCGGGTCATAATCACTTGGTGATCTTGGATGACATGATGTCTCAAACGTCCAGCCATCCTGGAGTGCTAAAATTATTTACGCAGCTGAGACATCACAGAAATATGAGCGTCATTTTAATCACTCAAAATGTTTTTCATCAAGGAAAACATAGTCGTTCCATCAGCTTAAACACCAATTATTTGATTTTGTTTAAAAACCCTCGAGACAAATTGCAAATCAATGTTTTAGCAAATCAAATATATCCTACCCAAAAAAGATATTTCATGGAGAGTTTTCAAGACGCTACGTCAGAACCGTACGGTTATTTAATTGTGGATTTAAAAGCGGAAACGCCAGAATCTTTCCGTCTCCGTACGGGTTTACTTCCGGATCAGCTCACTGCGGTGTATTTGTCTAAAACAGAGCCATGTCAGCCCGGATAAAACGCAACGCCAAGATTCTACGTGCTTTGTCACGTATGAAGCCTCGCCAACGTCGGGAGTTTTTAAAAGGGTGCTCCGAGGACGTTCTGAAGGCTTTGTGCGAGATAGCTTTAAACGTAATCAAAGGAAATATACGTCTGTCGCCGCGTCAATTTCAAAAGTTGTCTAAAAGCAGAACGGTGCTCAGACAGTTGACTCATAACAAAACTAGCCTTTTTAAAAAAAAGAAGCTTTTAGTCGGCCAGAAAGGCGGATTTCTACCCATACTCTTAGCAGCCGCTGCGCCTCTGATCGGCAAACTGATAGGTGGCTTAATAAGGAAATAAACGATGGCTTCTCAAAAAATGTTTATGGTGACCCCCCAACAATTACGTCAGCTTGTTAAACCTACGATACGGGACGTGGCTGAAGAGAATCTTGACTCTGAAATGAAATTAATTATGCAGGAGACGGGATTAACGCCGTATGAGAAAATTAAAAAATACAATGCGCTGCTTCAGCGTTATTTAAAGTTGATGAGAAGCGGATTACACGAAAGCGCACCTCCCACTGAACCGCCCACTGTGACGGCTGAGCCTACGTCAGCTGTAGAAACAGCGGCTGACACACTCATTAATGAAACGCTACAGAATCTTCCTGTACGCGGAAGAAAAAACGCCGAGTACCTGCTGAAAATGACACGATTAAACTGGACTCCGACGGGGGAATTTAAATATAAAGGCGATGTGCAGAAAGGATCGCACATCCTTGACTTGATTAAAAGCATCAGCAACCCGTTAAAAAAACATCCGCAATCAGAACCGACGGGTTGGACTCCTTTCCTAAAAACTCTAGTAGAAAAAAATGTGCCCTTATCTATCGTGTCCAATCCGCTAGCGAAACGTCAGATTACGCAACTCAGGAACGGAGGGATTGTGCTTCCGGATTCTGAAGATAGTGTTTTGAAGAAAAAAAAGAAAAAACCGAGGAGAAATATCATTTTATCACCAAGCTGGAGCGATGTCCCCACTTTGAAGAAATGGATCAGCTTTACACCTTAACTCTCTTGTTTGTTCAATAAAACTTTATTCAAAACAAATTTCACAGTCCGTGACATTCTTTAAACATTTCAAGAGTACAATTCACCTGTGTGAAGTATACATCATGACGTTTGATGCAATTTTAAAATTTTTTAACAAAATGATAAACCATAGCATCATTTTTATCTACATTTTTATGATATTTAGACAGAATTTGTTTCAGAGAAAGTCCACAAGCCTTATGACACAGGAAAAAAACACAATGCTGGCCACAACGGTCGGATGCAAAACTCTGTAGCTGACGATCCTGATATTGTATTCGTGAACAACGTTCTGTTAGAAAATTCAGGATGTTTTCAGGGTAATATTTAAATTCAGGCGATAGACCGTAAGAGTCAAAAAATGTCCCGAGGCCATTTTGTTCCACAGCTAGTGCCAACCAGTGTTCACCAGGTAAATGGACAGGATGAGTGTTTACCACAAAGTAGGCCGGTAGTCGAATGTTTTTTGGGACGGTAGACAGCTGATCAGACGCGTACACGCCACCAAAATAATCTCCCAGCAGGCTCGATAATATGCCGTCCAATTCGTGATTATCCATTAATAATAATCCACCAATACCTCTCTCTTTGAGTTTATCTCCAGAATGGAGTCGTAACACGCATACACAATGAGTGTAGCCGTGGCTCTCAGAGGTTCTCCAAAGCGCATCTCCATCCTCAGGTTGCCGGTGGAAACGGTTGAAAGCGCCTCCGAGTCATCCGCTGTGTTCAGATTAAAGGCAAAGAGTGTATACCCCTGTTGATATTCCAACCTATTAATCGATAGAGGCAAATCTTTCAATTGCCTTGAAGTGGCTGTAAACAGATTATAAAATTCTCTGACCGATGTTCCCTGGTAAAAAGTAGGTTGGAAGGCTTTCGATGGAATCTGTTTTCCGTCTCTGGACAACGCCAGATATTCCACATTCATGTGGCGAAAATTAAAAGGCGAAAGATCTCGACGTCCTGTGTAAGCTTCGTGATCCACTAATCCTAAGACGATATATTTAGGAATGGCGCCGAGAAAGAGGTTCTCCAGATTACATATCCTCGAATTTTGTGGAATGGAATAAGTTTTGACGGTCACGCGTGAGAGCGGGTACATGGCGTTTGCTTTTAGTAAAGCAGACTCGTGACCCAAACGTACGGCGGGTGAAATATTAACTTTCTTCACAAAAAGCGATGCACCCAGCAGTTTCAGCTTGTAGGTGGAATCACGCGCCCCCATCAGGCAAAAAGCATCACACGCGCGTGTCAGTTTAATTCTGAGATCGACGGAATTTAAAAGAAGTCTTTCACAGAAAAATATATCAGAATGCAGGGGTCCTATCAGATCCACTTCTCTGGAGTTTTCTGTAAAAGTCGCTCGTTGATTAAGGCCTAAATTGCGTCCGTTAATTACAACGGCGGAATAGTGCGCGCCTGCGGTGTCTTTGAAGAACAATCCCGCGCTGAATTGGGAATTCAAACTCGCTTCAGAAAAGTTCAGCAGGGTTTCGATGATCGCTCTGTAGGGGTGCGTGGCGCTGGACTGTGAAATCAGACGATCGCCGAGAACCACGTCACATTGTGAGAAAATCGTGTTTAACGGGTAATTAATCAGACCGGTGGCAGCACCATCATCTAGCGGGCTGCCGTCATCGTTTGTAATTTTCACCCGCAAAAATAGAAGAGTGTCGTTTAAATCCAAATATTTTTCTCCATCTCCGGGGACAAAAAATTCTACAGGCCCGCCGTCCGTCAGGGCCGCTATGGGTAAAATTTCGCTGTAGATCTTATCTTCGATAGACAACTGAGTCATGGGTACAGTGAAGAGATCCAGTTCACTCAGCGTACATTCTGACGATTTGCTGTGGAGCAGTGACATGATTAAAAAATATCAGAGCCCGTCTGGCGAGACTTCCTCCTCTTTTGCTTGCGTTTTGTAACTGGAGCTTTGATGCGCCGGTCGCTTCGTGATGTAGATGTCTTTAAACGCCTGCCGGGGGGTCTTTTGCGAACACGCCTTGACAGAACCATGAGGCCTGACCCCTCTTGGGCATTAGGGTCATTGATTTTACCGACGGCTCTCGTCAACACATCTGACACGATTCCTGTAGCGGCCTTTTTGAGATGCGGTTTAGCCAGAGCAAATCCTTTTTTAACAAAAGGTGATATGAATCGAAACAGTCTTGAAAATATCGATCCAAAGCCACGTCCGTTCATATAAGGAACACCGCTAAAACCTGGTAAACCATGACCGGCCTGAGTGACGTAATAATTGATAAAACGGTTGGGATCGTTTCTCTGCAGGTGATAAATCATGTCTGCAAGACGTGCGAGTGTAACTGACTCTCTCGCCCTGTTTCACGAGCGTTATATTATTGTATTTCTCTGATGTGCGGGCCTGAAATGAAGCCTCACCGTTGTTTTTCCGTATAAGAAGTGAATCGGCTCATTCTGATCAGATTTTATTTCGATATGAATGCTTTCTATATGATTCGTAGAAACGCTGATGTAATCCACAGGATTAAACACATGAGTGACCGTGTGACCGAAGGTCCCTTCAACTTTCACCGTACGTAATAAAGGCGCAAAGACGTCCCCGACCAACTGCTCGGTCACGACATCCGTGTAGCAGTAAAATTGATATAGACCGCCTGTTAAATCGGGTGGGTGAGGCGCCGATTTGATAGGTTCATCGATGCCTGAAGTACCTTCAGGCGTCAACCACTCACCCGCGTTGAAACCTAACAGATAGGCCAGAGGCGCTAAAAATCTAAATTCTATTTCATCACCGATCTGATATTTGAGAATGGGGTCGGGGAATCTGTGAATGAGATAGAAATCAGGATCAATCTTTCTCATAGCAGTCTCACATTCCATTCTAAGTGTTTGGATAGCTTTATAATATCCGGGAGTAATCGGAGCTCTGTTGATTTTCTTAGGTTCTTTCACTCGTCGCCATTCAACAAACGCACGATCGTTCGGTAAATTAAACCACGAGTGTACGTAATTGATTTCAGACAGTCCCACTTGCCACCTGCCATTGAGATTGATGTGACGGGCTAGATCGGTTCTGTAACTGGCAGTCGTGTTATTTTTAAACACCTCGTTACTGGCGTTAGAGGGCAATGTGATATAAAAACCCTCCTCTTGTCTCAGATCCATTTTTTTATTGTATCTGTTTTTTAAACGTCGTGCAGGTCTGAGGCTTTAATCCAACTGGAAAATTTTTGAGGCCATCCAAGCCATTTAACAAACACTTGCTTCTGGCCTCTGTAAGTTCTGCGCTTTAAAATTTTTTCAACGTGGAAGGATCGTTCGGTCGATAAGTTTACTTTCTGCAATTCGGGTTCATAAAATGACCCTTCAATTTTTTCCCCATCAAAATCTTTGAGTTTATAAACCGGCGGTGCTCGATGAAGACACTGGTCTACTGTGAACAGCTCGTGCGTGAAACTCTGCTCATATTTTTTATCAAAAACACCTCTGAGTTTGGAAATTCTCACAACGTCACCCCTGTTAAACTTCATTTTCTTTGCAGGCTTCGGTGCGGTGGTCCCGTAAAGGTTGCGAAACACTTGCCATTGATTTTCCGTGTTAACTTCAAAGGGGGCCATTTTGATAGAAGTGTGGTAGCTATGATTATAACCTTTCACCAAATCTTGAATTACATCTATGTAGCGATGGGTGTTTTTGGCTGTGAAATATCTCCACATTCTACCTTTTAGAGTCCTGTTAAATCTCTCCACAACGCTGGCCTTTACGCTGCTGGCTGTGGCAAAATGCACAATTTCGTGTTTCTTCATGAGGGCTTCAAATTTCTTATTAAAAAATTCTTTACCGGAATCCGTTTGCAATTTTTTAGGGACACCGCTGTCTTTCAAAACTGAAGCAAAAGCTTCTGTAACATCTTTCCCCGATTTGTTTTTCAGGGCTCGTACATAGGCTTTCTTTGAAAATACATCTATGACGGTTAATAGGTAATTAAAGCCGTCGTTTGATTTTGACAAGGCCTGCATGTCGCATAAGTCAGCTTGAAACTGTTTTAGCGGCCCTGAGACAAAAACCTTATTTCTTGGAAAATGAACTCTTGCAGGTTTGTGAAGTGTATAGGCGTCTTGTTCTGAGAGAAAATCGCGAGCCTTATCCGATGAAACTTTCTCCCCAATATCTTGTTGTAAACCGGTTCTAAACCTTTCCACACCACCGTAACTACCCTGATGTTCTGGTGTAAAATAAACCTTTTTCATTACCTCCTCCATCTCTGATGAATGGTTGGCAAAAATGATGCACATTTGTTTTCATTAGTTCTTTTTATTTCATAAATTGTACACACAATCTAATCAGAACTAAAATCACACAATCTAATCATACTGTAAAAAACAGCAGTCATCAAATATAATCACACAGTCTAATCATACTGTAAAAAACAGCCGTCAAATATAATGAATAAAATCACACAGTCTAATCTAAACACTAGTCAGAACTAAAAACTAATCATACTGTCGTCAAATATAATAATAAAGTTGTAGAAGAGACCCTCCGCAGCTCGCTCACTCCATCACCACCCCGGACAGCGCGTCCAGGTCAGCTTTGGACAGGCGATCGTACACCGGAAAAATGTCTTTGTGAATGGGCATCACAGCCCTGAATCCGTGCAGCTGCGTCACAGCCATGGTGAACAGAATCTCAGTGTCCAGAGGCTGGAAGCCGTGCAGACTGAGAAAACTTTGAAGAGCCGGAATCAGTTTAGGTGTTAAAACCCTGCGAATAATGTCCGTAAAGTGAAAATCGTAAAATAATTCATTTTCAGCTACGTAAAGACATTCGTGTTGCCGTTGACTGGGGTGATCGATCTTGCATCCGTGGCAGATGGTTGGTAAGTGAGCTTTGATCGCCATGTTGACCAAGTGAAGAAGACCCATTTTCACACGGTCTACTTTGTCTTCTGAAAACACCCAGTCAGGCAGACGGTGAGGCTCCTCATCGGTGCTCTGGATGTCGAGGGGTTGCACATCCTCCTCCTCCTCATGACCTGGCGGCGGCTCAGGGTTTGATGTCACCAAAGGTGGATCAGCCCCATCGACCCAGGGCCTGAATGGTACGTTCTCTGGAACCTCCATGATGGTGGGGAGTCGTGGTAGGTTATCCTCTGGAAAACACGATGGTGCCGATGCGGGCCTCGGACTGCCGTTGTATCTCGGCGGTGGTGGTGATGGTAGCGATCTGGACCTCGGACTGGTGTTGTATCTCGGTGGTGATGAATCCGTTAGTACCCAGCTCGGTGGTGGGCTCCAAAGGTCTTTAAGGGTCGTCTGATTGTAGAACCCCGTCATGCTGATGCCTAGATCGTCTGGATGAAATGGTTTCTAACTGTAAGCTCTTTATAACTAGTGCTGGGTGGGGGGCGTGGTATGATGATGCAACCTCCTCCTCCTCCTCCTCCTCCTAAGGCAGGTCTTAGAACTCCAGCTTTTTTCGCACTGTCAGAATGTCGTTCCAACAGCGGCTGGTACGAAAAAATGAAGTAATACGATCCTCCACTTCATTTATTTTTTCACACCAGGCTTCGAAAGGTACAACCTGTAGAAGGCAGTAAATTCCGCATACAGAATGCACATTCTCCAGCACAAAAAAGAGCTCAAATCCTCTCACACGGACCGAGGCCTTGAACATCCACTCTCCATCAGCATCCTCTTCCCCCTCCCATGAAGCGCTGAATGCTGTCACAGCGTTCTGGATTTCATCCAACGTTGGAAGAGCTTGCGGCCCACTGCGATTTACAGGCGGACGAGGTCTCTCAGGATCATCTCTGTGCACCTTGCGTGGAACAGCCAGCCTGAGCACAGCCCAATCGTTGTAGGAGAGAACCGCTGGTGAGTTTGATAAATAGGATTTAAGAGGTTCGCCCTCAGCCACATCTTGGATTAAACACAGTTCCTTAGTGTCGTAGCTGAACCGGTACCCAAAACTCATAATAGCCAATCAAAACGGTATAGCCGTAAGGTTCCAACTGCCATATTTGCTCCAAGATCTCTTTACCGCCGAAAGGAGGAACCTGCACTCTGCAGATGTAAAATGTAGATTTGCGGGGGGCACCAATTCCAGCCGGCATCTGATGTATAGCGATGGATTTTTCACAAAGCATGGTTTTTGACAGCGGCGTATCCACGCTCTCTTCTTTCACTTTTTGAGTTGAAGTTGAAGCGTCGGATGTAGTAGACACTTCTTCAGCGCGGCTTGGTGCGTCATTCAGCTCCTCGTGGTTCATCATTTTTTCTTAGAGCTCGGCTTTTCACCATTCGGACAGATCTGAGCTTTTAAAGAGTTATACACAATAGGATTACACTCAGAAGGGAGGGGGGCTGTGGGAACCGATGGGCTATCACAAAAAGAAACTTCACACGCCATTACACACATTAGCCTATGACGTGGGGATCATGGACATCTGGACACGTTCAACAATACGCCATTGATGATGCGGCGTGGGGGGTCTAGGCCATCTGGACGATCAACAATACACATGTCCATTTGATTAATGATACGGAAGGGGGGGCAAAGATTGAACAATACACCTGTCCATTTGATTAATGATAGGAAAGGGGGGCAAGGTCAAGGGTCAAATGAACAATAGGACTGAAAGGTCAAAAAGGTCAAAGAACAATAGACCTGTCAAAAAGTTTGACGAAAGGTGTCTTATAATTCTCTCTCTCACCTCATCTCTAAGAGAAAGCCCAGCCACCCTGCAGAGAAAACTAATTTCAGCTGTTTGTACCTGCAATCACGTTCTTTCGGTCACTACACAAAGCTCGTGGACATAGGTGAGGGTAAGGAACGTAGATCGACCGGTAAATTGAGAGCTTTGCCTTCCAGCTCAGGTCTTGCAGCACCAATCCACCTATCGATCCCACGCTCCATCTTTCCTTCACTGGTGAACAAGACCCTGAGATACTTGGAGCAGGAACTCATCCCTGACCTGGAGAAGGCATTCTATCCTTTTCTGACTCAAAACCATGGTCTCAGATTTAAAGGAGCTGATTGTCATCTGATTCTCAAAATGAATGCAAGCAAAAGCAAAAAAAAAAAAAAAACAACAACAACAACAAACAAACAAAAAACATGATTGTTGCACATTATATATCATCAAACATTGAATAGTATATGAATTTAGAGATAGGATAGTTTTATTTGCTCTCAAACAATAAACAGTTAGCACTGAATTAAATATTGGAGTTAAACTCACAATCAATCTCTCAGTTAACTTCAATTAAAACTCTCATGATTTTCATGAGCAAGAATTCACACAAACATATTGGAAATAAAAAATTTAACAAATATTTGTGAGCTGGTGGTATTTAAATGATTTGTTATGGTTTAGACTTTAATACGTATTCGTCTTCTAGCTGTTCTGGTAATTTTCATTTATTTGTTTAATAGTTTTCTTTAACCATTGTTTCCCTACAGCCCCTCTGTTTGTCACACACACACACACACACACACACACACACACACACACACACACACACACACACACACACACACACACACACACACACACACACACACACATGTAATCACTCACCTCAGATTTCAACCCACCTGTTATATTTAATTCATATAAACAAACATAATGCTTTTGATACATATATTTTTTCCTCCTCTTAGACGGTTAGAATATTCATTTACATTACCTCCATTTTATAAATATCACACAACTCTGAGCTATGTAAAATGTAAAAGCTAAATGTGGCTAATTGTTGTGCTGTCATCAGGAACTGCTTCAAGCTAATGCAAACCTCTAAGCAGCTCAGCATTTAATTATATCACTTTATTCTCCTGATGGACATTTTGTTACACAATGTGCTTTAATCAAAGGTCAAACTTAACATAAATAACAAGATGTATCTCCCAAGCTTAATATCAGTGTTTAATTTCCACTTTAAAGATGCTGAAACAGTTTATTTTAAATGGAAGTGTCATGTCCTGTGTCCTGTGTCCCGTCAGTCCATTTCACGTTATCTCCTTCCTAGATGTCCTTGTCCTCCCTGTTGCGTCCATAACCCATCTCCCTAGTCTCCGGTCCCCTGTTTATTATTCAGATTTCTCATTCCATCCATCTCTCTCCTGTGTCTTATATTTGCCCATTAACATACCCCACATATCCATCTATTCTCCCCCTCTTAGTTCATACCTCATTTAGCTTTAGTTGGGATCTTTTCAGTCACTCCTTGGTTTTAATTTTAAGTCCTGCTTAGTTTAAGCAGATTCAGTGTTTGTCCTAGTCTTTCAGTTTTAGTCATTTTCAGGTTTTTGTTTCTCCATGGCTTGTTTATCTGAGTAGCATTTACCTTCCCTGGTTTACTTTCATTCTAATGTAGACTTTTAGTTTCAGTTTTTTCTTATTGCTTGCTCTATTTGTGTCCTTAACTTAATTATTATCTTTAGTATTATCCTCCTATTGTCTTTGTTTTCTGCCTCCCTTCCCCAGAGCTTATTATTTACACATGTCCACAATCATCAGTACTCATTACACCTGTTGCTCACCTCCACTCACATCCTCAGTGTATTTAAACCCAGCCCTGTTCAGTGGTTCTTGTCAGTTCCTTGTGTTTGTTTGAATCCCTGTGTTTTGCTCTTATTGGCATCCTGTTCCTGTTCCTGCTCCAGACCAGGGGCTTCTAATGAACAGTTTTACTTTTTACAACCTTACCTGACTATCTCTGGATTTACATGAATGTTGGGTCCTGCTATAACCTCCAATCCATGACAGTCAGGGATTAATCAAACATTTTTTACATGGATGGAGTTGATTACTTCTGATTTCTGTTAACATTATTAGCATCAGTAGCTGTTTATGGTGCCAATGGCTAATAACAATGCTAGCAGGTAGCATTTTCTGTTAGCTGCAGAGCTGCACACTCTCAGTCATTGAGTATGAGACACATGCACCTGACTGCCTTCACACACTCTCACACCACACCTCCAATTACTCTTGCTGAGAGAGCAAGGGTTCAACACAACCACACACACTTCCCACTCTCTCCTGGACAACATAGGGACGTGACATAAGCCCAATCCCCCCACTCTCTTGCTGGGCATAATGCAAAAATTGGCAGTAGTGATGGGTGAGTTGTGAATGAGTCGAGAAACACATTACTGACTCGTAAATCACAATTCACAATCCCAACTGACTCATTTCTGTTACTGTTAGCAAGCTAATTTCATTGTAGAATGCTTACCATTAAAATTGTGGACAAACAGCCATTTTCTTAACAAAAACATTTCCTTACCAGCTCTGGGCTGTAGGAAAGTACTTGGTATTGGAGTGTTTTACCTTGTAAAGTGCCTTGAGTCGACTCCTGCTGTTATTTGGCACTACATAAATAAACTGAATTGAACTGAGAGCAAAGCTCACATCACAAGAATAGTTTAATAGTTCACAGTAGCATCGCTCTGCTTACAGAATGTTTGAGTCTCTCAACCTCTCTTCCTGAGAGCTAGCTCGCAATGTTCTGTGCTGAATCACAGTATGAACAAATCACTCGGTTTAACTCAGCCCCTAAGGTCTTTGGTATGACCCGACCAGGATTTGAAGCCTGATCTTCCAGTCTTAGGGTGGACACTCTACCACTGGGCCACTGAGAAGATTTTACCATGTGATATTGGTATTTCCTCATGAAAACAATTCCATACCTGTTTTTGGCTGCATTCATGCATTTTCTTGTATCAGCTGCAAATTTAGAGTTTTACTTTGAGTAGTGACTGACAGAATAAGATTGCGGATACAAGCAGCTGAAATGAGTTTTCTCAGCAGGGTGTCTGGGCTCTCTCTTAGCAATACCATACCATACCATACCAAATTTATTTATGTGGCACATTTAAAAACAGCATGGGAGCTGACCAAAGCGCCTCCCAACATAAAAACAAACACACAATTACCGATATAACAGACCGAATACAGAAAACGGATAGAAACCAATAAAGGCAAATAAAACCAGCAAAAAAAGTACAGATAAAAAAAAAATCACAATCTAAAAGCCTTATTATAGAGGTGAGTCTTCAGGCATGACTTGAAAACACCAATGGATGGTGAGTGGCGGATAGTCAGTGGCAGTGCATTCCAGAGTATGGGAGCTACATACATGAATGCTCGCTCCCCCTTGACTTGTAACACATTTTTGAGTTGCAGAGCAGTAGTTTGTCAGCTGAACGTAGCGAACGCAGTGGATGTTACAACCACAACATGAGTTGTTAAAATGTGAAGGAGGGGGTAACATAAAAAAAACATGACAGTGGATTTTAAATGGGTTTAATTGCCATAAAAGTTTTCAAAACAAGCGAGCAAACAGATGGAGAGCATTATTAAAATGCAAAACGAAAAATTCTCTAAGGTTAACAGTTAAAGGGACGCTTATCAACAATGTAAAACACCTGGTTAAAACTTGGTTAAAAGTTTCACCAAACTGAAGGTGTTTTAAAAACAAAGAAGTTGACAAAGTCTAAAAACCAAAACAGAGTTAACCTTAAAACTGAGTCAACTAATATGAAATGAACACAAGATCCCTATGGATCGCTCAGAGTAAAACTTTAGAGGTTAAAACTCATCCATAACGAAGGGTAACAAGGCCTGGAGGACAGCAGAACCCCTGCACTGCTGCCTCCTAGACTTCTTCTTCGAAAAAGGCAGGCTGGATGCCAAAAAGGCGTATTGCTGCCACAACAACCAACACAGCCTAACCAGCACCTCCCGTCATGCTCAACAAAACAAACGTACATCCCCGCGCCCAGCCACCATAAAATAAAATAAAAACACCAATCACCAGCATTCACCCCAGTGAACACACACACAACCTTGTAAGAAAACTTACCCAACTACTACCACCCCACCCCCATCACTCACATTCTTCGCCAAGGACGTCCCATTACCCGCAGCAGACCCAGACCCCCAACCCCGCGTGAACACGCAGTCCCCCAAACTTCCTTGGGGGACACGTCACTAAACCCCAAAAAGGTCTCTGCAGCAACCGTCACCTCGCGTGCAACATCCGATTTGTTGGTCACTACATGCTTCCCTCTCCACAAGGCCTCTACCAGAAAGGCCAAAAACTGCCACTTATCCCTCCCCACCACCACCACTTCCACCCCCTCATTCACACCACCGGCCGATCGAGGCCCCGGACCCAACCCACCACCAATCTTAACCCCCAAGTGACGCACTGACTCCGCATAAGACTTGTGCTCAGCCTGAAAATTTCCACCTCCACCGCTGACCTATATGCCACACAACCCCTAAATGCAGCCTGATAGGCCCCTCCACAATTACAGCAGTGGAATGGCTGATCACAGTTATTGCCCTCAATGGCACCGCCGACATCTCATACCCACTGCACAGAAACCAGCCACATGACCAAAGCCCTGACACCTGAAGCACCTCAGAGGAGGCTCCTCAAACGCCCGGACCAAGAAGCTGAGAAAGCCCAACATAACACAGGCAGGTAGCTCCTCCGCATCAAAATTAATTAACAGAGGAGTGGATCCATGAGCATCAAGTCCCAGATGCCGAACAGCCACCACTCAGGGAGAAAAACGCGTCAGAAACAGAAACCTCATTCGACACGCCGTATACCACCCCCTTAACCAAAGCACCCGAACGCGACTCAGAAACATCCACTTCCTCCCTCATAAACGATTCAAGCCGCTGCGCTTTGAGGCACTGGGCAATCGTCCAACAAACCACCAACATACCAAGAAACATGACAATGTAACACATCCCTAATCACCATACTGATCTCCCTGGACACCGCGAACGGGTTAGACGTTGCACAACGCGCACCAACCACCGCCCTGATGCGGACCACAAAGCTGCCCTCCACCAGCCTCTGCTGCTTAGCCTGTGCGTCCCAATCACCGTCCGATGCATCACTGCTATTCGCACGGTTTCTCTTACCCGCCCCAGACCCCGCCAGAGAATCAGCCGCTCTGGCGTTTCCAGCTCCATTCTTCCCCTATCACCACCGCAAACGAGTCCAACTTGGAGCAAAGTTGAGCCGCCGTCTTACCGGGCCCGTACAGGCCATCAGCCAACCACCCAAACCTGCCTGTCAAGTCACGCAGCCTCCACATCAATCAGCTGACACTTCCACTCTCATCAGCACAGCCATTCTTGCTTTGATACTCGCCTCCTAGATTGCTGAAGGCACATCGTTTTTATCCCAGGTGTCGGTCGTCAGAGGGATTCGTCTCAGCTGTGCTTCTCAGCAGCCTGAAAGAGAGGAGGAGGAGGGGCAGTGTCAGGCTGATCACCTGGGCTGGGTGATCTTGACTCCTGCATCCAAAGTGGCCAGGCGCCCATAACAGTGGCACATAGGGTATGAGTAAGTCCGATAGGTAGGTTGGTGCCAGATTATTCAAAGCTTTATAAGCAAACAGCAGGATCGTAAATGTCACTCAAAATGTTACTGGTAGCCAATGAAGGTGCGCCAAAACCAGGGTCATATGGCTACATCGGTCAGTGCCTGTTAAAAATCATACTGCAGCATTTTGCTCAATCTGCAGACGATTTAGGGCTGAAGCCGAAGTCCCGACCAAATTGTGTGTTTGCATAGTCCAGTTGTGAGGTGATGAAATCATGTACCACAGTTTCTAAATGCGCCCTTTTCAAAATCTGCTTTAGGTGAGCCAAGCGCCGAAGTTGAAAGAAACACGCTCTTAAAACAGCATTGATCTGAGGGACCATTGTAAATCCAGCATGCAGTTTCACATCGAGGCTTGAGACTCACCCATTTAGTTCCAGACCTGGAATGGCTGGGGTCACAGAGGAGCTCAGCAGATTCTTAGGGTCAAAAAGAATTGCCTCAGCCTTTGTCTCATTAAGTCTAAGGAAACTGGCTGCCAACCACCCCTTTACATCGGAGAGACAGTGCTCAAATAATGAAACCTTATTTTGTCCATTTATCGCTAAATATTTCTGACAGTCAATAGTACATAAAATCAACCAATTATTTCTCTATAGTTCATATATAGTTGTCATTAATTTAGTAAACATTAGTTTTGTTTGTCATTTTTGTTGTGTGTTTTCCTTTACTGTTGCACAACATGATCGTTATGATATATTCTGTCATAATCTAAGACGTAATATTAAAAAAGGAATGCGTTTGTGAGGAGAGCGATTCAACCGAAACAGCATTCGGGATTTTATTCAGAAATATGACGACCGGAAGTATGTTAGCATTTTATGTTGAAACCTATCCCGGCCATTCGTTAATTCATTTAGAAAAATTACAACTGTGAGCATGTTAAATGACAACTATGAACTATAGAGAAATAGATAGATTTTACATAATATTTTATATAGAAACCTATCAATTACAAGCGTAAGTATGTTTGCAGTTTCCCGTAATTATGTTTGCCGTTTTATTTTGGAATGTATCCCGTGCATTTCCCATCCTGACCGTCCTGACGGTGGCTGTCATCCTGACAGTGGAGCCTCCACCGGAAGCAGCCTGACAGTGAAGGTCTGCAGCCAGGTGCCTCTCGAATCAGATGCTACTAAAATGTCATTCAGCACATTAATCAAAGCG
The DNA here is from genome assembly GCF_043380555.1 of Nothobranchius furzeri. Classification (NCBI taxonomy): domain Eukaryota; kingdom Metazoa; phylum Chordata; class Actinopteri; order Cyprinodontiformes; family Nothobranchiidae; genus Nothobranchius; species Nothobranchius furzeri. Next base: position 5,707,815 of record NC_091745.1, on the reverse strand, counting down.
AACTCAGTGCTGTGGTGTGGTCTGAATGCAGATTGGAACGTGTCCAACAGTGCATTTTCCTCCATATAGGTTGTAATCTGTGAGTAGACAGCCTTCTCCAGGACCTTTGACAGGAATGGAACTTTCAAAATTGGGCGTACGTTGTCAAAATCTGAGTAGTCCAAGCCTGGCTTCTTCACAGCCACTTTTTTGAATGCCATTGCAAAAACACCAGAGACAAGACTAGTGTTAATGATGTTTAGAATTGCAGGACCGAGAACATTAACAAGTTCACATAACAACTTTGGTGGCAAAGAGTCCTCTGGAGAGCACGCTGGAATCACAGATCTGATCAATTTCTCAAGGTCATACAGAAGTACTGGGGCAGAACCAGAAAAATTTGTTAACTGACATGTGAAATGTACTTTGACCAGCCAGAAATCTGCCTCCCACCTGACGGGAGCAGCCCAGAAACTCTAAACATAATTGATGAATGGTCAGAAAAACCCACGTGGTCAATGGTCAAATCGTGTACATCTAGTCAAAATGATAAAACAAGGTCCAGTATATGGGAACCATCATGCATAGAACCCTGCACCAGCTGCTGTATGCCAAATGAGACCAGAATGTCCAGGAAGCCACTCACCAAGGGCTTTGAAGGACAGCAGACATGAATATTAAAATCACCCAAAATGACAGCCTGATCATATTTTGGGAGATAAAAGGTCTGCAAACTCACCTATAAAAACACTGCTGTACTTTGGTGGCCGGTAGCAGAGAACAAACAAGAGGTGGGCTAAAACTCAACTCAAACACAGAAACCTCAAAGCTAGTGGGAGCTAGCAAGTCAGAAAGGGGTTTCAGTGGAAGAAACCCAGCCTGGTAGCCTGATAGCCTGGGTTTATTCACAGCCAAAGAGTTCAGCAGACATAATTCAACAATGGAAGGTGACCCACCCGGCGGAACCCATGTCTCAGTCAGTAAGAGCAGATTTACTGCTTTGTCCAGGAATAGATCCTTAAGAAAATTTGTTTTATTTCCAATTGATTGAGCGTCTAACAGGACAATCCGAAGGGCTGACGAGTCCCTCGGCATCCGCGGGTAAAAAGGAATAGCTGAGATTTCGCTAGTCAACTCCTCCCTCCCGGTGCCACCGATAGGAACCCCTGCTAGCAGGAACATCTCCTTGCCAGTGCAGAACCTGGACAGGCCACAGCCGCTGATCACGGGGAGACGAGTCCTTGGACCAACAATGGGAGAAACTTTCCACGGTGCGTGCCAGGGAGGCACGAAGCCGCACACGGATGCCCACAAGCTTTCCACGACGTTGGCACTTCCAGTAGCACTGCCAGGTCAGGACCGGAGTGGTGAGGAGGAAAGCTGGGACCTGGTCAAACAGCAGTTCAAAGGATTATCTGAATGATGGAACGTGGAGCTGGAGATGTCCCACTCCCGATCGAAAATCCAAAAAGGTAAGTCGGTCATACAAAATCGTACAAGAGCAGGAGACCAAATTTAGGCTCACAAGCATAAAAACATAGAAAAATAACAGGTAAAAGAACAGAGGGAGACAGTGAGCCATAGCAGTCGGTGCCATCTTGTCTACCATTGTCATTCAATAGGGTAACAAGCTCTGTCATTCGGGAGGGACTTGGAGTAGATCCGCTGCTCCTCCACTTCAAGAGGAGCCAGTCTGAGGTGGCTTGCACATCTAATTAGAGTGCCTCCTGGATGCCTCCCCGGTGAGGTTTCCCGGGCACATCCTGCCTGAATGAAGACTATGGATGTCCTGTTTTAATATTGTTATCGGAAGTGATTCAACATCGGCCCAAAAACACTGTATCGGATTATATCGGACTGCATCAAAAGTCTCAGATATAAGCAGTCCGTTCCACTTTAAATTTCATTCCAGCAATTCTATCCAGCAGCGCCCAGATCCAACATGCAAATCCCATGTGATCAGAACAGTGCGTGCTAGCAAAGTAGTGAGGATCATTGTAAATTTTTTGTTAAAGTCCATAAAAGACAGAGTGGCTCAGTGCAACACTTGCCATGCACAAGTTTCCCGTGGTGGAACAGGACCAGAAAAGTTTAATATGTCCAACCTAAATGCACGTTTGAAGCACATTTTGAACCTGATGTGTTTTGGTGAGTGATTATTGGCAGCCCTGTAGCTAAACATCAATAAAAACACAAGATAAGAATAATAATTTTGCTTTAAGTTGTCATCATGGTGGAGCTTGGAAGTAAAAGTAAGAGAGGGATGTCTTTGGAGATGAAGCACACCATAGAGCTCCGGGAGTTGACTTCTCGCTTCTCCCGGCATGCAACAGTTCAAATCAAATGGCGCCATGCTGGCAGACAGTTGCCCGCAGTTAGGCTATTGTTATTTGCAGAAAACCCACACTAGAAACGGGAAATATGGTAGATACCTGTTGTGCCCCCAGGATGCCATAACAGATGCGGACAAGATGAGGGAAGAGCCGAATTCCCCAAGATCCAGAACACAGCAAACATTGGATCATTGCAATAAAACGCGCTAGTGACCGGTCTAAAATGAAACTGTGGGATCCCGGGAGTGAAGAGGCCAACCTAATGCTCAAGGGCAGCGTATTCCAGAGCATAGGGGCCACTACAGAGAAAGCCCTGTCACCTCTGAGCTTGCGACTTTTTTTTGGGACTTCTAAGAGCATCCTATCAGCCGACCTCAGAGACAGTGCAGGGGAGTAAAAAACCAGTATCTCAGAGAGGTAATCTGGAGCAAGGCCATGCAGAGCTTTAAAGCACCTTGTACTGGATTATAAAACAAATAGGCAGCCAGTGCAGTGAGGCCAAGAAAGGAGTAACATGCTCCATCTTTTTTGTCCCAGTGAGCAGCATTCTGCATCAACTGAAGACGCAAGAGGTGGGATTGTAAAGCACCAAGGTACAAAGAATTACAGTAATCAAGCCTTGATGTAATAAAAGCATGAATTACTGTTTCAAAATCCTTTTTTGACAGTCCTTTACCTTGGCGAACCTTCTTAATTGATAAAAACTAGATTTAGTCACCACACTGATCTGCCTGTCCAAGACAAGATCCCCATCCGGTACAACACACAGGGAAGTCACACTCAGTTTCAAGAATGTTGCAAGCAGACCAAGGTCCACTGCACCCACCCCAGACAATGTACTTGGACCAAAAACTACAACCTCTGTCTTTTTATCATTAAAAAGAAGGAAGTTGGAGAACATCCATTGCCTAACCTCAAAGAGACAGTCTAAAAAAGACTGCAAATCAAGATTGTGGCCCCTTTTAACTCATTCACTGCCATTGACGACTACATTCGTCATTTTAGATCCAACCGTTCACTGCCAATGACGACTAAAGTCGTCATTTGCATTTTTTTACTGTTTGAGCATCTGAACAAGTCCCTGCGCTGATAGAACAAACATCTCAGCCCTGAAGCCGATCTTCATCCACATACGTCACAGATCACATGATCAGGAAGCAACACATCCATGTATTAGGAGATCGTTTTGGGCCGTTCCTGTAAAAAAAAAAGTGAGGCGCGTACCAGAAAAGCTTCTGCCGATCACAATTCGACAACGGATTATGAAAGAACGGATAACGCTCGAAACACATGGATTCTTCCTGATGTAAGAGGTGAGTCTCCTCTTTGTTTTGGTTGTTTTGGCGTCGACATCATGCTAGCGCGCAACGTTCTGTGACTCTTAAAAAACAGTAAAAACGGTGAGAAACGCTGGCAGCGAAGGCCGTTAGCGATCAGGAAATGGCTGGCAGTGAATGAGTTAAAAGGCACGTATACCTGGGAATCATCTGCAAATGGTGAAAATCACACCAATGTTTCTTACAAATCAAACCAAGAGGTAGCGGAAAACAACAATACAGAACCCAATACCCAATTGGCCCAATACAGAACCCCAAGGAACCCCGCAAGAGAATGAGGCATTAGAGGAAGTCAAATCCCCCAATGCGACACTGAAGGTTCTGTCAGCCAGGTACGACACAAACAAATCCAGCGTGACCCCACAAACACCCACAAAGTGTTCCATCCTTGAAATCAGGATAGAATGATCCACAGTATCAAATGCAGCCGATAGGTCCAACAATATCAAATAACAAAGTCTCCGGAATCAGTTGCCAATAAAATGTCATTAAAAACCCGAAGCATTGCCGATTCTGTACTGTGGACTAGCCTAAAACCAGACTGGAATTGTTTCCATGATGTCATTTCCCATCAAATACTCAGTCATCTGTGAGTAAACTACCTTCTCTAGTACTTTAGAAATAAAAGGAAGTCTGGAGATGGGTTGATAACTGGACAAGGCAGATGCATCAAGTCCAGGCTTTTTCAGTAAAGGCTGAACAACAGCATGTTTCCAGTTCCCTGGTACTCTCCAGAGACAATACTCTGAGTAATAAGGGCAATAACCCAAGGACCAACTGATGAAAAAAACTTATTTTAAAACCCTAGGGGGCATCAAATCCAAGGGAGAACCAGCAGGTTTTAAAGAGTAAAAAAAAATCCCAAAGGCAGTCCAACGTAAGTGGCTCAAACTGACTAAAAATAGCTGAACAGGGTCCAGAAAGAGTCTAACAAGGGACTAATGGAATCTGAGCTCTGATATTAACTAGTTTGTTCACATAAAACCTCAAATGCTTCGCACAACAACATGGAGGGCTCAATACCCACTAGTTGGTGAATATTGAGGATGTTATCAATAAGATTAATAAGTATCCAAGGCCTGTGACGTGCTGAGAGTATCACGTTTGAGAAATGCACCCTCCTAGCATCTCTCACAGCCTCCTGATAGTCACAAAGACAGTCTCTTAACACCTAAAAAGAGCTCAGTAACCTATCCTTTTTCCACATCCTTTCTACTAGTCAACATTTCTGCCTTAATAATCATGTATAGTTGTTCAGCCATGGCTCTGATCTGGTCCTGGGAAGCCTAGGCTTCAGTGGAGCAACAGAATCCGACAGTGCTACGGGTAGCATGGAGCCAGGAGCTTAGTGCATTCACATCTAACAAGTCAGAGCTATGAGGTGTAGGAACGTCATCAAAGGCAGTAGAGAAGCGAGCAGTAGTTGAAGGGTTAATAACTCTAACTTGCCGAGGGTGCACAGAGGTTCCCACAGACACATCAGACGTATCAGACAGAAACAAAGTAAACAACACAGGCATGTGGTCTGAGAAAATTGCATCACGATTCACCAAGTCAGATGCCACCACACCACATGTTAACAGGCCAAGAGTGTGTCCATGTTCCTGGGTCAGGGCACAAACATGCTGCACCAAGTTAAGAGTCCACAATTCTTAGAATTCATTCACCATTGGTTTGTCAGGCAACAAGTATGAATATTAAAATCACCTAAAATAAGCAACCTATCATACTCTGGCAGCACTTGTGCCAAAAGACCAGCAAACTCTGTCAGAAAGTCCTTGTTGTACCCGGGTGGACAGTACACTACCATGCACCCTAGTTGGCAAGATTAATCTGAACTCTTAAAACATTAATGTTGGTCATGGTTTAACCTTTTTTTTTTTTAAATATTAGGGTTATACAAAGTGTAAACAATAACATTTGTAAACCTGTTGGAAGACACATTACAACTTTATACACTAAACGTTGCAATTTCAGACACTAATTAACAAAATTAACAAAGTGTGTGTTAAGCATTTTTGTTTTGTGTCAGTTGAAAATCTCTGTTATATAATTTTGCTCCCCCAAAACCAACCAGGCATCAGTGAAAGATTTTTCACATTAAGTTGAATATGCTCCTCTGAGACACAAGCAAGCACTGCTGAGTTATTATTTCCAGCAATCAGAGGTTAAATTAGAGAAGACTGTTTTCTCTCCCAAGATAACTCTTAACTAAGCTGCTCTGCTTTTATTGGCTCCATAATATGTGTGGAAAAAACAGCTGAAAACCTAAAACTCAGGCATTGCTTTGTATGTTGAATTTTTTGTGCCAATATAAAACCAAAATGTATTCACAGATGTGTCCTTTAGCAGTTGTATAAAACACAAACTATCATTGTTTATTTTGGTTAAGATAGGTCACGTATAAACAAAACAAAACACAAAATAAAAAAAAATAATAAACTATTGTTTTCCAGATTTTAAAGTAGTAACACCTGTAGACTTTCTCAATGTCCTGCTGTCTGCAAAATAAATCACGTATTTATTTATTTATTTTTTTACTTTTGTACTTAAGGACTTTGGAGGAAAAGTTAATGGATGCAGTAATGGGTAGCGATTTAAAGACAATAGGAAACATTTTGGAAGTAAGCACCTCCTGCTGTTAATAGTTAAGTACTAATTTATAACTGCTTTTATAGCAGATTACTGCTGAGGCTGCTTCTTGGTTAAATCCCCCCAGATAAAGAAAGAAACACGCTAAATATCATAGCCTCATACTCAAGAAGCAAAAACAGCATCCATCCATCCGTCCACCCATACAACGGCTTCTTATCTTAAACTGAGGGGGAACAGGGGCGGTTTTGGCAAAGGTCCAAGGTGGGCCCGTTCCACACTGACAGCACGCACAGCCCCCCTGTGGCTCCCGGTGGAAGACACTAAGCATCAAAAAGCACTTTTTCTGTTTGTTTGTTTTGTTACAAGTTCACCTAATGGGAGGTGTGGAACTGAATGAGTTTATTAGGAGTTGACAAAAGACGCTGAGGTAGATACCTAGGAAATCAGAGATAACTATGAGATCAAAATGTAGAAGGGGTAAATATGTTGCTTTTAAGCTTAATATATTACCTTTACTTATGACCAATAAGCTGTGATATTCTATATAAATATAGAGTATCACTCTGATTGGTCTTTGAATGTTTAATCAGAAGATTCTAGGATTCTTTGCTTTTTCAGTGATCAAACACACATTGTATTAATTCAGACAGTCATGTTTATAAAATGTAAGAAATTTATTTTCTAAGCAAATTAAAAACAAGACAAGTTAAATGGGACGAATGTGATGGATGACTATAAGTGGATGGAATGTCATGTATGGTCATTGAATGGTGTGTGTTTATCAGAACCTTGTATCTAGAAGAACTGAGTTGTGGGTGAAAAGAATTTGGTTTGCATTAAACTATGAAGTTGGTTCTAATCAAAATGGCATCAGACGCAATCTTGCTGTGTTCTACGTACCCCTGAGGAGACTCTCTTTCGGATCCGAGATGTCGGGGGGGTCGGGTGACCCCCAAGGTGCCAAAGTTCGTAGAAAAGACTGCAGATGAAATCATTTGCGTCTAGAACAGCTGTTTCTGAACAGCTGAAGGAACCATTTTGCTGTGTCAGCTGTAGCGTGTAGGTTTTGACAGCTTGTCAAGAGATGCGTTGGTTGGAGAGTTTTCCCCCAGTGGCCAGTCCGGAGTTCTGCTCAAAAACTAACTGAATCACTCAGCAAGTTTATGTTTTAATATTCCCATATTATGACTACCTGGCCAATCGGGACGTGCCATGTTAAGAGGTGTTAACAAACAACCCTCACAACATCACGCCTTCTTTCAGATAGAAGGTTCTCTGATTTGTGGGTAAGAACATATCTACGTGCATGAAATTACTTAAACTTTATTGTCTCGTCCTGTGCATAAGTATATGGCTGATTAGCTTGTCAAGTCACGTACGCTGGTTATCAGACAAATGGATCATTGCAGGACAATATTCATTTCAACCTTATTAACTTAGGCGCAGAATAATCAAAACATTTCATTTAGCCATATTGTTCATTTCATTTCATGATTTAACTCATATGAGCTGAAAATGTTCACTTTTATCCAGAGGCAGGAGGAAACCTGTAGAAGCAATAAGGGGAAGCTTAACCCCCAAATTCCACTACCTCCGCTCAGCTCTGCTCCGGTCTGCCCCCGCCTTCTGCAGCCGCTCGCTTCCGAACTCAATTTTTACTGGTACCCGCTCTACAACGGCTCCGCTCCAGTGCGGAGACCTGAGGTGGGCAAACAAGCATGCGCGGGATTTTCGAGATCTTGCGATACAGTCTGAGCAATAAACGCGGAAGTTAGATCCAAACACCCGTTGTATGGGAGAAGCATCGAAATGAATTGTTTAATCTGCCCATCATTTGTGTTGAGAGATCAGCAGTGTTTGGATCAACAAAGGGTGACTACTTTGATAGAGGAAACTGTATTTATGGCTTACTTTTGTGCATTTAAAGTTCAGCCGCCATTGATAGTTGTTAAAAGTTGTTAAACATGTGCATATGAAACAAAAAACGCGTTTTATCGATTTTTTGTGAAAAACGGAAGTTGTGCTTGCTCCTTTTCCTGTTGGGTGGTTGTGATTCCTGTCCATTGACTGCGGAGGTGCTCCGGCATCTGGCAAAAATAGGATCGATTCTATTTTTGCCGGACACCGGAACAGAGGGTTGCGCACTGCGCCGCACTGCCGGAGCATGGCCGCAGTAGTAGAATTGCTCTGATTGACTACAACAGGACCGATTTTGCTCCGGAGTTCGTGCCGGAGCGGAGCAGAGGTAGTGGAATTTGGGGGTAAGGCCTTGAAACAGGAAGTTTGTTGACAATATGTTGTGTTCAGAGCTGCAGAGGCCCGGACTCCAGCTGATGGAATGGCAGGATCCGGCTGATTAAAGGCAACAAATTAAGACTCCTGTCTCCATATGGCCGGTGTCGGTACAGGATCTGCTTGGGTGCAGGATCGGCTCGGGGTCCTTCGACTGCTGATGACGTCAAATTTCTGCAAATCTACTCGGCTTTCACGCATACGTTTTGGAAAGACATCAGCAGTTTTGTTAATAAATTCTTAGTTGTTACCACTTAAATGTTTTCTTTAAAATTGTAATTTGTTAATAAAACACCATATTATCTTTGTTTTGTAAAGAATGTGAAACTGTCACGAACCGAACTTCAGAAGACCCGTGAAGACGCCAAACACAGTAAAAGTAGATAAAATAAAGTGTTGTTCTTTGTGAAGTTACCAGAGGAGGGAGAGGCTGGAGACAGAGTCGGAGACAGGTGAAGGTCGTGATGGCAGGCAGAGTACAAGGCAGGGGTCAGGAGAAAAACGAGGTCCGGAGGCAGCGATCAGGCAGGGTGAATGGCTGGAAGATTTCCTGGCAAGAAGCTTTCAATAATCTGGCAGTGACTGGATGGTTCTTATATAGTAGGGGAAGCAGGTGTGTGAGATGAGCTGAGGAGTCAAGAGCAGGTGAAGTGGATGAAGCTGATTGTAGTTGGCAGGAAAACAGGGCATGTCAGGAGCTTAATGAGAGGAACCAGGTGTGCTGCATAAAAACTGAATGAGGAGGCAGAGGAGGGTGAAGGATTGGGAGTCATGACAGACCCCCCCCCCCCCCCCCCCCCCTCCAGGGCGGACCCAAGACACCCACAGGAAACCAGAGCAAGGCGGGAGGGAGGAGGGGGACCAGGAAGGAGGGCCAGAAGAGTCTGGGGGGCCGGCGACGGAGAATCAGGAGCCTGGACTGCGGGAGTCTGGGGGGCCGGCGACGGGGGATAGAGGACACTGGAGGACGAGGACTAAGAGGGGAGTCTGGAGACTGAGGGGACAGAGGGAACTCTGGACTAAGACTAAGAGGGAACTCTGGAGACTGAGGGGACTCTGGACACTCTGGAGACTGAGGGGACTCTGGAAGAGACGAATACTCTGGAAGAGACAAAGCCTCTTGGATGGGCTGGACGGGAACCTCTTGGACAGGCTGAGCAGGATGCGATGCGACCTCTGGGACCACCGCTGAAGCAGGATGTGGTGCGACCTCCGGGACCACGGCCGGGGCAGGATGCGGTGCGACCTCTGGGACCACTGCTGGGGCAGGACACAGTGCGACTTCCGGGACCACCGCCGGAGCAGGATGCGGTGCGGGCGGGTGGTCTTTAGATGGAGGTTGATGACGACGGTTCCGGCGTCGTCGTCAGGTGGAGGTAGAGACGGCGTCTACAGGAACAGGGGAACAGGAAAGGAAACAGGATCTGATGGGAGCAGGAGTGTAATGATGACTCGGGACAGACAGAGTGGATATGGACGAGGTGATCTGATATCCTGGGGGTGTGGAGTCGGAGGCATGAACAGGAGATGAGCAACGGCCAAAGGTCTCCTGCAGATGCCTGGCAAACTCCCAGAAGGACACCGATCCGGACGGACGCACAGAAATATAGTCCATAGCCCACACCAGGGTGTTACCACCCAGATTTGATATCATGAAAGTGACTTTTTCATGATCCGAGGAAGCCAGGTCCAAGTAGCGAGCACAGGCTTCGATATAAGTCTGGCAAGTCTCTGGGTCTCCACAGTATCTGTAGTGGAGAGTTGTTGGTGTAGTCCAGGATTCTGCTGGATCCATGACAGGTTAGAGAAAAAAAAACAACTCCCAAGGACTGTCGGCGTCAGGTCAGACTTTTGGGCAGATTATTCTGTCACGAACCGAACTTCAGAAGACCCGTGAAGACGCCAAACACAGTAAAAGTAGATAAACAAAAGTCTTTTATTATTTGTGAAGTTACCAGAGGAAGGAGAGGCTCGAGACAGAGTCGGAGACAGGCGAAGGTCGTGATGGCAGGCAGAGTACAAGGCAGGGGTCAGGAGAAAAACGAGGTCCAGAGGCAGCGATCAGGCAGGGTGAATGGCTGGAAGATTTCCTGGCAAGAAGCTTTCAATAATCTGGTAGTGAATGGATAGCTGGATGGTTCTTTTATAGTTGGGGAAGCAGGTGTGTGAGATGAGCTGAAGAGTCAGGAGCAGGTGAAGTGGATGAAGCTGTTTGTAGTTGGCAGGGAAACAGGGCATGTCAGGAGCTTAATGAGAGGAACCAGGTGTGCTGCATAAAGACTGAATGAGGAGACAGAGGAGGGTGAAGAATTGGGAGTCATGACAGAAACTGCATAAAACCAACATCGGACCGACAAAAAATAGAACAGTTCTTACATGTGAAGCCATATCTGTTTGTATTAATATGTAGAGTTTGTCTGTATATTTCCTTAGTTGTTATCCTAGAGAAAATAGTGGCCATCCAAGTATGTGAGCATTTAAACACTAATGATCTGTTTGAGGAATTTCAGTCTGGTTTTAGAGAGTATCATAGCACAGAAACTGCATTAGTGAGAGTTACAAATGATATTCTCATGGCCTCAGATAAGAATCTTGTGTCTGTTCTAGTCTTGTTAGATCTCAGTGCTGCTTTTGACACAGTTGATCACAATGCTCTTGTAGAAAGACTTGAACATGTTGTAGGGATCAAAGGAACAGCACTAGGCTGGTTTAAATCCTACCTATCTGATATATTTCATTTTGTAAATGTACATGACAAATCGTCTTCATACTCCAGGGTTACTTGTGGAGTACCACAGGGTTCAGTGCTTGGACCAATTCTTTTTACTATATATACCGTAAATCCTCTAATATTAGCCTGTATTTAATTAACTGCCGGGTATCATATTTTGGCCGGTGTCGGAGTCGGCGGAGGTGAATAATGGCCGTTTTTTTATTGTGGCCGGGTGGAATGTGGTAACAAGCAAGTACGGGGGGCGGTTGTGTCATCCGTCTCACTTTTGATTTGCCAGTCATAGACCGCAAGGGTTATTTTAATTGTGCGGAGACGAAGAGGAGGCGAAAATTTGATATCAAGAGAACGCGCTGATTATGCTGCAGAACAATGGGGAGCAGTAGGGGTTGTATGAACTAGTCACTAGTCGACTTCACCGCTCTATAGTGACTTTTTATGCCTGTCATCGACTAGTTGCTGTCACGTGATAATGACTGGCAAGATGCAGTCCACGGAAAAGACAGCAGCCTGCTGTCAGCAGGTGACAAGCTCCTGCGCGTCGGGAAGCAACGCGCTGTGCCAGAGCATCGGTACCGACACCCGCCGTAAAATGGACATTTAACCAAATTGTGATGTTTACCCTCTTGCAATTTAACATCCCCCTCACCCCCATCCTAACCTTAACCGGCTTGTGCATGCAAAGCTCTGATTGTTGCGTCCTGAGCACGGCTGGAGTAACATGATCAAATCAGGTGTCGCCACCTCAAAAACTAATTTAACACGCAATCGTTCATGTCGGCTCATTTCCTTTTATGTTTTTTGTTTTTTTTATTCTTTTATTTGTGCCTGATGCGTTTCGCTGCTGTGGATCGGGGCGCATCACCTGTTTTGTGCTCGGTGACACACCTAACTGATGAGGCCGGCGAGCACTCCACCATTTTTGCGGTCGGTAGATCTTTTAGAACTGCAGTTCAAAGGTAACTCATAAGGTGAATATATATGAACCCAGGTAGCAGTTTTTCTTTAGGATTGAGAGGAGATGCAGGAAGATAATAAAAAGGCAGGACAGAAAAATAGTCAAATAAAAACAAGTTGGTTTTTGTACCTGGTGGTTGCAACAAACAGACACCATTGAAGGTAATCACGTGAGGAACAGAAAATGAAATAATTATTTTAATGTTTAGAGCAGCAGGAACTCCGAGAGGCTGCAGGCGCATCAGTGAGTTTGCGGCCGCTGCGCAGGAGGAGGGGGGAGAGGGCTTAAGCAGAAACTACCGTTGTTAAAAGAAATGTGTTTATCTTTGAAAATGTGGGCGCAATTTTAATTTTCAAAAACTCCAGCGAACCATTAGTTCATTTTGCTCAAATAGAAATTGAGGCCTGCCTCTAATTCTGGTCCTCCTTCCAATAAAGGCCTGGAGTTTGATGAGCTTGAGTCAAATACAGACCCGGGCCTGTATTAGAGGATTTATGGTATGCTCCCAATTGGTAAAATCATTAGACAGCATGGGATAATCTTTCACTGTTATGCTGACAATACTCAGTTATATTTATCCATCAGCCCTGGTGAACCTAATCGGTTGGGTAGATTACAGGCTTGTCTTGAGGACATAAAAAATTGGATGACTCTAAACTTTTTGCTTTTAAATCAAGACAAGACGGAAGTTCTCATTTTTGGACCGGAAATCCAGAAAAGGAAATTGCTTAGTCAATCACCTGACCTGAATGGCATTACATTAATCTCCGAGAACAAAGTAAGGAACCTTGGTGTTATCTTTGACCAGGACATGCCATTCAAATCCCAAGTTAAACAGGTTTGTAGGATTTCCTTTTTCCACCTTCGGAATATTGCTAAGATTAGAAGCATCCTTTCCAGGAGTGATGCTGAAAAACTAGTTCATGCATTTATTACATCAAGACTGGATTTCTGTAATTCATTACTCTCAGGAAGTCCACAGAATGTAGTTAAAAGTCTTCAGCTTGTCCAAAATGCTGCAGCTAGAGTTCTGATGAGAATTAAAAAGAGAGATCATATCTCTCCTGTCTTAGCTTCCCTACATTGGCTACCTGTTAAATTCAGAATAGATTTTAAGATCCTCCTTCTCACATATAAAGCTCTTAATAATCAAGCTCCATCATACATTAGTGATCTGATTGTTCCATATGTTCCTAACCGAGCACTTCACTCTCAGGCTGCAGATTTACTGGTGGTTCCCAGAATATCTAAAATTAGGATGGGAGGCAGATCTTTTTGTTATCAGGCTCCTCTCCTGTGGAACCAGCTCCCAGCCTTAGTCCATGAGGCAGACACCTTGTCTACTTTTAAGACTAGGCTTAAAACATTTTTATTTGATAGGGCCTATGGTTAAAATCTGATGTTAGCCTAGATCTGGACAAGTGGGGGAGTAGAGGGAGGTGGAGTGTACAGTCGGTAAAGATGGCTCTGCCTTGCCCTGCCTCCAACATGCCTCCATCTAAAAAGGCTAGGTTATCCAGAGTTCTCTGTAGTTATGCTGCGATAGGCTTAGATTGCTGGAGGACAAACGGACGACTTTCCACACTCTGCTACTTTCTTCTACAATCTGCTCTTTAACTGTATTATTTTCTGCAATTGCAGGTGTTAACTTTTTTTTCTCTAAGTGTTTTTCTCCCCAGAAGAAGCTACAATGATGTTTTGCTGAGCTGTGGTGGCCTCATGGAGGGGGCCATCGTCTAGCACACTGCTGCTAACCACTTAAACATTCCCCCTCTCCTGATAATAACTTTTTGCTTTCCTTGACATTGGATGTGCTACTACTAGTTTACCCGTTTAATTATGTATTCACTAGGATAAATACAATTAAGTTATCCTCTAGCCAAATAGAATATTTACTAAGAAATCACAATGTAACTGTGTGTGTGTGTGTGTGTGTGTGTGTGTGTGTGTGTGTGTGTGTGTGTGTGTGTGTGTGTGTGTGTGTGTGTGCTCTGTCTTCTCCATCCCCAGTGAGTCGTGGTGGATGGCTGCTTGTACTGAGCCAGGATCCTCTGGAGGTTTCTTTCTGTTAAAAGGCAGTTTTCCTCTCCACTGTCGCTATATGCTTGCTTAGTATGAGGATTGCTGTAAAGTCACTGACACTAGTCAGTGACTTGATGCAATTTACTGGGTTCCTTTTATAGGAAACATTTTTTTCTGATTGGCTTAATGAACTGACCTGGATTGGAATGTTTATTATGTAAAGTGGAGACAAGATGACTCTTGTCGTGATTTGGCGCTATATAAATAAAATTGAATTGAATTAAATACATTCTTTGACTCAAAATATTGCTTGGTGTTTTTCAATAAAGTTCTTATATTTTATTTTGCCCCATTTCATCAACGTCAAGAGCTTTTCAGGGTCACCGTTTATCATTTGCTTATATTTTACATTTCCTTTAGAAATTCAAACATATTTTCTCCAAAAAGTGTTGATTTTTGGACTACAGGACTACAACCGCTAAGACTACGACCGCAAATGTGTTCTGACCAATCAAAATCATAACGTGATAATGTAACTTCCGTAAGCTTCATGTTCAGCCAATCAACTACTTTGACGTCATCGGCAGTCGAAGGACCCCAAGCCGATCCTGCACCCAAGCAGATCCTGTACTAACACCGATACTGAAGGGGTCAAACGATACATGAAAAACTGACCATTTCCGGATGCTCCAAAAATATTATTAACAAAAGTTTATATTTTGAAACCTATTTAAATTGTATTTAAAGCAAATGAAACTGACCAGCTGCTATTTTATAAAAACTTCACTAAAATGTCCTATAATAATTGTGTCTCTCTAGGAGATCTATGGAAGAGGATTAGGGTTACTGAAAAGAAAAAAATTAATAAATTCTGACTTTTTTCTCAGAATTCTCAGAATTCAGATTTTTTTTCCTTTCCAGAAGTAAAGAAAGTCAGAATTCTGAAGTTAAAGAGCAAGTAACACCTAAATAAACTTTTTTGCTGCTGACCTGTTTAGATGTGTGTTTAATGGTGCTGTACACGTGTAATCATTAGTGTGGCACTTTAGTGCAACTTACATTAAATGTAATATTTCAGCCCAAAAACATAATTATATTTCCATCTTCAGGTTAAAACTCTGAGCCGCTCACCTGCTGATTTGACACATTGGCTCTCTGAGCCGCTTGCTTCCTTGAAAAAATGCCCTCGTCCCCTTTTTCATCTAATGATTGCGTTTAACAGGAAATCCTCCAAAATGCAGAAACTGTCTGCTTTTCTCCTGAGCAGTAAGTCTTGTGTGGGTGTTTGCTTGCACACACACACACGTTCGTTAACAACTTGTTTTTAGACTGAGAAACTCCAACAGCACACGTGGAGGGGTTGAGGGGGGCGCGGTCTATCGCTGCCTCAGTGCCGCTCTCTCGGTCCACCAGGCAACGCCTCTTTCAGAAGCGTTTTTCTAACAGGAAGCATGGAAATACGTCTCCTTGACTCTCACTGTAAAGTCCGAATTCTGAGTGTTAGTGAAGAATCACCACTGAAGGGGACTCCACTTTTGCAAAAATCTCCAGTTTGCCAAGAAAGGGTTTAAAGTGTTTTCAGGCCATCTCTGGGATATAATTACTTTGGCACATTGGTCTGGATCTGGCCTGAGGTCTCCTCAATGCGGGACACATCTGAAACACCACCCATGAAAAGTGTCCAGAAGTATGGATGCCCAATATTATCGGCCTATCAATATTATCAGTCGATGTTGGCCTTAAAATTTAATATCGGAAAATATCTATTGGTTTTTACCCCTTGGTGACCCAACTTTTACATACCATGCACTTATTATACATCAAACTCTTTGGCTTCATCTCATCTTTCTCAAAATGACAAAACATAGCAGATCTGATGCTTAGTTTTTGAGACATTTTAGTTATATGTGGCACAACTTGCACATAATTAGGCATTTGCCCTGTGTACTGAGAATGTGTTGTCCTTAGAGCACATACCTGTGTTTAGCTAGCCAGCAAACAACCAACTAAAACAAGCACAAGAATTATCACTCAATGCTTGCTTTTCTTAAATGAAGATCTTTATAAATGTTTTATCACCATAATTACAACAAACGGAAGCAGGAATAAATATTACTGACTAACGCACACATCATTTAGCAATTAGCCTTCTTCTTCCGGCTCTTGGAGGTTGCAGACGCCTTTCTTCTCCTCTCCTCCATATCTTATCCTCAAGGCCTTTGTCTGTCTGTGTGTCCTGGGTGCACGGCTGCTTCTGCATTTTTTCTGGAAACTGAAATTCACTAAAATGGATCTTGTCAGATGGTCACTCAACGCGGCTGATAACATTATTTCAACGATGAGAACGGGAGAAGGGGCTCCCGGATGCCCCCCCGGGACAGACCAACTGTCTGTGGAGGACTCTGAAGATGTGTGGATATTCGTGGTGTTGGTGTCGTGTTTCCTGCTGATTGGCATCGGAGGCTACCTGGCTTACTGGAAAACTAACGAGCTGTCGAGGAATATTGGCCGGATCCCCGAGCTCAGAGATGGTTTCCACAGCGCTGTGAATTCACAGACTCACATAATTGTCGAGATGGATCGTAAGCTTGGAACTTTGGCCGAGATTCATTCATTGGCACAGAAGATGGATGCCATCAAGGATAGAGTGGACGAATCAGCACGGATTGGGATGGTTTAATGTCCATTATTGGGATTTTGAGAGGTTGAGGACCAACAAACTGTAAGACAGAGAGGAAATTATCTTTGTCTGGCCCCAAAACAATTTCTAATTGGAATCTGGCGTCCTTGAGCCTGCAAGGTTACAACGAAAACTACCCCCTCAGAAGATATGTGGAATGTGCCGTCGCTATGGCAACTCAACTCTGTCTCCTATCCCAGCCTGGACGGGACTGGGGGAAGGCCACTGAAACGTTCCAGGGTCACTGCAACCCTCCAACCCTCAATGCTCCTCCCCCTATCCACACTGAGGTGACATGTGCTGCTTCTATCGTGGCTGCAGGAACTGAAGTAGGGATAGTCCCAACCCACCACCCCATCTAGCAGACACTTATGTTGTGTAATGTCTGAAGCCTGTTGCATATCTGTCTGAGGTGGTTTTCTTTTATTTTTTTGCATAGCAAAGATGCCCTCCCTATGGAGGGTAACTCTGGAGTGCCTTTTTTCCCCCTCCACCTGAACCAATCCTCATGTGAACCCCTCTGATCTCTATTAAGGTAGTGCAACTCAGGGTTGCGAATGACCACAGTCACCAATTCTTGTCATGTGTCTTGCCCATGTATGTCTGATCTCTGAATTGTGTGTACTGAAACTCTAATTTCCCTCTGGGATTAACAAAGTATCTTTGATTGATTGATTGATTGATGATTGATTGATTGATGTGTATTCTCACGCTGCTTACATTTTATCAACTAAATTACCCAAACACATGCCCAAACATTCCCTAAACACATTGACACTTATATTGATACTTACAAAGACAAATGTTCTCCAAGGCACAAATTGTCCATTTTTTACCTAAATGTAAGATGTAAACAAATGGCGTGGAGGTCCAGCAGAGAAAACGGAATTATGCCAGTGATTGATCTGAGACTGAGGCCCAATCTCAATACTCGCACTTCGCCCTGCGGACTTCAGCAAAGTGCACTTGGAGAAAGTGTGCAGTAGAGTTCGAGTACGTAGTCCTTGGGCAAGACACTTAACCCAGCTTGCCTGCTGGTGGTGGTCGGAGGGACCGGTGGCGCCTGTGCTCGGCAGCCTCGCCTCTGTCAGTGCGCCCCAGGGCAGCTGTGGCTACAGTGTAGCTCATCCCCACCAGTGTGTGAATGTGTGTGTGAATGGGTGGATGACTGATTGTGTTGTAAAGCGCCTTGGGGGGTTCCAGGACTCTAGAAGGCGCTATATCAAATACAGGCCATTTACCATTTACCATTACCATTTAGTACACAAGTGTACAAATAATTGCAGAATTGAGACAGTGAGCATTGCGTCATCGATCGCAACTCATGCTGCGATGCTGCTCGCTTTGATACTTTGGTACTTGGTACTTCATGACTAATTGCTGCAATTGTTATCTAATTAGGTTTAGGCAAATGGACAGCAACTGTAGCAATTTAAATAAACTATTGTTCAAAATGGCCCAGATTTGTTGCAATGACTGTGGTGATGATGTACATTTAATATGGATTTTTCCCCCATGCAAATTTCTGTGCTAGTACTACAGAACTCTCCTTGTGGGAGAGCCACTTGAGATCTTGGTGTGTTCCTAAAAGGCACCTTGAATGTTCCTATTAAAGGAGGGAAGTGATGTTCTTTCCACTTTCATCACACATGTTGGCCCATTTGAGATCTGTTGCCAAGACAGATAAAACATACTGCCAAAGCAAAAGACATACACGCATAGTATAGTACACATACAAGAAAAAGCCCATGGTTCATTAATGAATGTGCACTTCCATCTCCTTGAACAGTAATATAAATTTCATTGCAAAATCATAGGCCCCAAGAAGATTATAATGAACGCTCTGAACGCTATGTTTAGTTTCCTGCTCCCACAAGACAACACTTTCCACGTGTCAGCAAGCTATTATTCTGAGCATAATTAGGATCAAGGTGGTTAGAGAAATCAGTGTTGGGCTGCACGCTGGGTGCAGGTGACAATATTGCTCAATGAGCAACATGCCAATGCTAATTACTTGTTTTATCACTCTGTCTCTGTGATATATTTAACTGTAAAATCCAATTCCCTCCTTTTGTTTGATTTTGGTGAGTTTCAGCAGCAAATGTATAAAACAGAGATAGCTCAGAAGAAAAGTTTCAGGTCTTTATTTTTACTATATGACTGCCGGAAACATCGGCTTTAAGAAAACACTTAAGGCAAAAACACTTTAGTTTTTGGTGGGAGTGTCTCTGGTGTATTGGTGTGTTGTACCTGTCAGTGTTGTTCCCTTATTCCAGAAGTCTTTCATTGTTCAAGACATGGACCGCCCAGGGCTAAAAAGTGGTTTTGTGTCCAGAATCTGTTTCAACAAGGGAATAGTTTCCTAGCTGTGCATCATTTTGTAAAGCAGTGAAACATTTATTGAACATGATCACACAACACAGCTGAAGAAAAGGAGACGTTTTGTTCCCCACGTAAAATGAAGCTATGTATAGTATCATTACAAAAAGGAGGAAATTTGAACCAAGTCATGCAGAAGTTGTCCACGTAGTCTCAAAGTCTAATCAGCTGGTGATTTGAAGACTAATGAACTGTCCTTTTCACGTGACTGGATGAACTCACCGATTGTTGGTGCAGGAGACAGCTACTAACAGATCTTACAGAAAATTTACACATAAATGCTGCCAAGCTTTCCATCACAGCATAGACATTTTGGACATGTTTCAAATTGAGCATATGATCTCTATCAGGCATGTCTAAAGTGCAGCCTGGGAGCCATCGGCGGCCCTGGGAATGGTTTGTACGGACCCCCCTGCATTTGGAATTTAGCATCTCTAACAGGCATGGTAATGCACATAGACACTTTAGGACATTTTATTAACATGAAGCATATTTTATTAGAGCTGTACAAAGAAAATGTCCACCATGAAATGAATTTAGAAATAAAAAAAAATACTTTTTTTAATTTATACAAGTTTTTTGTGGCCAGTGAGTACTCTTAACTTGATGATTTTGATCCATGTCATGAAAAGTTTGGTTACCCCTAATCTGTATAAAGAAAAAGCACTGAAGTGCAAAATACAAAAATGCTGATGGAGAAACCAAACAATAACTGTACATGTTGGTCTCCACCTTGAGTTTAAAATCACGAACCTTTGCGTAAACCTTGTGCTTAAACAACAACCATCTTTCTTCAGAGAAAAATAAATGATGCTGGTGTTTTTTTCATTTACCCTACTTGATGACACTCCAGCTGATTTACATTTGGCACAGTCTGCATCCTTAAACTCTTCTCGTTAAAAACAAAAAAAAAATCTTTTAGGTACGCTTTAGATGACCCAGAGTAATATTTTTGTAAAGCTGGGGCTCCCACATCTCCCCTCATTCTACTGTCTTCACTCTCTGCTTCTTCTCTGATTTCCTTCCAGGTGCCCCTGACCTGCAGTGTTTATTAGATTGTGTGATCATAGATCTTTTCTCATAAGCAGGTCTTTCTGAAACAGGTTCTAAAGGAGCTCTTTCAGTTAAAGAGGACTTTTATTCTCAACTGTGACCCTGCGCATGTCCTATGTCCTACGTCCCATGTCTCCCCTGTCTTGTATCTTACATCTTCTAGCAAAAGGTGTGTTTCCACTATTGGAACTTGTAGAGTAACTTGCCTGTCTGTGATCACCCAGTGCTCTGAATCTGTGTTTTGGGTCTGATGACACGCTACAGCATTTCTGTGTGGTCACATGATTCCACCTCTCAGGAGTCCTAATGCACAGCCCGGCTAAAATAATAAGTCACCACATGGATTTAACTAAGCAAATAGGTACCAGTCTCCTATTGCATAATTACTGCATGGGTGATTATCTTTCAGCTGGCAACAAGTTATTAACCTCAGCTGGTGCAATTTGTTGCTTCTTATTTCTTAAACAACCATGTGGAAAGACCCATTTGGTGATCGGTAAAAAGATGTTGGTCTGTGTGAGAAGGGTCAGATTGTTGGCATCAAGCAGAGAAAACGTCTAAGGAGATGCAGAAACGACTAAAACTGGGTTAAGAACTGTCCAACGCATTATTATAAAAATGGTCTGATGAGTCCAGATGGACCCTGTTCCAGAGTGAAGGTGCGTCAGGGTAAGAAGAGAGGCAGATGAAGTGATGCATCCATCATGCCTAGTGCCTACTGTAGGAGCGTGTGGGGGCAGTGCTCTGATCTGGGCTTGCTGCAGTTGGTCAGGTCTAGATTCAGCAAGATGATGTGCTCCAAGAATGAGCAGTTAGATTTAACGCAATTTCACACTGGAAGCATCGGTGGCGCAGAACAGTTTACTCGCAAGTGTCAATGTGGTTCAGTACCAACCGGGAGAGTCTTGGCCACGGAACGGCTTCCTCGCTGGACTCACAAGATCTCTCAACTTCAAAGGTTACGAGAGCCACCATAAGGCCAAAAAGAAGGAAATCACTTTTAATATCACTGATGTCATATATATGATGTTTTTCCTCTCCACTGACAGGATTAAAGCCATGAAAAACACACTGCTGCCCTTCTCGAATGATGCAGGGAGTAAATAAGCCGTTAGGTCACATAAGCTACATATATATGAATTTACATTGCTGCAATAAAACCTGACCCATCTGTGCACTGCTGGTTTGAAACACCCCAATAGACATTAATGGATTCCATGTGAAGCAGTGACCTTCTGCTGCTGTTACACACCGCTGATGCTTCCAGTGTGAAGTAGGGGTGAGGTGTTAAATATATGAATGCAGAGGAAAGTTTCAGTTTTAGTTGTACGACAGTTATTTAAAAAAGGACTCTAGGGGGTACTAAAAGCAAGCCAAAACTGTCGAGTGTTCCTTTGATATCTATAAAACTGACTGAGTTCTCACCTTTTTTTATTTTTATTTTTAAGATATGAATTATTTGTGGCATCCATCTTGAATATGGATGGCTCTAAAAGACAAAAAGGGACTTTCCTAGATTTTCATCAAAATGCGCTAAGTGGTTTAAGGGAAAGTTTGCAAGGTTTAAACTGTAGAGAGTAGTGTGTTGTGAGTTTTCTGTTATTTACAGTGCAGGCCAAAGGTTAGGACACACCTTCTCATTCAATGTGTTTTCTTTATCTTCTGGACCATTTACAAAGATGCCAACAAGTCATAAACACCTCTGGGAACTCCGTCAAGACTGCTGAAAAACCATTTCAGGTGACTTCCTCTTGAAGCTCATTAAGAGAATGCCAAGAGTGCAAAGCAGTAATCAGAGCAAAGGCTGGCTATTTAAAATTGAATTAAATATAAAACCTGTTTTCAGTTATTTCACCATTTTTGGTTAAGTACATTCAATTCAAATCAATTCACGTTTATTTATAAAGCACCAAATCACGACAAGAGTCGTCGCAAGGCACTTCACATAATAAACATTCCAAAACAGATCAATTCATTAATCCAATCAGAAAAAAGTTTCCTATATAAGGAACCCAGCATATTGCATCGAGTCATTGACTAGTCTGACTAGCGTCAGTGACTTTACAGCAATCCTCATACTAAGCAAGCATGCAGTGACAGTGGAGAGGAAAACTCCCTTTTAACAGGAAGAAACCTCCAGAGGATCCTGGCTCAGTGCAGAGCTCCGGGAGTTGACATCACTTCTCCCGGCATGCAACAGTTCAAATCGAAATGGCGCCATATTGGCAGGCTGTAGCCCGCAGCTGGACTATTTGTTATTGTCAGAAAACTCAATTAAATGGGAAATATGGTAGATTCCTGTTGTGCCCCAGGATGCCAGAACAGACACGGACGACATAAGGAATGAGCCATCTACAGGATTCCCCAAGGTCTGGAACGCCGCAAACGTTGGATCATTGTAATAAAACGCGCTAGTGACCGGGATAAAATGAAGCTGTGGGATCCCGAGAGTAAAGGTTTTCACTTATGCAGCGACCACTTCATATCAGGTACTTAAACCAACGTTTCCTCAACTGTATATGGCATTTATTTTAAATGTTTTTATTACAATTCTTAGTGGACTTCCTAAACTTATTTTGGTGTGGCTTTTTCTGTGTTAATATTTATAGCAACAAGTAAACATCACGTAAAATGTTGCCTCGTGAGTTCTGCGTGCTGCCGTTTACGTGTTTTATGATCACAGCAATTAAACAGCTAAGCTGTATTTAATTTTTAAGCAATGGTTGACCAATTGTCAGATCACACATAAAACGCACTTTGGATAGCTATTATCTGTCTCACCGAGACTGCTCTCAGACAGATCTTGAGACGTTCCTGCCTGACTTATTTATTTTATTCACGGAAAAAAAGTCAATTAGTGGTTTCTCTTGGTGTTCAGTTTATACATTCAAACAGTGCAGCACTCTATTTAAACTACCGTACTTATATGTAAATCTATGTTATTTGTCCATCCATCCATTTTCATCTGCTTATCTGGAGTCGGGTTGCGGGGGCAGTAGCCTAAGTCGAGAGGCCCAGACTTCCCTCTCCCCAGCCACTTGGGCCAGCTCCTCCGGGGGAATCCCAAGGCGTTCCCTGGCCAGGTCTGGTAAGAAGTCCGCTCCGACAGCTTCTGGCATTTTAAAAAGTATGCCAGGGGCACGGTAGGGGTTGGAGATGTTTAGTCTATTTAATTTCTGACTATATGAAACGATTTCTTCGGTTTTAAAGTGTGAAGTAAACTCCAAGCCAATCCCATTCATTTTGTTTACCTTTGTTGCCTGCCAACATGGCGTCTACTCTCTGAGAGTCACGTGACGTCCGGAGCTCTATAAGCACCCATCCACCACGACCCTCTGGGGATGGAGAAGACAGAGCACACACACACACACACACACACACACACACACACACACACACACACACACACACACACACACACACACACACACACACAACCACGCACGCACGCACGCGCGCACACACACACACACACCAAGTAATGTTTCTATGGTTACATGGTGATTTCTTAGTAAATATTCTATTTGGTGAGATATACATTTTATTGTATTTATCCTAGTGAATCTACAATCAAACGGGTAAACTAGTAGTAGCACATTCAATGTCAAGGAGAGTAAAGTGTTATTATCAGGAGAGGGAGAAGGTTTAAGTGGTTAGCAACAGTGTTCAAGCCGATGACCCCCATCCATGAGGCCACCACAGCTCAGCAGAACATCATTGTAGCTTCTTCTGGGGAGAAAAACACTTAGAGAAAAAATAAAGTTAACAGCTGAAATTGCAGGAAATAATACAGTTAAAGAGCAGATTGTAGAAGAAAGTAGTAGAGTGTGGAAAGTGGTCAGTGTATCATCCAACAATCTAAGCCTATAGCAGCACAACTACAGAGATAACTCTGGATAACCTAGCCTTTTTAGATGGAGGCATGTTGGAGGCAGGGCAAGGGAGAGCCGTCTTTACCGACTGTACACTCCACCTCCCTCTACTCCCCCACTTGTCCAGATCTAGGCTAACACCAGATTTTAACCATAAGCCCTATCAAATAAAAATGTTTTAAGCCTAGTCTTAAAAGTAGACAAAGTGTCTGCCTCACAGACTAAAGCTGGGAGTTGGTTCCACAAGAGAGGAGCCTGATAGCCAAAAGATCTGCCTCCCATCCTATTTTTAGATATTCTGGGAACCACCAGTAGACCTGCAGCCTGAGAGTGAAGTGCTCGGTTAGGAATGTATGGAACAATCAGGTCACTGATGTATGATGGACCTTGATTATTAAGAGCTTTATATGTGAGAAGGATGATCTTAAAATCTATTTTGAATTTAACAGGCAGCCAATGTAGGGAAGCTAAGACAGGAGAGATGTGATCTCCCAACACATAATGTGTTCATTCATAGTTTTGATGCTTTCAGTGAGAATTTCCCAATGTAAGAGGTCATGAAAATAAACAAACACATTGAATGAGAAGGTGTGTCCAAACTTTTGGCCTGTACTGTATGTCGGTGCTTTCAGACTATAAAAACACAAAAGAGCAAGTAACGCCTAAATTAACATTTTTTGCTGGTAACCTGCATTGACGAGTGTCTAATGGTGCTGTACACGTGTAATCATTAGTGTGGCAGTTTAGTGCAACTTACTTTAAAAGTAATATTTCAGCCCAAAACCATAATTATGTCTCCATCTTCAGGTTAAAATTCTGCTCCACATTTATGTAGAACCAGCTGTGGCTGATGGCTAAGCTGAAAAACGTGACGTTATCAGCATTTTACTATGTAGCTGCACCGCACTGGTCTCCAGGTGAGACAGACGCACTTCCACCTGGCTCAATCACTCACCTTCCGATAAGACGCACTGGCTCTCTGAGCTGCTCGCCTCCTTGAAAAAAAAATGCCCTCATCCCCTTTTTCATCTAATGATTGCGTTTAACAGGAAATCCTTCAGAATGCTGCAGAATCTGTTTGCTTTTCTCCTGAGCGGTAAGTCTTGAGTGAGTGAGTGCATGCTTGTGTGCACGCGCGAGTGCGCACACACTTGTTAATAACTTGTTTTCAGACAGAGAGAGTCCGACAGCGCACGCGCGGGGGGGTATGTTGAGGGGGTTGCGGTCCACCACTGCCTCAGGGCCGCTCTCTCGGTCCGCCAGGAGACGCCTCTTTCAGAAGCGTTTTCCTAACAGGAAGTGTGGATGAAATACGTCTCCACCCAGGCCTTGCCTCTCACTTTAAGTGCCACCTTGTGTCTTTCAAACTAATCCTTTCCACTTGCTTTGGCATTATTATGTTGTTTATTCACCCATCCCCCGCTCAGTTATAGATCGATTTGTTCTGTTGTTGACTAAACCCGTTGACTCAGCTGCTCAATCATTTTGGCAGGATTTTGTCACTCCAGAGTCACTTGGAGCTTCATCCGTTCAACTGTTACATGTTTTAAATGATCTCTATCTAGGAAGAGCCCATTTGTCATCTCTGTTTACTTTCTACATGGCATGACAACCATGACAAAATGTTGTTCAGTGTTTGAATCACCAGACAGGGCTTTACAAACAGAAACCATTTCAGGGCATGAGGCGTGCAAACTATGATTAAACAGCTAAGCTAACGCTGAGATCTGGCAGCTCTCGTGGTCAGGCTTTACTACGGAGTCAAATTTCTGTGCTTCGGGATGCTGGAGCACTGACAATAAAGCTGATTCTGATTCTGAGGAAGAGTTTCCATGAAAAATCTGCAGACAACAACTTCCAGAATAGTTAAAATGATTCTGGCATTTAAAGTTGTTGTCCAATCTTTAAATATCTTCATCAAATATTTACACATACACTGAAATTTAAAGTCTGCCTCATTGTTGTTCCTTTTTCCTTGGCATTTTCTTGCAGCTAACAGTGTGAGACCCCAGCGGGGGAGATGCATCATATCCAGGAGTCCTACCTTCACTTCAAGAAGGATGAAAATCAGAAAAAAAGGCTGCCTTGCATGCTTTTTATTATTTTAAATCAGAACAAGAATGGACATTGCTATTTAAGAACTCAGGGCTTGAATTAAAATTGCTTTAACATTCCATAAAAGAGTTTCTGCATAATAGTGAAAAAATATTAATGAGGCTAGTTATAGTAAAGTGTTTCTGAAATGCTTTGTGTTGCACACAAACAAAACAGTGAAAAATTCCTAAAAATAACCCCCACAACAACATGTATGAAAAATATCTTTAAAAAGTAGCTTTGTTTGTGTTAAAAAGCTCATTTTAGCATATAAATTCATCCTGAAATCATAAAATGTCAATTATGCTGGTGGTTGTATTTATTCTGATTATGTATCACTCTGGATTCACGAGTGTTAAAGGTGTGTTCACTCATTTAATCAATACATTTGCAGTGGTCTCTAGTCGGACTGAATGCCTTGTAAGTTCTATTCTGGGTACAAAAGGCCCTGGTGCTCCTGTTTCAGGATCTAGAAGATTGTCAGATCAGAGGAGAGCTTCAGATGGAAGGATCTGGAGTCTACTTCCTGAAATTTGGACAACTTGCCTCCAATTGGCTAACAGAAACGCGACTCTACCACTGACTCTGTCTACTTTGCAACGTTGGTGTTTTATCTGCAGAAATAACACATGCCAGGAGTTTTGTGGTGAAGTTGATAATTCTAACACTTAGCTTCTACTAGCCAAGATGTTCTCTGATGTTTCATGGACGCTAAAGCAACAACATCCTTCTCCGTCGTGAGTCAAGATGGGTGAGTCCATGAACGTTAAGTGACAGTGTGACGTAGATCTGTCAGTCTTTTCAAACTCTAGAGTTTCATCGTCTATTTTCTATCAGAAGCTAATGCAGGAGATAGGTGTAGGAGACTATCTTCATGTTCGGCCTGCATGAAAAATTTATAGTGATTGATTATTATCAAAAAGAATCATTAAAACTGTTTTTCACTGAACCATGACTTAAAAAAATAATTTGGTGAAATATTTCCTTGTTTGTAATGAGTTGTATGAGAACTCACTGTAGTAAATAAATAGCTCTAACTATTACGTGTTACGGCAGATCTGGACAGGATCTGTTTCTGTCTTTGATTCAGTTTTCTCTTCCTCTCGGATCTCCAGTTAATTGTACACACAAGTTTCCCATCAGCTCACCTTTTCCTGTTATGAAATAATAGTCCCTCTTCAAAGCAGATTTTATCATTAACTGGGCATTTATTGCAAATCAGATGTAAAACTTGTTTTTATTTTGCTATTAACTAAATTCTTATAATGCATTTTAGGTTTTCTTAGGAAAAAAAAACTTCCCTGACTCCTTTTCATTAAATCTCAATAACTTAAATAATATTTTCATTTAGACTTGTACTGATTCATTTTGTGTTGTTAATACTAAATTTACGTTTTAAGAAGACAAAACATGAAGATAATCTGTGGAGCTGCATTCGGAGGGGGACCTTCATAAAAGGTCATTCAATGTAACTTAAAACCTAAACCTTTAAAAACCTAAATTCAGAACCGAAATGAAGGAATGTAATATTTCTGTAAATGGTGTAAGATTGTGGAATGCCCTTAACAGAGAAATTAAAGAATCAAACTCACTTGCTATATTTAAAAAATGTATAAAATCAAATGTATTAAGTAATTATGAAAAGGTAAATTAAAATGTCAATGATTATACATATATAAAGTAGAAAGGGACTGAGGTTATATTGTGTATATTTTACAGATAATTTTCTTTTGTAAAAAGGGGCAGAAATAATAGAAATTATAAGATTTTTCTTCTATCTGCTCCTCCATCCATCCATCCATCCATCCATCCATCCATTTTCTGAACCCGGTTGTCCATGTAGGGTCGCGGGGGGGCTCCTATCTCCAGCGGTCAATGGGCAATCAGGCGGGGTACACCCTGGACAGAGAGCAAGTCCATCGCAGGGCAACACAGAGACACACAGGACAAACAATCACACACACACACACACACACACACACACACACACACACACACACACACACACACACACACACACACACACACACACACACACACACACACACACACACACACACACACACACACACACCTAAGGACAATTTAGACAGACCAATCAACCTAACAGTCATGTTTTTGGACTGTGGGAGGAAGCCGGAGTACCCGGAGAGAACCCACGCATGCACAGGGAGAACATGCAAACTCCATGCAGAAAGATCCCAGGCTGGGAAGCGAACCCAGGACCAAGGCAACAGCTCTAACCACTACGTCCCTGTGCAGCCCTATCTGCTCCTTTTCATTCCAATTTTTTTTCAATATGTTTATGTACTGTATTTGCTTGTGTTTGTTTTATAAATTTTGAATGAAATAAAAGTAAAAAAATAAATTAATTAATTAATAAAACTGAAGCAGCTTCTTATTGGTCCTGGATTTTCCCAACAATCCTATTCAAACAAGAATAGGATTTATAAAGCACTTTTCAAGGCACCCAAAGTGCTTACTCCTATTCGTTATTCATTTCATTATTCACTCATTCACACATTAACACAGTGCTGGTGATGGTAAACTACTACGTCACCACAACTGCGCTGGAGCGGTGGGATAACGTTGAAGTTTCCATTTAGCCCCTCTGACCACTACAAATGCATTCAGGCTGCAGATGAAGCAACAATATGAACATCTTCTGTGTAATCACAGTTCTGAAAAATGCTCATCAATGAGACATTAAAATAGATTCTATCTCTCCATTATTAACATTTTATACATACATTTATTTCAGATTTTAGCCCATTGTATGACAAAAAATAGTATTTTTTTCTAGAATCAATGTTAATTTTCATAAATGACAATGCAAGACATTTTAATCAACATTTTTCTTTAAATGTTAAGAATTTACTCCAATGATGATCTATTCTTTTTCCCAATGTAAAGGCACGTCTTCATGTACTTCCTGCATATTAAAGGTAAACCAGTCCTTGTGGATAACAAGTCTAACACGAGAACTCATAAAACCCTCAAAACAAATGAACAAATCATCCCTGCTTGACCTTGAAGCAACCTTGTAATGAGTAGAACCTGTGGACATAGATCAGTACTGCAGTATTTCAATAAATGAACTTGACTTTGTCCTCTCAGTCTGGTCCGGTGAAGTAGAAACACCCTGAAGTTCCAATATTGGTAAATAATTTTGAATACGTACAGTAGCTGTAGCCAAAAATTTTGAGAATGACAAACTATTATTCGTCACATATTTTTCTGATTCATTTATATGATTTTAGTTTTCAAAATCTTCAGAACTTCCTGAGAGAAGCATCATTTAATTTACTACAAAGTCCCTCTATACCATCCGAATGAAACGAATCCCCCATAAAGCACATGTTTTGTACAGTGATAGGGTGCCCATGATAGGGCGGTAGCACCAGGACCGTTTCCTAGAGTTGAGTTACCCGATTAATATAAACTTTGTGTAATTGTCAATAAAAACTTTTCAGACTCATTTGTTATTTTTACAAAAATGCATCAGCATGGCATGCAAACCAACAACGTTCTGAAAAACAATACTTGTGTCACTCTCAACGTTTAGTAAAGACGTGCATGAAAACTGCAATGGGGAGATGCTGAGTACAGGTGCTTAGGGTGCAAACAACAAACTATGTTATTTAAACAAATCAGATACAGATTTTTTACAAGTTGGCAAATACATAAATAACTACGCTTCAGTATTGATGCTGGCAAACTGCAATCCATTAATGCTGATAGGTCAGAATGATTTCAACTAGCTCAACGCTGCGGCTAATAAGCAGGACTTGCAATGCATTTGCTGGTTCTTAAACTTTTTTTTTTTGGGGGCACACTGCAGTGTTTTCTTAAGTGATGTTGTATTTTCTGCTAAACAGATTTGCAGAGATCTGTGAAGCGTTCATAAAAGTGAGCCAACTAAGTTTAAGTAGACAACAAGATATCATCAGAAACAAGTCAATCCTACTTTCACAGATTTTTTTTCTAATACATTTTTTATATAAACTTTGCATGTTCAGTGAAAAACATGTATATATGTGTGAAAGGAAGAAAAAACATCCACTTGCTAATTACCATGTCTGAGAATTTTAGATGAAGGGTGAGCTGCTTGCAGAGTTTTTGTTTCCCTCATGCTTCCTTGGGTTACACGTGTCTGCCCCGGTTAACTTTCACCTTTCCCCCTTACTTGGATATCAGCTCTGCCCCCACTGACACCTGTAGCTCCAGACTTGAGCTTCGCCATCAGAACTGGAGATGAAGGGTATTGAGACTGCTCACTGCTCCTGAACGAAAAACGGGTCATGAATTTTTCCATTAGCATTTATGAGGTAAGATATTTGAGTCAGGGCTTCTCATATCTAAAGAATAATAACACACTCAGTCTTAATAAGAAGGAAAATACCTATAAAGAAGATAATTAAAGAGAAAAATTATCAAACTTAAAAAAAAAAATGTAGAAAAGTTGTGGGAAAAGCCATCCCTTTTAGCATTTTTCAGGACATTTATTTAAACTCCAAAGGTGCTGAAAGTTTCTTGTAATGAAATAAATTACTGGGGAGATTATATGTAACCTAATAATGATGACATTTCATCAGCTTGAATCAATACTACCGAAATGATCCAATGTGATTGATCTAAGATTGTAAGTCATAAGGTGTATTCATTTTAATTGATCACATTTTTAATCCTATTAAGCATGTTTGCAGTGAGAACAGCTCAACGGAAGAGTTTGGATGTTTGGAAGCAGGGTTTTGTTAAGAAGTAACAGATAATTGACAGCCTCCTTAAAGTAGCTTTAGAACAACTTGGCTTCGGGGAATTACCGGTAGTGCTGATAAAACTAATGAGTTAATGGTCACAGTGGGCTCGGTAAAGAATGGGGCTCTACACTTGTTGGAAAAAAACCCCACCCCTAATCAAAAACGCCTTTACTTCATTTTATGTGAACACTATTGTTTGAATGTTTGCATTTCTGTCAGTTCTGCAATATGTGTTTTGTCGTTTGGGTCCCGGTATTAAAAATGTTACCTCGCGGTGGGAAAGTTGCAGGTTTGAATCTTGGTTGGCATGTTCTCCCCATGCCTGCGGGAGTTTTCTCCAGTGACTCTGATTTCTTCCCACGGAACAAAACTATGCATGCTAGGTTAATTAGAGTCTGACTTCCTACGTGTCTAGTTGTGTGTGAATGATTGTCTTTGTGGCACTGTAATGGATGGTTGGAGCTAGGCACCAGTTTCTCACGACTGTCACGACCAAAATGAGTGAGTGTGAGTTTCCTGCAGGAAGTGTACGTCTGAAGCTAATTTCTCCTGTTAATAACTATGGAAACAGCTAAAGATGCTAACTCAAGTCAGGCGTGAGTTACAGTTATGGTGATTTTAAACTCAACATGAAGAAAAAAAAATCCTTTTGACTTGATTCTCAAAGTCATACTTTCACTGTGTGACTTTTCCAGATGTAACATTTAGGTCCTTCTGGAACTGTATGACTTTCTCACAGAGCAAAACACACAAGTCATGTTCTTAGATATGACCTGACTGCTCATATTGTGTGTGTGTGTGGTAGCAACATGTTGGATATAAAAAAATGCTAAAAAAAGTACTTTTTACACTCGCAGACCATCAAGTTTTAAAACCCAGAAGACCTGAAGATTGTTTCTATTGTCCATCAGGCAGGTAGGAGAACATGCAAGAGTTTATGTGGGTTGAAGAAGGAAGCCAAATGAAGAAAGTAAACGTGTTTTATGTTTTATTTGACGGATGGATGGACGGACGGACGGATGGATGTTTTATTTAACTTAAACACAGCAAACGTGTTTTCTTGACAATCCTTGTCATTAGCCCCGTTTCCATTACCGAACTCCAGGGTAGTTCCTGGCACGGGAACACTGACCAGGAGATAGGTTGCCCCAGTCCTCTCAGCTGTTGTGTCTCACCACTCCCCACAGGGATGGGTCAAATGTGGAGACTATATCCACCAATGTGTGACTGACTGACTAATGGGAATTTAAAAAGTGTTCTGGGATTCACTTGTGAAACTCAAGTTTTCAGACTTGACTCAAGAGTTGCATGAATTGGAGCTTGACTTGAACTGAGACTTGGGTGGAAAACTTTTTTGGTAACTTTACAAAACAATGACTCTGTCCAATTGAACCTCTTGTAAAAAAAACAAAGAAAAAAAACGGGTATTTTGCAGGTTACATAGGGTAAAGAATTGTAAAATAGTAATGTTACAGACAGAAATCCACTTCCGACAATGACCCTTCACTGACTAGCTGTTCATTTATTAATCTGGTGAGAATTAACTCTACTTTTACAGTTCGATTTTTACAAAACTAAAATTTCTCATTAACAGAAACCCTTTTAAAAGAAGAAGAAAGGAACTGTTCTTTCAAACTTCCTGACACACTGTGTTAGATTTGACCTGGAATGTCATTTTAAACTAATGTCAAACTTAAATGAATTAAACCCGGTGAAACATAGATTATGCCTCATTACTCTATTATATTCATTAATAGAGTTTTAAAATGTGTCTCCAGCTATGAACCCAACCCGGAGCTGTCGTGGATATTTTAATCTGCAGTACCGGTAAGAAGAGAACAAGTACTAGTGCATGAATCTGGAAATTGGAATCATTAAAATATTTATCACAAGGATTCCCTAGTCCAAACCTTCATTAATAATTGTTCTGGCATAGACTTTGTGCAACTCCATAAAATAAAAAAATACATAAACAATTAAATAAATTATATATATATATATATATATATATATATATATAATTATTATTATTATTGGTAAAAATACCATATGTATTTTTACCATAGATTTGTACAGCAAGCTGAATATTCGACTGTGTTTTCTTCCGACGACGTTTACAAAGGCTTCACTGTAACATCTGATGATCCATCCACTATATCAGACGTGTTATTTCACTTGAGAATCACGGCCTGCCTTTCATTTGTAAAACTCCAACAAACTGTCAACACATCATGGTGTTATCTCTTTCCACATCACTGAGTAGGCTCTTATTTTGCCTGTTGCGGTAAACATCTCTGAACTGTAGTAATGTGCATCCAGGGAATTGCTGCAAATTGCAAAGCCCACTTTCTTTACCAGGGCCATACACGTCCAATAAAAACAATGTCAACAAGAGTAATTGTGTTATTAGATACCTATAAATATATAAAGAGATGTTTTCCTTTGATTTATTCAATTAATTGTCTTAAACAGATCTCCGACTTTAGATTACATGTTAGAAAATGAATGTGTGGACCTGAATGGCTCAGTTGGGTTCTCACTGTTGCTGTTGTTTAGAATGCACCAGAGTATTTGGTTAGTATTGGTACTTTTGGACCAGAACATTTTAGCACATGCAGCTACCGCTGTTTTAAATGACAAAGGACATTAACTGCATTACTTAAAACCTGCTGAAAACCAAAAGATGAACCAAAAAGGCAACAATGTTAATCTTTATCCTAAATTTAGTCACCCCAAGTGTGTCCCCTGAGTGTTCGCAAAATAAATCTACTAATTTTAATGGTAATTTCAGTAATAAAATATAAGACCTGCAGGTTCAGCTTACATGATCTAAGGCCAGCAAATCATTAAAAAATTGTTGTTCCAACTATTATAAAGATACAGAATGGTATCCATCCATCTATTTTCTTCCACTTGTCTGGGGTCAAGTCACGGGGTCAGCAGCCTAAGCAGAGAGGCCCAGATTTCCCTCTCCCCAGCTACTTTGACCAGCTCCTCTGAGGGAATCCCAAGGTGTTTCATGGACATCTGAGAAACAAAGTTCTAGCATGTTCTGGGTCTTCCTTTAGGTCTCCTACCAGTTGGACGAGCCCAGAAAACCTCACCAGAGAGGCGTCCAGGAGGCAATCAGAACCCCGAGCCACCTCAACATGCTCCTCTTGAAGGAGGAGCAGCTGATCTACTCCGAGCCCCTCCCGGATGGCCAAGCTTCTCGCCTTATGTCAAAAGGAGAGCCCAGATCAGAACAGAGCACGCACGCACACACACACACACACACACACACACACACACACACACACACACACACACACACACACACACACACACACACACACACACACACACACACACACACACACACACACCATACCAAGTAGTGTTTCTATGGTTGCATTGGGATTTCTTAGTAAATATTCTATTTAGTTTTTTTTTTTTGTTTCTAACAAAATAAATTTTACTCATGAAAAATCCCATAAAGTCGTTGCTGCTGAGGACTAAGGGAATAGATGATTCAGAGCTATGATTCTGTGTAAGTTTGGCAACTGTATTGAAGAAATTTACGATTGTTCTTGTTCTCCAGTTTATGAAGGAATTTCCAAAACCAAATTTATGTAAAGTTGCAAATAAGAAATTCCAGTTAACTCTGTTGAAAGCTTTTTCTGCATCAAGAGAAAATATATTAGTTTCTATGTTTCTACTATAAGAAAAGTCTATCAATGTAACAATAATCTACGTGAATTTGTGGACGAATGCCTCCCCTTATTAAGCCTGATTTTTTTATCTGTTTGATTTTGACCATGAGCAGGACACTGTCTCAGTGGGATAGAGGGTGAGTAACAAACAGTACAGAAGCTGCAGAGGGGAGGGTTAAATTATAACTCTGCTTCCTGGTCAGTACCCTGGGTTTTCTGTCAGGACTTCTCACTTCTGCACAACGTTGTGAGGAGGAGCGTAACATGTAACAACACCCAATCGCGGAAGTGCTAGCGATGGGTGACGTCAAGCACGAAGTTAATCTAGGAAGGCCGGCACGAGCCTTGAAGTGAAATAAAGATGTGGCGACGTTCCAGAAAGTAAAAGGAACGGGCTTACTGCTTGGATGTTGCATATGGTGTCGAGGAGCGTGGAAGATCTGGAATGGCCCAGCGTGAGTGACAAGCCGTGGTGATGAAACGGGTTGAGCTTTGGTTGTCCGAACTGAACTGGATCAACAGCAACGACCAGGGAACAACTGGACGAGGTGAGCATAGACGCTCTAGGCGCAACGGCATGACGAATTGAGCCGCTGCACTGGAAACGTAAAAATAAGGCTAAAGGAAAACATGCTACCGAACTAGGCGCTGTAAGATCCGATACCAGCAGAAAATGCCAAGACCACGGACAGAGCTTAGAAGCTACAATGACTGTGCACGGACTGTTGTGAAGGACTTCCTGAAATAAGGTGTGCATGATGGCGTGGAGAGGCGGAAACCGGTGTGGAGAATTATGGGAAGTGGAGTTCAGGTACTGTCTGGTGCAAAGTGGATGGCAGTACGACTGGAATTGCAACACTGTCACGGAGATGGATGCTGTATCGTCACATCAGACCAGGTTTTCCCCAAAAGATTTTCCAATTATCAATGTAGCCCACGTTGTTTTCAGGATACAGCAGCTGCATATTAGATGTTTACAGAATGTGGACAGAATGAGGGAAATTGGCTATCCTCATGAGTATCATGCAATGATCAGGAGTGGGTTGGGACTTGTTGCAATTTTCTTTTAATATCAAGATATCTAAGCCTGACACATCTCAAACCTTTACATCAATCTAAACTGATTCCAAGTAATGTCTTTAAATTGGGGTTTAATTATTCATTAAAAATGGCAAATGTTTTTTATTTGCTCAACATTAAAGGGCATGTGTGGTAATTTCAAGCGGAGTCATTCAAACATTTCAAACTTTAAATCTAAGAAATATTGTTTGTTGTATTTTTAAAATTTTATTTCATGCATCAGTTCCTATTTTGTAGCTTTTTTCCCAAGGGGCTTGGCCAAACCTATGTGGTAGGTGTAACATTTTAAACCCGAACCCAGCTGTGAGCTTGTTTTTCCTTTCTGAAGCTGTAAATCTCTCAGCATGACAACAACAGGTTCTGATTGTTCTAAGGGTTCAGAACAGAGTGTGATTAATATAATGGGGCAGAGCAAAGCATCATGGATTAATCAACAACTAAAAACAACAAAGTTTCCTATGTAGAAGAATAATGCCACAGCATCACACCTCAATCAGACCATGACACAAAACTCCATTCGTCAAGTCAGAGTTCAGTTGCCCCAAGCAACCGTTAATGTCAAACCCTGCTTTGCACTGGGATTTTCAGGGGCCATGTTGCAGAAAATTCAAGCACCAAGCAGTGGAACTCCCCCAGGGCTCTGTTTGCTTTGGATCTTGCTCATGTAAAATTGATGTGTGTCTGGCATTAATCCATGATGAAATGTGACAACACCTGAAACAAATGCCTTGCTCCAAGCACCAATGTTTTTCTCACCTACATCTTTGGCACCTACACTAGTTCAGGCATTAAAATGAAAGGGGCGCAATAAGAGTAAAGAGTCCCATGGTGAGCAGCTCCACATGCTCCATAAGTCACAGGGGAAGCCAAGCGTACGTGTGGATGGGGTTAGTTCTGCCACCCGGGGTCATCTAGCAGAGAAAGGTACATGCAGTCACATCTTCCCTCCATGAGGAGTGACAACATGAACATTTTAGTGAAGCTCACCATGACATGTTGTTCCTTCATCTAGAACATTATGTCCATCATCAAAGAGTTCTGACAGCGATGGCCTGAAACATAAATCACAAGCGTGACCGCCAACATCATCTGCATTAACATGAAGCGCCAACAGTATAGATTTTACACTCAGCTTTTTGAGGACATCATCTTTGGATGACGATGTACTCAGACCAGCACAGTCATGTTAAACATTGTTTCTCTCTCATCCACAGTGTCCCAACACCTAACAGAAAAACAAAGTGCTCTTACTCACGCCTAATGCAATTTGTTGTCATATTACAAATCAATTTGTTCTCCAATTAATCAAATAACTGTCCTTTACATTGACTGGTGTTATCTTTCTCTGAAATGTGTAATTATTTCACTCTCCTCTTGCAGGACCCAGTTTTCACAGATGAAGACAACATGTAGGTGATTCACTCTTCTTTTTCATTTTTGGGCTCTTCCTCTTTTGCAGTTTCTGCACAAAACCCTTATCTGATGAAGTTGCTGGTACTAACCTAACTTTCTGTAAATCAGGACCTTTCAGTTTCTCTCTGGATTTATTGGCCTTGCTCAGACTCATTCCTTGTTTTTTGAACTCTATCTCTAGCAAAACACTAACCTTAGATGATGCCCTTTCTGTCTCTTATGTGTTTGAATCTCCTGTCCCTGAATATGTCGTACATGTTGTTCCTGTTTTTAAATCACCATATAGCTGGGTACTTTGCAGAGACCTTACATTTAGTCTGTTTTTCAGTGTTTTAAAGAGATGTTGGTAAAATAGACTGAATTTAAAGTACTTTTCCAGTTTTGTTGACCACTCAAGGCTCTTTTGCACTACAAGCCTCATTTACCCATTTATGCACTGATCAGCATTTCAGAGGCAATGTGAGGTTCAGTCCATGGACAAATTGATGTGTGGGGGTGGGGAAGCAGGGATCGAACTTTTTAATTAGCCCATGAGTGCTCATCTCCTTGAGTCACAGCAGTTGGATTTAGCTATAAAACAACTTGGCTATGCTAGGAAAATACAATGCCTGGCCAAAAAATAAAATAAAATGAAAAAGTCACACTAATATTTCATTGGACTGCCTGTAGCTTTGATTACAGCACACATTAGCTGTGGCATTGTTTTGATCAGCTTCTGCAATGTCACAAGATTTAATTATATCTAGTGTTACATTAATGTTTCACCAAGATCTTGCATTGATGATGGTAGAGTTTGACCACTGCACAAAGCCTTCCCCCTCACAACCCAAAGATTCTCCAAGGGATTAAGGTCTGGACTCTGTGGTGGCCAATCCATCTGTGAAAAATATGTCTCATGCTCCCTGAACCAGTCTTTTAATACTTGAGCCTGATGGATCCTGGTATTGGGTGCATTTCCATTATCGGACCCATCCATTCATCCATCCATCCACTTCCACTTATCCGGAGTCAGGTCACGAGGGGCAACAATCGGAAAACGACCTGAAGAGTTTCCTAATCTGATATGGTTTTAGCTCTCATGTCTTTTTGTTACTTTTTATCTTTAGACTTCATAGGAACACTTTCTTCTGGTTCCTCCATGTTACCAAAGTTTCTGATGCCAAGTCTGTGGTGTGGAAACTTCATCTTGTTCTGAAATGCTTAGATTTTGGATGATTTCAGAGCTGGATGAGGTTTGTCCCTGGGTAGCTTCAGTCTGGTCAGTGATGGCTTTCAAAACCTCTTCTGGACTTAGGTTCTCTTTTTTTCCCCACTTTATGAGTATTTTTTATAATTTTCTCACTTTCTGGCTCTGATGTTATGAGGTTCCACCATCTAAAAAGCCAGGTCACTAAGGAGGTCAAAATGGTTCTCTGTCTTAAGCCCAGGTAGCAGGTCAGAAAACGACAAGTTCTGAAGTGTTTACCAACCTGATGTGGTTTTAGATGTGATGATGTGCTTATTTTTGACAAATTTATTTTTTTATCTTTAGACTTTTTAGGAACACTTTCTTCTTTTGGTTTCCCGTGTTCTGTCAAAATGACCGGCTCGACTGTGGGAGATGTGTCATGTTGGGAGGCAGTTTCTTGACCCACGACATGCAGAATCACACACGGGAAACAGGTTAAGTGTAAAAAAAACAAAAAGGATTTATTGTAAATGAGGATCTAAAGGAGTAGCAACGGGAACTGAAGATGCTGCGTACTAGTAGCAGGATTCCAAGGTGGGGTTCTGAGGAGGGAGACAGAGTGAGTTTCCAGAGAGATTTATGGAGATACTGGCTTAGATGGGAGCTTACTGTTTTCCAGCAGCAGTAGGAGGCACAGAGGGAGCTTGGTCAGGTCCGGGAGAGCTGAGGGGGTCCAGAGAGTGACAAACAGTTTGTCCAGAGGTGAGGTTAGTGCGGATGCTGGTGAAGGCAGGTGAGCGGCTGAGAGCGGACGGCCAGGGGAACAGCAGTGTGAGCTGGAGTGCAGGAGTCCGGGCTGGTTATGGAGACGAGGGCAGATGGAGCGGGAGACCTGGAGGAGAACAGGGTAGAGTGGTCTGAAACTTTCAGGCGACAGGTTTACGAACAAGATACTAAACTTTGAGGCAAGTTAAGTGGCTAGAGCTACCCAAAACAGAGTAATCATCCGGCATGGTGTTGTGTCACACTGCTCCTTAACTCATTCACTGCCAATGATGAACTAAAGTCGTCATTTGCATTTTTTTACAGTTTGAGCATCAGAACGAGACCTCACGCTGAGAGAAAAAACATCTCAGCCCTGAAGCCGATCTTCATCCGCATACGTCACACATCACAGGAAGCAGACCATCCATGTATTAGGAGATCGTTTTGGGCCGTTCCTGCAAAAAAAAAAGTGAGGCGCGAACCGGAAAAGCGTCTGCCAATCACAATTCAACAACGGATTATGAAAGAACGGATAACGCTCGAAACACACGGATTCTTCCTGATATAAGAGGTGAGTCTCCGCTTTGTTTTGGTTGTTTTGGCATCATCATAATCCTAGCACGCAATGTTCTGTGACTCTTAAAAACACAGTAAAAACGGTGAGAAACGCTGGCAGCGAAAGCCGTTAGCGATCAGGAAACGGCTGGCAGTGAATGAGTTAAACCCCCTGGGCCTTGATGACAGGATTAGCTGCAGCTGGTTGCTCTCAGACACGCCCACCTGAAGACAATACTCAGAGGACAAACATGATTACTGGCAGGCAGCTCACCATGGACCATGACAAGATGTGCTTTTACCTTTCTAAGCAATCCAATTTACCATTGCAACGTAATTAGCAACAAACATCTTAAAAAAATGCCTCTTTGATTAGCCTGCCCATTTTTCATTTTGGCCAGCTGGAGGGTCTCTTTCAAAATTCTTTCAGAAAATGATTTTTATATTAAGAAATTAGAATAGAATAGAATAGAATAGAATAGAATTCAACTTTATTAACATTGCACATGTACAGGTACAGGGCAACGAAATGCAGTTTGCATCCATCCAGAAAGTGCTTTAGTCGTGATATAGATGTATTACAATATATGTTAGCAATAATATAGATGTGTAAGTATATTACAGAAATGGATCTATTATGTATGTTATAATGTGCACGGTATGAAGTATGTTATGAATATTCTATAACTATAAGTATGTACAGGCTGTAGTTAATACAAGCAGTCCATGAGGTTAACGTGGGTCATATGTCAGGAGGCAGAGTTCAGGAGTCTGACAGCTGTGGGGAATCAACTGTTCCGGTACCTGGTGGTCTTAGTCCGGAGGCTTCTGTAGCGCCTCCCAGAGGGCAGCAGGGTGATCAGTGCATGTGATGGGTGACTGTGGTCTCTGATGATTTTCCTAGCCCTTTTCAGACACCGCTTCCTGTAGATGTCCTTTATGGCAGGAAGTGGTGCTCCGGCGATGCGCTGGGCAGTTTTCCCGACCCTCTGCAACGCCTTCCGGTCCGAGGCGGAGCAGTTCCCATACCAGACTTTTATACAGTTGGTCAGGATGCTCTCGATGGTGCAGTGTTAGAAGTTCACCAGGATGTCTGAGGACAGGTTGTTCTTCCTCAGAGTCCTCAAGAAGAAGAGGCGCTGGTGAGCCTTCTTGACCAGCTTGGAGTAGTTGGTAGTCCAGGTGAGATCCTCGGAGATGTGGACTCCCAGGAACTTGAAGCTGCTCACACGCTCCACTGCCGTCCCCTTAATGTGGATGGGTGGATGTGAGTCGGCATTCCTCCTGTAGT
This sequence comes from Nothobranchius furzeri, assembly GCF_043380555.1. Taxonomy (NCBI): domain Eukaryota; kingdom Metazoa; phylum Chordata; class Actinopteri; order Cyprinodontiformes; family Nothobranchiidae; genus Nothobranchius; species Nothobranchius furzeri. The sequence goes on along the minus strand of NC_091745.1, from coordinate 5,666,766 downwards.
CCACGATGAGCTCCTTAGACTTCTCAGTGTTGAGCAGCAGGTTGTTTGTGTTGCACCACTCAGTCAGACGATCCACCTCCTCCCTGTAGGCGGTCTCATCGTTGTCACTGATGAGGCCAATCACTGTGGTGTCATCTGCAAACTTAATGATGGTGTTGGAACCATCAGCAGGTCTGCAGTCGTGGGTGAAAAGGGAGTAGAGGAAAGGGCTCATCACACAGCCTTGTGGTACACCAGTGTTCATTGTGATTGTTGATGAGCAGCGGTAATCCATTCGGACATGTTGAGGGCGGTTGGTCAGGAAGTCCATTAACCATTTGCCGGTGAGGGAACTGATCCCCAGGTCTGTCAGTTTCCTGATGAGTTGTGAGGGGTGGGTTGTATTGAATGCTGAACTGAAGTCTAAAAACAGCATTCTGGCGTAGGTGTTGTTGTTGTCCAGGTGTGAGAGGACAGAGTGCAGTGCAATGGAGACTGCATCCTCTGTGCTCCTGTTCTGGCGGTATGCAAATTGGTGGGGGTCCGGGGTGGGGGGGGGGGGACAGGATTTGAAGTGTGCTAAGACCAGCTGCTCTAAGCACTTAGTGATGATGGGGGTGAGTTCTACTGGGCGGTAGTCATTGAGGCTAGATGGGTTGGAGTTTTTGGGTATCGGGACGATGGAGGTGGATTTTAAGCAGGCCGGTACCACAGCATGGGCCAAGGACAGATTGAATATGTCTGCGAGCTCCCCAGAACACGCTCTGAGAACACGCCCAGGGATGCCATCAGGGCCTGCAGCCGTGTGGACATTGATCCTGCTCAGCACTGCTCGTGCATCGGTGGGGGAGAGAGTCAGAGGTTGGTGGTCTGGCATCATGTCTGTTATGGTTGTGAGGTTCCCTTGCTCAAAACGAGCTAAAAGTTGTTGAGCTCATTGAGGAAGGAAACATCAGAGGATGCGGGGGAGGGTTTGGTGATCTTGTAGTCTGTAATGGTCTGGAGTCCTTGCCACATGCGTCGGGGGTTGGAGTTGGAGAAGTGTTCTTCTATCTTCTTTTTGTAATGGTGTTTGGCTTTTTCGATGCCCTTCTTTAGATTAGCCCTGGCTGTACTGTAGGCGTTTGCATCTCCTGTCCTAAAAGCGGTGTTGCGGGCCTTCAGTAGGAGACGAACATCCCGGTTCATCCAAGGCTTCTGATTGGGGTACATGGTGATCCTTCTCTGGGTGGTGACACTGTCTGTGGTTACGGAGATGTAATCCAGTACAGATGAGGTGTACTGGTCCAGGTCTGTGTTGGTGAACATATTCCAGTGTGTGTTTTTAAATCTGTCCTGGAGCACCGTGTCTGTCCCCTCTGACCACACTTTAATTGTCCTCACAGCAGGTTTCACATGTTGGATGAGTGGTGAATACCGAGGTGTGAGGAACAGGGAGAGATGGTCCGATTGTCCAATGTGGGGAAGGGGTGTTGCTTTGTAGGCTCCAGCCAAGTTGGAATAAACATGGTCTAAAGTCTTGTCTCCTCTAGTGTGACAGGAGACATGTCGGTGGAATCTGGGGAGGACTGTTTTTAAGTTGGTGTGGTTGAAGTCGCCAGCAACAATGAAAGCAGCCTCGGGGTGTTTTTTCTGGTGTTTGTTAATGGCTGCAGAAAGTTCTTTCATGGCCAACTTAGCATTAGCTTCGGGAGGGATATACACTGCAGTAAATATGATCAAGGTGAGCTCTCTGGGGAGATAATAAGGTCTGCATTCGACCATTAAAAACTCCCCATTGGGTGAGCAGTTACTCTCAGTAGTAGTGGAGTTCATGCACCAAGCATTGCTAATATAAATGCACAAACCTCCACCTCTGGTCTTGCCGGAGTCATTTGCTAGCCTGTCGGCTCGGTGTGTGTGGCGTCCTGCTAACTCGATAGCATTGTCCGGGCAGCTGTTGTTCAACCATGTTTCGGTAAAAAACATGGCTTTTGAGTCCATAATCCATCTGTTGTTAGTCATGGAGAGCCGTATCTCATCCATTTTGTTTGCCAGAGAACGGACAATGGCGAGGAAGATACTGGGTAAAGGCAGCCAATGTGGTGTTAGCCTTAGCTTGGCCCGTAGCCCTCCGTGCCTACCTCGCCTTTGTTTATGTTCTCGGCGCCGCCTGCATGCACTTCCACCCGGCCAGGGGGGTGGGGGTGGGCAGCCTCCGGTGTTCTGGAAATCTCTGGGATGAGTCTGAGATCGGCAATAAAACTGTTGGAGTTATAAGTCCAGACTTCCAGAATCTCTTGTCTGCTGTAGGTCAGCAATGCACAGCAATTCTGGATGAATAATCCGGTTAAAAGTAGATAAAAAACCGCTAAATAGCAGATTCTGGAGAGACACTGAGCCTCGCGTTGTTCACGCGCCGCCATCTCCCATTGTTCCCATAGAAGTGACTAATTTGGATAAGTTGGGGTTAAATACCTTGTTTACAACTGAAAGATAACTGCCCATGCAGTAATTATTGTAATGTCCAGTAATGGTCAGTTTTCATGTACATTTACAGAACTCAGCTTTTCTAGATACGAAAGTTCTGATATCATATTCAAACATAGGCACCATACATCACATCTCCACCTAGATGCATCCATCACAGTAAATATGAGTTAACTTGTCATGTTTTAATTGTTTGGAAAATAAATTCTTACTTTTATAAACCTGACTCTTTCCTTGAATCAAGACAAAGTGTTCTACAATCCCTGAATAAACAAAGTGTCACGTTTGGGGGAAGGCGCCTAAGCCAAGACATGCAGAACACACAGACCAAGAACGGGGTAAAAAATAAAATAATTGTATTAACAGAGAAGGAAACTGAGGATGCACAGAATTGTCTGTGGCTGGTACTGCTACGGGAGCTCTGCGTCTGGAGGAGGGAGAACACTGGTGAGCAAAGTTTAGTTCCTGAAGTCCATTTCTAGTCAGAATTAGTTAATCGGAACTTACAGTAGGATGCGAGTTGCTGGCTGGAGGAGGGAGCAGGTTGAAAGCCGGGGGAGCGCAGGAGAGGGAGCGTCCTGGTGGATGAGACCACTGGGTAGTGATGTCAGAGGAGAGTTATGGAGAACGGTGAGTGGGTCCAGTGTTCTGAGTATCCAAAAGCCTTGCGACCAGAGAACAACACAGGAATCCTGACGGAGGGAATAAATCCAGAGTCAGCTCCTGGTGGTTAGCAAAAATTCCAAAACCTAAAATACCTAGAGCAAAAACACTACTAGCAACATTAATCCTAGAGATCCAAGAGAAAAGCTAGAGTGGCTGGGTACTACCAAGCAGAGGCAATCTTCCGGCGTTTAATTGTGTCCTCCATCCACCTTAAGTAGGAAACACCCCGCTGATTGCTGATCAGGAACAGCTGGGCACTCCCTCTCCTGGCAAGAGACTCAAAGATGTTAAGGTGAATGAGGAGTACTCACCCCGGCTCATGACACAAAGAATCCTAGAATCTTCTGATTAAACATCCAAAGACTGTTAACAGCAATACAAATGTCTATAATGACCCTGTCAGGACCTGATGTTTTGACATGACCTGATGAAACCTGAAGTTCCTGTTGCTGATACTCACCCCTCCCTTTGGGCGATGTTTTTCTGCGCAAAGTTCCTGTTTTGTGCCGAACCAGTAGCCGCTTCTTGTTAAAATCTGTTAGAAAAGCACATATTCAAATAAGATTGCTCAAATCGAAAATGTACCGACTTGTGACCCATCCCTGCTTGAACTTGTGCCCCATCCTTGCTTGAATGAATAAATACAGCCGTGATGAAGCCGAGAATCAGAACACTTCTGGCAGCTGCTGAAGCAAGTAGGCAAACCTTGCATGAGAGCTGTGTGTTCTCCCTCTGCAGCGGTGAATCTTATTTTGACTGTTTTTTTTGACTCCAACATCAACTCAGAAGCAAACATCTTTTCCTCCAATCGCTCCGAACCTGTCTTGGTAATTTTTTAGGACCAACAATTTGGCGTCACGAACAGGATTTTTCCTCTGAGAAAAGGGGCCATTGGAGACCATTCGACTTCGACCTGGTGAAAAGGATCCAGAAACACCTGCCGCAGCACAAACAAGGTAAGCAGACCTTTTAATTCTGCTCATTGGACTTATACAAAAACATTTGTGTCTTGAATTCCTAGTAACTAAGGTCCTAAATTTTGCTCAAGTTTATGTTGGAAAATTCATAGGTATATAGAAAAAGGTTCGGGACCTAATATTAACGAGAAGATTGTCTCTGGTTTTGCTTGCCAAATATTCATCGACGGATGGATAAAATATAACCGGGTTATATTTAAGCAGGGTTGGAGGCCCTGGGGACCCCTAAATTCCACTTAAGGTCTGGGACCTGACAGAATTACATTTTCATTAAAAAAGACGAGTATACGAGGAATATGATTTAGTTAAACACAATCTGTATGAATGCCGAGCTTCAGCCAATTCTGTCGGTAAAAAAGATAGGGCTGGCTGAATAACTTGGATTACACAATAAGGGGGCATAATAAACTCTGGGAGTAGTGTATGCCTCTTTGATCTAGGAACAATATTTTTGGGCCTTTAAAGGTACCAAGTAACTGATAAAAGTACAAAAGCACATAAATATACAAAATACACAAAGAACAGCAGAGTAGGGAATAGTTAAATGAGCGGTACACCATTATAAGCCACAGATAAGAGGGTAATGAATGAATGTGTAACTAACTTTACGAACAAAGTATACCCTTTAGTACTAACCTTAAATAAGTGAGAAAAATACAGCACGCCCTTGTGGATGCACAGGTAAGAACTTCCCACCTGAAAAGGTAGAAGCGGAAGTTACCACAACGGTTTTTCAGTGCTGTCTCACTCAAACGCCAGTGATTAGAGTTCCCTAGGAGCTGAGACCTCACTGGTCCAAATTGCCACCAACAAAAACCAATATAAGTCACAACATGGAGGGTGAATTCGATCAAGAGATAACCGATGATGGGTGGGGCCCCAACGAGGTTTTGAGTTCTCTGGGAGAACAGTTAGCCTGTGTAGAAACAGTACTCAACGCCACCAATGACCCAACTGCAGCAACAGAACAAAGAAAGTTGTTAAGAAAGACAGCGGAGAAGTTATTGATGGACAAAGGTAAAGATATGAACAGTGCAGGGAAATGGGGAACGATTTGGAAGCACAAAGCAGAAGAGGCAAGAAAAAAGGAGGAGGAAGCGCGTGTATTATTAGCAACGGCAGGAGTATTAACAAAGAGGAAGCACAAGAGTGATGGATAAACAAGCAAAGAAAAGGGGGAAATACACACAGTGGGTCATGCTGTGGAACACAGCCAGAACCAATATGAAAAAAACAGAAAAAGGTAGCAAAAGTAACGCCGCCGCCCTACTCACCGGCCCAGCCCACTCCAACTGCCCCGGTACCTGGTCATTCTATATTTATATAGAGTATCACAGCTTATTGGTCATAAGTAAAGGTAATATATTAAGCTCTTAAAGTACTAAATTTACCAACTCCTACATTATCCAACAGAAGGCTCATAACTATTTGCTTAGTTAAATTCAGGTAGTGACTTTTTTCTTTGGCCAGGTAAACTACGGAATATCAATGCCATATGTCTCCATATGGTTTCTGGAGTGCAGCAGTCAGTCACTGAGGGAGCTGCCCAATGTGGATGAGGTTACATGCATAGCGTGAGAGACATTTTTAACCAGGATGCTAATTTGATTCCCATCTGGACTACAGGTCAAGGGGGTTTCCCACATTAGAAATTACATAGTGATATGGTCCATGCATCAAATATGGCTTAAAGGACTCAGAACACAGGGATTTCAGAAAACTGCAACATTGTAATCAGTATTAGTGAAAGTCCATCCATCCATTTTCTTCCACTTATCCGGAGTCAGGTCGTGGGGGCAGTAGCCCAAGTTGAGAGGCCCAGACTTCCCTCTCCCCCACTTGGGCCAGCTCCTCCAGGGGAATCCCAAGGTGTTCCCTGGCCAGGTGAGGCATAGTCTCTCCAATGTGTCTTGCGTCTCTCTTTAGGTCTCCTCCCAGTTGGACATACCCAGAAAACCTCACCAGGGAGGCATCCAGGAGGCACCTGACCAGATGCCTGAGCCACCTCAACTAGCTCCTCTCGATGTGAAGGAGCAGCAGATCTACTCCGAGCGCCTACCGGATGACCGAGCTTCTCACCCTATCTCTAAGGGAGAGCCCATACACCCTGCGGAGAAAACACATTTTAGTCGCTTGTATCCGCAATCTCGTTCTTTTGGTCACTACCCAAAGCTTGTGACCGTAGGTGAGGGTAGGAACATAGATCGGCCGGTGAATTGAGAGCTTCACCTTCTGGCTCAGCTCCCTCTTCACCATGACAGACTGGTGCAACACCTTCATCACTGCAAATGCAGCACCAATCTGTTTTAATGAAAGTCATTCTCACAAAAGAAGAAATATGGACTTCCTGATGCAGTTTACCATCAGATTCTCATTGCAGATGTGACAGGCTGAGTTTCCTGTCACTGTATCCCGAACGATCATGTGCCATGGCTACTTGGTTGCGGAGATAACCCTTTGGCTGACTGGTTTGCGTGTGTGACTCTCACCGGGGAGTCTAGGGATTGAATCCCACCCGGGCCCTTGTTTCTCCACCTTTCCACACAGACATATCTCAAAGTCCCCCAAATCTTTGCTTTGAAGACAAACTTCAAACAATCATTAAACACAGACACATTTTAAGAATAAAAAAACAATTAAATAAAATAAAACATCGAACTTATATAGTGCTTTATTAGGACACTCAAAGACGCTTGCATGAACTCTTACATTCACACACTGCCAGTGATGGTAAGCTACTATGTAGCCACAGCCGCCCTGGGGCGGTCTGACAGAGGCGAGGCTGCCATTTGGCGCCATCGGCCCCTCTGACCACCACTAACACAGGCAAGTTGGGTGAAGTGTCTTGCCCAAGGACACAACAGCAGAATACCCCTGACGGGAGCTGGAATCGAACCCATTACCCTCCGATCATGAGGCAACCCGCTCTACCAACCGAGCTACTGCTGCCCCAGAATTGGTGATTAAATTTTTTTTTTCAGTAACTTTTTCCCAGATTTGGGACTCTGGAATCCATCCTGTCCATTCTCATATCCTCCTTGCAAGCAGACCAGGACATTGTCATGGGGCTTTGGTATATTTTTAGCTTCAGTAGGTTGTTTGTCAAATAAATGTGATGCTGATTAAACGTTTTAGTCCATAGCAAGAAAAAAGTTCATTCCATGTAGATTTTTACCTTTAATCTTGGGTCTTTCTCTAGTTTTAATAGTTAAACCTCGACTTGGTTTCCTATAAAACTTTTGAAGTGTGCAGTGAAATACATTTAAACAGGCTAAACAAATGGGATTTAAACTGCCTCTACCCTCTCTGTACGATCTCCTCTGTGCTTTACCGTCAGGCTTCAGTCACCGTCTACCTCCACTCACACTCAGCAACTCAGATTTTCCACTCATGTCTGAATGTGAATAGACTTTTTATTAGTTTACTGCTTCTTTTTGGACACAAGCTAAGTTTCATTTGTGCATTTTCTCAGATGATAAACCAAAATTAAAATACAGGCTTCAGCAAACAACCCCATTCCTCAGAGTTCAGTGTTTGAGGCCTGCTGTGTGTAAGCATTAGCTTTCTAATGAAGCCACCACTGCCTGAGAGCAATGATGAATTTTGCTGGAGAACAAGCCCTGAGATGATGGCCATGGTACCAGTGGGCAGCAGATGATGATCTTCCACTGTTGATGTTGACAAGGATAATCAAGTGGCGTACGGTCATCAGGAGAGGGAACATTGCAAGGAGAACCTTTTTCCTTATTAATTTCTTGGCAGCGGCATTTTCCATGTGGGCAGCGTTGACCTGCTGCTCAGCCATTTAGAGACAGAAAGACACCATGGGAGGTTTTCATGGCCTAATGTGCTCTGAAGAGCGGCACTGCTCGGACCACAGAGAAAAGCCATTTTCATCATCTCTGTGACAGGACTCATGTAAATATTAGCTAGCAAAATAACACCCTAGACACTTGTAAACTGCCATCTGGCCTCCTCACCAAGCATGAAGAATGAAAACCTGCTTTTCTTCTTCTTTCTTTAAAGGTCCCCCTCTCGCAATTTTGTTCATTTGAAGCTCCTGACATGTCATCTTAGCAAGTCTGTTATCTGCATAAGAATCACAGCTTGCACATCAAACCAAACAACAAAACCAGTAAACACTTCTCAACCCGGAGAGAGGTAAAAGGTGCTCAGTCAATGAAAACCACCCTGCAGCATTAAGTGGGTAGTGTGTTAAAGAGGAAGAAAACAGAGGTTACGTGGACTGTATGGGCCCACAAAACAGCCACCGTGTAAAAAATGGCTCTTCTTAGTTTCCAGAGAAACCTTGATAAACACATGTTTGATGTGAAACCAGATAAGCTGCACTCTCATTGTCCAAAGAGGGCTCTTATAGAATTCATTTATAGTTAGGAAAACACGTCCTCTGGCTGTTTGCTGGATGCAGCTGAACCCAGAGTCAGCTTAGCTTCTGTATGGAAACTCAATGCTGGGAAATAACCAGCCAGAGGCGACACAGAGTGGAAAGAAAATGTGTCTTTATTATGCATATTTTATCTGCAACAGTACACTCTTAAAGTGAATCTCCATAGTTGGTAAATGACAGCCTGACTTATTTTCATCTACCGCATCGATACAGCTGTAGAGAATCCTTTAACGGTGTGATGTGAAGAAGCAGCTTCCACACTGATTGAACCTGTTGGCTTTCAGGAGTCCTGGCCCTGGAGGTTAATTAGCTTGGACAGACTTTGTGATCTATCATGGCCTGTGCAGCAGTTAGCATCTCTCTGTCTGCCTGACAGCAGTCTGGCAGAATATTGACATAAATACACACCAGGATGTCTTTTGTTGTAAATGGTGTTAAAGTAAAATACAATACAATTCCAAAAGTCTGGTGCGAGCAAGAGGAGAAACATGAAAACCCCAGCGACAGCTCAATTATCCACACATCAATCAGCAGGGGATGTGATTGGTTCTGTAAATTGAGCCGGAGTGATGTGTTGTGGTAGATCGATGGCCCAGCAGTCTTCCTCTCCAACAAGTCCACCACTATCATCATCACCTCCACCACCCACAAAGCTGCATTATGTTCTGTTTCTTCTCATGCTGATGAGATAAAATCATGCCATTTAAAATGTTAACCTGTCGTCGTGTCATTAGTGTTGAGCATGGACGCAATTTTCACTTTAAAAGGGGGGGGGGACACGGGGGGGGGGGGGGTCGTTACAGTATGCTCTAATGGGAAACAGGCTTCAACACAAACGGTTGTTTTCCACTTGGTCCTAGAGCTCAACCAGTGTCAATTTAATATAGTGTAATATTGTTTTTGGATGGTAAAAAGTGCAGGGGTCAAAACTTGACTTTGGAAAAAGTGGGGGGGACATGTCCCCCCTGTCCCCCCCAAAATTACGTCCATGGTGTTGAGATGGGTTTGCAAGAATGTATGGGGATGTACAGATCGTGTAATGCTGCTGGGTGATGGGTCGCATAACAACACAAATTATTAAAGAAAGATTTTCAGCATTTTCAGAATCAAAATATGTAATCTTTTGGTGTGAGCCAGAGTGCATTTTAAGTAGGAGACAGCAGGAAGTGGTCAGGATGCTCTAAAGGAAACACTGAAAAAGCTTTTATGAGGCAAGCAAGCACTTTACTGTGGATGTTTACACCCTGACACTTTTGCATCAGATGGTTGCAGAAAAACTACAGCACAGTCTGTGGTTTGTGTAACGCGGTCAGTGTGCAACAGCGTGTTGCAAAATGCACCATGTTACACAAACCCAATCCTTGTAGCTGTCAATGCAGAGCTGAGCTCTACAGTGGCATGTTCCCTCACTCTCCTCAGATTGTTTTGAGGTTTGAATTGTTTCAGATGTTCAGACGTTTCTTTAACGGGTCAAAGTGACATTGGCTCAACTATCAGTAAATCTTTCTGTTTCTCCTAATCTGACAAAGTAGCACAGTGTTTATTTTTTTATGTCTTCATGTATTTGATTCCTTAAAATACCACTGTTCCAGCATGGATAATTTTAGTTTCAAGAAATCGTTTTCTAATCAGTTATTTGTAAATGAAATAAATCTAACTTATTTGTATGAATCTGGAATGGCAGCAGTAAAAAAAAAAATCAAAATTGATATTTGAGAAATAATTTAATTATAAAATGTTAGCTTTATTGTTTCATTCTCACACACATCACATCTTGTATCTGTATATATATATATATATATATATATATATATATATATATATATATATATATATATATATATATATATCAGTCGATCAATCAGTTTAATATTAGAATCATAATGATTATGAATGTTAAATGTGAAATTTCTTAGTTGTGTTGTAACCTGAATTCGACGAGTTTTTTGCTCATTGATTATTTGCTTTTTTCCTGTGTTTACATCTATGTTGAGAGGCTCTTCGATATGCTGATGGCTTGATAACTGTCATATGAAATACCATGAACCTTACAGATCATTTTTGATGGATGCTTTAAGTGTGATCTAATGGAAAAGGTAGGAATAAAGCAGCAGTGATGGGAGTTGGTTGAAATACCATTACCTATCATGTCGTAGAAAGGAGAGCTCTCACAGCCCTTCTAATATAATATACCAACACCTCTGTCCTCTCTGAGTTCTCAGCATCACTCTGATGTGCTCTCCTCCAGATACATTACAGAGAAGACAAGGGTGCTTTTAAAGAGTAATTTGCAGTGGTGCTTTTTCTTTTTCCTTTTATGATACTTATTATCTTGGACTCTACCTGCACCAGCCCTCTGCTTCTGTTATCCACATTGTCTTCTTGTTCGCGATCCTCGCAGATAATAAAGGGCACTCGGTTTTAATCTAAAATTGAACAAATATTTCACGTCTCCCCACATTAGTCATCTCACTCTGAATGCAGCTCCTCCCTGTTAATCAACCTTGTTCATGCATGACGCTCCATCACTCAGCTGCTGCAGCAAGATAGGATGTGTAGAAAATGGTCTCATTAAATTTTACAACACTCTCTATCTCTGGCAACTAAGTCACGCACTTTTGTTCCTTTAGCCTTCATCAGAGGAAATGGCAAACATGTCTTTGAGTAATGAAAACTGTTTGGACAAAGTGTGTGGAGTGTATGGGCCCCACTGAGCTGTTCCACGTACTGTACCTGTTTGAAAAGTTTTCAAATTAGGATTTTGATTTGAAGTTCAGCGTGATATTTCCGCTGCTCCGTCTGTGATAATCGAATGCAGCAGGTGGTGAGGAAATGTGCTTCTCAGCAATCATCTCCATTGATATGTGGAAATAGCTCATCAGACTAGATTGTACTAATAACTGCTTCCAGGGATCACGATCGCATGTACTTCAAGGTCTTGCAGCCTGATAGGGATGTGTTTAATTCCCAAGTTGAGCATTCATGAAATATTAGCAAAAGTCTGACGATGACTAATGCGTAATCAGATACAGTAATAGTGCAATTGGTGCTAATTTGATGAATAGGCAGGTCGTTCTTTTGAGCTTTTACATTCACACAAAGCCAAAACAGATGCAAACTGGAGCGCTTTTTACCTCAACAGCTGTATTTTTAGGTTTCTGATTCAGTGACTGCTGCATCTAAATCAAATTTGGCCTCCAACAGTGTTGGCTGTTGTTTTTGGCCGTGTGGTCATGGCGGTGAGTAAGAAGAGCTGAGCTATAGCTCATTCAGAATCAGCTGGTTGCTTTTCTTGATTCTCTCTCAACCAGGAAAAGGTGTGAGGCACAAATTGTAGGAAAGTCCAATAAAAAAAATCACACATTACATTGCAGTTAAACAAAACAACTGAATCTTTATTGATTTATTAAAAACAAAACCAAATGGCAGTGGCAGCTTAACAGAATCCATGTTAAATAAAAACTTTTAAGGTTTTCTGCTCCTGTTCATTCATGCCTTTGGCTCATTCTCTCTTGTATACATTACTCATCATATCTTGGCATGTTCCTGATAGCAGATGGTGTCCTGAGGGACTTCCTCCCAGACCTGGATCACGCCATTCGGTGAGTACTTGGAAAGTTTGCGATGCCACTTGGCAGCTTTGGTTGCACCCAGAGATAATGATCCCATTCAGATTTTGGCTTCAGGAACACGAGGCTCGCTTTATGGCAACAATACATTTATCATCCAGGAAATATTGACACGCGCTGGTCACGAGGTTGGATATTCCTGTGTCAGGAGGAAAGGACGCCCACCACAACAACCATAAAACAGAACGTTAAATCACAAACTAAACATTTTGCTTGCACTTTTATTCTAATTATCTTGCGTGTCATTTAATACCGCAGAAAAGCAAACAAAAAGTCTAAAACACATCCGAATGTCTATTCAAGTGCACTTTCACAAGAACATGCTGACAAGTTGCATATAATTAGAGAGTGGAACCTGTCCTCTGATGTTTTCCTTCTGGGATGCTTCTAAAAGCAACGAGGATTATTCAGTATAATCACAAGAATTGTCCAGACAGGCAACAATTAGCTACAGTGACCACATGGCAGCTGGGTTAGTTAGGAACCCGAGAGCTGAGAGGTTACACCCACATCCGCCAAAACTGTTAATAATTTACTAATCATTTTCAGCAAGCAGAACCCACAAAAAACCTTGCAAAGTGTGAGCTACAGTTACCATAGTAATATGGAGGCAGTCTTCTTTTAAAAACAGATGTTATTGTAAATATTATGTTCATTATCATTATTATTTTAGAATACCTAAACAGGATGCTTGATCCCAAAATATTTGGTGTCCTTTTCATCATCAACATCATTTTATTTATAGAGCACATTTAAAATCCAGCATGAGAGCTGACCAAAGGGCTTCCCAGACAGATAGAGAAAAGTAAAAACCATAAAATCAAAATAAAGCAATAAAACATTAAAACAAAAGCATTTCAACAAATCACGAAAAGCCATTCCATAGCAGTGAGTATTTAAACGAGATTTAAAAACCACCAGAGAAGGAGCTTTATACCAAGAAGCAGCACATTCCATGGCTGGGGGTGGTATAGATAAATGCTCACTCTCCCTGCGATTTATAGCACATCCTGGGAGTGCAGAGCAGGAGGTGATCTGCTGACCTCAACAAATGCTTCGAAACAGGGGTGAGCAGATCGGAAAGATATACAGGTGCTAGGTCATTTAAAGCCTTGCACACAAAGGTCAGAAGCTTGAATTGTACCCGGAACAAAACCGGAAGCTAATGTAGATGCTCCAGGACTGGAGTAATGTGGCCACGTTGGTTTGTTTCTGTCAGGAACCTGGTGGCTGGATTCTGGACGACCTGTAGATGATTTAGAGCTGTGCTTGGAGCTCCAATAAGGAGGGCATTTGCATAGTCTAAACAAGAGGTTATAAAAGCGTGTAAAACTGATTCTAAATGCCTACGCATTAAAATTGGTCTAAGACGAAACAAACGATGTAGTTGATAAAAGCAAGACTTCACAACTGAGTTTATCTGAGGAACCTCAATAGGTCTACATCTAATTTTACCCCAAGACTTTTTTTAATAACAAAAAACAAGAAAACAGTTTGTCTTGAACAAAGAACCACTCTGCACTGGGATGTAGCAATAGCACTAGCTGCATAATGGCAATCCCATACAAAACATGACCTAGTATGCAGATCTAACTGTTTTGAAAGAATATTCACCTATGAAACTTTGCTGATGTCACACAAACAAACATGTAAAGTATTTTGAGTTGTCACAGAGGTAGCCATTTTAATGAACAGACCAAAACAAACTGGACAATTTTTTATAATTATTACCCTTTTTTATTGCAACAAACATATTCCCGTGTGGACATTAGATTTAAGGATGCTTCTTTGCAAATGTGAAACAAAAATTGGTCATCTGACATGTTAAAGCAAACTATTCCCCCGAAATCTGATTAGAAACATACAACCAAATCATATTTATAATAGCATATAAAATATAATATTTATAATATTCAGTGTTGTGTCCTTGGACACGACACTTAACCTGCCTTGCCTGCTGGTGGTGGTCGGGGGTGCCAGTGTTCGGCAGGCCTCATCTCTGTCAGTACACCCCAGGGTAGCTGTGTGAATGTATATATGTGAATGTGCGGAAGATTAATTGTGTTGTGAAGCACCTTGGGGGATTGTAGAACCCTAAGAAGGTGCTATAAAAATACAAACCATTTACTTTTCATGATTGTTCAATTTTTATTTTAGAGAGGAGACAAACTGTTACCATGGTTACTTTGCTGATACACTGACTACAGATTTACTAGTTTGCAGTTATCTGTGCTGTGGCGACTGTAGAATCCACCAGTTTATGTGCACACATGTTTTAACTGCACTGTGGACAGAAGCTCAGATGCATATATACTACTATGTATAAAAAGCAAATCTCAAACAAAATGTTACTATTCCAAAACTCTCAATTACAGATGTGGACAAAATGGTTCGTACCCATTGCCAATGAAAGAAAAACTCATGATGGTCACATAAATAACCTGAATCTGACAGAAGTAACAATAAAATAAAGTTCTATGAAATTTAACCAGTAAACGTCAAACATTGCTTTTCAACCACCCTTCAACAGAATTATTTAAGAAATAAACTCAAGGAACAGGCTTGGACAAAAAGGATGTACCCCTAACGTATTATTTTGTGGCACAACCTTTTGAGGCAGTTACTGCAATCAAACGATTCCTGTAACTGTCAGTTACCTGTACTTCTCAGCAGGTATTTTGGCCCATGCATCATGAGTAAACTGCTCCAGTTGTCTGAGGTTTGAAGGGCACCCTTTCCAGACGGCATATTTCTGATTCATTGTCAGATTCAAGTTATTTCTGTGACCATTGTGGGTTTTTCTTTCATTGACGAAAGGGTACCAACAGTTTTGTCCATGACTGTAGGTCAAAGATTCTTGAACCTGGGGCATTAGGGGTTGTTGTAGTTGTTTGTACTCTTACAGAGTTGCATGTAGAAGATATTTGTGTTGAAATGAACCATTTCCAGTTTTGGGGAGAAAAGTTATTGATCATTCCACTCTCCACACCCTAAGGTTTTTGTAAAATAGAAAAATAAAAAATGTCATACACTGGTAAAAATAAATACCGTAATTTCCGGACTTTAGAGTGCACCTCAATATAAGCCGCTTCGGGCTAAAAGCGCAGATATCTACTGAATTGAAAACGTAGTTTAACTGTCAGTGTCGCTCTCCATGTTGCTGTCATCATCCCCGGGTGAAGCGGTGAAAACATGAGGAGCAAGCACCACCTCACCCCTGCCACACGAACCTCAAGGGATAAACCATCAATCCTGCTGCTCAATGGTCAACTTTCCTCACGGAGTCACCCATTAAGACAGTGGGAGGGTTAAGTCAATTCCACATTTTTCCTCAAAGCAGCAGGATAAAAATCAGAAACAAGTAAAAATGATTTAATGCTAGTGCTTTAGCAGCTTTAATAAAACCAACCACTGAAGATTGTAGCACAGAGGTTTGTTTACTTTTTCCCTCTCTTTCATTCCTTTTTTCTCATCAAAGCTGCAATAAAACACAAGTAAAACACATAAATGCCAGACACACTGTCTCAGCTGAGAAAACAGAATCACTCTAAATGTGAAATAATTCGTGTTCTCCCGCGCTTAATTCCACATCCTCCCATTTAGCCTCAATGTTTTTGTAGCAAATCACATGAACGCTCTTTCTGCTGATGCTGTAATCACACTACATTACAGGTTTGTATCATTTGTTAAAATAGCTGAGTACAAATTTCCACAGCAACTACACTTCCACACCTCCTCCCAAACACAAGATTTTTAAATCAGCAGGAGAGGAAAACTGTTTAAGTCCTCAGCCCATCTGCTTTCATTAAGACAGAGTGGTGCTCTCTACATCCACAGTAATTGACATGTGGGTGAACAATGACTTAACAGTGGAGAGCTTTACAGACAGGCCAGCTGAGGAGAGTATTAAGAACTGATCAATATCGATGGGCAAATGGTCTGTGTCACAGAAACCATTGGGTGTATGTGTGGGGTGTGTGTGTGTGTGTGTGTGTGTGTGGGGGGGGGGTCTTCGTGTATAGGGGGTGGGGTGGGGGGTCTACGTGCTTAACAGTCTGCAGCCGAGGACTAAAAGACTTTTTTTTAGTAACAGAATAGATGAGTTCCATCCACAGACCTTTCATGCTGAAGTTATTAATTGGCAAATGAACAATAAAAAACTGTCACTGCAGAGATGCAGGCTTCCAGCAATTTAAACAGAGCCCATTTATCAAGACTGGAGTGATCTCTGCCTGCTTTCTAATCATATTTTGTGGTACGTACTTTGCCAAGTTCCTGCCTCTTTCTGTGTTGTCGCTGCACATAGTAGGCTTGGATTCAGATGATGTGGAAAAATTCAATTCATGGTCTCTTGTGTAAAATGTGGTGAGACACATCCAATGGCATCTTGTTAGTGTTATAAATGATGTAGATGTTACAGAGTACGAGAGCTTTGTCCTCTGTTATCCTGTCAGCCCTGAATTACCCAAACACAGCCGAGTGATTTATTTCAAAATCTATTATCAAAATGAGTGGGCAGAAAGCAGGCTCATAATTCAATCGACACTTTATGGTGTTTGTTATTGGGAGCAGAGGGGCAGGGACACATACAGATGCTAAAATACTCCTGCTGGCAGAGCCCCTGATAGAGCCACTGGCCTGCAAAGTTAAAACACACACTCAGGACCCGCAATTTGAAAATATCCACCTGAGTGTGGATGGGAGTGACACGGTGAATGAACTGTTCTCTGTATACTTACCAAAGCTCACATACAGCACATTTTTAGACACCAGCACCTGCAAATGTAAAAAAAATTGGGATCTCAGGCATGTCTCAATTTTTTTTTTTCCATGTCTTGTCTGGCTGTGAAGCAAACAGAATTGATGTCTGAATGCTGGTGGCAAGCCTTACATATTTACTTTCAGTTGGAGCATAAAAGCTGCTGCTTTAATGTCACGCCTGATACTTAAAACTTAGTCATTGTTTTTTTTTTTTTTGGATGCTTTATATTTCTGACCAGACACACAGAGGTGAAAGAGAAGGGAAGAGACAAAAGGAAGAGAGAGGGGTGGGGGGTTTCACAAAAATAAACAATACATGTTTAACAAAAGTCTGCTTCTAGACCTGCAGAAAGGGGAAAACAACACACAACAATACAACAAGAGCAAGCCATCACTGTGTCAGCCTGATGAGGAAATAAAAAAATTAACATTTCATTTCTCAGATATGGAACAATTGTTTTCAGCCTTTGGTTGCCATGTCAGTCTCAGTTCAGGTTACCACCCCCAATCCAATTGTCATGTTGGGTTGAAGTTTTTTGACCCACGACATGCAGAATCACACACAGGCAGAAGGCAAGTAAAAATTATTTATTTAAGTTGGATGAGTGATGCAGATGTAGATCGGGATTCGGGAGGTTCTGATGAAGTTCTGAAGTAGAAAACCAGAGTGAGTAGTTGCAGGACAACGGACACAAAAGGTAATGAGAGTTTGTCTTACAGTTTCCTGGTAGTTAGGGAGAGTTTGAGAGGAGGGCACGTCAAGGTTGGCTGAGTTGGTCGGGTGAGAGGCAGAGGAAATGGCTGGGAGCTGAGCACTGGAGTCCAGGGTGTACTGATGGCAGGTGGGGGTTGGAGAGCAGGCGGTCAGGGGCGAGCAACGGGCTGGTGAGCAGGATTGATCCGGTGAGTCTTTTTGCTTGATGGTGGAAGTTGGCAGATGAATGAAAGGTACCTGAGGAGGTTGGAGGTAACAGGGCAGATTAACACGATTGAAGCGAGGTAAACAGGAGATAACACAAGACAGGCAAGGTTCTGGCGAGAATACTACCCAATACTGAGTAATCATCCGGCGCTGATGTGTTGTCCCGACACTCCTTAAATCCCCTGACCACTGATGAGAAGATCAACAGCAGCTGCTCTCCGGACACACCCACCTGCATACAGAGAAACTCAACACAAAACAGGTGTTAGCTCAGCACAGACCATGACACCAATGGGCTGACAGAATGCATGAACCAGGAGTTGGAGAAATTGACCTCAGACAATCCCTTTGACTGGAGTCAATTCCTCCCCTGGGTTGAGTACGCTCACAATTCCCATGTTTTGGCGGCTACTGGTCTCTCGCCTTTTGAAGTTTCCCTAGGCTACCAACCACCGTTCTTCCCTTCCGATGAAAAGGACATTTTGGCCACATCCATTCATCATCACATCAGCCACTGTCACCGCGTTTGGGACAACTCCACATCCGCCTTCAACTGCACTCTGAAACAAAACCGGAGATATGCAGACTGAAAGAGGACCCTGCTCCCCAATACGTGCCGGGCCAACAGGTCTGGCTTTACACTCTCATTATTCCGCTCAAGTTCATGTCCTGTAAAATGTCTCCCAGGTTCGTCGTCCTTATGAGGTCTAGGAAGTTATCAGTCCTGCTTCTTTCCGTCTCCACCTTCTTCCCTGTCTCTGGATCCATGTCCTCTTTGTCCTCTGGCCATTCCCCTTCTTCCCGCCCTGCCCGTTGATGGGCTCCCCGCCTGGTTGGTACGCTGGATTGTGGACTCTTGTTGGCATAGCTGGGGTCGCCAGTTTCTTGTCAACTGGGTTATGGTTCGGAGGCTCATCAGTGGGTGCCTCGCTCCTTCATCTTGGAGCCATCTCTCCTAACCCTAACCCTCTCTTCCTTCTACTTCCGCTGGGCCACCTGAGGGGTGGTGGTTGTTGGTGGGGGTGTCATGAGTTGGTGTTTGTGTGTATGTGTGGGTTTCTGCTTTCACCCTCAGGCATCCACTGGAGGGCACTAGGGAGATGCTCATCACAGCTCCCTCTGGGAGCTGCTTTGGCAGATGTGATATCCACACACCTGCACACCATTTAGCCATCAGTAATCAGGAGGATAAAAGGGAGAGGAGGCCAGGCATCCAGTGCCAGAGCATTAGCCTCAGTGGTAACCTCCAACCATTGCCTTTGAAACTTAGCCCTTGTGTATTTCAAATTTTAGTTGGCAACCTTGATATTAATATTGTCTATTGTCTTTCTGGCTCTTTAGGTTAATTGGCTGCCTGTGGTGATTCCTGGAATCGTCTAACTCCACAGTCCAGCTTCACCCTTGGATTCCTCTGTCATAACCATCCATATCCACCTTCCTAATCTTCATTACTGGCTCTCCCCATCTCCTGGAATCCTCCTGAGCTCCTGTTTATCTCCATCATTACCATCATCATCCTCAACTGCTGTGCGTCTCCTGTCTACAGTTATCCATCTGTGGACCACACCCACTCTACCACCACTCCAGCTCCACTTCCCTCTCTTGAGTCCAAATTACTCCTCACCTCTGTAAGCATTTGCTCTTACCTGCTATTATTAGATTATCTTATCTCCTGCCCAGCTCATCTTCTTTCTTGTTTTATAGTTTTCGGGTTGCCATACCTGACATGCGTCTTCCAGTCGTCTTCACCGATTAGCTCCAGTTCCCTACCTTCCATAACACCTAATTCCTCATAAAACTTTTATATACCTATTCCGATTTCCTGTGAGTGTGTTCTCTGCATGTGGGTCACGCATCTGTCAAATAAACACAACAATTTCTGTGTTTTTAGCTTTCTTTAGGTTTTGCTCAGTATTTGCTGGTTTATATATATATATATATATATAGAGAGAGAGAGAGAGAGAGAGAGAGAGAGAGAGAGAGAGAGAGAGAGAGAGAGAGAGAGAGAGAGAGAGAGAGAGAGAGAGAGAGAGAGAGAGAGAGAGAGAGAGAGAGAGAGAGAGAGAGAGAGAGAGAGAGAGAGAGAGAGAGAGAGAGAGAGAGAGAGAGAGAGAGAGAGAGAGAGAGAGAGAGAGAGAGAGAGAGAGAGAGAGAGAGAGAGAGAGAGAGAGAGAGAGAGAGATTCTGCCTTGAAACTGCAGCTTACCTAGTTGGTTGAAGGCTCATCTGTTACTAATATTTCTCTAGAGGTGTAGATACAGACACCGCATCACTCATCTAAACAAAAATTGGCAGGGTATATTCTAATAAAATTTGGACATAGTCATCTTTAGATATTGATCCTTTTACCAACCCAGTGACTCAGCAAAAATGGACAAACAAAAAACTGTGTAACCATACCTTTTGTTTTCTACTCATGCTAGTGATGTTTTTTTAGACTTATTGAAGATTACATAAAAAATACAAAATAACCATTGACAGAGTTGTTTGGTTAGATATTATTTTTGGGTGAATCACTCTGGATCATCTTTTACAGATTGATTTTAGCAGATGCAAAGCCCTTGAATTTAACATTTGTAAAAACTATAGGAAAGGAACAATTCTGAAACCAATTTGCATGGTAATAGATGTTGTGTTACATCTAAGCTATTTTTTAGGCTTAATGGAATAATCTTTCTAGGGAAAAGTTCATTTACATTTAGATTATTGAAGAAAAAGAAGTTGTTTCCGGAGCTGAAACATGAGCTGGGTCCATGTATCTGTTGCATGCGTGTTGTTTATGTTTTTTGAAAGGGGACACCATATACACTCCTTTAATCTCTTTTTCTGTTATTTATTAAGAAGCACTAGGAGTATGTGGTACATGTGTGGACTGTGTTTCTTTTGGTTTTTCGGAGTAATCCTTAACTACGTATGTTACGGCAAATGTGTGTGTTATTTGCTGATGTCAAAGGTGTACCCCTTCTCATGTTTATGGACTACTGTGTTGGTGCAGAAAATGGAATGGATGGACTAAGTCCTGGTTTACATGGCAGACCATACACATGGTGATAAAACAAAG
The DNA here is from genome assembly GCF_043380555.1 of Nothobranchius furzeri. Taxonomy (NCBI): domain Eukaryota; kingdom Metazoa; phylum Chordata; class Actinopteri; order Cyprinodontiformes; family Nothobranchiidae; genus Nothobranchius; species Nothobranchius furzeri. The sequence continues at coordinate 5,645,894 of NC_091745.1, read as the reverse complement.
GTTTAACAGATTTAGTGAAACAGTGTGTGGTGTGCAGTAACTTAGCAAAAACTTCACACTATGACAAACATTCCCCAGTCTCACAGGAAATCTTGTGAACCAATCAAAACAATCTACAAACATGGCAACATGTCTGTTTGGGCTCGAAAATCAGACCAAGACATTACAAAATGTTGAAAGTCTGGCTTTATGATCAAAGTGGTCCAAGAACAGACATCACTTGATACACTACATACGGTAATATCAGATGTAGTTATCTTTGGAGCCATTATGGTTATCAAGCGTGTCCTTTAGATTGCCAAAAGGGGTGGATCGGGTCAAAAATTGGCATAACTATCCTGCCGGTGAACCAAGCCTAAGACTGGAGCCTTTTTCATGAGGAAATGCAGTTTTGCCAAAACAATAATTGTATTTGTTCGTAACTTTGTTCTAAAATGCACAAATAGTAAACTTTGAGGCCTAAAATAGCAAAGAAATTAATTTATTTGTTCTGTAACACTTGGTAATGATAAGGGTCCCTTTATTAATGTTATCATTATTGTTAACTATTGAGTATACAACAACGGCCATCGGGGGTGTCTGCTTAACAGTAAATTATTTAATATGGATAAGCAGTTGTTAATTATTTTGCAGTTTATTAATGCTTAAATAATGCACTTAGTTATGTATTAAAGGGACAACGATTGTTACCATTTATACAGTCTCTTGTGTTATAAAAATCCCGAAGTCATTGTAAAGTGATCAAAATCATGTTTTCATTCATTAAAATAGGTTACTTTTTATTTATTTCTATTTACTGGTCAACATTGTATTTTTCTACGAGGATATGGCCAGAGAAAGAGAGAGAGAGACCCAGAAGTCTACTTACTTAAGGGCTACATGTATATATTTTTTTCTTCTAAAATTATCCTAGTAATTATGGCATTGTTTCAAAACGTGTCTACATCCATACATAAACTGCACAGGGTGCTCTAACACTGCCAAAAAAATAAAAATAAATAAAAATAAATAAATAAAAGAAAACTAAACTTTTAAAATGTGCATGCTGGGTCTTGCCACTTGCAGAAATATTGTGTCAACTCAGCAGTTGTTGGCTGTTTAAGTGAGAACTGGGTGGGGTAGTACAGGACATTGGTGGATACATTTGAAGAGCAGATTATGATAAATGAACATGATAAATGACCTACACTTGTATAGCATCTTTCTGAGTCAGACTCCAAAGAGATTTATACTACACAGTCATTCACACACACACACACACACACACACACACACACACACACACACACACACACACACACACACACACACACACACACACACACACACACACTGAAAAGCATGTAGAATTGTCTCTGTGTATAAAACATGCTTTATAAAAAAGCAGCAATGTCTTTACAGAGAGCATCTATATGGATGGATGAAGGGTTAGGTTCCACTTATCGTCAACATTGTAATGATTTGTAGGTGGTTACTTTCGTGATATTGTCAATAGAATATAAAGGTATTCATTAAAATGTAATGCTCCATAAAAATATGGATTATCAATATTATTGAGCCTTTAATATCCAATATTCGATTGATGATGAAACTAGGTAGTTTGGTTAATCCATGGAAACAAGACTTTATAATAATTTGACACAAAGACCAAAAATATAGCTTATAAAAATCAATTTATTATTATTATAATGATGATGAAAAGCTAATGATTATGAATGGTGATTCTCAGTGATAGCAAATGAGACAATGAATGAACTCTGAAGAAACATGACCTGGTATGTTTAAGAGTTTTCTAAGTGACTCAGAAAGGTGTGATGTCTGGGTTATAAATGAATTAGGCTTTTTGATGGATGTAATTTACCAAGTTATCAAATTTATATTAAACCACTCTGATGCCATTGTTTAGTCTACGCACCTTGGATTGTGGAAGCTCCCGGCAATCCGGTCTGCAGGCAAAGCTGTCTCTCAGAGCGAGTGAGTAAGCTTCTGATGTAACTGAATATCGTAGGCACCCTCAGAATATGCACAACTGGTCAAAAGATACGTCCCGGGTGGCTTCTGGCAGACGATTTCATGTAATAAGTGGGTGTTGGCTTGAGCAAATAATAATTGTTAATTAATAAAAGGATGTTTCATATGCCAATAAAATTATTCCACTGAAAAATCTGGTTTCATTCCCCAGAGGACGGTCATTTAGCATGAGCTATGAGCTCTTGCTCAACTAAGAAACTCTGGCAGAACTGGCAGTTCACTAATTAGCATCTCAGTTGTCTACAACCTTGTAATCAGTCAGTGGGTCTATACCGTATATAGGGCTCCAGGTAGTCACTGTGTTGTTTGGTGATACATTGTTTACCACACTCAACATGAACCAGACAAAGCAAAGGAAAAAGTTATTTCAGGATTTTAGAAAGAAAATTATTGATGAGTGTTAAAGGTAAAGGCTATAAGACCATCTCCAAGCAGCTAGATGTTTCTGTGACTACAGTTGCACACATTATTCAGACATTTAGCTTCATGGAACTGTAGCCAACCTCCCTGGATGTGGCCTCAGGAGGAAAATAAATGACAAAGAGATGGATAGTCCGAACGTAACAAAAGAGCCCCCCCCCCCCCCCCCCCCCCCCCCAAAAAAAAAACCTTCTGAAGAGGTTCAAGGCATGGACGCAATTTTCACCTTAGAAGTGCAGGGGACACGGGAGGGGGGGTTGGGGGATCTTTACAGGCTTCAACACAAACGGTTGTTTTCTGAGCTCAACCAGTGTCAATTTAATATAAAGTAATATTGTTTTTGATTGGTAAAAAGTGCAGGGGGACATCCCCCCCCCCCCCCCCCCAATTACGTCCATGGTTCAAGGTGAACTTCAAGCTTAAGGAACGCAGTGCCAGATCACAGGGGGAAGACCAAGGATCAAGAAGGACACCATTGTTGAAATCTAATCCTAAAAAAGCCAGACTGGATTATTCAAAACTGCACGCAGATAACATCCTATGGATACTGGAATTTTTGCAAACGAGCATCAGCTCTATGTTCACAGTCGGAAAAATGAACACTGTCCTTCCTGTGAAACATGGAGGAGGCTCTGTTTTGTTCTGGGGCTGTTTTGCTGCATCTGGCACAGTGTGTCTTGAATCTGTGCAGGGTACAGTGACATTTCAAAATCATGAAGGGATTCTAGACAGAAATGTGCTGGCCAGTATCATAAAGTTTGGTCTAAGTCGCAGGTCATGGGTCTTGCAACAGAACAATTGTTGCAAGTTCCCACATGCCAAAGACAGTGGCAAGAAACAGAGTCAACAGGTGGGCCACAGAGATAAGATTAACTAACTAACTAACCCTAACCCTAACCCACACTGAAATACACTGAACTTGCTTATGCGAGTAAAATCAGCCAGAAGACAGGGGCCCAACTGCACAACAAGCATGCAAGCTGGGACAAAAGGAGATCAACTGAAGATAAAGCATCTCAGAAGTGGACAAACCCTTCATGAAGAATCCAAGGGATCAGAACTTGCTTCTGCGAGTAAAATTGGGCAAAAGGTCAAGAAGTGTCTGACCCAGCCATCAGCAGGAGAGGTGGAACCGAAGGAGGCAGACTGGAAAGAGCTCATCAGGAGACGACAGGCCTACATGAAGAATCCTGGACTTCGGAACAAGCTGAAGATTAGTAGCAAAGATGACACCAAATGTCTTGTGTTGAGCTAAAAAGCCTTCATGAAGAATCCTGGACTTCGGGAGAAGCTGAAGATCAGTTGCAAAAAATGACACTAATGGACACTAATGACGCTAGTTGAGCTAAAAAGTATGAAACTGATGTATGACCCCATGATCTTGTTGCCATGTGATAATGATGGATGTGTAACTGGAAAACTTTTACTTTGTCTAAACTGTCCCAAGAATAGTATAAAAAGAGCAGCTAGAAGCAGAGCTGACACAACAGCTGGGGCAGTCGACAGTGGAGAGACAGAGCAGAGCTGGGATAGAAGAGGTCGGCCTCCATCTTCTGGACGGAGGATGACAGGTCAGTTTTTGAGGAGAGAAGGAGAGAGTCGTACCTAGAGTTAGAGAGTGACAGGTTAGTGTTGATGCAAGTCAACCATTTATTCTCAGGAAGATTTTAGCATTAGCATCCTCCACAGGGGATAGGTTAGTTTTATATTTACTCATTTTTTGTATTTTGCAATTTTTGAGAGAGGGACAGAAAGTTAGAGGGTGTTAACCTGAAGCTGAAGAAGACTTAGAGTTGATGTAAGTCAACTCATTATTCTTAGTTAATTATTAGGATTAGCATTTCTCCTTGGGGGAAGTGATCAGTCTTATATCTACCCATTTTTTGTATTTTTTTTAATCTTGTAATAAACTTTTTGAAAAAGAATTTACATTCCTGATTCTTAAAGGTCCTCTTTAAAGGTTCGAGTGGGAGCCCCGATCCCGAAACAATAGGAGAGGTAAGCATATTGTAATTACAGGTTCCTGAATTTTCAGGACTTGCTTTACAGTTTTTGACAGATTAAGAAAAAGAAACCTTAAGTGAAGAATCTAGTCTTCTCCTCTCCCGTGAGTAACGAGATATCTTAAGGATTGATAAGCCAAAACATTAGTAGGTTAAAATAGGCTCTGATTTACAAGTGTGAAAAAGTCTTTGCCAGCGTGGGAAGGTTGGATTAATTAGATTAATTGATAAATCTATGTTAGCCTGATCAACTAACAAGAATCATTTCCTAGTTACCACCGCCCACAAAGCTGACAGAGGCGCAAATTAATCCTAATATGACCCAAAGAATTATCAGAAGAATGGCCTGCTTCTGAACTTTGCCCTAGTATTTAGAACCACTAAATAATGGGATAAACTAAAAAGAAATTATGCTATCACAAAAGAAAAAGTACGGCATATCATTCTCACCTTAAAATAGGTAACTGATTCTAATTAGGGGGTCCAAACCAGGGTCTAATACAGTAAAACTCACCGACGCCCCACGAACCCTGAGAAAGCAGCGCAGTCTTATTAGGTTCTAACGGAACCAGGTTTTAAAGGAACCGACAAATAGGACAGGCTCGCGACACAATGACCCCCAAAAAATACACTATAAAACTATAAACAACAGTTCGCTACAGTCAGGGAATATGTGTTGCTAACAAAAGCTTATTGGATGCAGCTCACCTCTTCCTTCCACACTGACAGGAAAAATCCTCTCTTCAGCAGCAGATCAACATTGTGCCATGAGTTAACACTGACCAAAAAACAAAAACAAAAAGACAGCTCATAACACCGACCAGACTGGCCCACTGGTAATTTCTCCAGTCGAGTTCTGGTTCCGCCCGCCGTCCCAGTTAGAAAGAAGCAGCACATCACACTAACTCAAACCAGAGCGTGGCTCCGTTGGCGTTTATTAGTGCACAAAGTTTTCGTAAATAAACACACAACTTAGATCTGTGGCGCGTGCTTGAAACCATCCACCCTAACCGTGCGCCAACATGTTGGGGGTGTGCGCGGCGGAGCACTGTGTTTGTGTTTGTGTGTGTGTGTGTGTGTGTGTGTGTGTGTGTGTGTGTGTGTGTGTGTGTGTGTATTTGTGTGTGTAGGACAGCAGCTCCGGCTGTTTTGAGTGAAAGGAGGGGCGGGCACTCAGTGTGATTGGCCACTCACAGAGCGTGAAGACGGTCAGTTACCCAATGAGGATTTTCCTTCAGCACAGACACAGATATTCACTGGTTTTACTTGTTTTATGCTCACACTTGTTAAAAATGCTTTATCCGTACTGGATACTCGTTTCAGATGAATAACTGGCTCAACCCTACTAAGAGGAAACCTTGGCCTATTCTAAAGCGACTTTCTATGAGCCCTGACCTCAATCATTTAGTGCTGGAGTGTCCGCCCGGGACTGGTAGAGCAGGGTTCAAAACTAGTAGGGTCATGCAAAAGACCTTAAAATTGGGACCCAATGCCTACCCGCTTGACACTCAACATTGAGGGGTTGGATTGGGGGGGTTAAACACCCAAATAGTTCCCGAGTGCAGCCACAGCTGCAGTTCACCGCTCCCAACGAGGATTGGTCAATGTGGAAATGTAATTTCACCCATGTGTGATGACGACTAGTTGACTTTATTCTTATTGAGCATCTTTGGAAGGAGCTGAAACATGCCATCTGGAAAAGGTGCCCTTCAAAACTGAGACAACTGTAGCAGTCTTCTCATGAGTGGGCCAAAATACCTCCTGAGGGGTACTTAAGTCTCATTGACAGTTACAGGAATGGTTTGACTGCATTGATTGCCTCAAAAAGTTGTGCAAAAAAATATGAGGTTATGGGTACCATCATTTTTGTCCAGGTCTTTTCCATGAGTTTATTATTATTATTTTTTATTTCATTGCAGCATGATTTAAAAGCAACATCTAACTTCCGCTGGTTACATTTTATAGAATCTGTCTTTATTATTACTTTTGACAGATACAGGTTATTTCTGTGACCACTGTCGGTTTTTCTTTCAGTGACTGAAGGGTATCAACAATTTGTTCATGTTTGTATGAAGAAAATCTAGTTAATGTTTCCTGCTGAGCTCAGTCAACAGGTTACAACCCACACACTTTGACTCAAACAAAACTTGAACAAAAGTTGTAAAGGCTTTCATTAAAATGCTTTTACTCTCTGTGTAAAGTGTTTTGATGTCAAGGTGGTGTGTAAATGGACCAAACACATTTTACAAATGAAGCAGAGACTCCCATCTGTGTAATTTTGGAGAATGATTACAGATCTGTTGTCTCATGTGAATTGGCCATTAACATTACAGATGTCCTGTTATTGAAATTGCTTTGCAGCTTTTGTCGTGACAGCCCGATCTGTCCACAGGGGGCTTGGGATCATATCAGAGAGCTGTGCATGAGTCCAGTGTTTATGCTGATGTGTGCTTGCGTTGCTTCGTTGCCTTATTGAAGAGGGGCATGCCATTGTGGCTTGAACCCATTAATCTTCTAGAGGATGGTAATGAAGGCAGCCTTGCCTGCCTGTATTTTTAATGTTTAAATAATTACAAAAGGATTATGCCTAAAGTTCATGACGCTTATTAGAATCCTATTTTAACTACATGAGAACTTGCCCACTTTCATGAATTTTGACACTTGGCATTTTGTCAGAGTGGCATGTTCCTAACCAAAAAAAAAGCTGTTGTTGTTTATGATTTGCTGTGACGGAATCCGCGACCTCGTCAGCTGTTGCAAGAAGCCTGGTGAACTTAATGGGCTTTGGGTTTTAGTAGCGTGGTTCATACATTGAGTGTTTAAATCAAAAGGGGTGAGTGGGGTTACATCAAGAACATCCTAGTTCAGACGCCAAGCTTAGAATACAGTTGCTGCATGAACTATTGCCACAGCATTTGAGAAAGTAGATTATAAACTGTATTTTGATGAAGGCAAGGCAGTTTTATTTATATAGCATATTTCATACACAAAGACAATTCAATGTGCTTTCCATTAGCAAGAATAGCAAGAACATTATAATCAACATGCAGAAAATACTATTTAAAAATAACAAATAAAGAAGAGTAATGGCATGGTTTGTCTAATTGTTTGTCATATATGTGATGATGACATGACCTGAAATGGTCAAATCTGGAGAAACATTGGGGGTGATGGTGGCACAGGAGTTAATTGCTCGCCCTGTAATCGGAAGGTTGCAGGTTCGAGCCCCGCTCAGTCTGTCGCTGTCGTTGTGTCCTTGGGCAAGACACTTAACCCACGTTGCCTGCTGGTGGTGGTCAGAGGGACCGGTGGCGCCAGTGCTCGGCAGCCTCGCCTCCGTCAGTGCGCCCCAGGGCAGCCGTGGCTACATCGTAGCTCATCCCCACCAGTGTGTGAATGTGTGTGTGAATGGGTGAATGACTGTGTTGTAAAGCGCCTGAGGGGTTCCAGGACTCTAGAAGGTGCTATATGAAATACAGGCCATTTATATAATGCAATGCTCAAATAACAGTTGTGATGGTTTGTCGGGCTAAATGGACAACTCTGTTACTAAGATTACTTAAAGTGACAGTGTGTATTTTTCCTGGCGATAGGGGGCAGTAAATACCTAAATCGTTGCAAGCTAGCAGTAGTTTTGTGTTGGAGCAAGATCTTACCAACGGATGCCCATTAGGGTCAAAAAGCCCTGGGGAATGAATACTTCAACAAAATGACAAGCACATCAGACTCCCTTTCATCACTGGCAACAAGTGAAGAGGTAAATGTGTAAAATAACAACATTTAAGAATGGCAACAGTTTTGTAACCATTTGTTTCAAATTTGTAAATCAATTTAGTCCTCAAGGGCTCCTGTAGAAGAAAACAGGGCATCTAATATGGTGTCGCCCAGAAACCTAGACCCGCTCCCATGTATTTTAGACCTGCTTTTTATGGTTAGATGTTACAAAGCTGCCAATATTTTTCAACAACTGGGCAGCATTTCATTCATTGTGAACAACATTTTGTTCAACGTTTCCAGAGATTAATGGTAAAAACTAGATATTGTCCCTTTAAAAGTCTCAGAAAATGAAAACAATTTTTCTGTGCTGTTCCACTCTGACTTTGTTTTTTTTTTTTTTTGTACTGCTGTTCATTATGCTAACACAACAATACCTTGTTAGTGTGAGTCTTCATAACATTTTTAGTTCTTGACCCTTTCCCCCAAAATAATCAATTCTGGCTGTTAACAGTTTGAGTAAAAGTAGTATCATAGTTTCTAAAATGTGCCTTTATTGTAAAATCTTAAACATGCACGAGTTTGGATTGAAAGATCCTCAAATCTGTCTCAAATATCAATGTCGTCCCTTTGCAATTTCTGTGTCTTTGAACATGGAAATCTGGCAACAGTAATAATGAAACAATCAATAATGGTAAATGATGGGCAGCAGTAGCTCAACAGGTTGAGCAGGTTGTCCAGTAGTCGGAAGGTTGCAGGTTCGATCCCGACTCCGGACAGAGAATTCTGCTGTTGTGTCCTTGGGCAAGACACTTAATCCACCTTTCCTGCTAGTGGAGGTCGGAGGGACCGGTGGTGCCTGTGCTCGGCAGCCTCACCTCTGTCAGTGCGCCCCAGGGCAGCTGTGGCTACGTTGCATCTCATCACCATCAGTGTGTGAATGTGTGTGAATGGATGAATGATACACTGTAGTGTAAAGCGCTTTGGAGTCCTTACACTTAGAGGCGCTATACAAGCGCGGGTCATTTATCATCGCAGTCGTCATCTTCTTCCGCTTATCCGGGTGCAGGTTGTGGGGGCAGCATCCCAAATAGGGAGCTCCAGACTGTCCTTTCCCTGGCCACCTCCACCAGCTCCTCCGACAGGACCCCAAGGCGTTCCTAGACCAGATTGGAGATGTAACCTCTCCAAGCTGTCCTGGGTCGACCCGGGGGCCTCCTGCCGGCAGGACATGCCCGAAACACCTCCCCAGGGAGGCGTCCCTACGGAGGGAACTCATTTTGGCTGCTTGTTTCCGCGATTTCGTTCTTTCGGTCATTACCCAAAGCTCATGACCATAGGTGAGGATTGGGGCGTAGATCGACCGGTAAATCGAGAGCCTGGCTTTCTGGCTCAGTTCCCTCTTCACCACGACAGATCGGCTCAGCGTCCGCATCACTGCAGATGCTTAACCAATCCGCCTGTCGATCTACCGATCCCTCCTACCCTCACTTGTGAACAAGACCCAGAGATACTTAAACTCCTCCACTTGAGGTTGGACCTCTCCCCCGACCCGGACTTGGCAAGCCACCCTTTTCCGGTCGAGAGCCATGGTCTTAGATTTGGAGGTGCTGATCCTCATCCCAGCCGCTTCACACTCAGCCGCGAACCTACCCAGCAAGAGCTGAAGGTCAGAGCTGGATGAAGCTAGGAGGACCACATCATCCGCAAAAAGCAGGGACGAGATTCTCCTGCCACCAAACTCGACACACTCCACACCACGGCTGTGCCTAGAAATTCTGTCCATAAAGGTAATGAACAGAACCGGTGAAAAAGAGGAGCCCTGGCGGAGTCCAACCCTCACCGGGAACAGGTCCGACTTACTACCCGCTATGCGGACCAAACTCACGCTCCTCTGGTAAAGGGACTGAATGGCCCTTAACAGAAAGCCACCCACCCCATACTCCTGGAGCATCCCCCACAGGGTGCCCCTAGGGACATGGTCATAAGCCTTCTCCAAATCCACAAAACACATGTGGATTGGTTGGGCAAACTCTCATGCCCCCTCCATCACCCTTGCAAGGGTATAGAGCTGGTGCACAGTTCCACGGCCAGGACGAAAACCACATTGCTCCTCCTCAATCTGAGATTCAACTATCGATCGGACCCTCCTTTCCAGTACCTTGGACTAGACCTTTCCAGGGAGGCTGAGGAGTGTGATCCCCCTATAGTTTGAACACAACCTCAGGTCACCCTTCTTAAAGATGGGGACCACCACCCCGGTCTGCCACTCCACAGGAACTGCCCCCGATGACCACGCAATGTTGCAGAGACATGTCAACCGTGACAGCCCTACAACATCTATGGCCTTGGGATACCCAGGATGAATCTCATCAGCCCCCAGGGCTCTACCGCTGAGTAGTTGTTTGACGACCTCAGCAACTTCTGCCCCAGAGATTGGACAGTCCATCCCCAGTCCATCCCCTCTTTGAAGCCGATCGATAGTCTTTCTCCACGGGCTCACCAAACTCCTTCCACGCCCGCGATTTTGCCTCGGCAACTGCCACTGCTACACCCCGCTTGGCTATTCGGTACCTGTCTGCTGCCTCCGGAGACCCACAGACCAGCCACACCCTGTGTAAATGGCAGCAAATTATGTTTGTGGTAAACAAAGCAGTTCTGTCACTTTACGGTTTGTGCTTTTATTTTGAAGAGCACCCCTCTTCTTCTACTACTTCCTGTTCTTCTACTACTTCCTGTTGTACACGCTAAACTTCCTGCTCCTGGCTCATCATAACGACATGCACATGTTGCTCCAGAATTGGTAAAACATGCAAATATATTATTTATTTGTCGTATTCTACATGGAAACTTGTGAAAGGGTATTTTCAATCAATCAATCAATCAATCAATCAATCAATCAATCAATCAATCAAAGCTTTATTTATAAAGCGCCTTCTGCAATCCTGTCAGGAAGCCCAAAGCGCTGAGCACGGTTCACTTGAAGGTAAATATATTGAATAAATCAAAAATAAAAGCAATTCAAATTACAAAATACAAATTACAAAATAGGTGAACCATTCTGGTACAGGACAAATGTGTGTAAATCAATGGATTGAGTGAACCAATGAAAACGGTGAAATAAATTCAACATAACATTTTACAGTGGTTCGCTTCATGTTTGTGCCGTTTGTATGTCATGTTTAAAGGACATCAATGTGAGGTGTGGAAGATAGGCTGCTAGCAGGCTGAGCTCAAACTTAGTGCCCTTGGAAGCAGAAGGAGGTAGGGGGAGACTGTTAGTGCATTAAGTGTGAAACGAGTTGTTCATTTGATTTCAAAAAGAAGGAAACTGTCATTATTTTATTTAAATAAGAACTACAACTTATAATGGCTAAAAAGGCTACTTTCATGTAAAATTCATTATTTGTTTACTAAAAATATTTGTGTTAAGTTTAAAATGTAAACATGATTTCTATGCATTATTTTGGAAATATTATGGTACTGTCACATTTGTAGTTTCTGTTCATATAGTTTTCACGGTGTCATAATGCGAGGTGAAAGAAGGAGAGGATTAAAGTTGCACCAGTCGAAGCTCTCTGCATCTTGCGTGGTTATTCCTAGTGGGCCACTACATGTAGGCCTCCTTCTTCAGCGTGACGGCTCCCTGAACCTCTGGTGCCCACCAGCGGGTATGGGGGTTGCTACCATGACTGGCACCGGCCACCTTGCGACCACAGCTAGCAACAGCCGCCTCAACAATCGCAGAGTGGAACAAGGCCCACTCGGAGTCAATGTCCCCCACTGCTTTCGGGACACGGTCAAAGCTCTGCCGGAGGAGGGAGTTGAAGACCGTCTTGACAGGTTCTTCTGCCAGGCGTTCCCAGCAGACCCTCACTATGCATTTCCTTGAACCGTCACCTTATCTTGGTGGAGGAGTTTGAGTGCCCTAATGATCCTAGGAGCTATGCTGTCTGGGGCACTTTGTGCCGCTGGTAGGGTCTCCCATGACAAATTGGTCTTAGGTGAAGGGTGAGACAAAGAATGGTTCAGAGGATCTTTCATGGATGTAAATTCAAAGAGTTGGAGTACCCAGCCCGGAGGGTTACCGGGGTCCCACCCTGGAGCCAGGCCTAGGGTCGGGGCCCGTGAGTGCCTGGTGGCCGGGCTTTCGCCCATGGGGCCTGGCCGGGCCCAGCCCGAACCGGATACATGGGCTCATCCAACTGTGGACCCACCACCTGCAGGAGGAACATGAAGGGTCCAGTGCAGTGTGGATCAGGTGGCAGACCGAGGCGGGAACCTTGGCGGTCCGATCCCCGGACAAGGAAACTGGTTTTTTAGAATAGAATAGAATAGAATAGAATAGAATACTTTATTTGTCAATTCTTCGAATGTGCTTGCCATACAAGGAATTGAAATTACGTTTCACACTGTCCCATGCGTAGACATTTACATAAAGTGCAGATGCACAACAATAACAAAACAAAAAACATCCCTAACAATAAGATAATATTAAACAGGTAAATATTGCTAATAATATACAAAACATATAGCAGCAGGTGTGTGCAATTTCTATGCAGAGGTAGTTGTTTACAATCAGAAATGTTTACCCCATTATTGGTTCAACCACTATTTCCTTTTTGTATAATGTGTATGTGTGTGGTGTGTGGCGTGTGCATGTGCGTGTGTGGGGTGTGGTGTGTGGTGTGTGGTGTGTGTGTGTGTGCGTGTGTGTGTGTGTGTGTGTGTGTGTGTGAGTGTGTGTGGGGTGCGATGTATGGTTGTTAAGTTCCTCTGTTAGGTGACACAATCCCCACTTAACAGGGATCATCTACTGGAGAAATATACGCAGGATTCCACTCAGGACTTCATGGCTTCACTTTTCACTTTCCTTTATTTCACTTCCATTTCATATTATCCAAGATGGAAATAAGGGATGACGAAGCACGAAGCAAGGCAAAGCCTACGAGCAGGTGAAAAACCTTAAACAAAAAACAGTGTGTGTGCTAAGAAACAGTGTAAATTGTTCAACATTTCATTATAAACTGCCATTCATAAAATGTGTGATGATTTCAACGTGATATTCATTTATAAATGTTTGCACGAAAAAAAAAATATATATATCATTAATTCATTCGGACCCAAACTCACTTAAATTCATCACTTCAGTTATTTGTTTCACTCTTACATAACAACATTAAATAATGAGCAATCAAACATCAAACTGATTTCTAAACACCCGACACAAACATTTATGATGCGCACCGGTGTCCACAGCGTCAGCTCCAAGCTGCGCTCAACAATCACACATCAGCTGATCGGCACGCACACACGCGTTACAAATCTGCGTCTTACCGGCTGCCTTTCCAGTCTTTAGATGAGTGTCATTTACCGCTCCGGAGGATCACCACGTTGGTGCTCCCTCTAGGAACTTTCACAAACAGTTTTCCCTCCTGACATGTCCTACATAGAACATTTCAGGCAGGAAATGCGCGGTGACGTTCTGAGACGTGGAGCGACGCGCACACTGACCTTAATTAGTTCCAGCTGTTTCATCTACCACCTACCCCGTGTGTCTTATTTATTTTCTTTATTTTTACATATTTTTTTCCATTCTTTTTTATATTTTTATTTTAGTTTTTATTTCAATCTAAATATGCTGTATGATCATAATTTTGACCGCACACCTCCCACTCGATATTTGTGTGGAATCACAAAAAATATCGCAAGTCATGAAAAGGTCAAGAACATCTCATTTCTGTCCCTCAGGCAATAAGACAACCAAGCGTCTAACATCTCTGTGTAAGATAACAGTTCTGTCTTTGCCTCCACCCAGACATGATCGGTCTCGCCGTCCGTGTCCATCTTTCGTTTTCACACCAGGTGCACAGTAACTTGGTGTAACTTTAATGTCAACATCTCTCACAATGCCTTCACTGTCCGGGTTGACCCCAACTACCTTACCCAACCTGTACTGCCCTCTTAAAGCATTCTGATCACTTAGCCACACAATGTCACCAAGGGCGACATTCCTCTGCGCAGTGTGCCCCTTGCTCCAGATAAATAAATTAGGACCTGCAAGTTGGCTCCATGCTCTCCAGAACTTGTCCACCTCCGTCTGGATGGCTCGGAGTCTTTTGTACGGGTAACTGGTAAAGTCAAAGGTCTCTGAGTCTCCTCGATGAGACGCTCGCCCAAGCAGGAGGGTGTTCGGTGTAATGTAGTGAATGCAGTCTTCACGGCTCTGGGTCCTGGCATCAATTGGCCTTTCATTCACAAGATTGGCTGCTGTATAAAGGGCTGTCTGAAACTCACTGTATGTTAGTGAAGATCCCTTTCCAAGATTTTGCAGTGCTCTTTTCATCACGCGTACAGCAGCTTCAGCAGCGCCATTTCTGTGTGGAGAATCCGCTGGATGAAGCTTCCACACCCATTCAGTTCCGTTCTTGGCAGAAAGATCCTCCAAACCTGCTTTGTCCTGATTGTCGAGGAATTTATACATCTCCTCCAAAACCGGCTTAGCTCCAATGAAATTGGTACCAGGATCTGACTCTGTATCCGACCACCACAGACCAATAATCCTGTGTCTTGATCCTTATAGACAACCAGCCTATCTCTTGTGGTGGTGGGTAGACTCATATTCTTTTGTGCTGAAAGAAAGACGTCTCTAAGGGCATCTTCCCTTTCGTTGGTCGTTATAGCGCCAACTAATGGAAATGCCTCCCACTGTGGTTTGTCCATAGCTTTATGATGTCCTCCCAGTCTTCTTGCTGCTCTCCAGAGCCATGCCACCGCTTTGATCAGTCGGGATAGGCAGCTGAAGCGCTTAACATCTATCAGATTCTGGATGGTTGGCTCTGCGGAAGGTCTCCTGCTTTTGGTTGGGGGATTTTTTGGACCCTTCTCCGCTTCAAGCTGTTTTGCTTTGGCCCTCGTCAGTGCAGCCACAAATGCCTTTTTCTGTAATTTATTGACATTTTCTTTGGCAGCGGTAGCTAATTCCTTAGCTGACTTAACCGGCCATTCCTCTACCGGCAAGCTCAGGAACTTTGGCCCGTTTTGCCACTTAGAGTCCTGTCCGAGATCTTTAGCCCCAGTGCCTCTCGTAAGGACATCAGCAATATTTAAAGGACCAGGAATCCAATGCCAGTCTTTGATATTTGTGTTGCTTTGAATCTCTCCAATTCTATTTGCAAAAAATGTCTGATAGCCATAACTGTCTCTCTGTATTGCTCCGAGGATGGTTTGACTGTCGAGGAGGTGATACAATTTTCCAACTTCAATAAGGCCATGATCTTCAAAGTACTTTTTCAAACGAGATGCGAACACGGCACCACATAATTCCGACTTTACTGTGTCACCTTTGTGCTCTACCGGAGTCAATTTGGCCTTAGATTCCACTAATCTAATCACCGGCCCCTGTTCATCTCCCCATCTCAGGTACATCACTGCGCCGAAGGCCTGCTCACTTCCATCACAAAATGTAATGGCTAAAGGTTTGCTAGCGAAGCCTAAGGGAGTCAGTGACCTGTGAAACTTAATTTTTGCCAGTTCGGTGTACTCTTCGAAAAGTTTTATTGCCTCATGTCGAAGATCATCTGAAAGCGCTGTGTCCCACGTTTCTTGCACCGAATATCCTTTTCCCTTTGTTTCCTGAAATGCTTTTCGCACAAGAATTGCTCCCATCTGTTTGACTGGCGTTCCTAGACCAACCGGATCATACAATCCTGACACTTGGCTGAGGAGTTCCCTTCTTGTCAGAGGGTTTGGTGTTGAGGCTTTAATCTGATCTTGTTGGAGATCTTGTCCAAGCCGTTTCTTCCTCTTCCTCTTCGAAAAGTTAATTACAGTCATGATTTGAAGCATGTCCTCTTCTACCTTGTACCTCAGACCTAGTGCTTTATTGTCACCTTGTTCGATCCGGTTTGGTACAATCACGGATGTTGCTTCTCTTTCCCCCAGTCTATTTCCATCCTCCTGCCTCCCACTTTGCCCAGAGAAGACCCAAGGTTTTAGTTCGAATCCACCCCCTTTCAGGATCTGGTCTACATTCTCTGTTATGGTCTTTAGCCGGATGAGGCTATTGTGCGAGGTGAGTATGTCATCAACATAAGTAGCATTTTGTATAACATCTCGTTCCTCTTTGAGGTGAGTAAATGCAGGAAGGTTGGCATTTTCACGCATTGCAAGTTGTGCAATACACCCAGCAGGTTTATCTCGCATATTAACTCTGGTGATTGCATATTCTTCCAGTTCTTCCTCTTCTGTATCCCTCCAAAGGAATCTATGCAGGTGCATTTCTTCGCGTTCCAACCAAACTGAGTTGTACATCTTCTTCACATCTCCTAACGCAGCATATACTCCACAACGGAATCTGAGGAGGACTGCGCGAACCTGATTTAGAACATCGGGACCCTTCATTAACAAGTCATTCAAACTGACTCCCATGAACCTTTGGCTGCTGTTCCATACAAGCCTCACCGGAGTTGTTGTTGAGTGTGGGTTTGGTGCAACAAGGTGACTAACGTACCACACCGGCCCAGTCCATTCATTGATCATTTCCTCTGACAGTTTGAAGGCTGCTTTTCGTTCCACCATGTCATGTACCTGGGCGGTATATGCGATTTTCAACTCTGGTTCTTTCTTTAATTGTTTTTCAGTTCTAAAAAAGGTGGCTTGAACCGCCCTTCGGTTGTTTGGCAGGGAGGCAGGATTTTCCACCCATGGATAGCGGGCAATGCCAGTGCGGTTTACTGCTGTGATCGTCTTTTTCTACATAGGTAAGTCCGTTTTTGACCACTTGTAGTTCTCTCTCTTCAGCGAGAGTCATGTCCTTCCCACCTGGCTGACAGTTTCCACATCGGCATCCTCCACATTTAGGAGTGCAGGCTGCACCGATGCTGTCCCATTTCCACCATTTGAGGAACTCACGAGTAGTAGTTGCAGTGCTTGTGCTTTGCAGATTTACCTTCGGGCACATATTTTGGGGGGACCTTTGGGACATTCCACTGATTACTTCCTCATATTTGAAAGCGGCTGTCCTCATAGACCTTGCAAAGTGTGTAACTGACCCATTTGTGGAAACTGTCAAATCTTCAAAAAGCTCCGGGTGGGTTCCTCCAACTGTTTTACCAAGGGGCCCATCCCACAGCACGAGATCTCCTACTGCATGGATTTTCTGTGGTACTAGTTGACCTTCTCTGTGACTTATGAGAAGGTGGATTTCCGTAGGCCTCTCAAGATCGCCAAGTTGCACATCTGGGAAAAACTTTTGTAACTTCTTTGCTGTCACATGGTTTTGGATGTCAGCAATGGCTTCCAGCCCATAGCAAATCAACTGATGAGATCTTAAAGTTCCCTTTGGGGTCTTCACTCTGATTTTCAAAAGATACCTTTTAGTTTCCACCTGGATTCTCATCCCTCCAACTCCATGGACAATGAGTTTTATCTTTTCACTTCTGAGGTTTAGTTTATTTGCCGCCTTGTGGGTAATATAATTTGTATCAGAGGCCAAGTCAATCAATGCACCAATTTGTTGCCCATCATTGGCAGTGACTTTCAATAACATCATGATGACTGGTAACTCATGTAAATTGTACTTTTCCAATAGTCCTTGCTTTTGTATGGAGTTTTCCAATAGTCTTTGCTTTTGTATGGAGTTTAGAGTCCTGGTGGTGGCGTTCGAAAATACATTTTTGCATTGTTTAGCCAGCTCCGGTGATAATTTGTTGAAAAACTCCTCTTGCTCTTCAGTGTATTTTCTTTGACCTTTAACCTTTTCCGGATCAAGTTTACTCCTCCTTTGGCTCATTTCGCTTTTCTTGAACTGAGCATTTGGACAAAGACAAAAGTGGTGTGAAGGCAGGTTGTCGGTCTTGCAATCCTGATCCTTGCACAAGTAGGCGGGGTTGCAGAAGGAATCGCTGTTATGCACTTCCAGGCATTTATCACATGCTCCCAGCTTTCTAACAGCTGCCTTCTTCTCTTCAGTCCTTAGACCTCGGAACTGTTTGCAGAAATAAAGTTTTTTCTTGTGCTTTTGATCTCCACAGACAACACACATAGCTAGTTCTTGTTTAGTAGATCGGATTCTGGTGTTTTTGAACTCGGATTTGGTTTCCTTTCTGCCCAACTCATCTTCACAGAGCTGATCCAGTTGTTCATAAATTTTTTCCTGGTCCTTGAGGAAATCTAACAGACTATCGAAACGATTGTCTGGTGTTACAACATTCTTCTCTTTAGCGACATGCATCAACCATTCCTTTTTGAGTGCTGTAGGAAGTTTGCTTTCAATGGACTTTGTTACTAGTGGGTTTTTAATAGCACCAGTATCTCCAAGGTCACTTAAATCCAAAAGAGCCTTCTCCACCGCTTGAATCAATTCAACGATCCTCCTTGGTTGATAATTCCTTACTGGTGGAGTTCTTTGAAGTTCCTCTACTATTTCAATAGCGATAACCGTTTGGTTGCCGAAACGGTTCTCCAAAACACGAAGGATTTCTTCTACGGTGTGATAAGTGTTAAGATGAAGGTTTCTTGTTATTTTCTCATCAAGACTGTCCAGTAACTGAAGCTTCTTCACCTCCTGAGAACCAGTTGGTTCACCCTGCTTTTGAAGGGCTTCCCACTCCTTCCTCCATCTGTGAAAGTCTCGTTTATTTCCTCCAAACTTAGGCAGAGACACTGGCTTTAGTTTAATGGCAGGTGTTGTAACATGTGTGGGTAAAGTCATCACCCTTTCTTCTGAATCTCTTCTTTTTATGAAGTCAGCCTTTCTGGAGACTAGCCTTGGGATTGTTAGTTCAAGAGCTTTGAACCGACCCTGAAATTCTTCTTGGTCATGCGATGGAATCCACCGCTTCCACTGGGCATATAATTCTTTTCCAGACCTTGCCACATCTTGTAAGTGAGTGAGAATGAGGTTATATGCCTCCTGGCTGCTATCTGGACTCACAGCGGCAGCACGTTCACACTCGGTTTCTGCTATTTGGAATGCTGTAGTTAATTCAGTGTATCCAAAATTATCCCACAAAGCATTTAGAAGAAGGGCTTTACTTTCTGTAAGCTTTGACTCGCATTCCTCTGCAGTTTTTTCTATGTCGGCCTTTTGTTGTTCTGTTAACGCTACATCCCCTTCAGAGTCCAGCTCAGCCTCCAACTTTGCGATGAGTCCCGCCTCCACTTCATCATTTGCAGTCATTACTTTCTCAGCCTGCAAGCTAAGCTTATTGAAGCTGGCTTTGAGCTCTTCCTCAGACATATCCTTGTATGTTCTGGTTAGGGTATTAACCAAACATGAGAAAGATCTTTTTGCTGTTGTTCTCTCGGCCTTCAGTTGTTCAACGGATTTCTCTGACTCATCCATTTCGATTCTTCTTTGTTGATTGCGTAGAGAACGGTTTTTCACTGTTAAGTTCCTCTGTTAGGTGACACAATCCCCACTTAACAGGGATCATCTACTGGAGAAATATACGCAGGATTCCACTCAGGACTTCATGGCTTCACTTTTCACTTTCCTTTATTTCACTTCCATTTCATATTATCCAAGATGGAAATAAGGGATGACGAAGCACGAAGCAAGGCAAAGCCTACGAGCAGGTGAAAAACCTTAAACAAAAAACAGTGTGTGTGCTAAGAAACAGTGTAAATTGTTCAACATTTCATTATAAACTGCCATTCATAAAATGTGTGATGATTTCAACGTGATATTCATTTATAAATGTTAGCACGAAAAAATATATATATCATTAATTCATTCGGATATATCATTAATTCATTCGGACCCAAACTCACTTAAATTCATCACTTCAGTTATTTGTTTCACTCTTACATAACAACATTAAATAATGAGCAATCAAACATCAAACTGATTTCTAAACACCCGACACAAACATTTATGATGCGCACCGGTGTCCACAGCGTCAGCTCCAAGCTGCGCTCAACAATCACACATCAGCTGATCGGCACGCACACAAGCGTTACAAATCTGCGTCTTACCGGCTGCCTTTCCAGTCCTTAGATGAGTGTCATTTACCGCTCCGGAGGATCACCACGTTGGTGCTCCCTCTAGGAACTTTCACAAACAGTTTTCCCTCCTGACATGTCCTACATAAAACATTTCAGGCAGGAAATGCGCGGTGACGTTCTGAGACGTGGAGCGACGCGCGCACTGACCTTAATTAGTTCCAGCTGTTTCATCTACCACCTACCCCGTGTGTCTTATTTATTTTCTTTATTTTTACATATTTTTTTCCATTCTTTTTTATATTTTATTTTAGTTTTTATTTCAATCTAAATATGCTGTATGATCATAATTTTGACCGCACAATGGTCCAGTCTGTCATCCTATACCCCTGTCACCCTAGTGATTCTGCTTGCTGGGATCTGTGAGGGAAGAGAGTTCAGCAGTCTCACAGCCTGGTGGACGAAACTGTTGGTGAGCCTGGTAGTGCGGGAGCGGAGACTTCTGTATCTCTTTCCAGAGGGCAGGAGGCTGAACAGACAGTGCGCAGGGTGGGTGGCATCGTTGACAATTGTGATGGCTTTACGGGTGAGGCGAGTGGTGTAAATGTCTTGCAGGGAGGGGAGTGGTGCACCAACTATCCTCTCAGCCATTCTCGCAATGCGCTGTAGAGCTTTCCTGTTATAGTCAGTGCAGCTACCGCCCCACACAGTGATACAGCTGGAGAGGATGCTTTCAATAGTTCCTCTGTAGAATGTGATCAGGATGGGTGGTGGAGCACTTGCCCGCTTGAGTTTGCGCAGGAAGTAGAGGCGCTGTTGTGCTTTCTTGGCCAGTGAAGCTGTGTTGGTGGTCCAGGAGAGGTCCTCCCTGATGTGCACCCCCAGGAACTTCGTGCTGCTCACTCTCTCCACCGCAGCGCCGTCGATGGCCAATGGGGGGTAGTTGTTGTGGCCTCTCTGGAAGTTGACAATGATCTCCTTGGTCTTACTAACATTTAGCTGGAGGTTGTTGTCTCCGCACCAAGTGGTCAGGAGCTCAACCTCTTTCCTGTAGTGGGTCTCATCGTCCTTGGTGATGAGTCCTACCAGCGTTGTGTCGTCCGCAAACTTCACAAGGTGGTTGGAGCTGTAGGTTGGTGCGCAGTCATGTGTCAACAGGGTGAAGAGCAGAGGACTGAGCACACAGCCTTGTGGAGCCCCCGTGCTCAGGGTGATGCTGTTTGAGACCTTGTTGCCCACACGCACCACTTGCGGCCTCTGGCTGAGGAAATCCAGCAGCCAGTTGCAAAGGGAGGTGCTGAGGCCCAGTCTGTCCAGTTTACAGATGAGTTGTTGTGGTATTATGGTGTTGAATGCTGAGCTAAAGTCTATGAACAGCATTCTCACATATGAGTCTTTCTTGTCCAGATGAGTTAGGGCTGGGTGGAGGGCAGAGCAGATTGCATCCTCTGTGGATCGTTTTGCTCTGTATGCGAACTGGTATGGGTCCAGAGTGGGGGGTAGGGTGGATTTGATGTGTGACATGACTAGTCGTTCAAAGCACTTCATAATAATGGGTGTCAGTGCCACGGGGCGGTAGTCATTGAAACAAGCTGGGGATGGTTTCTTTGGTACAGGTATGATGGTGGCCGTCTTGAAACATGATGGGACAGTGGCTTGCCTCAGCGAGGTGTTAAAGATGTCTGTGAAGACATTCTTCAGCTCCTCTGCGCAGTCTTTCAGCACACTACCAGGGATGTTGTCCGGACCTGCTGCTTTCCGGGCATTGATGGTGATGAGTGTCCTCTTCACGCTGGCAACAGACAGGCACAGAGGCTGGTCGTGTGGAGGTGGTGGTGTTTTCTGTGGGCGTGTGTTGTTCTGTGTCTCAAATCGTGCAAAGAAGCTGTTCAGGTTGTTAAGCAGAGTGGTGTCGTTCTCACAGCTACGCGCTGCAGGCTTGTAGTCTGTAATAGCCTGGATGCCTTGCCATAGGCTCCGTGTGTCCTTGCTGTCATTGAAGTGGGAGGTTATCTTGTGTGTGTAGTCCTGTTTCGCTTTCCTGATGCCATGGGACAGGTTTGCTCTCGCTGTTCTCAGGCCTACCAGGCTCTTCTCCAGCCTTCAGAGAGTACAGACGCTTTTTTCTCAGCTCCCTTATCGGCTTTCCCAAGGCTCTTGTCCTGTCTGCCTACAGAGCACTTCTCTGCATTTCTCCTGAAACCACTACTCTCTTTTTGGAAATATGGACTTAATTAATTGGTCATTCAACGTGATTGACAAAATTTTCTCTACGATGAGAACGGAGAAGGGGGCTCCCACCTGTCCCGAGGGGACATTCGCATCGGGATATGCACTCGATTCTTGGGAGGTCTGGCGAATCGTGTGCCTCTCTCAGCTGTCCATCGAGGACGTGGAAGATTTGTGGATATTCGGCCTGATGATCACTGGATTTCTTCTGATTGGAGTGGGAGGATATCTGGTTTTCTGGAAATTTGGGAAGACGGGAGCGATTGGAGTGCGACCCGTACCCACGGAATGTGCCGCTCGTGCGGTGACCTCACAGACTGGGACGTTACTCGAGGTGAACCGTAAGCTGGACAATGTCCTTGCGGCATTGCCTGTGTTAGTGCGCAAGATGGATTTGATCTCGGAGAGGGTCGCCGGACGATGCGGGGATGTGGAATGTAAAATTGGCTTCACTGGTGGACATGAATGACCACTTAGAGACTACAAGACGGAGGGGAAGATTATCTCTGTCTACCCTAAACAAAGTTATGTTTATCCTTATCTGACGCCATAGCAGCCTCTCAAGGCTGCCTCAACACACCCCCACAAAAAGGAGGAATGCCGACAGATGCTGTGTCCCGACCTTCACCCTCTCCCTTCAGGCTATATCTGCAGGGACCTCAATGTGCTCTCTGTTCCTTATCTCTCCCTCCCACCTGTTGTTCTGCAGCTGGTCGATGCGCCGCAGTGGCAGCTCCCATTGGAGGCTTCAGGATCCCGCCCACCCCCACCTCCCCATTGGACACTGATGTTGTACACGTGCTGTCTGTGCTTCCATGTCGGGTGTTTTTTTGCATTGGAGTGCTACACCCTGCTGGTGTAACCCTGTTAATGCCTTTTTTCCCCCTCCCTGAACTTTCCTCATGTAACACCCTTTTCATCTAACTATTAAGGTAGCGCGACTCATGTTGCGAATGACCGCAGTCACCAATTCTTGTTATGTCTTACCCACGTATGTCTGATCTTTGAATTGTGTGTGCTGAAACTGAATTTCATTTCTCTGTATGTCCTGCACATGTGGAGAATATGACAATAAATGACTCTTGACTCTTGACTCTATTTCATCCCCAGCTCTGAAGGCCTTGTCTCTGGCCTTTAGCAGCCTGAGGACATCTCATGTGAGCCATGGCTTCCGGTTTGCTCGAGTTGTGATGCTTTTCACCTGTGTAACGTCATCAATGCATTTGGTGATGTATGAGCTCACCGTATCTGTGTACTCCTCGATGTCTATGATGTTGTTGAAGGTGGCTGCTTCCCTGAATATGTCCCAATCAGTTGACCCAAAGCAGTCTTGAAGAGCAGAGGTGGCCCCCTGTGGCCACACTCTTACCTCTTTCATAACCGGTTTGACAACCTTCACTCTCTGTCTGTATGCTGTCATTAGCATCACAGTGAGGTGATCAGAGGTGCCGATATGGGGGAGGGGAATGGCTTTGTATGCTCCTTTTTCCTGTGTGTAGACCAGGTCCAGTATGTTTTCTCCCCTTGTTGGAAAATGTACATGCTGATGAAATTTTGGGAGAACAGTTTTAAGATCAGCGTGATTAAAGTCTCCTGCGAGGATGATGAAACCGTCTGGGTGTGCTGTTTGTTGGTCACTGATGGCCTGATACAATTCGTTCAGCGCCGCATTTCTATCGCTGTTGTTGCTAGATGGAGGTATATAAGTAGCGACCAACAAGATCGAACTTACCTCCCTGGGCAAGTAGAAGGGGCGACACTTCACGATCATGAACTCCGCCAGTGATGAGCAGTGTTTTCGTACTACAGTGGCATCACGACACCACTCGTCACGGATGTAAACACAGACCCCCCCACCTCGGGTCTTGCCTCCGTCTACGAGAGCCCTGTCGGCTCTGTAGCATGCTAGCTGCTCCAGCTGTATGGCCGAGTCCGGAATGTTGTCATTAAGCCATGTCTCAATGAAAACAAGCACACAACAGTCATTTACTCTGCGATTCGCTGATCTCAGAAGTCGTATGCTGTCCATTTTATTGTCCAGAGATCGTACGTTGGCCAAGAGGAGCGACGGTATGGCTGGGCGAGTTGGCTTAGCATCAAGCCTGACTCGGACACCTCCGCGCTTGCCCCGCTTCCTTGTCCTAGCGCACCGCTTTCGATGTCTCCTTGCCCAGCGAGGGGTAGCAGGCGAGTCCTGTGGGTTGCTAGGCCAGCTAGCAGGCTGTTGCAGAAGTCCTATTTCCCTTAACACCTCAACGTTAGTGTTCAAAACTTGGCAGATCTTGCTTCTCCAAATGTGTAAGAGAGCCTGACGACTGTACACATATTCCGACGTGGACTGGCAAGAAATACTTGCAGAAAGACACTTACTTGACAAACAAAACACTGCATTTTCAGGAGAGCGTGAGGTCGCTGCGTCTACACACGCCGCCATCTTGGAAAGATGGCGGCGCGTGTAGACGCAGATTTTTTGGTCATTTATCACTTAATGAAACAATAAAAACAGCCGATGGTTGAATATCAAATTGAAAAAAAAAAACATACAAAATATGTAGCGTAGATAATCTACATACTAGAATTAACACAGTTTGCTATCAGCTTTGTTAGATTCTGAGAAAGATCAGGCAAATTAGCATGTGAAGCTTGTATCATGTATAAATATCCAGGATATTTATACAATCAATAGAAGTTCATACATCAACTGTCTTGGTCTATATTTAATCCGAAGATTAATATTTAAGAAATGTAATTAATAGCAGAGTTTATTTGTTAAACAGAAGACTTAATGGAATCTTTGCTTATTCAATAACCAAATATACACCATTCTGTGTTTCATTTCAAAGAAGTGTCAGGTTTAAAAAGTGAAGAATTTATTACTAACAATTTAAAAATGACAATTTAAAAATGACAATTTATAAACTTGGTATTAAAAGCAACCCTGTGCCTGAATGGAAACTAAAGTGGAATGCGTATGTTGGAAGTGTGGATGAATCTCAGAAGATTTCTTTCAGAGAGAGAAACACGTTCTGGGTGGAAAAGTTGTTTTGCAGCTAACTAAGTTGTTTCTTAGAGATAACAGCATACAGACGACATCAGTCGGAAGTGTCTACGTCACCCAGTCAGGAGACCCTCTGTTGGATCCGAGATGTCAGGTGGAGCTGATGACCTCAGAGCACGAGGTTGGTAGAAGGACCTTGGTGCGACCAAATCAGTCCTGAGATGTCTCCGGGTCACAACGACTGATGAAACTACTTGCGTCTCAAAATCAATAACTCTGAAGGAATTTTGCGTCAGCTGGTTACAGGTGGTGATTATTCGGAGCGATTCTATCGGCATGACAGAAAAGCTTAGGAGGCGGCTTCAGGGCGGCTGACCCTTATACTCATGAGACTCTCGTCGCCACGAGAGTATCTGATTGGTTCAAGAACTGGACTTGAGCTGAGGAGTTTTTGGTTTTATTAAAACCTCAGAACACACCCTCTCAGAAATAGAAAGCTTTGGTTATGGAGTAGACATGTGAGGTGGTTACCTTTACCCTGAATTCAGTTCTGCATGGTGTGTACACGTGCAAATGACCTTCTTCACACTGTTAAATAGTACTGATTATCATAAATAATAATTATTATTAACCCAAAGAATAATAAGCCATTTCAGTAATTAAATACATTTATAATGCACCATGAAGATTATTTATGATGATTATTTAAAAACCTTGTAATAAACAGTAAAAATAGCTTATTAAAAATGATTATTTTAAATCTTGAAGTGTCCTTCATCTTGTGGAGGAACAGCAGACAGATAAAAGGAAGTCAGATTAAAGATGGTTTTCAGCAGACTTTACGTCTCCTGTGATGGTTAATCTGTGGGACAGAAATTCAGCCAGGACAGCGTGACCTAGCTGGGAAAGTGTGACCTTTGGGTCACAAAATGAGGTCATTCATGTCGCTACAAACACAATATGTGCATAAAACTGGAAAAAAAAAATCCATCATTTACTGTCACTCACAGAAACAATGCATGCCCAAAAAAAGAAAAACAAAGATGTTTCTAATTTCTGTTTGAGTCAAGTTAGACGTAATTTGAACAATTTCACAGTTTTTGTTGTTTTAAAGTAACTTGGTCATTGAACTTTCTTGAAACACAATGTGTATCTTTTTGTTTGCTATAGCTCCAGGGGAGCTCTTAACACTTTAAATGTGGCTCAAGGGCACTTTGACCACAGGGTGGGTGTTTCTTTATTTTTTTAGTTAACATTAGTAATAATATCGTGCAACTTATTCCAAAATCAGTTAGAAAATTTAGACTTATTTTCACAATTATCATTTTTAATCAACAAAAATGCTCAATTATCTTATCAATTATCTTCTATTATTATTATTATTATTATTATAAACTAGTTAAATCTAACTAGTTTCTAATAATATTAAAGTCAAAATGCTTCATAAATCCCAAACCAGCACATATCATGTTAAGTGTTAGTGGCTGGTCTAAATGGTTATTATTTAATAACCTGGATAAACACCGATGACGTTTTTGTTTTAAGACTCCCTTTTTAGAGCTACTGCCAGAACTAAAAGAAAATGTGTATTTTACTGATCATATAATATTTTTATTGTCATTCTTAGCTTTCCAACACAGTTAAGACTTTTTATTTATGACCACAGCTTTTGGAAATTAAAACTAAATCTGTCTACTTGGTTTCAAACTTGAACACATCATTAGCAAAACTGAACACACAGTCAACAAAACAAAATGATTTCCATTATTCTAAACTGGGACTTGGTAGGTTTCACCCAGAAGACATCACATGAATCAGTGGTGTAATGTAAAAATTTGAATTCAGACAATTTGTGCTAATAAGAACCTCAATTACACCCCTCTACAACATACAACATGCAAGCAACAAAAAATAAATAAATAAAAATCTTCAGGCATTTTTATCTGTTCAGACCAGACTAGAGGGTTAAAATTTCAATGCTCTTTCCATGATTTCATGGGCAGGTCTTAATTGTCTCTTTTCCCATCTCATCAGAAAGGTTTACAGCACCAGTGTTGACAGCAAGAGTAAGTAGCGCCACTAAAGCTGTCATTTCAGTGTGAGCAATGACTGCGGTGTGGCATGCACTGTTGATGCTCCAAAATGCTCTTCAAGCACACACGTGCAAACCCAATTTTAAATGAACTTCATCAGAAGAAAACTGTAAAGACTTACAACTTAAAAATAAGAAATATTTAATGACGTCTCTACACTTAGTTTGTGGTCAGGGTTTTACCATTTTAAGTGTATGTAATTCTTTAAAAATGAATGTTTTTCATGAAAATTAAGGTAGCAAAAGCTAAATATATCTGAATCTGAACAATAATAAGTAACTTATCAGCTCACAACTGCTGTTTGCTGGTAAAAGACTAAAACATAATATTAAATACAATAAATAATAGAAAAAGTAACTCAAAATCAATATGCTGACCCCACAATATAAAAGTAAAAAAAAAAACAAAAAAAAAAACAATTTAATGGTTGAAGCACAAATCAAAAATGTACACCACATCTTTTTTCGACTAAAATCAGTGAAGATGCTTTCAGCTTTATGCTTCAGTTGTCACTCAATGATCCTTCTCTAAAGTCATATTAGAATCTTTCTTCTACTTACTGATTTTCATGGATGAGTCAATGCATACGTCTTTACATCATTATTGAGTTATACAATTGCTGAGTGGACTAAGTGACCTTTTTAAGCCACGTGAAAAGGGATAAAATGTATTGAATTGAAGTATGTCCAGCTATAACTGCAGGTAAAACCAATTTGATGATCTTTAAAATTAGATTATTTTTAGGCAAAGATATTATGAGTTGCATGTAGTTTGGCATTTCTGTATATTATTCTCTACTTCTGGAGCATCACTGCATGCCATTCTCACACATTTTCATTACTGTCATGGTGTTTTTCATTGTGAGACACAGCAGGTGAGACAAACAGACCCAATCTACGCTGGAGGTTCTTTTTTTAAACTGAATCAGCATGAAATTGGCTGCTGTTTATGCCAAACTTTGCCTGTCAGCACATCTGTCCCCTCAGCTCTGCCTCGCAACATAAACACATGCCAAATTGGGACAAAATCAGAGCATTCTCCGTCTGTTGGTAGATGGTCTTTTTCTTTAAAAATATAAAATTCTATTTATTTAATGCATTCAGAGAAATTACAACTTCCACTTTTGCCGACAAAGCCAGTGCTGTGTTTTTGTTTCTTGTATAATTAATGTTTAAAATGTTAAATAATTCCTTTTTAAATTGAGTCCAAAGCATTTAAAACGGACTTCTGTTACACAGGAAGTAAGATCAATAGAGACAAAACTACATTTGAATGTGAAAATGGAGTCAGGATTTGAAACACTGAGTTGTTGGAGACAAAATGATCCGATTTTTCTCTTTCGTGTTTCTACAGATGCAGCAGCGAGTCTTATTCCCACCTCCGCCGTTAAACATGAACACAGACACAAAAGTGATCTTTTCTCTTGTGTCTGGATTTTAGAAATAAAGGCAGCAAAAGGAAAACACTGAGCTGAACCTCATCATGAATCTGTGCAGGTATTTTTCTCCGAATCAAGTCCTGTTCACAGCTCATCCACCACTGCCCCCATATATTCAGCTATTCCCATCTCAGGCTTTTATTGTGGTGGGTGTTAGATTATAGTACAGTTCCACAAGGGAGATGTGGGAAGTTGCTACAAAGCACAAGCAAGGAACAAATTAAACAGAACAAGTAGGAATTGTTCTCCACTGGTTCTTGTTAGACAAGTAACAAATGTGAATTTAAAATATATATATATAACACATTCATGACCCATAACAATTATTCTCTTCAGGTTTAAACAAATAAAATTGTTTGCTTTAACTTGTTTTGAATAATATTAGATGTAGACGATGAACTTATCAGTGTTTCCTTACTAATTATGCTTCATCTCTGATTTTTGTTTCCTCTGGGCTGTTTTGACTTATTGATAAATTAACATAAGAATAAATTGTCTTTTACTCCCGATCCCTTCAGTGTACTGTCACTATTAGAGATTCATTTTTCGTTGATCATTATTGAATTGGTAAGGCAACATCTTGTTTTAGGTCCAACTGCGTACTGGTGAGCAAGAAACATCAACAGGGACAGTAAATTTCAAGCAGAACGACGACCAATGAGAATTTATTGAGCACCAAGCTCAAAATCTTGGAGTTAGTTGAACTTTTTCAGCCTAATTAAAGTAATCCAAGACTAGACACAGCACGTCATTATAAACAAGAAATTTAACTAGCAGCAGGATAACACAAGTTCATTGTCTCTCATCTTTCTTCACTTTGGGTTCTTAATGGCCAGTCACAGCAAAAGCGTGTCAAAAATTCTGCATAAAACTGCCTTTTTAATTGCTATTTTCAAATTAATTCATAAACAGTATTTGAAACTGAAAATGTGTTTAAGAAACAGCAGTCTAAGATCAATAATGAGTATTCACTAGCAAAAGCTACTGCTGAAAAGGACATTTGTAAAGGACATTAGCTTATTTGTTTGCAGGGATATTTGGAATTCTGTGACCCTCTGCAGAAAGTCAAGCATCAGTTTGAATCATTTTAATGTTCTCATATAAGACATTAAAATGTGGCTGTTATGGTCTGTGCTGAGCTAACCTCTGTCTGGATCTGAGTCTCTGTTGCAGGTAGGTGTGTTCTGGAGAGCAGCTGTTACAGATCATCTCATCAGTGGTCAGAGGATTTAAGGAGCGGCGTGACAACTCACTAGTGCCGGATGATTACTCAGTATTGGGTAGTGTCAAGCCTATGCTCTTGCCTGTGTCAAGATTTGTTTGCTTCCTGTGTTTCTCAGCGATCCTTGTATTAACCTGCCCTATTCCTCCGACTCACTCAGGTTCTTCTCGTCCACTAAGACCTCACTCCTCTTCAAGAAAACTCTCTGGATCAACCCTGCCTGCCTGCCACGCCACTCACCTTCGACCGCCTGCTCTCCACTGCTCACCTGCCAGTCTAGACAAATTTGGACTCCTGTTCCCAGCCATCGTCTCTGTCTCTCTACCATCCCGCTCAGCCAGACCTGACTTGCCCTCTTCTCGAGCTCCCAAAACATCCAGGAAGCTGTAAGCGTCTTCTCACTTGGCTCCATTTACAAATTAACTTCAATATACTCATATCTGTTTTCACTTCAGAATCTACTGGAGCCCTGGACCTCAGATCTCCTCATACACCTTAACCAAGCTTAATAAATAACTTTTTAATTACCTTCTGTCTCCCATGGTGATTCTACATGTCGTGGGTAAAAATTTTACACCCAAACATGACAGAATCATCCAGTCGTCAAACTGATCCCACCGTTGAATCACTTCCGCCTGCTCTAGCCACGGCTTTATCCCAACACGAGAATTCCATACAGACACTCCTCGATCAACAGACAAACATTCAACAGCATCTATTCCAGTTGGAAACTATGATCCGGCAGATGAATGACGAGCTCACTGTTTCCGCTGCTCCTATGGTCCCGCCAGCTGCCCGAGAGCTTCCTGTCCAGACTGGTCCATCACCTCAATGGCACTTCCGGGTCATGGACTCTCCTCGTTTAGATACATTCTGTGGTGAGTTTGGCCAGGTACGAAGTTTCCTCCTCCAAGGCATGTTGGCGTTTGAAAGATCCCCAGAGGTGTTCAGCAGCAACCCAATTAAAACACCCTACATTGTAGGTTTGCTCAGAGGCCGCGCCCTACAATGGGCGGAAGCAAAAAGCCGGGACGCCAGTTTTCTTAAAGGTTCCCTAAGCAACTTTCTTTCCAATTTCAAGAAAACTTTTGATCATACTGAAACCCCAGCAGAAATGGCCAGAACCATATGGAATTTAAAACAAGGAAAACTAACGGTATCAGATTTTGCTGTAGACTTCAGAACTTTGGCCACTACTTCAAGTATGGATGTGGAGTCGTTGAAAGGAGCTTTTACCCAAGCCCTTAATGAAAAGATTCAAGACCAATTGGCTTTCGGCCCCGAGTCAGAAAATTTGGAGGATCTCATTAGTCTAGCAATCTGCATTGAAAAAAGATTAAAGACCCGTCCTAAGTTCTTGCAGCCATGTTTTCAGCCCAACCAATCCGCCCGTTCTACATCACCTCCGGTTCAGCCTCGCATCTCAGCTACTGCTTCAGCTTCTCCGGTTGAACCAATGCAAATAGGCCGTGCCAGCTTGACTCCAGAGAAGAGACACCATTGATTCTCCTCTCAGCTGTGTTTATATTGGGGTCAGTCGGGTCATTATCTGTCTAGCTGTCCGGTTCGCCCAAAAGGGAGAGCCTACCAGTAATACCGGGTGTATTGGTGGGTGGCAGTCTCGATAGTAAAACCTCCTGGTGTGCTCTGATTTGTTCTGTTTCTTTTAAACAGCAGTTTTTCCCCAGAAGGGCCCTGGTTGACTTCCTTTTGTGAAAAAAACCTTTTGGACCAGACCATTGTTAACCAACTAGGAATCCCCATGACTCAGCTCACCACTCCAATCCGGGCCTCATCGTTGGATGGAAACACGTTGACCACCATCACCCACCAGACAGTGCCCAACAAACTACAGGTTTCTGGCAACCATCATGAGGTTGTTTCTTTCTTTGTTTTTCCTTCTCCTCAGTCCCCTGTCGTTCTGGGTCATGACTTGTTGGTCACGCACAACCCCCACCTTGATTGGAGGACCAACTAGGTAGTAGCCTGGAGTCCATATTGTTTGTCCATTTGCCTTCTGTCTGCTAACATCTCTGCCCAGGCTCCTGCTTCCAGCTCTCCGAGCCCTCCCGACCTGTCTGTGGTTCCTCCCGAGTACCATGACCTACCAGCAGTTTTTAGCAAGGACTGAGCCGCCTCTCTGCCACCCCATTGTCCTCATGATTGTTGCATCAATCTACTCTAGGGAGCCACCCTACCTTCCAGCAGGTTATACAGTTTGTCTAAACCGGAATGTGAAAGCATGGCCACCTACATCTCTGAGTCATTAGCAGCAGGTATAATGCACCCATCCACCTTTCCATTGGGTGCAGGATTTTTTTTTGTATCCAAGAAGCACGGTTCCCTGCGTCCCTGCATTGACTATAGATGACTCAATCAAATCACTGTCAAGAACAAATACCCCTTGCCTTTGTTGTCATCTGCTTTTAATCCTGTACAGAACGCTACTATTTTCATTAAGCTGGACCTCCGTAATGCATACCACCTCATCAGAATCAGGGAACGCAACGAATGGAAGACGGCTTTCAAGGCCACCCTGGGCCACTACGAGTATCTTGTCATGCCCTTCGGCCTTACCAACTCCCCCGCTGTCTTCCAGTCCGTGGTAAACTCAGTACTCAATGATTACATCAATAAGTTTGTGACTGTATGCCTTGATGATATCCTGATATTTTCCAGTAACCTTTCTGAACACCGCCATCATGTCCGTGCAGCCTTGCAGCGCCTTCTGGAAAACTGCCTCTTTGTAAAGGCTGAGAAATGCGAATTCCACTCTTCATCTGTGAAGTTCCTTGGATTCATCTTGGAGAGTGGGTGGTTGAAGACAGACCCCGACAAAGTAGATGCAGTTTGCGACTGGCCTATCCCTACCACCCGCAAGCAGTTACAACGTTTCCTTGGTTTTGCTAACTTTTACAGACAATTCATCCATAACTACAGCCAGGTGGCTTCTCCCCTTACACAACTTACATCCATAAAAATACCCTTTGTTTGGACAGACGATGCAGACAAGGCATTCCTGGAATTAAAATCCTGGTTTTCCCAAGCTCCAGTTCTGTCTCGCACTGATCCCTCCCTGCAATTTACCATTGAGGTTGACGCCTCGGACTCCGGAGTTGGTGCTGTTCTTTCCCAGATGTCTCCATCTGATAACCTGCTCCACCCCTGTGCGTTCTTCTCCAGGAAACACTCACCAGTGGAACAAAACTATGATGTGGGAGACCGAGAGTTGTTAGCCGTTAAGTTGGCCCAGGAGGAATGGCGCCATTGGCTGGAGGGAGCTGAGCAACCCATCATAATATGGACAGACCACAAGAATCTTGCCTACCTGAAAGAGGCCAAGAGACTCAACCCCAGACAATCCCGTTGGTTCCTGTTTTTCACTCGTTTCAACTTTGTCATCTCTTTCAGACCCGGAACCAAAAACATCAAACCCGATGCCTTGTCTCGCCAGTACACCTCAGACAAGGACTAGGAACCAGCTACCATTCCCCCTCCGTCCTGTGTGCTGGGGTCCATTTTCTGGGACATCTCACAGAAAGTCCTGGATACCCAACAAACCGACCCCGATCCAGGTAACGGTCCTCCCCGGAGACTACATGTACCTCAACAGGTCCATGGTGCAGTGATTCATTAGGCACATACGGCCAAGTTCTCCATCCATCCGGGAGTTGGCCACACCCTCGCCCTGGTCCGCAGGTCCTTCTGGTGGCCCTCAATGTTTCAGGACGTCAAGGATTACATCAGTGCTTGTCAGGTCTGTGCTCATAATAAAATCACTAATCAACCTCCTGCTGGACTGCTTAGACCCCTTCCCATTCCCTCTCGTCCATGGTCTCACATAGCACTCGATTTTGTTACCGGTCTGCCTCCCTCTAAAGGGTTTTTAGCCATTCTCACTATCGTTGACAGGTTCTCCAAAGCCTGCCACTGTGTCCCCTTAAAGTCCCTTCCATCCTCCACAGTTACTGCAGACCTACTGGTAAAACATGTGTTCAGACTCCATGACATCCCTACGGAAATCTTATTCGACCGTGGCCCCCAATTCCTCTCCAGGGTTTAGAGGGAGTTTGCCACCTCATTGGGGGCCAGCGTCTCCCTAAGCTCCGGTTACCATCCTCAGACTAACGGCCAGTGTGAGCGGCTCAACCAGGAGTTGGAGGCCATGCTTCGTTGTGTGTGTGCTCCTCCAATCCCACCAGCTGGGGCACCCAACTCCCCTGGATTGAGCATGCCCACAAAACCCACACATCATCAGCCACTGGCCAGTCCCCATTTGAATCATCTCTTGGTTATCAGCCTCCTCTTTTTCCATCAGACCTCCCTACCTCTGTCACGATTTCGCAGTTGATTCGCCGAGCCAAGATGACATGGTCCCAGACCCGTGCGGCTCTGCAACGAATGGCCGAATGCAACCAATGGCTTGCTGACTGCCACTGCCACCCGGCTCTGCGTTATACCACTGGGCAACAGGTCTGGCTCTCCAACAAGGACATCAAGCTTAAACATTCCAGCAAGAAACTCTCCCCATGATTCATTGGACCATACACGATCAGTGATGTCATCAGCCTCTGGTCTGTCCATCTCGCATTACCCTCATCCCTTAAGATCCATCCGGGCTTCCATGTCTCCCTTATCAAACCCGTTTCATCTAGTTCGTTGTTTCCTGTTCCTGCTCCCCCTCCTCCCGTCTGCCTCGCCGACGGCGGCCTAGGTTATCGCGTACGGTGCCTCCTGGATGCCATACCCCATGGCCGGGGTCGCCAGTTCCTGGGGGACTGGGTGGGTTACGGCCCGGAAAATCGTCAGGGGATCCCCAGTTCCTGGATCGATGACCCCTCCCTCATCAGGGATGTCGACGCTGTGCGCTCTTCATCTGCCTCCTCCTCCGCCTCTTCCTCCTTTGCCTTGCCACCGGGTGGCGGGCTTTGAGGGGTGGGGTGGGGGGTGGAAAGGGGGGGTACTGTCATGGTCTGTGCTGAGCTAACCTCTGTCTGGATCTGAGTCTCTCTGTTGCAGGTGGGTGTGTTCTGGAGAGCAGCTGTTGCAGGTCATCTCATCAGTGGTCAGAGGATTTAAGGAGGGGTGTGACAACTCACCAGTGCGGGATGATTACTCAGTATTAGGTAGTGTCAAGTTGCCTGTGTCAAGATTTGTTTGCTTCCTGTGTTTCTCAGCTATCCTTGTATTAACCTGCCCTTATCCTCCGACTCACTCAGGTTCTTCTCGTCCACTAAGACCTCACTCCTCTTCAAGAAAACTCTCTGGATCAACCTTGCCTGCCAGCCACGCCGCTCACCTCTGGCCGCATGCTCTCCACTGCTCAACTACCAGTCTGGACAAATTAGGACTCCTGTTCCCCATGCTCAGCTCCCAGCCATCGTCTCTGTCTCTCTACCATCCCACTCAGCGAGACCTGACTTGCCCTCTTCTCGAGCTCCCAAAACATCCAGGAAACCGCAAGCCTCTTCTCACATTGCTCTATTTACAAATTAACTTCAATATACTCATATGTTTCCACTTCAGAATCTACCGAAGCCCTGGACCTCATATCTCGTCATACACCTTAACTAAGCATAATAAATAACTTTTTACTTACCTTCTGTCTTTCGTGGTGATTCTACATGTCGTGGGTCAAAAGTTTACACCCAAACATGACAGTGGCGAGTATCAGACTGAGACGTAACATTATCAGTAACATAATTTTAAATCTATCGGCCTGATCTCTGAAACAAAATAGAAAAGATTATGATCAGGGCATCACTATTCAGTACTTTTTTTTGAATGCTAAAATGTTACTTCTACTTTTCGGTTATGATCAAATCATATGGTACATAATTAATTCTGACATTTTCATTGTCTCAATTAAAAGTTTCAGGGGGTGATTATATTTTTGTCCTTTATAGAAATTAAAGGCATACTGTGCAACTTTTTCATTTTTTTAAAATAATTTTCTTGAGCCAGTGCATGCCAAAATGATAATGAAAGGCCACCCAGCCCCTATCCCTCCCTGTGGCCAGAATATTCCACTTGCAACTTCAGACAGGCGGGCCGCTCTGTTGGGAAATGAGCTGACGTATCTAGCTCTACAGTCTGCTTCCAACACATTTCCTGCATGTTTTAGATCATGAGCACAGCTGGTTTGTTTAATTTAGTGATGAATCACTCCTGTAGACAGAAAGGCTGAGGAGACATTTCAGCTGTTTAAGGAGTTAAAAAGACGAATGTGCAGCAAGAACATAGATTTTGCTTTCGATTCTACAAACGGACACTAGTGGGTGCTAAAAGCAAGCCAAAACTGATCAGTTCCTTTTTAATTATTTCTCAGCATTTTTATGTGGTCTGCATCCACAGACATACTATCGATTTCAAAGTCTCTCTCTCTCTCTCTCTCTCTCTCTCTCTCTCTCTCTCTCTCTCTCTCTGTGTGTGTGATGGCAGGTAGAATGGTGTTGGGGTTGTCAGTGAACTAAAGTTTCCACTTATGTTTGGAGAGTATGATCAATAGACCCCATTTGCATAATGTTTTCCCCCATTTTGATGCAAATAAGTTTAAATTGTGAATGAACCAAAACTTTCTTATAAATGGGTGTATCACTGATATGCTTATTGCATTGTAGTTGTTAGATTTGTTTGCAGCTGAGGTTAAATGTGTACTTTGTCTTCATGTGTCACGACTAAGTTTATATCTATAAACTGAGTAATTTTGCAGCAGTTAGGTCAGGTAACACTAAGGTTTCTGCTTGTTCAAAGATGTTATCATGTAAGCTAAAAAAAGACACTGAAAGTTTTATCTTGCTACATTTACACATGCTCAGAAATGTCAGGAAATGCTTCTGCTCGGCTGCAGCATGACTAAAAGCAGTGCTAAACCAACCAGCTGTGCCTATTTTGAACCCATGAAACTGTTTGCCTGCAAGGGTTTGAAATTAGCATCTCCCAAATTTACATGTTTAAAAATGATTGTAGCAAGAAGCGTCATCAAGTTACCTTTTAACTTGGCAGGTTCTGAATTAGCAGTATGCTAAATGTTGCAATCCTGAGTAGATTATGCAAGTTCTTAAAAACGTTTTCATTTTTCCCAGACACACACATCAGTCACTGGCGTTCATCAGGCTGATGACTTACTTCACAACATGATTACATCATAGAGGTTGATGAATAAAAATGGGGAAACAATCTCTATTTTAAGCTATAGACGCTGTTTTTGAAAGTGAATCCACTCCTTTGGATTCATCCAGAATGGCAACTTCTCCACACCCAAGCGTAATGGTATTTATTAGATCCGAACCGTGCGTGGCCATGGAAGAAAAGTACCCATTATTAAGTCCACTGCTCATCTGAAAGGATACTCATGACTCTATTCTTCCTCAAAGACAATTCCATTTCATTGCTGCTGTAGCTTTGATCAGAAGCAGAAAGCTCTCAGCAGTATCCAGCTAATACTAAATGTTTAGGACATTTAAATGTTCCAAGACTGCAGTTATTTAATTGTGAAGCCAAAAAGTCTATTATAACATTTTGTTTAATAAAATTTTGTTCACTCCTACATTTTAATTTCACAGATGTAGATGCTAAAAGCTTTCCACAGCCATCACACAATCACAACGTGTTGCACCTCAGCCCACCTACACTTTTTTGAAGAGGCTGTTGCTATAAGCTAAAATATTTATCTGTTCTGCTCAAAGAGCCAGTGGAGGCGACAAAGCTGAGTCAAAGCTCCTTATTAACTAACACTCTGACCTCAACAATGAATTATCACTCAACTGTTGTTCTAGTCAACACAAATAAAAGGTCCCACTTTCAGTTTTGTTGTTGTTAATTAGCGTTAACAGTTGGGCGAGGGTTGTGTTTGGAAATCTCCCTTGTTGTTATTGAGGTTGCGGTACACTGTGTGGTGCATCTCGTTAAAATGCAGCACAGTGTTTGATCTCTAACTCTTCTTAATGGTTTTAAACTTTAGATGGTGTTGCTTGTCAGAGTAACTGGTGGCTAATGTTCACCATGCTAATTCCCATGATTACCGACAAGAAGATCTAAAAAGTTAAACTAGCAATTTTCAGCTATGAAACGCACACAAAGTTGAAATTAAAGATTCTAATTGATTTGCATTTTTAACTCCTGTCACAAAAAGGCTCATTTGTACTTTGCAAATTAAGGTTTGACTTTCTGTCAAGCTTAATAAAAGGAAGAGAAGTTGAGATGAGGAGTGAAACAGTCTGAGACAACAGAAGCCCTAAAAGCCACAGAGCTACCACTGATAGATACATGAAAATATACACAAATTAAACTATTCATTTTATTACACGTAAAACCTTATAATACTGTATGCTTGGTCAAATGGGGCCATAGGAAATGATGGGCAACAAACTATAACTGTCGTGTTGTTGTTGCAATGCATTCACAAAGTGCCTTAATTATTTCTCAGTTGGTTTGCAATTTACTCTAATCTTAATAGAATATTTATAGCCAACAGCTACCAAAATTGTCTCACAATTCTCACACTTTCTGACTCAAGAGAACTCAGAAGACTTTAGTAGGCATTTCTAACATGGCAGCGACAGCTTCCAACAACATGAGAACAGCTTGCCTGTTAGCGTGCTCCAGGGCAGCTGTGGCTATGATGTAGCTCATCACCACCAGTGTGTAAATATGTGTGTATGACTGGGTGAATGACTATGGTGTAAAGCGCTTTGGGGTCCTCTAACACATTAAGGTGCCACACAAGATTGGGTAATTTGCATTGAACAAAAATATAAATGCTACACTTTTGTTTTTACTTCCGTTTTTCATGAGCTGAACTCAAACATCTGAAAATGTGTCTACATACACAAAACACATATTGTCACGTATTGTTCTGAAATCTGTCTATGTGTGTTGGTGAGCACTTTTCCTTTCCCACCTCAAAGGTGTGGCATATCAAGGGGCTGATTAGACTGCATGAATAAAATACAGGTGTGCCTTAGACGGCCCACAATAAAAGGCCACCCTGACATGTGCACAGTTTTGCTTTACGGGCGGTGGTGGGGCAGAAAACCAGCCAGTATCTAGTGTGGCCACCATTTACCTCTTGCAGGGCGACACATTGTCCATTCAAAGATGAGTGACCAAGCATTTGTTTCTGAAGTGTTGGGGCTCCCAATGGAGGCAACGCGCTGTGCCAGAGCATCGCTTTCCGACGCCCACGGTATAACTGTAATTTCACCAAATTGCGTCCTTTACCCTCTTGCTATTTAACCTTCCACTCACCCCCATCCTAACCTTAACCCAGTTGTGCATGCAAATCTTTGTTTCTAGTTGTGTCGTCCCTCTCAAGCACAGTTAACAAGAAATTTATATTGAGAAATTGGGTTAAGGTTAGGATGGGTGTAAGGGGAAGGTTAAATAGCAAGAAAATAGGGGTTAAATGTTGGTGAAATGTGCGTTTTCCCGCGGGCATTGGAAACCGATGCTCTGGCATCGCGTGGCACCTCTTGACTTGTTGGAAGCCCCTACGCGTCGGAAACCAGGGCTTGGTCACCCATCGTTAGTTTTAGCCGCTTCTGGTGTAAGAATGTATTGCCGTGCGAAGTTGCTGAATATTGGAACTGGAACACGCTGTCAAATGTGCTGATCCAGAGCATCCCAAGCATGCTCAGTGGGTGACATGTCTGGTGAGTATGTTGGCCATGCAAAAACTGAGATGTTTTCAGCTTCCAGGAATTGTGTTCAGATCTTTGCAATATGGGGCAGTTTGTTATCATACTGCAATATGAGGTGATTGTAGTGGATGAATGGCACAACAATGGGCCTCAGGATCTTGTCACAGTACATCTGTGCATTCAAAATGCCATCAATAAAATGCACCTGTGTTCATTGTCCATATCATATGCCTGCCCATACCAGTACCCCACCGCCACCATAGGCCACTCGTTCCACAATGCTGACATCAGCAAACCGCTCACCCACACAAAGACACAAAGTCTGCCATCTACCCTAAACAGTGAAAACCGGGACTCATCTGTCAACAGAATGCCTCTCCAACGTGCCAAACGCCATTGAATGTGAGTTTTTGTCCACTCAAGTCGGTTTCAACGACAGACTGCAGCCAGGTCCAGACCCCGATGATGACGACGAGCATGCAGATGAGCTTCCCTGAGACAATGGGTTTCTTACAGTTTGTGCAGAAATTCTGTGGTTATGCAAATCGATTGTTGCTGCAGCTGTCCGGGTGGCTGGTCTCAGGTGCTCCTGGAGGTGAACATGCTGGATGTGAAGGTCCTGGGCTGGTGTGGTCACACGTGGTCTGCGGTTGTGAGGCAGGTTGGATGTATTGCCAAATTCTCTGAAACACCTTTGGAGATGGCTTATGCTTGAGAAATAAACATTAATTTCATGGGCAACAACTCTGGTAGGCATTCCTGTAGTCAGCATGCTAATTGCATGCTCCCTCAAAGGTTACAACACCTGTGGCATTGTGCTGTTTGATCAAACTGCACATGTTGGGGTGTCCTTTTATTGTGGGCAGTCTAAGGCACACCTGTATATTATTCATGCTGTCTAATCAGCCCCTTGATATGCCACACCTGTGAGGTGGGATAGATAATCCTAGTAAAGGAAAAGTGCTCACTAACACACGTAAACAGATTTCAGAACAATATTCGAGAGTCATGGGTGTTTTGTGTCTGTAGACACATTTTCAGATGTTTGAGCTAAGCTCTTGAAAAATGGGAGCAAAAACAAAAGTGCTGTTTATATTTTTGTTTAGTGTATGTTGTTTTTTCTAAGGTTTCTAATCCAGTCTGGCTCTTTTGAGAGAGACAATCAGTCCAGCTGCACTGATCGGTGTTTCATATGCTGCAGAGGCAGGTCAGGGTGTTGGATGGGATACTTTTGGTAGCCAAGGAGTCATCCAAGCTGCTCTGCAGTATTCTGAATGTAATTCTCCGTGTGCACAAAACCTCCACATCATCAGAGGAACTAGAGGTGTTACATCAGAACTGGGTTGTATCCTCTTCCCTGAAACTCTTCAGAGTGTCACACGTGCCGGAGTACAAAGCAGGGATAAGGATCCACGAGCGGGTGAAGAAGCAGACAGGTAGGCAGACGGGAACAGTAAACACAGAGCTTTATTTTTGGGACACGTAGGACAATGAAACAATGATCCGACACAAGACACAGAACAGAAGGGGTTTAAATACACGAGGGCCGGGAGCTAGGGTGATTGGGAAACGAGAGGCAGGTGGGAGCAATTAACGGAGACACAAGGCTGAACAAAACGGGGTGACAGGACAGGGTGTGACAGGGTGGACCGGGGACAAAGTCTCTGCGGGCTGGACCGGAGCCTCGTGGAAGGGCTGGACCGGATACGGTGCAACCTCTGGAACCACCACTGGAACTGGAGACGGCGTCGACCACGGGACTGGAGACAGCGGAGACGTCGGACTGGAAAGAGCGTCGACCTCTGGACAGGAAAGAGCGTCGACCTCTGGACTGGAGAGAGCGTCGACCTCTGGACTGGAGAGTGCGTCGACCTCTGGACTGGAGAGAGCGTTGACCTCTGGACTGGAGAGAGAGTCGACCTCTGGACTGGAGAGAGCATCGACTTCAGACGAAGCGCCGACTTCTGACGAGGCGCCGACTTCAGAACACGAAGAGGCGTCGACCATAAGACTGGAGGTGGCGTGGACTCTAAGACTGGAAGGGGTGTCGATCTCCATCGACTTCTGGTCCGGGGGCGTCGATTCCTTTTCCGGAGGCATCGACTTCTGGTCCATCGACTTCTGAACCGTCGACGTCTGGACCCTCAACTTCTGGACCGTCGACTTCTGGATCGCCAACTTCTGGTCTGGGGGCGTCGACTTCTGCTCTGGGGGCATCGACTTCTGGTCCGGGGGCGTCGACTTCTGAATCGTCTGCTTCTGGACCAGTACCTTCTGCTTCTGGACCGGAACCTTCTGCTTCTGGACCGGAACCTTCTGCTTCTGGACCGGAACCGTCTGCTTCTGGACTGGAACCGTCTGCTTATGGGCTGGAACTGGAACCGTCTGCTTCTGGGCCGGAACCGGAACCATCTGCTTCTGGGCCTGAACCTTCTGCTTCTGGAGTGGAGACGGAGCCGCTGCGGGAGGGGTTTCCTGGACAGGCTGGAC
This sequence comes from Nothobranchius furzeri, assembly GCF_043380555.1. Classification (NCBI taxonomy): domain Eukaryota; kingdom Metazoa; phylum Chordata; class Actinopteri; order Cyprinodontiformes; family Nothobranchiidae; genus Nothobranchius; species Nothobranchius furzeri. Next base: position 5,603,669 of record NC_091745.1, on the reverse strand, counting down.
CGGATGCAGTGCAACCTCCGGGACCACCGCTGGACCAGGCTGCGTCTGAACTGGTGGTGCTGGAAACTGGGAGAGCAGGGAGGACAGACCATCTAGTTGAAGCTCCTGGAGGCTGAGGGTCCGATGGAGCTGGGCTAGCTCAGCCCGGAGACTGGCGAGCGCCGCTGGGTGGACCTCGGGCTTGCTCCTCTGGCTCTGAGATGAGGGAGCTGCCGGCTGGACCGAGGCCCTCTCCTGGCGGTTCGAGGAGGATAGAGTGTCCAGGTGGGACTCCTGGAGGCTGACGAGCTGGCTGATCCGGCCAAGTTCCACCTGGAGACTGACGAGCTCAGTCAGCTGGGCTGCAGGTATTGCTCCCCCGCCTGCAGATGACGGAGGCACCGATTGGGCCGGAGACTGAACTTCTGATCTGGCCGGGGGCGGGTCCAAGCTGCTGCGTCGGGCAGGGGCAGCGGCGAGTCCGCAGCTCCGTCCCGGGACACAGGGCTGCGGTGGAGCTCAGCGTCTTTCCCCACGCCGTGGACCAGCTCCGGGGGAACAGACAGCCAGGCTCATGCCCACGAAACTGGAGCGATCTGGAAGCGGCTCCCGGTTCAACCTCTCCTCTGCCTCCAGGAGGGTGGGGAGGAATGCTGCGGCCGAAGCTCGGTGACGGCGTCTTCGGCGAGGCGAAGCTGGAGGAAGAGAGGCCGGCCGGCGATCGGAGGAGAGGAACCGGAGCAGGCACTCCCAGGGTAGAATCTCCCCGCTGGATCCTTTCACGGATTTGGGTCGGATCATTCTGTCACACGTGCCAGAGTACGTAGCGGGGGTGAGGATCCACGAGCGGGTGAAGAAGCAGGCAGGTAGGCAGACGGGAGCATTAAACACAGAGCTTTATTTTTGGGACACGTAGGACAATGAAACAATGATCCGACACAAGACACAGAACAGAAGGGGTTGAAATACACGAGGGCCGGGAGCTAGGGTGATTGGGAAACGAGAGGCAGGTGGGAACAATTAACGGAGACGCAAGGCTGAACAAAACGGGGTGACAGGACAGGGTGTGACACAGAGTCACTCATATTTGCAACTTTTGCTCCAGACCTGCTCATGTGGTGGTAGCCATGGTGGTCATAGGTTTTTTTTCTCCTGTACTTAGTTTGGGGCATTCTACAGCTGGCACTTTTTCTCGAGTCAATTGTTCGCCAGGTTCTGTCAAACTGCATACCCTGTTTTTATGATACTGCCTCTTGCAGCTTGATGTGGGTATGGTACATTTACTGTGGAAACGATGAAAACATAAGTCGATGGAAAACTAAAACCCAAATTAAAGTACAGATGAAACTCTAGAATGTGGTGCAAAAGTCCATTCATTTCAGTAATTCAGCTTAGACTGAGAGACAATCTAAAGGCTCAGTAACCCTTTTCAGGTGTTTAGGATCCATTAGCTGATTAGAGACACTTCGAGTCTATAATATTTTCACAATATTCTAATTGTCTGAGATTTTGAATGTAGGATTTTCATAAGCTGTAATCCATAGTCATCACAGTTATAACAAATAATGGCCTAACATATCTGACTTTGCATGAAATGAGTCTGTCTTATAGTAGTTTCACATTTTAGGTTGAATTATTGACATAAGTTTACTTTTGCACCATATTCTAATTTTTCAGGTTTCATTTCAGTTAAGTAGGAATTACAGATAATTCAAGTAAACATGAAAAGTATGCCTCAATAAAATGACTCCTGTGAAGTATAGATATATAAAATTGCATTGTAACTAAGTACGTGTACTCTATCACATTCCACCACTGCTAGTAAGTGTGTTAGATAATGTTCCGTTACCTTTTATTTAAGCAGAAAGTCTGTCTTGTCTGACTCTGAAATGTTGTTAGGGGGGAACTTTCATGTCATTTCAAACTGAGTCTTCAAACTGCGATCACTGAGACTGCCACCTTCTGCAGGGAAGCTCCTGACCACTCAAGAGTCCTCCACATAACCTCCCATCATGTATCAGGACACACTCCAAGATAACCTAACACAGGACGAGAGATCATAGTTAATCATCTTTCAGGAAAATTAGCTGTTGTGATTCAGCATCAAAAGAGTAGTGTGAAATAAAGACCTTATTGGTGTGTTGGTGTGGTTCCTGCACAGCACCGTGACAAACTGCTCTGGGCTGCTGGTGGAGGCTACTGCCATCACCATGGCCGAGTTTGCTTAGTCTGCAGCAATGTTGAAGCGGGTGGTGCATTTATAAGTAACACCCACTCGGATTCCATGTTTCCCAGCACAACATTTCATTCTAACAAGGTAATCAATGTTATTCTCCTTACCTGTCAGTACTTTTATTATTGTGCTTGTTAATTTCCCTCTCAGTTTCAGGAGACTTTTAGCAAGCAGCAGCCACTACTAATAATCTTTTAGGACAATGCAGATGACACCATCGTATGATAATATGCAATGTTGAAATTGTCTGCGTGAACAGGGCTTGTCTAATGTGTGCTTGCATAGAGATAATGTCATCTATAAAGCTGCCAGTTTCAACAATGAAGTCATTTGGAGTACTTTACAATGGTTTGTAACTCAAGCACTCCCATAATGGATGGGCCTATTACTCATGGATTATTTACACTAGGTGATTCTTTCTGGAGAAGTTTTCTTTCTTTTTGGGGAGTAAACAGAATAATTCATCCAAACAGAAAGATAAACACACGATGCTTCCTCTCGTAGTTCTCATAAATCCTTTTCTTTAAGTGATTTGTTCTGAATTTACATACAAAACTCTCCTCTCTCCAGGTTTCTTATCAACAATACATTGTTAAATGACTTGTACTATTTTTTTTAGTGTTTCTGTTTTAAACTCAAGTAAATTTTTAGCATATTTATGCATCCTAGTGGGAAACTTGGACAGCTCAGCAGGTATTTTGTATGATTCTCACCTCCCTCCTTGCTCAGGGTTGTTTGTCTGGGGTTGGGGGTCCGAGCCTATCCCAGCATGTGTTCTGTGAGAGGTGAAGTTCACTGTTGCAGAGGCTACCAAAGCTAATACAAAGAGACACACAAACATCTGTGTGATCACATCCTCGCCCACAGGCAGCTGGGCGATGCGTTCACCTGAGGTGCATCTCCTTGAACTGTGGGAGTAAACCATAACTACAGCACAGCTCCCATTAAGACAGATAAAATCCAATTAACTTTTGCGCTGTGACACTTGGCATCTCATCCATTACACATTGACTACATAAAACCTTTCACATAAATGCACTTTTCTTTTTGCAACAGCTTTCTGAAAAACAAGATGTGCTCTAAAACTTGGTCCTTATTAAAGATTTAACACAAAACAAAACATTTATTCAGCTACCTACGGGAGCCTTTTCCCTGCAAACGTGCTACCAGTGCATGCAAGTAAACTAAAAAAAAGCAAAGCTTCATTCCTCAGTCGGATGCATCCCACTTCCTATTCAGTCTGAGTGTTAAGTGAAATGCAGAGCTCAGGAAATTATCTCTGCCGTTCTTTTACTCTTCATTCTCAAACACTACTTGGTGTGAAATGCATTTTGTGTGAGAAAATACATTCTTTAGGGAAAAAATAGATGTATAAACAGTTTTATTTTAAATATCAAGTGTCAGAATCTTTCTTTGCAGGTGTATAGGGAACATGAGCTTTTTTCTCCTCTTTGTGCTGTTATAACATGTTCAGAGACTAATGCATGATGACTAGAATGTGACTCGCCTATAGGGGTCAAAGTTGTCTGCAAGGCAAAATGTAAAGCTGCCAAAACAGACGGAACAGCTGCAGCATTTGAAGTTGTTTTGTGTCGTTCGGAGTTGCGTGGAAGGTTTTGTTCACAACAGGGAGCCTTTTTAATGTCAATTTTTCCTCGACCCTGTCATGTCAAAAAGTGACCACATCTGTAGGCTATTTGCACTCAGCAGCAGGAGAATATTAATATCCATGTGCTGAATAAATGCTGCACAGCCTTTAAAATGGTAAAGAAGCAGCAAATAATAACGAAGCAGCTTCATATGTATCCTTCCTCATAACCACCCAGTGCAGATGTTCAATTCATGTTCATTAGCCTTCTTTATTTCCAAATGATTAAGCAGTGCAGATGCAGATTAATGTTTGGAGCTACATTTTTCAAAAAAGAAATAAAAACATGAATATTGTATTTGTGAAGGATTTGTAGCCCCTGCTTTAAGACACTTCCTTCCGCCTCTATGTGAATGAAAAGCGACAGAAGCTTGAAAAATAAAGAAAGCTTTGGCATAAAAGGAGAAAACATCAAGTATTCACAAAATACTAAAAAGAAAACTCTTGAAGGGAAATGGGTTGAAATCAAGGCTGTTTGAATTCGTGCAGTTTGGGTCTATTTGGATCGATTTCTGCAGCACAGAAGTTAAAAAAACATTATTAACAACTTTCATTCTGTTCATGTCTTTTATGGACAAAATGTCTAAGTGTAGCGAAGAGGCAGAGTCTTTCTGAGAACGTCCTGTTGGTCTCTTCAAGCAAGAACCTTTAGCAGTCACTGGAACGCTTTAAAGCTGAGTGGGAAGCAGCTGGGACGAGGATAAGCTACTCCAAGTCGGAGGCCTTGGTCCTTGACTGGAAAAGGGAGGATTGCCAACTATGGGTTGGGAATGAGTCACTGCTCCAGGTGGACAAGTTTATGTATCTCAGGGGGATGACTGGAGGTAGCAGGAGATTATTTTTGGCTTTGCTGTAGATGTCTGTCCAAGAGAGGCAAAGCTATTGATTTATCAGTCCGAATTTATTTTAACCCTCATCCACAGACACGAGCAGAGGGTAATGTCTGAAAGAATGGATCAAGAACATTAGCTTCTGAAACGAGCTTCCTCTGCAGAGTGACTGCATCACACTCAAGGAGGTGGAGAGCTTTTTGGGAGGCCCTTTTTGTTGCTGTTCCTCTTCACTGAAATGAGCGTTTTTAAATAGTTTGGGTGCCAGGTGAGGATGCCTTGAGGTAATCAATCGTTGAAGGTGATTTAGATAACGGCCATTGGTAGGAGACCTCGGGGTAGACCTGAGACTTACTTACTTGTCAAAACTCACCTGGGAATGTCCTGGAAGTCCGACTGAAGGGAAGAGCAGGGAGCTCCAGGGTAAGAGGCAAACATGGATGGATTTTGAAATGCATTTAATCCAGTCACCCATTTTGTTGAGAAGGGGGGAGAACATGTAAAGCATAAGCTGAAGCCTTGCTTTCATGGGCCTTCTCTTGTGTCGAAAGTTAAAATTCCCAAATTGAAATACATGAATAATTAACATTTTCTACAAGTGCACTTAAAGATTTTAATCCAGTGTGAACAAAATTCAATATATATTAATTGCTACCTGAGTCACCCATTCATGCAATAAAAACCAACAAACGGTAGTCAAGAGTGGGGAATGACAGGATTTGAGATGTGACATGTTTTTCTCAGACAAAAGCACGACAGAACAAAGTCTCAGTTTATGCAACGTCATCACTCAAGATCTTAAAATGACACAAACAAAACACAACAGTAGAACAATGCTTCATAGAGGATTGGGAATGTTCGCTTAACAAGGAAATGCATTCAAAGTCATTCTTGTTCTGCATTGCCTTCAAAGTGATTTAGTCCCTGAAGTAAATATGAGTCAAATTGAAAAACAGGTTTGTAGTGAATTTAAAAGCTCCCCTTTGCAATCAGTCGTTCTTGCCTCACAAATATATTGAATACATTTTCACCCTTTTAAAACATTTTGAAACCTTCATTGCATAAATTCCTGTTACTTGGCAGCAGCAGCGACTTTATCTTTTGCTGGTGGGTTGTGTTCTTTTTCTTCTCTTATTTATTTATTTATTTTTTGGCACTCTAGCACTTGTGGATCAGAGGAATAGTGTGAAACTGGCAGGAGTGGAGGTGCATGCTTGCGCATGTGCATCAAAAGCAAACGTGAACCAATCATGAAACCTCAGTTGCAGCTTGTTAGTGGTGACCAAAGGTCATTTCATGTTTAACTAAAATATCTGCTGTTCAATTAAATCCAAGTTAAGTCGCTTAATGAAAGAAAAAAAAAACACATTTATATGCTTTAATGAAACACCCACTCATTAGATAGAGCCACATTTAGTCCAAAGTTGTCTGCACAAAACCCACAAACATGTCTCATAATAGCTGTATCACATTGGATCAGAGGCAGCAAATGATGACCTCAAAGTTACCATAACTGTTTGTTTGTTTGTAGTTGGAGTAGCAGCTCAATCTAATTAATACTGACTAACTGATTCCTCACTTAACTGCTGCAGGTATATTAGAAATCCAGATAAACAAAAACAATCTTCACCTTTTTATTTTTTAGATTCTGTGATTTGAGATATTCAGGAAAGGAAAAAAATATCCTCTGTATCTTTTCATTTCCATGGCTGCTCTCTTTAGAACAGAAAGCAGCAATGTTAACTTTGTGATCTTTGCTTTGCCTCTCCAGCTGTTCCGGAGCAGTGTTGGTCATGTTGCGCTTGTTGTTGGGAGAACTATTCCTGTAAGAGGCCGACGCTGCCTTTGGTAGATGTTTTGTAACGCGGTGTAGGTGGGTCATGTCAGAGAGAGAACCAGTAGCAGAATCCCCATGGAGTGGTTTGTTGAAATTAGATCTCCATCTTTTCAATTCTTGATATATACATTTGGTGGCTCTACTGCAGAATTGCAGTGCAATTTAATGGCATGAATGATTTGCTGTACCATTAAAAATGAAGAATAGAAAACCTTCTGTTTTTGTTCACTTTTGAGAGCATATTCAGTCCAGTCATAGTCAGTCCAGGAGGAAAATTCAGACATTTCCCTTCTCACCAACACTCCCCAGCTCTTTGTTTCAGGGCCTGAAATGATGTTTAATCCCTTCTGCTGCTACATTTGTCTTCCATGTTATGTTGCAGCTAAAAAAATGAACAAAACATTTTAAATGACATGTAAGAAGATAATGTATCTCATGATTATCTTGAGTATTGTATTGGTTTTGTTTAAGGTTATCATTCTCCTTGTGGTCATTTCGTTGATTATCTTAAGTGTTTTTAATTTGTCGTTGAATCCTCTTGTGGTTTGCCCACTGCAGCTCCCCGGGTATACCTATCTTGTTACCTTCAACTGTTGGCACCCAGTTAATCAGCTTAACTGTTCTCACTCAGCTACATATACACATACATACATATATATATATATATATATATATATATATACACACACACACAATTAATAAGTTCCCATCTCACCCTAGCGGCTGGTCTCTCATCCTTCCAAGCTAGGGGCCTGGGAGTTTGTGGGTTCTGAGCAGTATCTTAGCTGTTCCTAGAACAGCACTTTTCTGGACTGAGGTGTCTGATGTTTTTCTTGGAATCTGCTTTAGCCACTCCTCCAGTTTGGGGGTTACTGCCCCATGATGAGTACCTCTGTGCTGTCCTACAGACCAGCTCTTTCTAGCCATTGGTAGGATTTCTTGATTCAATTCATTTCAATTCAAAAATACTTTATTAATGCCAGAGGGAAATTAGAGTTCCCGTACACACACTTCTGAGATCAGACATACATACATAGACACATGACAATAATTGGTGATTGTGGTCATTCGCAACCCGAGTCGCGCTACCGTAATAGATCAAGAGGGTTTATAAGAGGATAGAGTCAGGGGGAGGGAAAAAAGGCACTTCAGATTTACCCTCAACAGAGAGGGCAGCTTTGCTATGCAAAAAAACACCTCAGACAGAAATGCACACAGACTTCAGACATTACACAACATAAGTGTCCACTAGGTGGGGAGGTAGGGTTGGGACTCTCCTCACTTCAGCGCCTGCAGCCGCATGGAGCAGCGCTCATCACTTCCATTTGGACAGGGGAGGGAGATAATGGGTTAGAGGGCACATTGACTCCTAGATGCAGTTCCACGGTCTTCACTGGTCACAGTCCCGCCCAGGCTGGGATAGGGAGAAAGCGTTTCCATAGCGACGACAGCATTCCACATTTCTTCTGAGGGGGGGAGTTTACACTTCAGCCTCACAGGCTCCAAGGGCACCAGATTCAGATAAGCATTGTTTTGGGGACAGACAGATATAATTTTCTCTCTGCCTTAGTGTTCTGTTGGTCTCCAACCCCTCTAGATCCAATAATGGCATAATCAATCGATCCCAATCCGTGCTGATCCGTCAACTCTCTCCTTGATGGGATCCACCTTCTGTGCCAGAGCCTGAATCTCAGCCAAAGTTCCAAGCTTACGACTCATCTCGACAATTATATGAGTTTGTGCGTTCACAGCGTGATGCATTCCATCCCTGAGCTCCGGGATTTAGCCAATATTCCTCAAAAGCTCGTTAATTTTCCAGTAAGCCAGGTAACCGCTCAGGTCAACTAGCAGAATCCCGACACCAAAACGGCAAATATCCAAACATCTTCAGAATCCTCTACAGACAGTTGAGAGAGGCAGATCACAGTTCCACTGTTTCCAGGAGTCCATGATATACCCAGCTGGCTCTGTCCCAGAGGGGCATCCGGGAGCCCCTTCTCCCGTTCTCATCGTTGAAAAAATTTTGTCAATCGCATTGAGAGACCAACTGACCAGATCCATTTTTAATAATTTCCAGTTTACAGAAAAAATGCAGAATGCGCCATGCACCCAAAGACAGGACAAAGAGCCTTGGGATGAAGAGGGAGGGAGAGGAGAAAGAAAGCGTCTGTACTCTCCAAGAGCCGGAAGCCACAATTCTGCAGTAGAGCCACTTCAGTTATCTAACCGTTGTACATCCCATGTAGGGGCTTGCCCTCCCACAAACCAACCATGTTCCTGATTCAGTCATTCCCCCTCATGTGCAACTTCAAAGCTTTCAGCCCATCTCTCTGCCCTATCTAGAAAAAACTGTTGCTGCCATGAAACCGTCTGGCTCCCCAGAAGATGTTATCCCACCTCGTCTCCTGAAAGAGGTTTTTCCTTTCATTAGCCATAATGTGCTAGACATCTTAAATAGTAGCTTGACATTGGCTGAAGTTCCTTCTGCCTTTAAACACGCCGTTCTTCAGCCAATCTTGAAAAAACCTGGTCTCGACCCCACTGATTACTCTAATCTCCGACCAATTTCCAAATTACCGTTTTTATCTAAGGTCCTTGAGAAAATAGTGTATGAACAGATGCTGACACATCTAAATGACAATCAGGTAATGGACATTTTTCAGTCTGGTTTCAGAAAACAGCACAGCACTGAAACTGCTCATGTTCGGGTGTTTAATGACATTTTTCTCGCTTTAGATTCAGGTTTCCATGTGGTTCTGGTACTTTTGGATCTATCAGCAGCATTTGACACGATCGATCATAACATCTTGATCACCAGACTTCAGACTTGGCCTGGCATTTCTGGTTCAGCCCTAGATTGGTTCAGGTCATACTTTTATAACAGGTCCGCTAGAGTCATGTTGGATGGCTGTTCATCCGAGTCACAACCACTCCGTTGGGGTGTCCCACAAGGTTCAATACTCGGCCCGTTACTATTTAACCTCTATATACTGCCCTTAGGAGCCATTTTCAGAAGGCATGCTGTCTCATACCATCTTTACGCTGATGACTGTCAGATCTACTTTTCATTCAAGCCAACTCAATCAATGCAAGTTCTGTCTGATTGTATCGATAATGTTAAGCTTTGGCTTGCTGATAACTTCCTCCATCTGAATGACTCCAAAACAGAAGTAATCGTTTTTAATCCTCACAGCATCCCGGCTACTCATCAACCTGACCTCAACTATCTCTCACCTGATGTCTCCACTGTAATTTCCAACCTTGGAGTTAAAATAGACCAGGCTCTGAAGATGGATGCTCAGGTCAATAACACAGTTAAATCATGTTTTTACCACCTCAGGCGTATCTCTAAACTTAAGCACATCCTGAGTGTCCGTCTTCTCAAATCAGTAGTCCACACTTTCATCACTTCACGGCTGGATTACTCCAACTCCTGCTTATACGGCATCAGTAAAGCAGCTCAATCTAGACTTCAGCTAGTCCAGAATTCAGCAGCTAGGTTCCTGACTGGAGTTGACAGAAGACAGCACATTACACCAATTCTGAAATCTCTCCACTGGTTGCCCGTTCATCTCAGGATCAATTTCAAAATCATGCTGCTCACTTATAAATCCCTGAACAGTCAAGCTCCTCCATATCTGTGTCAACTCGTCCATTACTACAATCCGCCTCGTGCTCTCAGGTCTGAGGATAAGCTCCTCCTAGCTCTTCCAAACGCACGTCTGAAAAGCCGTGGAGAAAGGGCTTTCTCTGTCTGTGCTCCCAAGCTGTGGAATGCTTTACCACTACTAGTGAGGCAAGCACCAACAATTAGCATTTTTAAATCTGGCATGAAAACTCACTACTTCAACCTTGCATATAATACATAATCATGGACCACTTTCGACATCTGCATTCTTTCTACAATAGAATGCACAATAATTAACATCTGTATTACTGTGGTTCTTTCATATGTTTTTATCTGTTGTTTCACATTCCTTTGTGTTTTTAGTGTTTTACGACTGTTAGTTCGAGTATTTTCTTGTTTTCATTTTTTCTTATAAACTATGCTTTAAATGTCATTCTGAACGTGTTAATTAACTGTAATCTTTTAATGTACAGCGCCTTGTCTGGTTGTAATGCCATGTTGAATGCGCTTTATAAATAAAATGGTATGGTATGGTATGGTAATGGTATTTCCAGCGTCTCCTCCTCTGTTCACCATTATCTGAGACATTCACTGAGCACATCATCTGTTTGGCTCTCACGTTCAGTCACGCACAACCATCTCTAGGGTTTAGAAAGAATGGTCTGAAAAAAGGAAAACATTCAGTGAGTGGCAATTCGGTGGGCAAAAATGCCATGTTGATGCCAGAGGTCAGAGGAGAATCGTTCAAGCTGATGGAAAGGTAAATAACCACTCGTTTAAACCAATGTATACAGTGCCGTTTTTAGCTTTGTCGGGGCCCTATGCAAAATACTGTTCCAGGGCCCCTATCTTGAACCACCATACATTAGATTATTTATAAACACACCACAAATGATCACAAATCAGTGCATACAAGCAAAACTGGGTTTTATGGTACTGTATTACATACAAACATAACAGTTTAGTCATAACCTCTTGAATCATCTCACACTGATTTTTTGAACATGACAATGAATTCACTGTACTCAAATGGCCTCCACAGTAACCAGATGTCAACCCAATAGAGCCGCTTTGGGATGTGATGGAACGGGACATTCGCATCATGGATGTGCAGCTGACAAATCTGCAGCAAAAGCGTGATGCTGTCATGTCAATATGAACTAAAATCTCTGAGATATGTTTCCAGTACCCTGTTGATTCTATGCCACAATGGATAAACGCAGATCTGAAGATAAAAAGGGGTCCAACGCAGTACTAGCAAGATGCACCTAATACAGTGGACGGTGAGAGTGTAAGTGTGTGTGTATATATATATATATATATATAAATATACACACATATATATATATATATATATATATATATATATATATATATATATATATATATATATATATATATATGTGTGTGTGCGTGTGTGTGTACATGTACAGTGCAGGCCAAAAGCTCGGACACACCTTTTCATTCAGTGTGTTGTCTTTATTTTCATGACCATTTAAACTGGGAGATTCTCACTAAAGGCATCAACACTATGAATGAGCACATGTGGAGTTACGTACCTAACCAGAAAAGGTGAAATAACTGAAAACATGTTTTATGTTCTATTTTCTTTAGAAAAGCCACCCTTAGCTCTGATTACTGCTTTGCACACTCTTGGGATTCTCTCGATGAGCTTCCTTCATCAGTTGATTACCTCTTGAATCTCCCAATCTGCAATCTCCAATCTCCCATTGAAAATGGTCATGAAAATAAAGACAACACTTTGAATGAGAAGGTGTGTCCACTTTTGGCCTGTACTATATATATATATATATATATATATATATATATATATATATATATATATATATATATATATAGATAGATAGATAGATAGATAGATAGATAGATAGATAGATAGATAGATAGATAGATAGATAGATAGATATAGATAGATAGATAGATAGATAGATATAGATAGATAGATAGATAGATAGATAGATAGATAGATAGATAGATAGATATATATCACGCTGATTAATCAACCCCCATCCACCCACCCTTTCTGCCAGTCAAGAAACCGGCTGAAATGGTCTGCACACCACCCAAAATCAACTCCCCAACCCCCACACCCTCACACATTTAAATGTTCTACGTTTGTCAGCCCTTTGGTATTTTAATCCGGACAGTAATGGCAGAGATACAGACACTTGTAATGTCTGCATATTGTAACGTACAAAAGGGTCTATTTTCCGCCATCTAATTGACACAACATAACCTTTCATGCACCTTTCATGGCAACACCATCTGGATTACCAAAACAACCCTTTGCTCACTTATTGTTCCTCAAAGCCGGCATAAACATTCACCCAAGGTCTGACGCAGGAGAATGGCTGCTGCATTCCTCACTATCTACTTGAAGCTCCTACAGGACATTTACAACTCCTAAGCTTAAATAATCATATGTGTTGAATGAAGAATGGGGGTGGGGGGTCTTTACAGTATGCTCTAATAGGAAAACAGGCTTCAACCATCTACATAAATATACTGGAGATCTCCTTTCCATAGGCTCCAATATCACGTTTTTGAGGCCAAATGGGAGGTGGCCACCACCGCCATTTTGACCGTGTCACAGGTTCCGTCAAGCCCAGACAATTCCACAAAAGGGAAGAGAGGAGGAGCTGAGGGTGGGGCTGTAAGGCTGGATCAACTGACGGCACCCGGTCGAACTAGCTACAAGCTAACCTGAAGCTAACCCTGGCTAACCAAAAGCTAACGCGGAGGTGGGAGCTAAGCTAACGGAGGTAGCAACCTAGCTACAACCGGAGTTAACTGTGCACAACACCAGAGCTTCTGAGTCAGAGATACGCCGGGCTGACCGCTGGGTAAAACCGGGTGGAACACAGAGGTCTCCCGAGAGCTCCACAAGCCGGCAGCCGCACAGCAGACAAGCGCCGCTGCGATCTGAGATACGCAGAGCTGCTGCTGGGGAGAACCGGGTGGAAAGGTTTCCATCCCAGAGCTCCACAAGCCGTCAGCCTGCGCAGCACACAGAAGCCGCGATCAGACAGAGATGCGCCAAGCTGCTGGGAGAACCAGCCATCAGCCCGCGCAGCAAACAGAAGCCGCGATCAGACCGAGATGCACCGGGCTGCGGGGAGGGGAGAACCGGGTGGAAAACAGAGGTCTCCTGAGAGCTCCACAAGCCGATAGTCGGAACCCAGCTCCACCAACATGTTCAACCCATTTTCTAAAGTGCAGCATTATGATAAATGCACTGGGTTTTACCCTATTACATTTAAATTTCATGGTTAAACAGTACATGTTAAAATCTAAGCTCAGCTCGGCAGTGACCTAAAATACATAAATATAATTTTACTTACCGAAAAAAATGAATTGGAGACTCCTTGGACGCTCTATTAGTGCAATTAATGCCACAGCAAGTAATTTTGTCCAACAGTTGCACCAAAAATATCCAAAAAAGAATACACAAACACAGAGACTCAAAATCTCGGAGCAGTTTCCAAGCCAGGCCGAGGCTCTACTGAGGCCTTTCCACGGAGCTAGCTCTGTGGTCACGTGGGTCTGAGGTGGCGGTCACGTGGGTCGGATGCTCATTAATTATACATAATTTTAGGCTTTTAATACACTTAAACAGAAGAGTGAGAAAATAATTCACCCCCCTCAGAGTTGTCATGAGTGTAAACTAGATAATTTAAACAAAAAACATGTTTTGGTACCAGGCTGTAAACATGTTTATTTCTGCTGTGAAATTGGTATTTTTAACATGGGAGTCAATGAGGATTTGCTCGCTTCTGACACCAGCCCCCAGCGGATGAGGGTGGAACTGCAATTTATGGTACTTCCGGGTTTGATTCAATTTAGGAGCCGCATTGTCGGGGCTTGGCTTCAACACAAACGGTTGTTTTCCGCTTGGTCCTGGAGCTCAACCAGTGTCAATTTAATATAGCGTAATATTGTTTTTGGATGGTAAAAAGTGCGCCCCCCCAAAAAAATTACGTCCATGGCTGACACTATTTCTTCGGACATCAACTCTCCTCCCAGTCCCAAAGCCAACTGTTCAGCTGATGAGCTGGTCTACCACTACAACAGCAACCTCTCCACCCTTCTGAATAATCATGGTCCACTGAAAACCAGATCTGTTTCATTCACCCGCTCGTCAACCTGGTTCACCCCTCCTCTCTGTCAGCTCAAAGCTAAGGACGTCAACTGGAAAGACTTTACAATAGAACTTGACTTGCCATACACCAAGAAATGTACTCTAATTATATAATTCTCTATATCTCTCATCAGCTAAATCTGCTCATTATTCTGGTTTAATTCACTCTAATCAAGATCATTCAAAAACTCTTTTTTTCTCTCTTGAACAATATCACAAAACCTCCCAACTCCCTCCCACTCTAACTGCAAACCACTGACTTCTGTTACTCCCGCATGTCCTTCTTTGTTTCAAAAATCACCCACATCCATCAACATCTAGCTTCTCACAGTGCTTCTGTCTCCAAAGTGGACATCACTCTTCCCTCCCCACATCACTCAACTACATTTTCCACCTTCATCCTGCCCTCTGTCCAAGACATCACAAAACGTATCCTCAGATCCAAACCCTCCACCTGTCAGCTCGATCCACTCCCTACAGTTCCTGTTAAAATCTGCCCTCTTCTCTCGCTCCTCTCATAACCAACATTATTCATCGCTCCCTAAGCTCTAGCATTGTCCCTCCAACCTTCAAAACTGCAATAATTACACCTCTTCTGAAGAAACCTGGCCTAGACCCCACAAACTTCAGTAACCTACGCCCTATTTACAATTTATCTTTCATCTCCAAAATTCTTGAACAATCTGTTGCCTTTCAACTTCACAACCGCCTCGTCACGAATAACATCTATGAACAGTTTGAATCTGGCTTCTATCCTCTCCACAGCACTGAAACAGCACTTCTCAAAATCACCAACAACCTTCTCACTGCTTCTGACTCTGGTTTATTGTCCATTCTCATCCTTCTCAATCTCACAGTGGCATTTGACCCCATCTCCCATGGTACTCTCCTCAGCAGACTGTTATCCATAGGTATCACTCACACTCCTCTTGCCTGGTTCACCTCCTACCTCTCTGGCCGTACATAATTCGTTCAACTCAATCAACAGTTATTGTGGTTCAAGAGATACACTCATTAAAGTGTGGGCACATCCCTCACTAACATTAAAAATAATGGTAGCGAGGTATAAATAATTTTGAATGATTAAATGTGGTTAATCAAGATGAATTAATTAAATAGCCTCTAATTGATGAGAATAATTTGTTAATCAATGTGCCACCCTTAATATGATAAATGATAAATGACCCGCACTTGTATAGCGCCTCTCAGAGTAAGGACCCCAAAGCGCTTTACGCTACAGTGTATCATTCATCCATTCACACACATATTCACACACTGATGGTGATGAGCTACAATGTAGCCACAGCTGCCCTGGGGCACACTGACAGAGGCAAGGCTGCCGAGCACAGGCGCCGCCAGTCCCTCCGACCATCACCAGCAGGTAAGGTGGGTTAAGTGTCTTGCCCAAGGACACAACAGCAGAATTCTCTGTCCGGAGCCGGGATCGAACCTGCAACCTTCCGATTACTGGACAACCCGCTCAACCTGTTGAGCTACTGCTGCCTAATACATACATACACATATCTAATTCAATTTTTGGTTCTTTTTAAAACACATGAAAAGTTTTTCTTCACCTTGCTAACATTTTGTTTGTCGACTGCAAAACATCCTCAGAGCTGATGCTGATGGTGGCGTCACTTCCTACTCCATTTATTTGCGGGCAGCAGAGGACGTTGTCACCCTCTGCTGCCCGCTCTCCCCTCGATCCAATGTGTAGACCCCATCGTCTCTGTTCATAGTCCCGCATCCACGTCTCCTTATCTCTATAGCTTCTTTTATCCATCTTTTTTTATTTCTGTTGTTCAGTGTTTATGATCCTTGTGTTGTCCCAGTCCATTACATGGTTTTCTCTTGTGCAGTGATCTGTTACGGCTGACTTCTTTATTGTGCGTTCTGCTTCTTCTTTTGCGGCTCTTGCGTGTTTTTGACTGGTTTCTTTCTCACACTCCTTTCTATGTTCTATTTTTCGTGTGTTGAGTTGGCGTCCGGTTTCTCCAATTTATGATTTATTGCAGAGTTTGCATGGGATTTCGTAAACGTCTCCACATTTAAGTCCAGCTGGTATTTTGTCTTTTGGGTGCACTAGTCTGTTTCTAACTGTTGTGTATGGTTTTGTTGGTGTGTTTATGTTGTGTTTTTTCATTGTTGCTCTTACTTTTTCTGTTGTGCCTTTGATGTATGGTATCACTGGTTTTGGTTCTTGTCTTTCTGGGTTTCTGGTTCTTTGCTTTGGTTGTTCTTTTCTTTCTGTTGTTGTTTGTTGTTTTACTTTGTTTATTGCCGGGCAGCAGAGGGCGACAACGTCCTCTGCTGCCCGCGGATAAATGGAGTAGGAAGTGACACCACCATCAGCGTCAGCTCTGAGGATGTTTTGCAGTCGGCAAACAAAACGTCAGTAAGGTAAAGAAAAACCTTTCCTGTGTTTTAAAAAGAACCAAAAATGGAATTAGAAACTAAACACAGTAAGAACACACCAAAGATGTTTAAAGAAAAATACTAACAACAAGAAACAAAGGACTCCCGCCATTTGGAACGTTTACATCAAAAACGCGCACGTCTTAGGAACCACCCTCACTTCAATTTAAGATGCCGGGACGAAAACATCACACCAACAAGCCTACAGCTGAAAACATCAATCTGGACCAAGACAGCACAGAACATAATGGAAAGAGCACAAGAGAGCACTACTCAAAGAAATGATAAGAAACGTCTCAACCAAACAGAAGCAAGTGGAAAACGAACTGGAAAGAAGACACCTGGACTTAAAAAAGAATTAAAAACTTGATAAACAAATGGAGGAACTAATTAAAGGACACATGATGGAACAACAGGAAAAATAGTTCACAAAGGTAAAAAAAAAGACACATAAAGAAGTTAAACACCACACAAAGCTCATGGGTACGAAACCTTTCACAATACGAACTAACAGAAGCAGAGAAAGCATATTAAAAAAAGGTTTAAATTTTGCAGTAACACCAAAGAAAAAACCATATGAAGAATTTA
Organism: Nothobranchius furzeri; assembly: GCF_043380555.1. Lineage (NCBI taxonomy): Eukaryota > Metazoa > Chordata > Actinopteri > Cyprinodontiformes > Nothobranchiidae > Nothobranchius > Nothobranchius furzeri. The sequence goes on along the minus strand of NC_091745.1, from coordinate 5,586,352 downwards.
TTGTAGTAACAAAACTATCATGTCAACAGATCACAGATGAGGGAAAGAAAGCAGAACTTAGAAATAATGTAGTTGGTGTATCAAAAAACAGCAAAATTCAACACAGCAATATTACAAAACAAGAACAATCAGTCATGGCAGCATTATCCAAAAATGAACAGATAAGTATTCTACCAGCTGACAAAGGAAGAACCACAGTAGTAATGGACAAGGAAAAATATAAACAGATGAAACAGATGTTAGAGGACAAAAATACATACACAATACTTAAAAAAAGACCCAACAGAAAGCATTTAGAAGAACATGAAAAAATTACCGAAGCCACTACAAGAAAAAGGCAAAATAACAGAAAGAATATACAACCACTGGATTCCTACAGCAAACATAACACCAAGAATCCAAAGAACTCCAAAATACACAAGCAAACACCCCACTTAGACCAATAGTAGACAGCATAGGTACACCAACATACAATCAGCAAAATCATTAGCCTGTTATTAGGTAACACAGACCAACACTGCAAAAATAGTATATAATTGGCAAAAGAACTAAGAAAGATTACAATAGAAGACAACGACATACTCATCTCACATGACGTCACATCCCTGTTCACAAAAACACCAACCCAAAAAACCATAGACATAGTAATTAACAGAATCAGACAGGAAAAAACTTTACACAAAAGAACAAACCTCACAGAAGATGACATAGCACAGCTGATAGGACTGGTAGCTAACTCCACTTACTTCCTATACGACAACACAATATACAAACAACTGGAAGGCTTCGCCATGGGTAACCTGTTATCAGCCACCCTGTGCGAGTTTTTCATGGAAGACCTAGAATAAAAAGCCATAGCTACTGCCCCCCCAAACTGCCAAATAAAATGATGGAAACACTACGTAGACGACATACTGGAAATCATACCAAAAGGACTAACAGAAACACTAACACAACACTTTAATAACATTGATGACACAGACAACATAAAGTTCACATATGAGTCAGAAACAGAAGGCAGTATAGCATGTATGGACATGAAAATAACCAGGCAGACCGACGGGACCCTAAACATGAACACATATAGGAAACCAACACACACAGACCAATATTTATTATGGACATCAGAACACCCTACCATACATAAAATGTCAGTAATCAGAACATTATATCACAGAGCAAACATGGTAACAGAAGAAAGAGAGCGTAAACAAGAGGACAAACACATACGAAACGCCTTAAAGACCTGCGGATACCTGTCAAGGGCAATAAACGAAGGAAAACAACAAAACAACAGAAAGAAAAGAACAACCAAAGCAAAGAACCAAAACCAGTGATAACCTTACCATACATAAAAGGCATAACAGAAAAAATAACAGCAACAATGAAAAAACACAACATAAACACACCAACAAAAACATACGCAACAGTTAGAAACAGACTAGTGCACCAAAAAGACAAGATACCAGCTGGACTTAAATGTGGAGTCATTTACAAAATCCCATGCAAACTCTGCAATAAAACATACATAGGAGAAACCGGACGCCACCTCAACACACAAGCAATAGAACATAGAAAGGAGTGTGAGAAAGAAACAAGTCGAGGACACACAAGAGCAGAAAAATAAGAATCAGAAAGCACAATAAAGAAGTCAGCCGTAACAGATCACTGCACAAGAGAAAACCATGTAATGGACTGGGACAACACAAGGATCATAAACACCGAACAACAGAAATACAAAAGATGGATAAAAGAAGCTATAGAGATAAGGAGACGTGGATGCGGGACCATGAATAGAGACGATGGGGTCTACGCATTGGATCGCACATGGGACTGCATCATCGGAGAGGGGTGAGCGGGCAGCAGAGGACGACAACGTCCTCTGCTGCCCACGGATAAACGGAGTAGGAAGTGACGCCACCATCAGCGTCAGCTCTGAGGATGTTTTGCAGTCGACAAACGAAATGTTAGCAAGGTGAAGAAAAACCTTTCATGTGTTTTATAAAGAACCAAAAATGGAATTAGAAACTAAACACAGTAAGAACATACCAAAGACATACACATATCTTTTTATACATATAATACACTGAAGCCCTTTGTTATTACAATTTTAGCCATGAAATGTCTTGATCTTACGTGTGGTAAATCTCCTCTATCCCATTGTCTTGGCTTGTTACATTAATCTGAATCCATTCCAAGCATGGCTTATGCTTTTCTTAATATGTTTGTTTTTGACCATTTCAGCATCACTGCAGGCCAGTGGCACAGTGTCTACAGGATGCTGGGATAGATAAAACTACAGAGGGATTAAGAGATGTCGTGCATCAAGGTACCTTTTCAAGCAGACGTCATACAGTATTTGTTTGATCAAGATTGGCTCTGCAAGTTCTAAAGGCAGACTAAGCCACTATTTCTACTCACTGTTTGCAAACAGCATTTAAACTTGGCCACTGTTCCTCAGCTTAGCTTACTAGGCTCTGCTGCAACAGCACTAGTGCATGATAGATAGATCAAAGTCAGTAGCAAAGCAGTACAAAAAAAATTAAATGATTTATATATATATATATATATGTAAATATATATGTTTATATATTATTATTATTATTATTATTATTATTGTTACTTTAATTAATATATATATATATATATATATATATATATATATATATATATATATATATATATATATATATATTACCTGTTGTTTCATGGGCTCTTAAGGGTAAATAAAAAATCAGCAAACTGCCTATTCATGTTCATGGGTCGTGCACACCGATACGGGCCAGAGAGAAAGGTTAAAGTTCATTCATGATTTTAAGAAACTGAGGCCAAATTATCGAGTGAGCTTGCAACACTGGTGCTTAAATGTTGCAGTCTTGAAGTCTAAAAATACACCACTGGGGTTCTGCAGAATAGATGGCGTTAGTTCCCTAGATCTTGCTTTTTCATTTACTTTTTCTTCTTTTAGATACATTCTGCTTAGTTTTCTTTTAAAGTTACACACTGAGTTACTGTAGAAATATGATGTACACTGCACAACATATTCAATTGTTCTGTTCAGCTCCAGCTCAAACTGTTTGACTACACCTCAAGTTTCAACAATTCTCAGCTCACAAATTATGTTCTCACACCGTACAACCGGATGCAACATGACTGCTTACACTGTACCAGCAAACATGACACATCTGACTCTACCGCAAGGAAAAAGAACAACCCAAAACCCAGGAGATGCTTGTTTGAGAATGAGAGAGTGCTCAACCAAAACAAACAAACTTCCTAAGAAATTGTTACCATTCTGTGCAACAAAAATTGTAAAAAGAAAAGAAGAGGATTTTGGACGAGGAAGGGGCATGTCAAACACTCATGAGGGAAAAGTAGATTTTCAAACATGCTTGACTTTCATGCAATAGTAGGATTGGTGACTGGGAGCTAGTTGAGAGGTGCCAATTACTTCTTATTATTGCCTAAAACTACAAAATGCACGACACATGATTAAGCTGAAACTCAGCCTGATCACAAAAATGATTATACAAGCAGAAATCGAGGCTAAATGGGCAAAATAATGCTTGCTTTTTTTTCTCAGCGTAAAAGGAATATCTAAGAAATGGTTATGCTTTCTGACTTGATGCAGGCAACTTCTGTACAACATACCAGGAGTTAACTTGAAACTTTTGACTGCTTAGGAAGCTTTTAACCCCAAAGTGCTCTGGGTTTTTACTGACTATGTTATTATAGTAACAGCTGAATTTTTTCCAATGTCTCAATTTGAGTTTAAACATTTTATAATAAAATGGCTACTAACAAATCAAAACAAGAAACATTAAACAAAACCATGACAAAGGTTTGTAATTTAGCGGAAAGTTAGAGAAAATTGGATTATGACTTATCAAAACTAAAAGCATGTCAGATGTGAGATCCCCAGGACAATGTCACTCTTTTAGTGTTGCTTTATTTGCAGGAATCTAAAACCATCCTAAATCCTATTTAAAACCAATCATTTTAATTAACTACTGATCCAATTAACATGCAGAGAAGTAAATCAAAATAAACCAAACTTAAAACAATGGCGTCAACACTGTCAACAACTATTTGGCAGCTATTTTCAAACCACATAGCCATACCAACCTAAGGGTACCTAGTTTGCTTTCTCAGTGATGACTCTGTTTAGTCAGGCTGTCTCATGACAGAGCGGGAGTCTCCAAAATGTCTCATAATGTTTACAAGAACAATGTCTTTGCAATAGTTGTAAGGCCTCTCTCTCTTTGAGAGCGCCTGGTGGCTGGGCTTTCACCCATGGAGCCCAGCCGGGCACAGCCCGAAGAGGAAACGTAGGTCCCCCTTCCCATGGGCTCACCACTCGTGGGAGGGGCCAAAGGGGTCGGGTGCAGTGTGTGACGGGTGTTAGTCGAGGGTGGGGACCTTGGCGGTCTGATCCTCGGCTACAGAAGCTGGCTCTTGGCTCATGGAATGTCACCTCTCTGGTGGGGAAGGAGCCTGAGTTGGTGTATGAGGTTGAGAGGTTCCGACTAGATATAGTTTGACTCACCTCAATGCATGGCTCTGGCTCTGGAGCCAGTTTCCTTGAGAGGGGTTGGACTTTCTACCACTCTGGAGTTGCTCCCACTGAGAGGCACCGAGCAGGGGTGGGCATACTAGTTGCCCCCCATCTTGGTGCCTGTACATTGGGGTTCACCCCAGTGAATGAGAGGGTAGCCTCCCTCCGCCTACGTGTGGGAGGGTTCTGACTGTGGTCTATGCTTATGCACCAAACTACAGTTCAGATTACCCACCCTTTTTGGAGACCTTGGAGGGGTTGCGGGAAAGCGCTCCTTCCGGTGACTCCCTCGTTCTGCTGTGGGACTTTAACGCTCACATGGGCAATGACAGTGAGACCTGGAGAGGTGTAGTTGGGAGGAACGGCCCCCCTGATCTGAATTCGAGTGGTGTTTTGTTATTGGACTTCTGTGCCAGTCATGGATTGTCCATTTAGAACACCTTGTTCAGACATAAAGGTGTCCACATGTGCTCTTGGCACCAGGATACCTTAGGCTGCAGCTCGATGATCGACTTTGTTCTTGTTTCATCTGACCTGCGGCCACCTGTCTTGGACACTCGGGTGAAGAGAGGGGTGTCAACTGACCACTACCTGGTGATGAGTTGGCTCAGTTGGTGGGGGAGGATGCCAGTCAGACCAGGCAGGCCCAAACGTATTGCGAGGCTCTGCTGGGAACGTCTGGCAGAGTCTCCTGTCAGAAGGAGCTTCAATTCCCACCTCCGACAGAACTTCCAAAAGGTTCCGGGGGAGGCGGGGGACATTGCTTCTGAATGGACCCTGTTCCGTGCCTCCATTGTTGAGGCGGCCGACCGGAGCTGTGGTCGCGGGATTGTTGGTGCCTGTCGTGGTGGCAACCCCCGAACCCGCTGGTGGACACCGGCGGTTAGGGATGCTGTCAAGCTGAAGACAGAGTCCTATCAGGTCTTTTTGGCCTGTGGGACTCCAGAGGCAGCTAACGGGTACCGGCAGTCCAAGCGGAACGTGGCTCGGGTGGTCACCAAGGCAAAAACCCGGGCATGGGAGGAGTTCGGTGAGACCATGGAGCAAGACTTCCATATGGCTTAGATGATATTCTGGTCCTCTATCCGGCGCCTCAGGGCGGGGAAAGCAGTGCGCTACCAACACTACCTATAGTGGGAACGGTGTGCTGCTGACCTCTACACGGGGTGTTGTGGATCGGTGGGCAGAATACTTCGAAGACCTCCTCAATCCCACCGACACATCTTCCAGTGAGGAAGCAGATTCTGGGGACTTTGGGTTGGCCTCTCAAATCTCTGGTGCTGAGGTCACTGAGGTGGTTAAAAAGCTCCTCTGTGTCAAGGCTCCAGGGGTGGATGAGATCCGCCCGGAGTTCCTTAAGGCTCTGGATGTTGTGGGGCTGTGTTGGCTGACGTGGCTCTGCAATATCGCATGGACATCGGGGGCAGTCCCACTGGACTGGAAGACCGGGGTGGTGGTCCCCTTATTTAAACCTCTGGGGTCCATGGACGCGTATCCGCATCTTTTGAACAGGTCTGATTTGGGATGCTGTAGCAGCAAGAATCCGCCTCCCTGAGTTTCGGTTTCAATTCAGCTTTAAAAAGGAGATTATAAACTACACCCCAGCTTTTAAATTTTGTTAATAGGCAACGTAAAAGCGGAGTTATACTAAACTAAAAAACGACCTATTTTTAGACAATCTGATAACTTGTCAAAACAGCAGTTTAGTAATCCGTGAGAGGGAATGTGCTTGTGAACTTATAAAACCCACAAAAACATGAGATCCTGCTGCTATTGGTGGAAGTCTCACATATTCAATTGATAAAAAGTATCATTATGTAGCTGAGAGAGAGAGGGAGGCCGCACGAGTAACGAGATGTGCGCAAAAAGGAGCCGCTTTGCGGGGAAAGGAGTGGCACGAACGGAGTAACAACAATTAGACAGATATTGACGGCAAACTTCATATTTTGGAAAGATCTGGACAGATATATTGTCTCTGCAGGCTTTTATTAGGCTTATAAAAAAGGATTATGAGAAGGATAAATGTCCACGAGGCAGTTCAGATAGTACGGCTGCTTTTTGCAGATGATGTGGTCCTGTTGGCTTCATCAGAACGTGATCTTCAGCTTTCGCTGGAGCAGTTCACAGCCGAGTGTGAAGCAGCTGGGATGAGAATCAGCTCCTCTAAATCTGAGGCCATGGTCTTGATTCGTAAAAGGGTAGAATGCCTTCTCCGGGTCAGGGATGAGGTCCTGCCCCAAGTGGAGGAGTTTAAGTATCTCGGGGTCTTGTTCGCAAGTGAGGGAAAACTGGGGCGTGAGATCGATAGGCGGATTGGTGCTGCATCTGCAGTGATGCGGGCGTTGTACCATTCTGTTGTGGTGAAGAGAGAGCTGAGTCAGAAGGCTAAGCTCTCGATTTACCAGTCGATCTACATTCCTACCCTCACCTATGGTCATAAGATTTGGGTAGTGACTGAAAAAACGAGATCGCGGATACAAGCGGCCAATATGAGTTTTCTCTGAAGAGTGGCGTGGCTCTCCCTTAGAGATAGGGTGAGCAGCTCGGTCATTTGAGAGGGGCTCAGAGTAGACCTTCTGCTCCTCCACATTGAGAGGAGCCAGTTGAGGTTGCTGGGGCATCTGGTCAGGATGCCTCCTTGACACCTCCCTGGTGAGGTTTTCCGGGCACGTCCAACCGGGAGCAGACCTAAAGGAAGACCCGTGACACTGGGATTCCCCCGGAGGAGCTGGCCCAAGTGGCTGGGGAGAGGGAAGTCTGGATCTCTCTCCTTAGGCTACTTCCCCCGCGACCCGACTCCGGATAAGCGGATGAAAATGGATGGATGGATAGATGGATGGAGTAGGAAAGGGAATGAAATGGGAGAAAAGTTTGAAAAGTACTGGGACGGAAGAAACTGTGTGACTGATTGAGCCAATAAAAAGATTTTATGACACTTTGAGCATGACAACAATGTACAAAAAATTGTCAAGTGTCTGCGTCTTTATTTAGAGTGGTTTTCTTCTTATGGGAAAGTTGGAAGTTCAATTCCCAACACTGTCAGATTTTGAAGCAGAACGCTGAACCCCTTCATGCCCTCAATAGGCTCTTTAATTAGGAGAGAAAGCATCAGGAGATTTCTTGAATGAACGCTAAATAAATCTAAACTTCCTTGTAAAACATCATTCAGAATAATAACTACAAAGAATGTTCTAAAATCATGTTCAGCAACCAGGGGGGAAACTTATGTAACGGGGATACTACAGGTGCGTCCACCGGCTCCTTCTCCAGAGACGAGAACTCTCACAGCAAAGCCGCACATAAGCATTTGCTGAAGGTCAAGCTCCTCTTCCTCAGGTTGAACAAGACCAAACTTACTGAAGGGCTATATTTGCTGCTCCAGCAGTGCTCACTTTGACGGAGAAGTCCTGAGATGCAAACATAGTTTATCATTTAAATTTTCTTTCTTAATAATGCATCCTTTCAAGGAATTTGCCTTTTTACTCTGTAATGTTCTTCAGGTGGATTTTTGAGGGATGTGTTTATAAGAGAGAAAGTGAATTTTGTCGTTTTGCTGAGACAGAGCTGAGGGGCAGTCTAGTTCCCACTTACATGTAGCTTTTAACTAATACCTATATGGGATGTATGTTTCAGCTCTGCTGATCCCACTTTTGTTTTTGTACTCATGTTCTGTTGTGAAATACATCTGAAGAAGTTTCACCGCTGTCTGTTTTTGAGTGGTTTTTAAAGATACAATTAAAGGGAAAGAGATGCTTTTGAAGCTAATGCCACCAGAGAAAACATTCAACTTGGCTCGCATTTTTAATAAGTTAAAAGAAAATACACTTATCAAGCCTAATGTGTGTTCAAGAGCATCCTCACCTCTTGTCTGAGTGGTAAGCAAATTTATAAAGGGGAAATAAGCCTAAGTGCTTTTCATCTTCCACAAGAATGGAAATCTATTTTTTTAATTCATCCTCCTCATGTTTGTACGCCAGTATGATCAGATGAGTCTTTGTTTAGCAGGAGAGGAAAAGAAGAGCCAAAGATGTGTAGAAGAGACAGTTGGCTCATTATAGCCAGAAGCAAAAGTTCTCTGAACAAAAGTCATGTGGTTTGTGTGGGCACATGTCTTCTAGTGCTGGCTTTGATTTCCTTACTTTCATGTAAGAATGAGCTGCTCAGTCTGTTCTGTTTTGCATGCCATCGCTTCAGCTGTTCCTCTTCTTTTTACTGCCAGCCCCTGTGACCCGCCTCTGCTCAAAGATCACTAAGGTGCTCTGTGGATTACCAGAATACTTAGTTGATGCATCAATAATCTGTAGAATCTGGTTTCACTTGTTTGTCATTGTTCACAACATCCCATTGGTGTCTTTAAAGAGTCAGAATTACAAGAGTTACAAGAATATTACCGACTAATGGGAGAGAAGAATGTATTCAAACCCATCAATCTGCAGCATCCTGACAATTCATTTATTTATTTTTTATATTATTTCACTTTTTAAGTTTGGAGGCATTAAGTGATGCTGTTTAAAGGTGTGGTTGACTTGCTTAATCAACGTATTTGCAGTGGTCTCTAGTAGGAATGAATGCCTTGTAAGTTACACTCTGGGGGAAAAAAGCTCTGGTGCACCTGTTTCAGGAAGTGAAAGAAAGAAAGAAAGAAAGAAAGAAAGAAAACATTATTTTATATAATGCCTTTAAAGATAGACATCACGAGACACTTCACAAGAACACAATTTTAAAAAATAAAAATGATTAAAAACTGTAAAAAATTATATAAGGAAAGGGAAAGAGAAAATGAATAAGAAAGAGGAATAGAAAACATGGCAGAATAAGAAGAGGGCAGTGATAAAAGTCATGCAAAAGCCAGCCTGAACTGGTGAGTTTTCAGCTGCATTTTAAACAAAGAAGAGGGTAAAATGTCGAGGGGGTAATGCAGGAGTCTTCATAGAGTTAACTACAGTAGTTTGGTTAGCTCAGGCAACAAAACAGGAGCAAAACTATCAAGGACTGGGCTATTCTATTGCGGTCACCACGAGGGCTGGTATCCAGCACGCTGTAGTGGTTTCTCTAGTCCAGCACATCTGTGCAGCAGCTCATCAGGCTCTGCAGAAGCTCACCCGCTAATTGAAATCAGGTTTGTTGAAGCAGAGTTAATAATAATAATAATAATAATACATTTTATTTCAAAGCGCCTTTCAGGACACCCAAGGTCACTTTACACAAAACACGTAATAAAATACAATAAAACAATAATAAAACCCAAAGAAGAAAAAAACAGAGAGAAACATTTCAATAAAATCAGAGGTTGTAAGCAGATTTAAACATGTGTGTTTTGAGTTTTGTTTTGAAAAGGGTAAAACTTTCGACGTTCCTGATGTCTGGGGGAAGTGAGTTCGAGAGTCGAGGAGCAGAGCGGCTGAAAGCTCTTCTCCCCATGGTAGCGAGACGGGCAGAAGGAACCGCAAGGTGGATGGAAGAAGAAGATCTGAGTGAACGGGACGGGGTGTGAATACTTATAAGGTCTGAGATATATGGAGGAGAGAGGTTGTGGATTGCTTTGAAGGTATGGAGGAGAATTTTGAAGATGGACCTGAATTTAACTGGGAGCCAGTGAAGCTGCTGGAGAACCGGCGTGATGTGGTGAAAGGAAGGGGTTCTGGTGATAATACGGGCTGCTGAATTCTGGACCAGTTGCAGTTTATGAAGGAATTTGTTGGGAAGACCATAAGGAAGTGAATTGCAATTAAAACCAAAACGTGCTGGTTGCTGACCCCCCAGGCCCGGAACTAAATAGTCCTGATTTAGGATGATGGGCCGGGTTGGTGGCAGGTAGGCAGAGATAAGGCTCAGGGGGAAATGCTAGATCTAACGTTAATGACTTTGTCCACAAAGAAAGTCAGGAAGTGAGCTAGATCTTTGCAACACCAGTGTTTTATCTCCACAAATAACACAAGCCTGAAGGAGTTCTTCCATGTGGCGGAGTTGCTAATGCTAACAGTTAGCTTCTGCTAGTCAACACCTTCTCTGCTGTTTTCTAGACACTAAACAAACAGCCTTCCCCGTTGCAAGTCAAGATGGGTGTGTCCATGAATGCTAGGTGACAGTGTAATATAGATCCGTCAGGATTTTCTAATTCTAGCTTTTTTTTGTATTCTCTTCTGCATATTTGCTCAGTGTGTTGATTAATAATCATCTTATTTTTTCTTATTTAATACAGTGAAATAATTAGATGTTCCTTTACCTTCGGCTGGTGTTATCAGCATGAAGGACTGCAAAGGGTGACATCTTCCTGTGCTGCCCGCACATAAACGGAAGTGACGCCACGAACAGCTGACGGGTCTGACGAAGGCAGAAGTTCCGGCCTAAACATGTCAGCCGAAGGTAAAAATATGTCTAATTACGTCACTGTTTAACTGTCTTTTCCCATCAGAAGCTAATAGGTGTAGCAGACTGTTTTCATGCATGGCAAACTCAGACTTACCGACTATAATCAGAAATAATCATTAAAAATGGCTTTTCAGTGAACTAAACCTTTAAAATAACATTTAATTTTCATGCCTAACTGACGGGATCCTCCTGAAGTTGAACAAGTGAGCATAAAAGTTCTCAGCACTTGAGCAGCTCAGACTAAATACCAGACCTTTCTAATTATTTTTGGCCATGTTGGATACGTGTAAACAGTTTCTTTCTTAGAGTTTCTAAAGTTTATTAGCTTGCTTTATCATCCATCAAAGCGACTTCATATGACCTTAGTCTGTTAATTATGCTGGCTATTTGAGCTTTGATCTTTGGAGCACATCTCTTTATAGAGCCAGCTGTAGATGCTCTGGTCCTCTTAGTCGATCGTCCATATCCAATTAGGCTGCAAATCTGACAAGAGCCGAGAAACTTTGGTATTTCCTCTCTTCAAATACTTTAAACTCAAACTCTGCAGACAGCTGATTAATGCACTCTGCCATGTCCAGAGAGGGAGGCTCTCCTGCACTTATTTTTGATGAAAATGTAACTACTTATAGTCCAACAGCCACTAAACTCACTATGAACACTGATTTCTTTTTAACCCTTTGTGGTTGATCTAAAACATGACTGCAGCAACGATTTACATGTTATAATAACATTGCTCTCCCATGGGAGAAGGATGGTTAAAACAATGAATCTGTTTGGGAATTAGGGGTTTAGTATGTTAAGGTTGTCATCAAAGATTATTGTTCTCTTAATGATGATACATGTCACTGGTTAGTAAATTATATATATATTAAAACAGATATTTTTAATTCATTTGATTTTAATAGTTTTGGATTAGGGACAGAAAGAGAAAAAAGTGTGATGAAAGCTGCTCAGATAGTTAGACTAATGGCCATTTAAAAATAAAATTTAAGATTAAACTTGATTGAACTTTAGTTTAATCAAAAATATTAAGATCACATTTAAATCTGCTCATCATCACAAAAAAGGCAGGAGGATTTTATAAAAAGGTGAAGTGATTTTAAAGCATACATTTATAAAAGATAAGATGTTTGAGAGCATCTTTTTATCGATGTTTGTTATACCATTATAGTCTAACTCTTCATCTCTAATACTGAAATGTATCCATACAAATACAGTGGGTGTAGAAAAGAAACCTCACCTTTTGAAAGACTTTAATTTTGTTTCCTTTACAAACTATATTTTACCAACTTTACTTATCCAATGCAACCTATAACATCCAAACTTTACTATTCTCAGTATTTCTTGTTTTTAAAATACCTCTTGAACTGTAACTTTGATATTCCCAATAGATTTCATAGGTTGCATTGGATAAGTAAAGCTGTTTTTCCACTTAAGGCTGTAAAAGAAGCAGACTGTGTCACGATACGGTGTTGGTAGGACCCAAAATGCAGTACCCAGGATGACACGAGGCAGAGATGAAGAATAAGAAAAATCCTTTATTTTAAGGAGAACAAAATAAGTCCAAAGGCTGGAAGCCCAAATTCCAAAGTCCAGATAACGATCTGGAAATCCAAAAATACTTGAGACACGAGAAGAACAAGAACACGAGTAATCCAAGACGAGACTGACAGAATTGCAAACAATGGACCGACACAAGACAGAGACAAGACAGGGCTTATATACACAGGGAGGAGTAACTAGGGAAAATGGCAGCAGGTGTGTGGAGTGAGGGCTGGAGGGAAGACAGGTGAATATGTTAATCTAACTGGGAAAACAGAAACAGAGGAGGGCAAATACCTAAACACAAAACTAAACAACAATTACCTAAAGACAGAGGGAAGGGCTCAAACTAGCAGGAGGATCACACACACACACACACACACACTCACACACACACACACACACACACACACACACACACACACACACACACACACACACACACACACACACACACACACACACACACACACACACACGCACACACACACACACACACACACACACACACACACATACACTGAGCTGGGGACAAAGAGGCTGGAGCTGACCTGGGAGGAATGATTTAAAAGGGTAACAACACAAGACACTTTAACTGATACGCAGACAAAAGACACATGAGGTTGCTATGAGACACAGAAGGGAATCTAGAGAGAGAAGGAGAAACATCAGGAGACACATGAAGGAAGACACAGACGCAGACCATGACAGATTGAAGTCTTATAAAGAGGGTCACTCTTTTGTATACTCACTGTATATGTAGTGCCCCTGCCCATAAAAAGGAAAACTAAATACTTTTAGGTAAATAACATCACATATCTTCAGTCATGCATACTTAAACTTTATAGATTATCTCTGGAAAATATAACAACTAGTCATTTAAGCTAGGCCATTTACATTTTAATGCCAATGCATTTGATAATAATGATAGGCTATAATATCAGGATAAATAATACTAATAGGACACATTTATTTTAAAGTGAACATGCTAATTGTACAAACTATTCTTTCTTTTCTGTCATTATTTACTATCCATCCAGTGAACAGCATGCTGCTCATTGGACAAACACAGAAATATTAAAATTATTTTGTGACCTTAATGTTGTTAAAAACAAAAACATGACTGCTCTGATCATTTCTTGAAAATGCCTCCTTCTGTTTATTTCTTGGAAAGCCAACTTAAACTATGTGTGCTTGAGTTCCAGTTGTGCATCATCTTTAAAATAGCATTACACTGATCTTTCTTTTGGCATATTCCATTCTTGTCCTAGCACCTCTTTGCATTTTTAAGACCAGATCAGATTGTTAATGAGCAAAAACAGGTTTGTGGACTTTGTTTTCGGTACAGCATGATATGCTCTGAGATAGTTCTGTTTGAATATAAATAAAATCACGTGAGCTGTATTTCATGTATTTCATTGGGACTTTTTGACACTTGTTGAATCTTGTAGGGTGTTGCAATAGATTGTTTCAAAAATATTGCTGCTACCTTAAAAAGAGCAGATGAATTAATTTGTGTCAAACAAGCCACCTCTGTGCTAGTCTCAACTGCAAACAAATGTATAAACATCCCATATATCATTTACAAGAAATAAAAAAAGGTTTACTGGGATTTGGGATGTAGGACATTTCCAACATACAGAGCTTAAAAACACCCCAGCCAGTCTTTAAAATTAGATTACAAGGCCTTAGTGTAAATTGTTCTTACCTTACAGTTCATGAGAAGCGGCGGGACACTATAAAAAGAGCCAGAAGGATTAAGACAAACATTTTAAGGGCTGGTGCTGCACATTGGTGACTGCTGGAACCACTTTGAGCAGTGGACAGAACAGTGGTGACTGTTCCTTTGATCTTCAACTATCTCCCAGTTCAATATTTAAAGGTGTGTTCACTCGTTTAATCAACACATTTGCAGTGGTCTCTAGTAGGAATGAATGCATTGCAAGATGTACTCTAGGTACAAAAAAGCTCAGATGTGCCGATTTCAGGATCTAGAAGATTACCAGATCAGAGCTCAGCTTCATGGCAGCTTTTGGAGTCTTAATTTCTGATGTTTGGACATCTCATGCATGATTGGCTAACAAACATGCTTCTACTACTGACTCCATTTACTTTGCATCATTGATGTTTTATCTCCACAAATAATACAAACCTGGATGAGCTTCTACCATGTGTCAGAGTTGCTAATGCTAACAGTTAGCTTCTACAGCCAAGACATTATCTGCTGTTTCCTGGATGCTAAACCAACAGCAGCCTTCTCTGTCTTGAGTCAAGATAGGGGGATCCTGGAGGGTGCGTGGGAATTTGCCCAACCAGTCTACATGTCTTTTGTGGATTTTGAGAAGGTGTTCGACCACGTCCCTCAGGGGGCCCTGTGGGGAGTATGGAGTACCAGGCCCTCTGATACGGGCTGATAGGTCCCTGTATGACTGGTGTCAGAGCTTGGTCCACATTGCTGGCAGTAAGTCGGGCTCGTTCCCAGTGAGAGTTGGACTCTGCCAAGGCTGCCCTTTGTCACCGATTCTGTTCATAACCTTTATGGACAGGATTTGCAGCCAAGGTGGTGAGGGGATCTGTTTTGGTGGTCAGAGGATGGAGTCTCTGCTTTTTGCAGATGATGTGATCCTGGCTAAATCAGAACGTGATCTTTGGCTTTTGCTGGAGCAGTTCGCAGCCGAGTGTGAAGCAGCTGGGATGAGAATCAGCTCCTCTAAATCTGAGACCATGGTCTTGACTCGGAAAAGGGTAGAATGCCTTCTCCAGGTCAGGATTGAGGTCCTGCCCCAAGTGGAGGATTTTAAGTATCTCGGGATCTTGTTCACGAGTGAGGGGAAGCTGGAGCAAGAGATTGATAGGTGGATTGGTGCTGCATCTGCAGTGATGCGGGCGTTGTACCAGTCTGTCGTGGTGAAGAAAGAGCTGAGTTAGAAGTTGAAGCTCTCGATTTACCAGTCGATCTATGTTCCCACCCTCACCTATGGTCACGAGATTTGGGTAGAGACCGTAAGAACAAGATTGTGGATGCAAGCGACTGAAATGAGTTTTCTCCGCAGAGTGGCTGTGCTCCACCTTAGAGATAGGGTGAGAAGCTCAGTTATCTGGGAGGCGCTCGGAGTAGACCTGTTGCTCCTCCACATTAAGAGGAGCCAGTTGAGGTGGCTCGATCATCTTGTCAGGATGCCTCCTGGACGCCTTCCTGGTGAGGTTTTCTGGGCACGTCCAACTGGGAGGAGACCTAAAGGTAGACCCAGGACACGTTGGAGGGACTATGTCTCTCACCTGGCCAGGTAACGCCTCGGGATTACCCCAGAAGAGTTAGCCCAAGTGGCTAGGGAGAGGGAAGTCTGGGCCTCTCGACTCACCCCGGCTTTCCACAGGAGCCGTCAGCAGCACGTTACTGTAGCAGCATGTCATAGCTGCTGATAGGAACCGCTGTGGTCAACAGAACCTTTTCCACTGGAGCCGTCAGCAGCGCGAGTCGGCCGCGTCTCAGGAGCAGCATGTCGCGGCCTTTACGCGCTGGTTCTATTTTCTACGCGCGACGCCTCTGAAACGGGTCAAGTTTGACATTTTTAAGGAAGGAAAGACAGGAAATCGGACGCGGAAATGGAGAGAAGCACCCGAGATTTTCAGAATAAAGAACGTACTGCCTTCCGGTTGCTTTACTTTAAAAAAGGTTACTAACTGTGCGTCCCCGTGAGAAGTTATCACCTAGCTAGCGGTCTCCTTTGTTTTCCAGGTCCGTATTGGCGATTATAAAACGGACAGAACATAAAACACAAACCATGTTGTAGTTTTCTCCTGCTTGTTGCTGTGTTTACTGACGAAGTCACTCGTGTGACTTCGTGCTCGGTCGGTGACAGCTGCTCCCCTGCTGCTTCGCTTCTCGTGGGAAGGGCCAAGCAGCAGCTTACGCGAGCAAGACGTGCTGCTGCAGTAACGTGCTGCTGACGGCTCCCGTGGAAACCCGGGGTTAGGCTGCTGCCCCCGCGACCCGACTCCAGATAAGTGGAAGAAATTGAATGGATGGATGAATTAAAGCTGGCTACATTGCAGATTTTGCCTTTTGCAGGTTGTCTTCAGATCGCAACTCCATGATAAATGAGAGACCATTGCAGCATCATTCTCTTGAACCAGCTTGCATGTTTCAGTGATCTAAATCCTATCGTTAACCTTAAAGGACAGATGGCAAAGGTAGTTTATTAAAATGAAAATCAGTGTCATGAATAAACACATTCTCACACCGAATCGCTGAAAAATGACACTGGGTGACCAAGTGTTTGTTTCCGGCGTTGGGTTTCTGATGCCAGCGGTAAAACACACATTTAACCAACATTTAACCTCTAAACTCTCGCTATTTAACCTTCCCCTCACCCACATCCTGACCTCGTAAACCAGCTCAGTGGCCTAGTGGTAGAGTGTCCGCCCTGAGACTGGGAGATCAGGGTTCGATTCCTGGTCGGGTCATACAAGACTTTGAAAATATGGGATCCAATGCCTCCCTGCTTGACACTCAGCATTAAGGGGGTTGGGTTGGGGGTTAAACCACCAAATGGTTCCCGAGCGCGGCTGTGTCTGCAGCTCACCGCTCCCCCAGGGGATGGGTCAAATGCGGAGAACAAATTTCACACACACATCAGTGTGTGTGACAACTAATGGGACTTTAACTTTAACTTTTAACTTAAACCCTGTTTCTCATTTTAAACTTTTCATCCATCGTGTTTAAGAGGGACGGAACTAGAACTGGAAACAAAGTTTTGCATGTGTAAGAGGGTTAAGGATGGAGGTGAAGGGAAGGTTAAATAGCAAGAGAGTAAAGGTCACAGTGAAATCTCTGTTTTGCCATGCCAGTTGAATGGCCACGCCCTGTCACAGAGACCATAGCTGATAGACCAGTGATGAGGAAACAGGGAACAGGTGTGATGATTACTGATTTGTTAATGGCCTACAGGTGTGACTAGTTAAAGCTGCTTTCAGGAGTTTTCCACTTTCAGAAATGATGTATGATTTTTCAGAAATCCATAAAAGCGATTGTCGCATCATGTACTGTGATAAAATGTCAGCAATAAGTCTTTTTAATTTTGTTTAGCTAAACACGCCCCCTGCCCCGCAGAGCTCCATGCAATAGGAAACTGACCAGAACTAAACAAAAGCGTTAGACTACCGCTTACTTGCTTCAAATTTGAGGAATACCTCGGCTGATGCAGTGGAGGAACTTTTCACGGACAAGTAAGTCTCTAAAATATAAATACATGAGAACACAACATGACATGAGAATAATCCTCGTAAAACAACGTGTTTTAGCTCCGTTTGTCGGCTACAGAAGCACATAAATAAACAGAAATGTGAAGTCGCGACCTTAAACAAACAAAGCAACAGAGTTTTTGTGTGATATGCTTGTCAGCCACTAGATGGTGCCATCGGATAAGAGAAATAACCCAGAAAGAAGTTTTGAGGAATGGGAGTAATGACAAAAACACAAGAGGACTGGATCAGATAAAATGATAAGATACTAGATCTAAATGCAAGAATACACTAACAGATGACAAAGTAAAACATAGAACTGGACTAAGCTTAATAAAATAGAAAGTGTAACGTGAGGAAATATGGGTTTTCTGTCACAAAGGTGGTGTTGGACTAAGCTGTGTCAAAGCTGGGTCGCTGAGAACTTTCACCCACAGATTAAGACCTGAACGCCAGCGAGTCTGGGAGGAAACCATAACATCTACCACCTGCAGCTTCGTGCCAGAAGATGTTGTTCCTACAGAAGATGTTGTTCCCATAAAAGTAGTCATAACATAACAAGTCTTAAAACTTTGTTTCTTGATTTTAATGTTAAAGTAACCATTATCAATTTGCTCATTATAAATGTGTTTTAATCAAATGAATGACTATTATGCTTTGGGGTAATTCTAAGAGATTTAATGAATCCATAATTAGATAATGTTGAGAGTGTTTGTTGCTGACCTTCACACACACTCAAGCACACACACCCACACACAGATTCTCACAGTTAAACTCCAAAACACATTTGCTGACGCACACGTTTGCTTTGAGAAGAGAAAGGCTTTTGGTAAGTTTCAGTCTTATGATTTCAGTTCGTGTTGGACAACGAAAGAGAGTGGACCTGAAAACCAAAGGGGGGGCAGAGCCGGTTGGCTCGTTCTTCCCCCCTTTCACGCTGTTCCTGCCAAGCCAGGCAGAATAGCTGAATCGCAACTTCTAACGCAGACTCATTACCGAGTCTTTTGATTTCTGAGTGAACTTAACTTAATAAAGCGCATCGACAAAACGCTTTACCATCAACGTGTACCGAGGGCAACTCTGGACCGGTTCGCGGCACATCTTTGTCTTCTTTGCCAGCCAAGGTGCCCTGGATGAAACATCATCCTAAGGTGACGTCCCGGGTCCAACAGAGGGTCCGATTTTCGGTGAGGCAAAACACGACAGATAGCGTTTTGATGCATCTTTTCCAACTAAACCTAAGTTTATTCAAACCATCACTTTTCACTCAGACACCTGTTTCTTCCTGAAGCAAAATCAGATGCACACACGCATTCATCTCACCTCATGTTCAATTCTCACGACACTTTGCACACACGCATCCATAACCACATCCTATTACTCTCAATCTTCATTCACCAACAGAAGGTCTATTTGAGCAAGAACAGCATATCAACTGTTAAAGATTGTCCCACAAGTTGCCAATGTTGATTGTTATTTCCTGTTTGTCAATTTCAAAATCATTAGTTTAATTTGAAGAATTAAAACTTTTAATTGTCAAACTGGTTTCCTCATTGAACTGAAACACAGACACACAAATATTATCGTCAGTTTATCGATGAAAACAACCTTTGAGTCTTCTTAACAATATAACATTTGGTTATTGAGTTATTAAAAATTAATATTCCAAATTAATACGTAGCATGGTTCCTCTTTCATAAAAGAGCATAAAACCACAACGCTACAAAAGCATAACTTCAACTGAAAGCTAGGAGAATATCCTAAGCCATAAACAAGGAATGACTGAAGAAAATGCACAAACCAAATAAGAAATCTATGGAAAGGGGAAAAATGATGAAGAGGAGAGGCTAGAAGTGACTGCAGCTGGGGGTGAATAAGAAGGCTGAATAAATAAATCTACGGGGACAGGAACACATCTGAGAGAACACAGGGGTCAAGGGTGAAGGAAGCACAGGGAGGAGAACCAAAATAAAACAAAATAACTAAACAAACTGGGAAGGGAAGATAATGTAAAATAATGGGGGAAATAAGATTGACTGGGAAACATGAACTAAAATGGGAAGAGGGGATAGGGAACATAGGATGACGTGGACAGGACACAGGACATGACAGCCAGTTTCAGAAAGTAGATGGCCTTTTAGGGACCGTCCTCACCACTTGGAGGAATGTTCCCACTCATCTCATGGAAACGATGTTCATCAAGCATGCTGCAACGAATTGTTGAAGAGATCAACAATAATGCTGGAGCTACGTTCATGTTGTCAAACGAATTTTTGGAAGGTGTGGTCTAGCACATATATATAGTATATATGTATGTATTAATAAGCATTTCTAACATTATGTATAATTATGTCTGAAACTGTCAGTTGGAATAAGAAAAAAATGGGCCTCATTTTAAAGGAAGGACAATGAAAAACTTTTTCTAAAATGTCAGATTTAACCAGCAGCTATTAACAAAACAGCTAAAGCTTTAAGGTCAGTGCTTCAACCATTAGGTGAAACATTTCGGGTGGGGTGTGTGTAATGTCTGTTCTAATGCTTTCCTCTGTTGTTCAGTGAAGTGAATAACAGCAACAAATCAAAGCCGATGCTTTCTCTCGTCTCTGATTATTTCCCTTTGGGCAATCCAAACAAAGTGAAACAGAAAGGACCAAAATAAGCTATTGATGGCTGTGGAACAAGTCCAGGAAAGTACATCTACAATCTTTTGTTTTTGAAGCTTGGTGCTTTTTAGAGGGAATCACTGTGGAGCCATTTCCATATCATAACAGGAAGTTTGTTAACGTTAACTTTATTGTATATCAAGGCTAAACTCTTGAAAAGGGTCCATTTCATTTAACATTTTAGGATAAAATAAGCTCACCATTTACCGGCCGATCTACAATCCCACCCTCACCTAGTTCACGAGCTAGGCCACAGTGAATGTGTGCCGTAATCAAAGCTAAAGATGGTCCAACAAAATTAGTCGACCTGTGTGTGTGTGACCGTTTTCTGTTTTTGGGGCGGGTAGTGTACGTACGTCCAGATTCATGAGACCAGATTTTGTAGTTTTACAACTATTATTTATTATATACTTATGGTAAATGGCCTGTATTTGTATACCCTCTTAGGGTTCTTCAACACAATCAGTCATTCACACATTCACACAAACACTCATACTCTGGTAGGGATGAGCTACAATAGCCACAGCTGCCCTGGGGTGCTCTGACAGAGGCGAGGCCTGCCAAACACTGGCAACCGCAGTCCCTCCGGCCATCACCAGCAGGCAAGGTGGGTTAGATGTCTTGCCCAAGGACACAACAGCAGCATTCTCTGGTCAGAGCTGGGATCAAACCTGCAACCTTCCGATTACTGTACTATCTGCTTCACCTCCTGAGCTACTGCTGTCCTGCTGTTTAAAGGGATCATTTTAAAGTTTCTCACTGGCTGCAACTGTTGAGGAAAAATTGCAAACAAGATTTGTAATGGAGTTTCCAAAGCATTGGGAAATACTTGAAGGTTTCTTAATTCCCTTCCATGAGACACAGGCTTAGCTCTCTCCCGTTCAAAAGTTTGCACAAATGATTTAATCTCACAACGGCTGTGGGAGTCTGGAACGCTGAAGCTCTTCTCACTTTGTCTCTGTAAATCAGAATATCTGGGAAATGTTGGAGTCGGCAGCCAAATTAGAAAGTACTTTTTAATGGATGAAGGTTAACTGTTAAAAGTTTAGATTCCATTAGGATACTTTGTGACTAAACCGTAACAAGAAATTTCAAATTTTCACAAATGTTTCAACTTGTTTCCAGTTGCATCATTTGCGCAAGTCTAACTGGTTACTTACAAAACTGTAGTGTGACTCCTTTGTGAAAGTCGTTCTGTATAGGCATTTAGTGTCTCCCATTAGTCACCCATCCCAGCCCACAGCCCATGAATGTGAGTACCTGGGGCTACGTAAAACCTTAAAATTATACCGTTTATTAAAAAAAAATCACAATGAAGATACTGATTTAATGCCATATGTGCACCCTTAACTTTATTTCACAGTACTTTGTCTGAAAGCAGATAACATAGTATTAAGAAATAGAAATAAAATTAGAAAAAACACAATTTTGTGCTCTTGTTTGTTTCGATGCACTCAAACAACAACTGCAGATCCCTCTAAATGTTCTGTCAAACACTTAAAACTCCTATTAGACACAGTAGTGCTACAATGTGCAGTATAAAAAACATGGTTCTAAAAAGCTAAATAAACTAGAAACCCGACATCTTTCGGAGAACACTGAAACGCCTTTACAAAAAAAATAAATGGATAATCAACATTTCCAATGTTTGCAACAAAATAAAAATGTTACTCTTTTTACCCAGAGGACCCCCCCTCCCAAATTTAAGGCGGTTGAAACGTTGAGTCAGAAAACCCAGTTAACACTTAACAAGGTGATTACGTAAGACATTCACATCAGGCTCATGGATGTTTCATCTCACAATAAGAATAAAGAATAGAATGACATGACGCGGCTGCATGAGATGAAAAGAATATTGTGAAATAGAAACAATACATTTGGTTTAAACAGTAAAATACACAGAGAACACCAAGTGTCAGATGTCAAATACTATAACAAAGAATGCAGACCAATATTCTCATATGCTGTTATGTTTTTTTTATTATTATGAGTGATGATGTGTTAAATGATCGGTCATGTCCAGAGGGTGGAGACTTTAGCTAAAGTAACAGTAAAAAATCACGTGAAAAGGCTTTTTTTCTCTATTCTGTTCTTAGGGTGTCCAAATTGTTGCCTGTGGGCCATTTGTGGCCCTCAGCATGAATCTGTGTGGCCCCTGACTGCTAGTCGAAATTGGGATATTATTGAGCAGCCGGCACAAGGAGCAGACAGAAACTTCCACAACAAATTTAGGGCAACATTTTAAAATTTTGCAGGACCATAAACCCCATCAGACCTCTATGAAAAAAAAAGCAGATTTAGGTACATTCTTTCTTAAAATTGACAAGATAAAGCATGGCTTTCTGAAAAAAGCATGACCTGTATCTGATTTTTTTCTTAGTGAGAAACCAGGGAATTCTGATGCTTTTTCTTCAATATGGAAAACATATGAGTCTGTTGGAATATATTAAACCTATAGAAATGTGCAACTTTCCTACAAATGTCATTATGTATTCTTTTATCTTAAAAGTATGTTGATTTCACTGTTGAGCAGGAAGAAAAAGACATTTTAGACAGCACTGTCTTTGAGGCAGTACATTACATTTTGGTGTGAGACAATTAAGATTTACAGAAAAAAACATCAATTTGTTTCTTCAGGCAGAAAATTTAAGGATTGTGTTCCTGAGCAAATTTTTCTGCAATTGAGTCAGAAGCATGCATTTAAAATATTTTATTGTGAAATGTTCTGTTGATGTTGTGAACGTTTATGAATGAAACTGAAGTGAAGAAACAATATCAGACATGAGAAAATAACATTTTACACTGGCTTGGTGTTCGGTATCAGACTGGAGAGCAATTAAAATTAAAAATGAACTTTTCTCTTTTTTCTCACAAATGCAACAAAAACCTTGTAATTTAAGTAACGTTTTATCAAAACGTCATAATTTAGGATCACAATTAATAAAATCCAGTTTTAAGAATCTACTAATGTGGATGAGCTCTAACGCATTACAAAATAAAAGTACCTCAAATGAATAGCAGATTATATATTCAGCACATATTCCAATATATGTGATGAATCATCATGAGCCTGATTAGAATAAAATATATAAACATCTTACAAAGAAAAAGCTTAAAATCTTGGTTTTACTCAAACAAAATAAAACATTATTTACAAATTCACAGCCAGTAAGTCAGAGGACTCAGTTTCACATTTGTGAATTTGTCTCTAAAATGTGGATGTTTGTCTTGTACTCAGCTGTCTTAACATACAAAACTCTTTAGCAGCCTAAGCAGATTAAAATCACATCGAACCTCTCAGCAAGCAGCAAGGCCCATCTGAATAACAAACTACTCTTTGTTTGTTCGGTCACACATTATGGAATATAGCATACTGGGAGAAATATTGAAGCTTCAAAATAACTAAAAAAAAAAAACAGTCATTAATGGCATGAAATTAAAACATCATTGAGAAAATACAGAAAAAGCTGCCAAAACACATCAGAATATGTATCTGTTACATTCATCCATCGGACTGACCTGCAGAGCAGCTTCATGTGTACCGAAACACCACGTGACCAAGTACAGCTGCCTTCCCACCAAACTAGTGATTGGCTTTCATACGACATGTTTGTGGATACGGTTACTTCACAGTATTTTTTTTTCTTTTAGAAAAAAGTTAAGAATAGGGATGAACAAAAGAAAACCTGTATGCACTGGTGTGTGTTCATGCAGATTTCATCATAATCTGTGCAGGAATCTTGTAAACATTTCAGCTTTTTCTACTTTGGTTCTAAAGTTGAAAACAGTGGTTAATGAAAAGAAAGGTGTACCACAGCGTCATGTATACTGCATTTTTGCCAGCAAACAAAAGGAAATTCAGTGAATACTGCACAGTGGAATTCAGGGAACTTAAAACTGAATCAATCTGAGTTGTAAAAAAGTAAAAAAAAAAAAAAAAATAAATAAAAAATAAAAAACCAACAACATAGAAAAAACTGGAAACAAAACAGTTGGAGTTGGTGTCAATCATTTTAACAGCTTTCAAGAAGGACTTGCTCTCCTTCGGTAACCAAGCTCATCTGAATTAACAACAGTCCATCTGATAAACCTGATTCTTCCACTAATACTTCACCATTTACACAGCAAACATTGCAAATATAGAAACCCATATCTGTACAGAGTTTTCAATTAAATATATGCAAGGAGGGAAGAAACTTCATTCTATTTGCATGGGTCCAGATAGTTCTTCAAAAATATTGAACTTTCATTATCTTCATATAGTAGTTTCAAATTACACAACAGCAAATCCACTGTCACAGGACTTGGCCATGAGATAACCCAAAAATCTAATATCCATTGAAACATAAATATATATATATATATTTTATTAGCATTACATTTTTCTCCAGATGAGTGTTTTACATAATATGACAAACTTAAAGAATCTTTGTTCCATTCTCTTCACAGTCAAATGTTGTGATAAACTTGAATGAGTAGTTGGTTATAATATTGAAGTATCCAATGATTCAGTTGTGTCCTTTTGGCAATGTAAGGTTCATTTTAAAAACAACTAGATGGGTTACGATTTATTTTGGGCCGAAACGCCCTTCCAGTAATCTAAAATATCATGCAGGTCCTCATCTTTTGCGAACTGAACTTTCTTGCGCAGTGCGTGCCCCGCAGCCATGTACTCCTCATCTTTATGCCGTTTACGGTGGAGTTTGAATCGCTCCCAGATGCTGTGTGAAGGTTTGCAGTAGAATTCAGGACTAGAGGAGTAGCTTAGATTGTGATACTGAGAGGTCATCTGGGAATATGCTAAGTCTCTGGAGCGGGAGTGAGTGAGAGGCTCCAACAGCTTGTGACTGTCAGGTCCTTCTAGCTCCTCTATTTGAGCGTCGGGATACGAGTGACGGTGGTCACTGTACTGACGAATCTTCTCTGCTTCGGCCCGCAAGATGGCAGCAGCGGGTGTTACAGTGATGATGCTCTCTCCACCCGGGGAGGTTTTCTCTGTATACCTGGATTCAGAGCGATAAGGTCTGGGGCTTCGCATGGGCCCTCCTGTGGCAGTGCTGGGCCTCTTTGGCGAGACATCTGAGGTTCGATGCCTCTGCAGAGAGTGATGGTAGCTGTCCTTATACACTGGAGAAAGAAGGCCAGATTTACTCTGGGGGTGCTCTGATATTAGTACAAGCTGTGGCTCTGTAGTGGACACAGCTCCAGATTTAACCCCCTGAAAGGAAGTGGACTCTGACTTAAGAGCATCAATGCAGTTGTTAATTATCTGATTAACCTTATCAACTTCTTTTGCAATTGTGGAAATCTCAGCCACCGAGCCCTGACTGTTTCCAGCCATTCCCATTTCACACTCTCTCCGCTCATGATGGTCCATACTTCGCACATCCATGTAACTTCCCTTAATCATTTTGGGAGTATCACTTATCTCCTGAAATTTGTATTGCTCCATTTCACTAGCAGATGGTAAGTATGGCATACGTGCCATGCTCTCTCCAGCCAACAATTGCTTTTGCGACATCCGAGAAATAGTCCCCCCTTCCAATTCTTGTCCGTACTTCAGTTCCATTATGTTCTTCTTTAGACTGCCTGATTTCCTTTGCTTTTCATCTTGTTGGCGCTTTCTTCGCAAGCAGTAGTAAACAATCCCTAGAAATATGACCATACTGAAGAGGCAGCCTAAAATTGTCATAATGTAGTGTGTGGCAGTTGGGTTTGGATCTCTGTCTTTTTCAGTCCAGGGTCCAGTAGTGATTGTAAGACAAGTATGGTTGTGTCTAAGAGAATTACGTATTGAAGCAACACAGTATGTGTAGTTGGTGTGGGGTTTAAGATTTTTTAGCTCAATGTCCTCCCTTGTAACTTTCAGATTCTGAATATCTGTGAAAAAACTGTTGTTGTAAAGCACCAGAATGTACATCTTCTTGTAGGGGTGAGGAATATGAACTGTAATAATGGCACCTGTGTTTGTCACTTGTCGTACTTTCATCAGAGGGCTTACTTGCACCTCATTCTCAGTTGTGCTGACGGTTATGTCCTCTGGTTCAGTGCCTGAGAAACAATCCTCCAGCCTACATAGTGTTGAGTCAGTTGTCAGTGTCATAGTCTCGATGGACACAGCGGTGAATGGTATCACATAGTCATCGGTACACACAGTAGTTAGCATGTGAAGTGCATTTCGATATGTTGGATTGTTGGGATTCTGGCTCAATAAGCTATAACCTGCAACACCACGTGGAGAGTCACACACCATCCGCTCATTGGTCCGGTTTGGGAAACTTGAGAACCATTTCACAAATCCAAGTAACTCACATGAGCAGTTGAAGGGGTTGGTGTACAGTTCACAGGTGGTAAGTTTAGTTAAACTGGTAAATGTGGACCCATCTAACTGCTGGATACGGTTTATGGAGAGATCAATATTTTCTATGTTGGGGCATTCCCAAAAGGCATTAGGTGTCACAGTTTCAATTAGGTTTGCCTGGAGGTAGAGGTACTGCAGCTTTCCTAAACCCCGAAGGATCCCCTCTGTCAGATTCCGTAACTTGTTGAAGCCCATTTGAAGGACTTGCAAGTTAAACTGAGCAGAAAATGCGCCATCCTCTATGTAGGAAATTTCATTCTTAGTCAGGTTCAGGTAGGTCAAGTTAGCAAAGCGACTGAGGGAAGAATAATGGATGCTTTTGATTTTGTTCTCATTCAGGCGAAGGTCTACAATGGTGTTGTTGATATGTTGTGGGATGGCCTCATACGGTGGTTGGTTTTGGCTGCAAATTGCAAGCCATACAAAGCCCTTTTCACCCTCAATTAACCAGCAGTCGCCATTAACCTTGCCAATATGAGTCAAATATACAATGGCTACTGACCAAAGCAAGGCACTCAACACCATGCTTGAGCTGCAGGCCATTGGTGCTTCTCGGCGAGTCATGGACGGAGCCAGGAGAATGAAAGGAGGGTGATCCCACTGCTGTGTCAGTACGTTGATATGCTCCTGTCAGTGAACCAGCTGAATGCTCAACTGTTCTCAGGGCCAGAGCCAGTGATGGATGAATGCTGATGCATATTGTCCCCATGTACCAATCAGAAAAATCTTGGGTATCTTCTGTTTGTTTCTTTCATTGAGATTTGCTTTTAATGAACTTTTGTAGATGCTCAAAAGGAGGTGTCATCTTTAGCTTGACTTGTGCTTTTTTCCCGATATGCAACCATCATAATATGGTCTCATCTTCAGTTCATTCCTTCCTGTGTCTCTTTCATGAGGGCAGATGAACGACCTGCAATACAAGCACACATAAAACAGACTATGTTACTAAGATAGGAAGCTTTTAGTGTTGCATGCATAGGTGGTAAAATGCATAACTCTTAGTGGGGATTCATGTTTACTCAAGCCCTTCTTGTTTGCATTCCACCAATTATTTTGTACACAGTTTAAGAGGTATTTGCAGTCCCTGTGGCAGAATCCTATTATGGGAAACTGTTGGCCAATTACCACTTGACAGGTTGAGAAAAGCAGGGTCCCTGTTTTCACACCATTAACCTGAGGAATGTCAGTGAGGGACCCAAGAAGCTGCATTAAATCGCACACACAGCACCATGTGAAGTGACAGCTTGGATCGATGTATTTAGCATTTTCCCAATGAACCTTTATGCATGAATTTACCTGTCTTTAAAAACTGGATTACATAAAAGAGGGAAATCATGTTCACGGTGCGATTACCACCATACATTTGATGAAAACCATATTAAAAGGGACATATTTGTTGATCCATCAATCCTGGCTCTGATAACACACCAGAAGGAACAAGATTTGAACCAGCCTTGGTGCTGTTTTGTGGATAGTCAAGTGAGTAGAACATGTCCTGGCTTCAAATTGTAGAAAATTGAAAGATGAAACACAGCAACATTTGTTTGTTCAATAATTTTGTGGTGAAACAAATATTATAAGACAACAATGCAAAAAAAAAAACCAAAAAAAAAACTACTTGGTACACCCCAAAGAGCTCTCCCAACATGTAACTGTCTGAGATCTGAATACTTTTGAATGACTATAGATCCCAGTCATCACTGGGAAAGGTCAAGTCATGCCAGATTTAGAGCACCACCACTGGCTTCTCTAAGCAGCTGTGAAACTCCATGAAAACATGCCTCCCAAACAGAATGGAAGCTACTTTTGAACACAAACAACACAAATGTGTAACGTTTTTGAATTAAATGAAACATGACTTTAAAAATATCGTTTCATTAGATCACTTCAAGGGTAAGAAGGTTTTGTGTTTGTGTTTCAGAGGACATAACTCTTCACAACAGAGACAATCATGCTGCTGAAAGAGAGTAAATGTGACAGTTAATGGCAAAAAGGATATACTTCAAGTTGAAACCAGAGTCACCACTCAGGATTTAAAGTCCATTGTTTTTGTCATTTGACCTTTGCAGGAGTTTATCACATTACAGTTACACACATGTTGTGGTTTTACGGGTCACATTTAGAAAAGTGAAAGCTTTCAAAAGTAAAGTAATCCCTTATACCGCATTTTTCGGACTATAAGCCGCTACTTTTTCCCACGCTTTGAACCATGCGGCTTATAATGAGGTGCGGCTTTAGTCAACCAGAAAGGATGGATGCTGGAAAGTCTAATGAAGGAATGGTTAATGGAGTGCTACGGAAAGCGCCCAGGAGGATTTTTTCACAGTAAAACGGCGCTGCTTGTTTTCCCAGCTTAACCCCGGGATGATGGCAGCAACACGGAGAGCGACACTGATATCGCCACAGAAAAGGTGTGTGACGAAGCTCTTCTGAGGCTGTTCAACCCCGACGCTGAAGAAGATGATGACTTCAGTGGTTTCAGTGCGCAGGAGGACGATGAATAAACTAATCATCAACTTTTCTGTTTTGTTTGATACTGATCAGTTCAGTTACGTTCAGTTAAACTACGTTTTCAATTCAGCAGATATCTGTGGCTTTTAGCCCGGTGCGGTTTTCTACTGAGGTACGCTTCATAGTCCGGAAATTACGGTAATTTCTGTCCTTTGTTTAGAGGATCAGTTGATGACCAACGGCTTTGTGGCCAATACCTTTGGTAGTTCAGTACAAGTACAGTACAGCACACACAAGGCATTACACTGAGTCCACAAATTTGAGTATTTTTCAGTGTACAATTTCAACTACGCGAATAGATTATGCATAATTGTCAATAAGTGCATGTAATTTTATTGTAGAAAAATAAATAAATAAAAAATTAAGAGATAGAAAGGTTTGTTAACAGTACACACAAAACTGCAGTTTTGGTGCATACCAACAAACTTTTGGTGTCCATTTCTCCTCGCTTTACGTTGCCAGGAAATTATCTGCAATGAGCTTATAATGTAATCAAGTAAAAGCACTGGTCAGCCTTTCAAGTACAGATAAAGTGCAGAAATAAATGTTGCCATGAATACTGCAACACATTGCCAAAGGCTGCCATTATAAAGCCACCTTCATGATGACAAAAGAGCAGCGGCACAGGAGCTGTGAAGAAAAAAACACTCCCAAAGCCCCTGGGAGGAAAGAGGTTCCAAATCAAATGTTCCATGAAATGAATATGAAAAATACAGCTCTGCAGAATGTCTGGCCGAGCAAAAGATCTTTACAGAAAAAGGATGTCTTCTTACTATTCCCCAGTCTATGACCTTTACTGCAAATACCACATGGCAGAGACTGAGCTCATCTGACCTGGCCTCCGCTCGCTCACGGCATGACATGATGCATTTAGCCAGTAAATGGAAGTTTAAGTTAAACCTGAGAAGTTCCTCACCTCCCCCTCATTTAGAATGCATTGGCTGTGTTTTGTTTGTCCACAGTGACTCATTCTACATGAGTCACTGTCTCACCACTGAATCTGTTGCACAAATTAGAGAATGATTGACTCAAATTCTCAAGCATACTCTTACTGATGGGTAAAACTCAAACTTTTGGGTGGCAAAACAAGGGTTCTGGTGTTAAACATTGTAAAATATTTAATCCCTGTATCTGGGTCCCAGTGAATTCACAGCAAATGCCAACAAAAACAATGCCTGCGGTCTTAAGTTGTTGAGGGATAAACACTGCAACTGGCTACATTAAAATTAATTTTTAGAGCTTTAGTTTCATGCAAATCACACCGTACTGTATAGTCAGATCACAAAGTGAGCCCAAGGCGGCCAGCGTGTGTGTGTTGTTTTGTGAAAGCGTAGGTCTATTTGCCACCACAGACCCACTTTCCATAATGGCAGCAATCTGTATGGCCCAGTGCTAGGCCTTAGTGCGGCAAGCCAGAACACCCAAGGCATCAGAGCTGAGAGTATACCCCTATCAGACACAAGCAGCCATTCCACAGACTCGTTTCCATTTAGGGTTTATGTGCTCGGTAATGAAGGCTTTTCTTTTTCTTTTCTCTTTCCGTGAATAACCTATTGAAACCTTGCTCTTGAAGAATAATTCAAACACAGCTTTGTACATTTCTGTTTCTTCAATTCCTCTAAATAATTTGCACTCTTTATGGAAAATAAAGTTACCTGTTGAAATGAGGCCTTGCATTGCTCATTGCAGATAAATTCAATGACATTATTTGAGGTTGTGCTGGTGTATCATAACCCCGTCTCCTCCAGACCCTCAGACTCTCTGGTCCACCATGTGAGTCATTGCTTCACGACAAACTCTGACAGATGCCACATGGAGAAATTGATGGAAATTCTTCCAAACAGAGAGTTTAGTGTATGCAAACAAACAACACTCCACCCTAACATTTTCCCTGGCTATCTCTGCCTGTCAGTCCCCTCCTGCTTTTTTGTCAATGTGCCCGTCCAAAAAACTTCACTCTGCATACTAAACCACTTTTCTTCTGTTCGCTCTCCAAGTGTCTACAAAAGCGTTATATCAAAGAATCTGTATCCACAGTTTAAGGCTTTGCTGTTTTTGTTTCTCTTGGCTTCCTATCTTGTGCTTTGTGACAGTGAAGGTGCCTCATTCTCTGAGGATCCTCCTCATCCATACCAATGACTGCCCTTTATTTGATGTCATTGACAATGCATGCACTTTCTGCATGGAGAGAAAAAAGTTAGAGATGGGAAATTGCAATAGGAGAATCAATTGGATTGAAATGGAAGGATTTCTCTTGGGGAAGGAAAACATTGTGCTAGTAGCGGTGTTGAATTGCTTTGTGCAGATGGAGGGCAGCGTCCCATACCTATGACAAACTAGCAAAGGCTTTAATATCCTGCGTTAATTATTAAGGAAATTAACCAAAAAGCCAGCTATCACTAAATAACATTTGATAAATGTGAAGATCTTCTCTGGATTTTGGATTTAGCACAAACATGTTTCACTCGCATGGCACACAAGACACAAACTAGTAATTTCCTGAAATAAGTAACCTTTTTTATTTTAAAGAAAACTTTTAATCAAAAGTTTCAAAGTGAAGTTTCTCTTGCTCTAACCCTCCAAGGTGAATAACTCTACTCAGGTCGTTTTAACCTCAGGAGGAAACAGTGGGACTCAGAGCTCACGAGTCCTGAGGATGTTGTTGGATGTTCTATCAGATTGCTAACTGGGGAGTTTGGAGTCAGCCCGCTTTGGGGCTTTTGGTCATATCCTCCAGCTGTTCTGGTTAGTTTCTACGGTCCCGTGGGGCAGATTATCCTTCAGCTGCCATTTCCATGGAGAGTGTTCTTGGACAACACATTTTACTCTCAGTTCTTCTCAAACTGACATTCAAATATCATATTTTTATCCACAGACCACGGTTTTAGGGTATTTTCTCATCCATAGTTGGTTTCTTTTGGTTTGAATCCGTTGATGGCAGTGTTAAAGGGTAAATGTTTTCCATTGGTTTGGTTTCTTTGCATTGTTTGTAGGGGAGATGGTGGCACAGGAGTTAAGTGCTCATCCCGTAATCTGAAGGTTGAAGGTTTGAGCCCCACTCAGCCTGTCACCGTTGTTGTGTCCTTGGGTAAGACACCTAACCCACCTTGCCTGCTGGTGGTTGCCAGAGGGACCGGTGGTGCCTGTGTACAGCAGACTCGCCTCTGTCAGTGTGTCCTAGAGCAGCTGTGGTTACATTGTAGCTCATCATCATCAGTGTGTGAATGACTGATTGTGTTGTAAAGTGCCTTGGGGGTTCCAGGACTCTAGAAGACGCTATATCAGATACATGCCATTTACCATATTAGGATGTTCACAACCCCCTTACTAGTCAGATGTGTCTGTGGAGAGAAACCAAAAAGAAGATGCTGCATTATTCTTCTAGATTTCTCTCCTGTGGTCAGTTTGAGACCATCAGTGGTTAAAATCTGATGTTAGCCCAGATCTGGACAAGTGGGGGGGTGGAGGGAGGTGGAGAATACAATCAGTAAAGAAGGCTCTCCCTTGCCCTGCCTCCAACATGCCTCCGTTTAAAAGGCTAGGTTGTAACGACCTGGAATTGTCATGACAATATAGAGCTAAGCACTCCACCGCTCCTCTCACCTTTTTTTTTTCTTGATTATAAATCTGCTGCACCTGTGCGCAGCTGGCTGCCGCACCTTAAACAGGGAAAAAATAGAAAGTGCCTTCAAGCTCCACGGATTTTCTCTCCACCTGTGAACAGAGTGACGTGAACACAGGCGCACAGTGATTTTTACTGAGTAAACAGGCTGTTTTTTAATCAAAGAGGCCGTTAATCCCTCAAGGATTGAGACAGATCTGGAAGATGGAAGAAACACTCAACAACCAAGTTTCTAAGTTCGCTATTTGATGTCATCACCTGGACGCACCATATTCATCGCAACTTGACCACTGATGTAAGTTCCTACTGACCGTAGCGAGAAAAAAGGAAAATGAAGCCAAAACTCATCTGAAAATTCTTTTAAAGGGGGATTGCTTAATTGGATTGCCCATTGAAGAGATCCTTACGTCAAGCAAACGATCTACTAAAACGTGAGTTAAAAAGAAAACTAAACTCAGAATTTGGGTTTGCTCAATGACAGGATGAAAATGGAATCGATTATTAAAAAATTATTTCCTTTGTAGTGAGAACGTGTTTTTCAAACTTCTCATCACTCTCATTTGTTAAACGACCCCTGTCAAGTAAGTTTATTTGAATATTTTGTGTATATGTAAATATTAGAAAATGATATTATAAGTGCAATTTCTTTGTTTGTTCATAGCTTTTCCAATACAAGGGTAAAAATTCTGCACTCACCTACAAGCACCGCTCCTCCATTATGGACAATTCAGCTAAATAAACTGCATCTGTGAAATTGCTCAAACCTGATTTTCCTCTGGACT
The DNA here is from genome assembly GCF_043380555.1 of Nothobranchius furzeri. NCBI lineage: Eukaryota > Metazoa > Chordata > Actinopteri > Cyprinodontiformes > Nothobranchiidae > Nothobranchius > Nothobranchius furzeri. Next base: position 5,552,700 of record NC_091745.1, on the reverse strand, counting down.
ATTACCTCCATTCATTTCATTTTTTTGGTCAGACAACTTAATGTAAGGGTGTATGTCTAGTAACATATTTCCTTGTGTAACGGGAGATTTTATGTTCATTCACCATTGCAACTTGTACGCCTGTTTTTTGTTTTGTTATTTTATCCCATGTGTCAGGAGGGAGACCTGACTGGCGCACAACGTCCATATTCATCTATTTAGTCAATAAAGCAAAACCTGAAAACCGTTACAAGGTTATCCAGAGTTATCTCTGTAGTTATGCTGCTATAGGCTTAGACTGCTGGAGGATACACTGACCACTTTTCACACTCGACTACTTTCTTCTACAATCTGCTCTTTAACTGTATTATTTCCTGCAATTTCAGCTGTTAACTTTATTTTTTCTCTAAGTGTTTTTCTCCCCAGAAGAAGCAACAATGGTGTTCTGCTGAGCTGTGGTGGCCTCATGGAGGGGGCCATCGGCTTTGAACACTGCTGCTAACCATTTAATCATTCTCCCGCTCCTGATAATAACATTTTACTTTCCTTGACATTGAATGTGCTACTACTAGTTTACCCGTTTAATTATAGATTCACTAGGATAAATACAATAAAGTTTATCTCTCACCAACTATAATATTTACTAAGAAATCACCATGTAACCATAGAAACATTACTTGGTATATATGTTGTGTGTGTGTATGCGTGCGTGTGTGCGCGCGTGTGTGTGTGTGTGTGTGTGTGTGTGTGTGTGTGTATGCGTGCGTGTGTGCGCGTGTGCGTGTGTGTGTGTGTGTGTGTGTGTGTGTGTGTGTGTGTGTATGTGTGTGTGTGTGTGTGTGTGTGTGTGTGTGTGTGTGTGTATGCGTGCGTGTGTGCGCGTGTGCGCGTGTGTGTGTGTGTGTGTGTGTGTGTGTGTGTGTGTGTGTGTGTGTATGCGTGCGTGTGTGCGTGCGTGTGTGCGTGTGTGTGTGTGTGTGTGTGTGTGTGTGTGTGTGTGTGTGTGTGTGTGTGTGTGTGTGTGTGTGTGTGTGTGTGTGTGTGTGTGTGTCTGCTCTGTCTTCTGGATCCCCAGTGAGTCCTGGTGGATGGCTGCTTTTACTGAGCCAGGATTCTCTGGAGGTTTCTTCCTGTTAAAAGGGAGTTTTCCTCTCCACTGTCGCTAAATGCTTGCTTAGTATGAGGATTGCTGTAAAGACTCTGACACTAGTCAGTGACTCGATGCAATTTGCTGGGTTCCTGACCTGTATTTGAATGTTTACTATGTGAAGTGCCTTGAGACGACTCTTTTCGTTACTTGGCGTCATATAAATAAATTTGAATTGAATTGAACTGAATTGAATTGAATTGAATCATGTCATTTATAGAAACTGACAGATGTGATGTGGTCATCAGCCCAAAATATAATAAGGTGATATATTTTGCTATTTCCCCACCTAATCTGTTTTTCTAGCTTGTAGTTACTGTGTGTTAATGTGTGTGTACTTCACCACATCTCAGAATGCAAAGCACACCTAAACCTGAGGTGTACTGCCAGGTAGTTTAGTCTAATTGATTTCAAACTAAACAATCACTCTAGAGTTTGTTTGGAATCACGTTGAGAACATCTCCCTCAAAACGGTCTGGGCATGGTTTGGTTGTTCCGCTCCTTAGAGCAGGTGCTGCATTTCCATTTGCATAAACACACTACAGCAAGGAGAACAACAAACCAGCCTTTGATCTAAACGAACTAAGCAGTTTCTAATTTTGCAGGCAGGGATCTACACCTGTCTTGTGTGAGTACCTTAGAAGTTTGAATGTATGGTAAAAATGCAAGACTGTTTCATTGTCTTGCTCATGATAGAAATGCAGTTTCAGCTTCTTCAGTCCAAAATCAGCGAATCAAACCCAACTGGAATCAATCTTTCCTTCCGCCCATTTTATATCTTTCTCTTTATGTTATTTTCGCACCTTTGAGCAGCAGTTGTACCTGTTCATTAATAACGTGTTACAGGTTATATATTGTTATAGCATACAGTGCACACAAAGTGCAATGTTTCCGGTGGTCCTTAAAGACGTGACGCAGAAAGGACATGTCACCCCACTCCTCATCAGCCTCGGCTTGTTGCACTTCCCCTTTTGAATCCAGTTCAAGTCACTTCTGCTCGCCTTCAGACTGATTCTGGGCTTGTACCTTGCTATCAGTCAAACAGGCATATGCCCCTTCCCAACCACTTTGTTCTTCCTATCATGTTGCCATCCCAATGCACAAGTCAGTCTAGGCTGTCTTGGAGGTTCCTGCTATACTTCTGCTCTCAGCTTTCAAGAGACTCCTGAATACTTATCTGTTTTTGATCCATCTCAAACACACTAATGATCCTTAATCTGATTTGTTCCTGAGGCACGAAAATGAACCCTAAATGTTGAAGAAAAAATAATTAAAAATGGTTTATTTTCCCCCTGTAGCCCTCCATGTTGATTAAAGTTTTGCAGGCATAAATGTAGGACAAATAATCCTACTGCTGCCAATTAGTACTGGTACATGGTAATAAACTTCAAATTAGCACCAGGATAAGTATTGCTGATGAGCTGGTCGAGCTAAATGAATGCTGATGATACGTTACTGCTAAATGTCAAATAACAGACCCCTTTTGGATAATTAAGACCTTGAGAGTAAAGGTTTGGCCGAAAAAAAAAATATCCCCAGGCCCATTGGGCCATGTCTGCCTAATAACTACTTGATATTCAACACGGGTGCCATACTTTGTACAACTTTAAACGACTTACGGACCTACCGTCTCTGGTAAATTCTCAATATCTTTCTTTATTGTTCTTTATTGTGTCATGAGTCCTTCAGCAGGCTCATGACCTAGTACGTTTCAAGCTTAGACGAGTGCAAGAAACCTCATTATGAACTAAAAGCTCTACTTAAGGTGACACCTCTTATAAAGATGATAAGCCATGGAAAATGGCGTTGAATACTCTTGCACTGATGAAAAACGAGGTGTTGGTGAAGCCTGGCCAGAAAACTAAAGCAGCTGAGCACAAATCGTTAACGAAAAAAGAGAGGGCCAATAGTCCATCCTGCTCCAACTCCTTAACATTTATGCCATGATCTTTGCCTTAAAGACTCACATCTCATAATAAAACTGCAACAGTTCAGCTCGACGAGATGCATACTGAATGGGAGTGGGGGGGGGCAAGTGGAATATAGAGAGCATTTATCAACAGGACAGGAGCAAAGTGGAGTGTAATTTAATTTGGTATGTTTCAGAGTGAGCTACAATTTGGAATAACACCTGAAGGTTTAAAGACAATTTTCCAGGCCATCAACTGACTATCAACTTGCCACGTTATTTTGCCCCTCCGAGCCAAAGCGTCTGCCGGTGATGTCTGCAGCTGCTGAGTCATGACATAGTGAACTAAAGTGGGAGCTCCTACGCAGCATCGAGTGTGACAGGAAGTTGTTGGAGGAGATGGGAAAAACCTACAAGGATTTAAATGGACTTCAGACAATGTGAAAGGCTTTTCCATGGTTTTATTATCTAATTGTTAGCAGAATGATAAAGTTTATAAATGCAGACAAAATTTGTGATAAGACAGCCATCCTTATCTTTGTCAATTACCTTGCCTTGCTCAGTCTGGGTTTCTCCACCAATTAACCTTCAGATGGAGACTTGAGCTAATTCAATTAAACTGGACTGCAGAACCGGGTGTCTGACTGACAGTTTACCCACCTCCGTTATTCTGAATGATCGCATGGGAACCTGGAGCATTTCCTGTGCTAAATCATCATGTCTGTCAGACCCAGTGGGGCTACCTGACACATTGGCAATGAGGATAATATCATACAGATTACCTTAAAATGTGCGACAACCAAAGATTGTTGGGTTAACTTTGGGTTTTACATTTTCACACCCTTATAGATTATTCGTCTGAACTGAATTTCCGACAGCCAGTCGCGCAGCAGAAACTCTGCAGCTTGTTTAATAACCCTTCAGCAAATGGTGCATTTAAGCAGATGGTGGTTCTTGACAGCAAATAGGAGCATCGGTGACATATTAATTAAACTGACGTTGTATTCTGTTACACAAAATGTATGTATGTGTGTGTGTGTGTAGCTGATGCTAAGAAAGATCAGCTGGTGATTACTAGATTTGGTGAATATAATGTCTCCATTTCCCCACGTGAACCTACAGAGAGCGTTTGCTTTTATGAAAGGCTATTACAGTTGGGAAAAGTGACAGGAAGTAAAATCAATTGGCACTAGCGAGGATGCTTGGGAAGCACGGCCCGTGTTGCAATTTGATCCATCTACAGTGAGCTCAGAAGTGAAGGGGAACACCATGGTGGCAAATAGAAACAAGCACCTTGTGTGATAGGTTCACAGCAAAAATAAAAGTGTCTTTGTCTTGAAAAGAAAAGTTATCATTTCTGACTGAGGAAATGTATTTGGGTTTAATGCAGGTCAGAAGACGCGACAGCGGGGCCTGTAAGAACAGAGGAATGTGGTGGTTTGTGGAAGGAAATAGTAGGGCTGGGGGTAAACGAGTATTTTTAAAACTATTATTCTGACGATTATTTTAGCGAATAGTCGACTATTCTAATGACCATTTAGACAATTAATCTAATGATTATTTTTCTATTGCACAATTAACAAAAACCAGAAAATCTCAAATAAATTCCTCAAAAAATCGATAAATTGTTACTGTAAGAGAATAAACACTACAGGCCTTCCATTTTATGTAACACTGCTTTTATTGTGTTGGTTATGTTCTGGTGACATATAGAACTTGGGAGTGCAGGCTGCTGTCTGAAAGGTGACTGGAGACGGAGTGTCTCCATGCTGCTTTGTTTTGGTCACTTATGTGCGTGAGGCGAGTGGTGATACGACCCTTCCTGGAGAGTTTGGCTCGTGTGCAAAATGGAAGGGACAATAACACGGGATTTAAAAGTTAAAATGATGATCAGGTTTATTTACAATACAAAAAAAACATAAATCTTTCCATCCACAGGTTGGGAATGATAAAACTAATTCTGCCTGTGGGGAATTAAAACAAAAGTACAAATAACTAGGGATGTCCCACTGGGCAAAGATTACAGGGTTCTGGACCAAAATAAGGATCTCCAAAGGTCCAAACTCTAAACTGGGCGGTTAAACCAAACTCAGGTGATATTTTACACTAAACCGAAAACCCACAACACTCTAAATGTAATAAAAGGGAGATCTGCACCACAAAAAAGATGAACTCTAAACCAAAACGTAACAGCTTATCCAAACGCAAGAAGCTGTTAGCGAAGATGCTAACAGTAGCTTTACCAACGTTAAGTTCAAGTTACCAAGTTTAAATAAACCAAAAATACCCAGCAGCAAACAGACCAGCACAAAGGGGAGACTGCTACCACCAAAACAGCTCTCCTAATGTCTGAAAGGAGCTCCTTTATGAAGGGAGAAACGCTCCCGGTGATGTTCTACATCTGCGATAGAGATGAAGCAGCGCATCTGACCCCGGAAGTTGTTGTCCGTTGCCGGGAGACGAAGGCGGGCAAAACAGGAAAGGAATCTAGTAGTGGACGGACGTTGTTCCGGGTCTTCGGTATTTGGTGGAGATGTTAGTGAAGGCAGAGAAGAGGGCGAACCAGAGGAAAAACAGGCAGATTCCTCCTCTATTTACAAACTCCTGGGGATGCAACAAGTGGGCGCGGTGCGTCGACTACCGGATCTGACATCGACAAATTTTTAGAATCGAGCCGTCGACGTCATTGAGGCTTCGCTACAGCCCTAGGAAAGAGATTTAAAGGAGATTTCAACAAGGCGTGACTTTTGCATTATTGGAGAACTTTGATCAAACTGCTTTAGAATTTAAAATATGTTAGAAAACAGCGCCGGCACTTCACCCACACACATCACACACTGTGCGTAGAGTACCATGGCCCAATACCAATACTCGCAATGCGTCTACAATCTTCAGCAAAGTGCAGTTGGAGGATGTGTGCAGTAAGGCTTCGAGTGCGTAGTACACAAGTGTGCAAAAAATTGCCAAATTGGGACAGGAAGCTTTGTGTCATTGATCGCGACGCACAGGGGCGTAGCACCAAATTCTGGGCCCTAGGTACAAGTCTTCTAGGTGGGCCCCCATGCTCAATTACTTAATATCTCTCTTACACATTTTTTGTCATGCTATAAGACAAGATAATAAATATGATCTTAGTTTAACCTCTATATTGAGCAAATACAAATGCCAGCATAATAAAAGTGAAATGCCCAGACTTCACATATAATTATTGCCAACAATGTGTTCAAACAAAAATCCTGGAATTTATTTTCCAGTAAATGCCCACTGATGGGTCTTCATGTTAGCAAAATCACTTATGAGATCTTTAAAGTCCAATCCTTTGGCTAATTGGCTTTCAATAGAAAGAAGAGCTAGGCTGTTCGGTCTATCCTGGGACATTGTTGATCTCAAATAATTTTTCACCAGTTTCAGTTTGCTAAAAGCCCGTTCACCCCCAGCAACAGTCACAGGTAGTGTGCAAAATATCCTCAGTTTAATACAAACTTCTCCAAAAATGCTCTGTAATTGCATCCTGTAGATGGCATTAAGCAGCTCAAGAGGAGACCGAATGTGTGGGAATGTGGCACCATATATTGTTCTCAGGTGTAGCATCTCATTCTCAAATTCAGCTGTGAGATCCTTGTAATGTTTTCTCATCAGTGCCTGGCATGATATCTTCATCTGCTCTTCAGTCATGTCTGTCATGGTTCATGATGTTAAGCTTTGCTGATACAGTGTGGCAAAAAAGTATTTAGTCAGCCACCGATTGTGCAAGTTCACCCACTTAAAATGATGACAGAGGTCAGTAATTTACATCATAGGTACACTTCAACTGTGAGAGACAGAATGTGAAAAAAAATCCATGAATTCACATGGCAGGATTTTTAAAGAATTTATTTGTAAATCAGGGTGGAAAATAAGTATTTGGTCACTTCAAACAAGGAAAATCTCTGGCTCTCACAGACCTGTAACGTCTTCTTTAAGAAGCTTTTGTGTCCTCCACTCGTTACCTGTATTAATGGCACCTGTTTGAACTCATTATCTGTATAAAAGACACCTGTCCACAGCCTCAAACAGTCAGACTCCAAACTCCACTATGGCCAAGACCAAAGAGCTTTCGAAGGACACCAGGAAAAGAATTGTAGACCTGCACCAGACTGGGAAGAGTGAATCTACAATAGGCAAGCAGCTTGGTGTGAAAAAAATCAACTGTGGGAGCAATTATCAGAAAATGGAAGACATACAAGACCACTGATAATCTCCCTCGATCTGGGGCTCCATGCAAGATCTCATCCCGTGGGGTTAAAATGATCATGAGAACGGTGAGCAAGAATCCCAGAACCACACGGGGGGACCTGGTGAATGACCTGCAGAGAGCTGGGACCACAGCAACAAAGGTCACCATCAGTAACACAATACAACGGCAGGGAATCAAATCCTTCAGTGCCAGACGTGTTCCGCTGCTGAAGCCAGTGCATGTCCAGGCCCGTCTGAAGTTTGCCAGAGAGCACATGGATGATACAGCAGAGGATTGGGAGAATGTCATGTGGTCAGATGAAACCAAAGTAGAACTTTTTGGTATAAACTCAACTCGTCGTGTTTGGAGGAAGAAGAATACTGAGTTGCATCCCAAGAACACCATACCTACTGTGAAGCATGGGGGTGGAAACATCATGCTTTGGGGCTGTTTTTCTGCTAAGGGGACAGGACGACTGATCCGTGTTAAGGAAGGAATGAATGGGGCCATGTATCGTGAGATTCTGAGCCAAAACCTCCTTCCATCAGTGAGAGCTTTGAAGATGAAACGTGGCTGGGTCTTCCAACACGACAATGATCCCAAACACACCACCCGGGCAACAAAGGAGTGGCTCCGTAAGAAGCATTTGAAAGTCCTGGAGTGGCCTAGCCAGTCTCCAGACCTCAACCCCATAGAAAATCTGTGGAGGGAGTTGAAAGTCCGTGTTGCTCGGCGACAGCCCCAAAACATCACTGCTCTCGAGAAGATCTGCATGGAGGAATGGGCCAAAATACCAGCTACTGTGTGTGCAAACCTGGTAAAGACCTATAGTAATCGTTTGACCTCTGTTATTGCCAACAAAGGTTATATTAAAGTATTGAGTTAATTTTTGTTATTGACCAAATACTTATTTTCCACCCTGATTTACAAATAAATTCTTTAAAAATCCTGCCATGTGAATTCATGGATTTTTTTTCACATTCTGTCTCTCACAGTTGAAGTGTACCTATGATGTAAATAACTGACCTCTGTCATCATTTTAAGTGGGAGAACTTGCACAATCGGTGGCTGACTAAATACTTTTTTGCCCCACTGTATGTATTGATATATTAAATACATATGACATGAAATAAACCAGGTTCTCTCTGTGAATGTAATGTACTCTAAATTTTATAATCCCTGCATTATCAGCCAAATTATAAGATTGTCCGTTTTCAAGATCAAATATAAAGAAAATTAAAATAGGCTTAAAATATCTAACCAAGACAATAACAATCCTCTAACACCTGTGTCATCATGCTAAACGAAAAACAGTGGCAACTTCACATTCCTGAGATTACCACGAATCCATCGATACCAAGTTTGTCCTGGTCCATGACTGGGAAGGAGCTGAAATATCCACACAGACTGAACCTGTTTTTACTGCGAGGTCCGCGAATTAATTGGCGGCGGCCGCCCGCGATAATAATTCAGATTTAATATATATATATATATATATATATATATATATATATATATATATATATATATATATATATATATATATACATACATACATATACATATATACATACATATATATATATATATGTATGTATATTTGTATATATATTAGTGTTTTCACTGATAACACTAATTAATTTATATTTGATCTTGATGGTGAAACTAAAGGCGTTTAACACTGAACACCTAACATGAATTCAGCTTCTGAGAGCTAGCTAATAGCTAAAACTGTGTTCTGCTGCTGCTCTCCTTCCTTCTACTTGCTTCTGTTCAATTAACTTTTTCTACTTCTCCTTCTTTTCTTTTCTTTTCTGGAAGCCAGATTTCCCTTTCTTGGGAAAAGACATGACTGACTCTCCTGCCTCCAGCTCTGGCTGTCAGCATCTGCGATGTCTCATAGCTGTACATGCAGCCGTGCAGCCCCTGGCCGCTGGTGTGGACTAAACCACTTTGCACATTTTTAAGGGGTGATAGATGCCTCAGAGGTTATTCAGTTATTATTTTTAAGGCGAAATTCTGTTTCTTAACCTCTTTATCCAGGTAAAGGGAAGTTTATTAAGACATTAAGTAAGTTGGGGGGAAAAACAACAACAATAAAAATTTTTTATTCAAAGCTGTCTCAGGGCCCCTCCCTGCAGTGGGCCCTGGGTAAACGGTACCCTTTCCCCCCCCAGTCCGACGCCCCTGGCGACGCATGCCGGTCGCTGTTTGTGCTACTTAAAAAAATTCTTTAACAACAACTTTCAAACAAACTATTAACATTCATTGCTGTCCACATTCAGTGTTAGTCTAAAACATTCAGAACATGAATACATATCTTTAATTGTCCTAAAATGAACTTCTTTTGTTTGAAAATACATATTTTCTGAAAAGGCACTCGAGCCATTGTTCTGCCTTCTTCTCAAAACTCCCACACAGCAATGGATCATGGGTAGTACCCTTTACCCTTTGGGAAAGTGCGGATCATGGGTGCAAAAGGGACGTGGTCAGCTTCCGCACTTGCGGATCGGGACACCCTACGCACTCACACCCCTGGACTGGAATGCACAATTGAAGGGCACAAGGATGGACGTGCGAGTATTGGGATCGGGCCCAAGTGGCCAGGGAGCCACCAACCAATTCCCATTCCCGCTTGAACACTGTCCATCGTGGAGCGGATCTACTGTAGCATACCAATCTCCAAGCTGTTTTCCTATGTAATTCTGTGGTAATGGTGAGGAAGTGACGGTTCGACACATCATACACCTCCCTTACATTCACATGTCCCAACCTACTTCAGCATCTCCAGTGGATACACGTTGGTGACGGTAATGCTAACCGCAGAACAATGCTAGCCCAAGCTACTGCTTACGTTGTTGTCGATCAACAGGAAAACATTACAAATGAATATTCACGTTCCAGCATGTTCTGGAAAAATCCAGATTAATACACCCTCGACGAAACCACACACTTCCTCTTTCATTTATTCTTTAAAACTACTTTTCTTGATTATGTAATAGGTTTTTACTTTTTGGCATTTTGGTCAGTGAACCTATACTCACGTTTAGCCAAGCAAGCATTTAAATTCACTCATTTTTTTTTACATATTGTAATTTGAATTTGCGGCATGTGAAGCTAAGCATGTTGTTTTTGGTTTATTCCTTAAGGAAATCCCTTCACCTGGACAGTCTTTTTATATGAAGCAAAGTGTGAAGTACAGTCAGGGGATTTAACCTCTTTGTTGGTGTTGTTGAAGGTCAGTCACATAGTAAATATAATTACTGTACAGTGAACTTTGATATACACCAATCATGACCTTGCAATGGTGACAAGTGACAAATTACCAGCAGACTTTTTGCACATAACTAAGATTAATAACTCATGCAAGTGATTTTAGAAGCACTTTGAAGGAGTGATTTGCTGTAGAGCCACAATCCTGAAAAATTACCCCTCGGCTGAGTCAGTCAGTCATTGATACACGCCTTTAAACCTTTTCAGACATAGTTATCACTTTTAGTGCTATTTCCAAAAGGAAGTAAGATGCCATAATCATGATGAAAAAGACATCAATTCAAAAACACTGAGGTCACTTCCTGTTAAGTAGAAATAAACAATCAACAAACTGTGGCTGAAATAACAGATAGTGTGTAGTTTTCCTGTTACTGGAGAGTGTTGGCAAAGAAAAAATTGTTTCAGGTGAGTTCATGAAATGTGTTTATCTAACAATGCTGTGACCATTTCATTTGAGCAGCCTGCTGCCTCATCTCCTGCAGGTTTGTTGTTTTTCAAACCAACGAAAGAGTAAAGCAAATTGGCACCACAAGATAAAAACATCAGATTATTAAAAACAGCAACCTATTCAACATTTAGCTGAAAAATGCACCTCATTCTGGTCAGTTGACTTGATCACTTTATTAAAATGTGTTACCAGTTTGCTGTTTAAATGTCAAAGAAGACTGGCCAACACCAAAAAGAAATAAAAGAAAAAAGTCAAAGAAAAAAGAAAGCACCAGGAGTATGACGAGTGGCATTAACAAAGAGGAAACAAAAGCAGATGGTCAGAAATCCTACTTTAAAGGTGAGTGGCCTCTGGTTTTAAATCCTATTCTGTAGGCGATAAACCAAAGCCTCAGTTATCTCCTTTTGTCTGTCTGCAACACTGACAGCGGTGGATGAAGGCATGATGTTTTCAGACGATCTGCACGTCCCCGCCACAGGAACACAATATCTCAGGAAGATCTTGGGGGAATTTATTCAAATTAAATCCAAGCGTGATTAGAATTAGAAATCTAAATTAATGGTCAAAGTTCAAGTGTCCCTTTGACTTTACAACCTTTTGGTTTGCATATTATTTCATCATTGTGGAGGGAATTTGTGGAAATAATCCCAGATGTAAGTGTCATGGTCTGCGTCTGTCTTCCCCATGTGTCTCCTGGTGTCCTCCATCCCTCTCTAGATTCCCTCTTGTGTCTCTTTGTTCCCCAGCTCCTCTTGTGCTCCACTCCATGTTCTCCCCTTGTGTTGTAGCCCTTTAGCGCCCTCATGTGTCCTTGTCTGTATCCCTGTTGTGTGTCTTATGCTGTAGCTCTTTAGCGCCCTCATGTGTCCTTGTCTGTATCCCTGTTGTGTGTCTTATGCTGTAGCTCTTTGGCGCCCTCATGTGTCCTTTTTCTGCGTGTCAGTTTAGTGTCTTATGTTTATAGTCCTTTAAGTCTAGTCCTCCCAGGTTTTGTGTCATCTCATTCTTCCCCAGGTCCTCCAGGTCTCGTTTACATTCTGTGTCCTTGTAGTCCCCAGCTTCCTTGTCCCCAGCTCAACGTGTGTGTGTGAGATCCAGTCTCCTGCTCAGTTTGTGTGTTTGTGTGTGTGTGTGTGTTGTTCTGTGTGTGTGTGTGCTTGTCCATTCCCCTTTCCCGTTGATATATTAGTGCCTTGGTGTGTGTGTATTAGTCCTTCCCGCAGCCTTTAGATTTAGTTTTGGTGTCTTAGAGTTTCTTAGGTTTATTTGGCCCTCCTCTGTTTCTGTTTGCCCATTTTGATTATTAGGTTCACCTGTCTTCCCTCCAGCTCTCACTTCACACACCTGCTCCCATTTTCCCTAATCACTTCTCCCAGCGTATTTAAGCCCTGTCTGTCTCTGTGTTCTTGTCGGTCCATTGAGTGTTTGTTATTCTGTCAGTCTCGTCTCGTTTGGATTACCAGTGTTCTTTGCCCCTTGGACTTTCTAGAGTTTTTGATCTCCAGAGCTTATCTGGAATTTTGGACTTCTGGCTCGCTGCCTGGATTTACTTTTGTTCCGCCTTCAAAATAAAGAATTTTACTTTTTCATCATCTCTGCCTCGTGTCATCCTGGGTAACTGCATATTTGGGTCCTAACATCCTCAGAACGTGACAGTAAGAACTTAAGCAACAACTTGATGGAGGAAACATGAGTTAGTTTCCAGAAAAAGCAAAGAAATGCAGTTTCTTTGTGATTTGTTTTGGCTTTTCAGACCTAATCCTGAAGACAGCAGGCTTTGGCTGGTGCTAGTGACAAAATATGGGTACTTTGGTTCATTGGTTTCATTGATTTTGTGTTTTACGTTGTATTTTAAAATACGTGACAATTTTATTCAAAAGTAAAAAATAAAATAAAATAAAAGTTTCTTCATATTTTAACCCCTGGTACATTCCCTATACACTATATTAAAACATGCAGTCCTTTTATTTAAAAGAAAACAGTAAAGTAGAAATGATAGTTGATTTTGGGCTGAATGGCACCCTGGCTGGGTGAGCCACATCTTCACTTCCGTCCTAAACAGTGCTTGATGTTTTGATATTCTAATGATGTATCTGTTTGGTTGTGTTTAATTTGTCCTCGGATCAAGTCATCATCAACATGAACTGACTGTAATTTTAGTGTTTTCAGTCAGCAAAGTCATAGAGTTGGTTTTTTAAATTCAGTTACTAAAGGAACGATCCATTTAGAAATAATGTCAAAATTGGAGAAAAATACAAAAAAAAAAAAAAAAAAAAAAAAAAATCAGGATCTTTCAGTTTTCCTTTGTTAATGTAAATTTTTTTATGTGTGACTTGTTTATTTTGGATTTCATCTCACTTGTCCACCTCAGACAATTAAACATAAAATTGTCAAGAGCTTTAATGTGAAGTCGTGAATCATTCTTTTCTTCTGGATTTCTAGAGCTAAATGTCACATTTTCCAAAGCAATACTTTTTTAAAAACACTGGCCCACACATTAAGAAATGTATGGGGCATTTGCTGAATATCCTTCCTCTTTTAAGTGCAAAGCTTTTAATCAAGCAACATGAAAAAAAAGCCAATATATTCGTGATAAATGTGCTCCAACGAACAAATTAAGCACTGAAGTGGCATCAATGAGAGCAAAGTGATCACTAAAACTAACAGTACATTAGAGATGATGACAGTCGGGGCCGGGCATAGGGATTCCTATAGCACTGAGAAATGCTTCAGTACAAATTTAAAACTCATGAGTCAACACTCTTAACACTTATTTAGATTTGAAATATGTGTTCTCAGAAGAATCGCATAAAACTTTAAAGCAGGCCTACACTCACGTTGTTTCAGTACATTTGCTGTGGTTTTTTTCTGTGGAAAAAGGTTCTGGTGCTCCTGTTTCAGGAAGAAACAGTTGGTCAGAGGAGTGGAGTGCAGAAAACGGCAGAATTTGGAGTCTTACTAATTATTATTATTAATCAAAATGCTAACAGCTCGCCCCTGATTGGCTAACAGCAATGCAACTCTTCCACTGCTTTCCTTTGCGCTTCTTTTTTACATGTTTTCATCAACAATAACACGAGTCGTTCAGGCTGTTCAGTGTTCTGCCGTGTTGTGGAGTTGCTAACGTGCTCTCCTTTCTCCAAGTTCATGAATGCAAGCTTTACAGTGTGATGAAGATCTGTGTGGTTTTTCTGACTCGAGAGATTCTGTTTTATCTTGGAGGCTAATTCGGGTTCAGCGTGTTCAGCATGCATGTGATACTCAGCGTGACCAAAGGTATTTGTCAGTGAATGTCTGTTTTGATCATCATTTATAAACTACTTGTTCCAGCTGTTGTACAGCAAAACAAACTGGAACATTTATCCAAATGGATGATTGTACAGAACCAAAACAAACAGGGTTTATAGAAATCCAGCAGTGATGACTGGACAATCCCAACCATGCACCACAGCCAACGGGAGGTCTAACAGACCGAAGGGAGATTGATGCACTGACAGAATGATGAAGATGGAATTGCTCTGATGAGAAGGAAGGCCAGTAATTGCCAACCATGCAGATGTTTTATAATCATTTTATGTGACTAATTGTAAAGTCCCTCAGGATCCAAGTCTCACACAGGCTAATCCATGATGCTCTTTACGGTAATCCATTCAAATAACTCTTCTCCAGCGTCATTGATTAGGAATCCAGGTTGATGGAGGAGTTGGGACTGCTCAGCTTGATAAGGCAAAGGCTGTTGTAACTTAGAGGGAAGAAAGAGTGGTCGCTCCAGTCATCAATGACCTGTTGATGCTGTGAAATGTTGATTTCTTCTCTCATTTCAAGTATGATATTCCAGGAAATACCAGCAATAATGCAAGAGATAGAAAGCCCACTCTGAGTAAATGCCACAGTTTCTCAAGGTTTAAAAATATTATAATGAAACCTGGAGGAGAAGAGAAATAAGAGCTGTTCTTGAAGGGCAGCAAAGATAACATCAAAGTCATTAAATTGATCTGATATGCATAATGAGCCTAATGAGGATTAGACAGGGATTAGATGTTTAAAGAACAAACATGCCGTTTCTTATACTGCTGACAAGTACAGTGCACAAAGGATAAATAAATAAATAAATAGGACATTAAGTTTTAACCTCTAATGCTGATGGAATTCCAACAAATACATTTAGAAAATTCAAAAAACCTTCAAAGTTTTTTATCCAAATATTGTAATTTTTTTAATAGCTTGAAGGTAGCATTCAATTCAGATTTAAACTATTTGATTGCTGTTGAACAACATTTAAAGATGACACTGTGCACCCCCCATCCTGCCCAGCATCACATGACACCTGAGGAACCCGTGAGCCAGTGGAGTCAAAAGATTGTGCCATTTACGAACATTTATTGCAAGAAAGTGAGTCAGCGATGAGTCACACGGTCACATTCCGTCTGTAAGGGCCACTTAATTAGCACTAATTGTTAAGTGTGCACACTCGCCTCCTGTCACTGTCCTCTCATCAGCCAGTGAAAGCACTCATTTGTTGCTTGGTTACCAGGAAAAATGGCCCAAAACAGTTATTGGTTTCAATGCAAGGAGGGTTTACACAGAATAAGTTTTTGATAGTGAACAAAACAATTTCATTTAGAAAGGACTTACAGTAAATTATTGGCTGTGCTGTGATTCAGACTTTTTATCCATACGGAAGTAAAAGCAAATAAAGAAATTCTGTTTACTATTTTGACATTTTTAACACTTTTATTCAGTAATTTCTGCTTTATTTATGGACAGACTGAAAATTCCAAAAGTGAGATAATCATTGAACTGAGGAAGAACTCCACAAAGTCGTTGTTGTTGGGTATTTTTATAATTGTACCTTTTTGAGGCCTAAAGGATGCCCATTTTGTGTTATTGACACAAAATGAATCTCTGCTTTTGCCAACTGTTGCTGTTCATGAAAGGTTGAGCAAGGATGCTGATTGTGGGTTTCCAACTGAAAACTGTACCTCTGTAACCTGAGAAGACCCGCCTTCTCCCCCATCCTCTTGCTGAATAAAGCCCCTGGGAAACTGAGGAGACTTGGGAGTGACGGGGGAAAAGCCTCGGAGGAGGTTTTTCCCTGCGTTAACTCTCCATTATTTTGGGGACTCAGGGTAAAATGTCTCCCTTATTGTCATGTGTGTTATTTCAGGTTCCAGGGTTATGGAGATTAAATATTACCCCACATGTAATTACTTAACAGTTGTTTTAGTTTTAGTGATGCATATCTGTGACACACACCTGTCAGGATTTCATTTCAATGAATTAATTTGAGATAACTTCCAAACACTTTTTTTTATTCACTATTTGATTTTGTAATCAAGTAAGCCAAACTGGGAATGTTGTAATGATCCAAAAGATTCCAACAATATTCTATTTTCACTGTTTCTGTTGCTTGGATGACAAAGCAGTGGGTAAAACCTTGAAGACCACATAAATCCACACTAGAGTGTCCATACTGTCCACTCCCAGGATGACATGTCCTTTGAGTGGCTCGCCTTTGGCGCTGTACTGTTCTTGCTGTGTGTATTGACCAGTGGATTAGTGATGTGATCCTCTTAGAGGGGGTGTTTGCTCATGCAAAGCCTCAGCTGAATCAAGCTACATGCACAGCTGTAACAAACACCAGCACTTACTGCTGTAACCTAGGTTGAAATCCTTGGTGTGGAAACGCATTCCTGGTGGCCTCCAGCAGAGCAGACCTTCTCTAGGTTCTGGTGTTTAGCTCTGCAAGCAAAAAATCACAAGAATCTGTGTTATTGTTTTAAATCTTTGTGATTAGTTTCAGCTCTGTGTAAGAGTTTGAGCTGTCATGCAACTACTGGGACTGTTCTTTGATGCACTTATTCTGAAATCTGCAACATGCATTTTTCATCGTTGCAAGGTCTAAAACGAATTGAGCTCCATGTTTCTTTCCTCTTTTATTGAGGAATGGGAACCACCTCATTAACCTTATCTAAGAAGCACAAGCTAATGAAATCTTCTGTTTCAGTTTCTTGTCTTGCCAAAGTTAGTTTTACTAATTAATCAAGCATGAGTCCCTCTTCCTCTCCATCATCCTAATGACTTCCTATAAAGCAAGCAAGAATGCACACACTGTCCAGGGGGAGGCTACTTTGGCACATCGTTCATGTTTTTTTACTGGAAGTTGGAATAACAACAGAGGAATGCTTTGCTCAGAGAATATGGAAAGCTTTGTATTCAGAAAATGAGCCTAATAGACATGATACTTGATGTCTTTATTTATTGTCTATGCTCCATCCTTACTGTTGTGTTTTGTTTACAGTGTCTAAACAGAATGCAGCAATGCAAGGCTGCAATTTTCACTCCAACATGCATAAGAATGTATGCATAATACAAGCCTGAGATTGTAGCACAAAGAGTATTTCTACTCCTCCTCATTAAAAAGGAACCAATCTGGTCCTCTCATCCTTTGTGATTCAGAGTGTATGACATGTTGTACCAAATGAAAAGCATGGACAAAATCCAACCTTCAACAATCAGTATTAGAAATCTGCAAAACGGCTAGATTTTCTGTAAATGAGAAGACAATAGATAATGTGATTCAATTAGCTACTAAGGCTGCTATTTGCATTTCAGTGAAAGGGTTAATAGTTAAAGTGGCCCAAGGCAGCTGCCTTTCTGCAAAGACCCATGACAACAAAACACAGCTGAACCTAGAGAAAACGGGAGTTTGGGGAGTCTTCAGCTGTATTCTTTTAATTACTCATCATAATGACACCATTTAGATGTTCAATGACCCATTTCACGGCATTGAACAGGCATGGGAAGCTCTCTGTCCTTGGCAGGGTCAGCCCTGCAGCTGCCCCTGCGCTGCTGCGTTTCAACAAAAGCATCCTCTGCCCCTCACAGGGCTTTGGGGGGCAGGTTTCTTTGGCATTTTCCTTTAATACACACTCACACATTCACATAAAACTTATTGCCACAAATGAGGGATAAACTAAATGTCTGGCCACAAAGGAATTTGGTTCAAAAGGTGCTCATTGTATGTGAGAATGTAAAATTTCTTCATGTAAATAATCCTTCTCTAGTAATTGATTTTCCTAAGATCAGCTGAAAAGAAATTAATCTATCCATCTATCCATCTATCCATCTATCTATCTATCTATCTATCTATCTATCTATCTATCTATCTATCTATCATCTATCTATCTATCTATCTATCTATCTATCTATCCATACATCCATACATCCATACATTCCTATATAAGGAACCCAGCAGATTGCATGGAGTCACTGACTAGTGTCGGAGTCTTTACAACAATCCTCATACTAAGCATGCATGCAATGACAGCGTAGAGGAAAATTCCATCCATCCATCCATCCATCCATTCATCCATCCATTCATTCATTCATTCATTCATTCATTCATTCATTCATTCATTCATTCATTCATTCAATCACCCATCCATCTCAAACAAATGAATGGTCTAGAAAAGATTTATGGTGGCAAAAATGGCCGAATTTGCTAATTCAATTAAATTCACTACAAGAGTCTTCTCAAGACACTTTCCAAAGTAAACATTCCAATTTTATCTATTTGTCATTATTCCAATTAGTTAAAAGTTTCCTATTTAAGGAAACTCATAATGCATCAAGTCACTGACTAGTGTAAGACACTTTACAGAAATCCCCACCTAAGCAAGCATGTAGTGACAGTGAAGAGGACAACTTCCTTTGAACAGGAAGAAACCTCCAACAGAACCTGGCTCAGTATAAGCAGCCATCCGCCACTCACTGGGGGTCAGTTTCACATTTTCCAAAATGTTTGCAAAGAAAAAAAAATAAATGCAACTTACAACTCCTCAGGACAGAAAAAATGCATTTCAATTCGAAATCTTTTGGATTAATTTTCTCCTAAAACGTATAAAACACAATGGAGAATTCCAAGTTAATGATTTAAGGCGAGTTATGAGTTTCTCTAACCATACTAAAATGTTTAGGATAGTTTAAACATCATAAATCACGTTGCAAAATGGGTATGTGACATTACACAAATGGGAAATTTGTGACTTTTTTTAAATATTGCAGTAATGTGATAAACTCTTTGTCATGGTTTGTGTCTGCATCTCCCCTCATGCGTCTCCTTTTGTCCTCCATTCGTCTCTAGGTGCTCATTTTGTGTCTTCTAGCACCCTCGTGTCATGTCTGCGTCTTCCTCATGTGTCTCCTGGTGTTCCCCATTTGCCCCTCAGGTCCGGTGTTCATTCAGGCATCCCCAGCCCCTCTAGTTGTAGCTCCAGCCTCTTTGTCCCCAGCTCGGTGTGTGTGTGTGTGTGTCATTCCCCAGCTCAGTGTGTGTGTGTGTGTGTGTGTGTGTGTGTGTGTGTGTGTGAGTCCTTCCTCAGTCTTTTGGTTTAGTTTTGGATTTCATAGTTTTAGGTTTATCTGCCCTCCACTGGTTCTCTTCCCCATTTAGATAATTGTTGTCACCTTCCTTCCCTCCAGCCCTCACTCCACACACCTGCTTCCTGTTTCCCTAATTGCTCCTCCCAGTGTATTTAAGCCCTGTCTTGTCTCTGTGTTGTGTCGGTCCATTACTGTTGTCAGCGTTGTTTGCGCTCCATGTGAGCTTTATGTCTCCAGGTTTTGGTGCTCTAAGTGAGCTTACGGTGTCCTGAGTTCCAGTACTTTTGGACTTTGTGCGCTACATGAGCTTATGTTCTAGTTACCAGGGTTTTTGGTTTTTTGGCTCGCTGCCTTGTGGATTTATTTTGTTTCATCCTGCCAATAAAAGGATTTTTACTTTTACCAACTCCTGCTCAGGGGCGGCATTAGGCCTGGCTACTTGGGCACAAGACCCGGATGTTTTATGATAAGCCCCGGATCTAAATCGCAGAAGTAACATGCAGTACCAAAGTCCAACAGAGAGGGAGCAGCTGGCAGCTGGCAGTAGTTTGTATACAGCCTGCCTGAGCCTCCACCACTGAAGAAGAAGCCCTTCAGCAGCCGGCTTCTTCTACACGCTCTGCCTGAAACGCATAAGCGAAGATGGACATAAGGACGTTTTTTAGACCAAAAGTACCGCGACAGAACCCCAGCTTTGACGAGACTGGTGTTGACTCAGGTTTGTGAGTCTTATTTGAAAATATTTGTTGCGCTGCTGGTTTGCCTAAAGTTAGCTTCCTATCAGGTAAAGTTGTTGGAGAAAGAACGGGAATATTTACTATCATCTCACACTGAACACTAACAGGAACAATACTCTGCCCTGAAAATGCTTAATATGTAGCTTCAGATTAAAAATTATGTGGTACAAGACAAATATATATGATGTTGACTAGTGCGTGTCACGTGTGTGTGTGTGTGTGTGTGTGTGTGCGCGCGCGCGTGTGTGCATGTGCGCGTGTGTGTGCGTGCGCACGTGTGTGTGTGTGTGTTAAGCCCCGGATATTCTTCAGTCCTAAATCCGCCCCTGCTCCTGCCTCTTGTCGTCTGGGTAATCTGCATTTTGGGTCCTACCTTCCCCTCAACGTGACACTCTTCTGGAAATAAGAAACCAGTTTTGTAAATCAGTAGTAGCCCTGGCACCTTAAAGAGTATTTTTTTTTTCATGTTTGGTTTTATGGGATTATTAAAGAAGGAAGGAAGGAATGTGGGATCACACATACTTTGTGGAGGGATAAACTGTATTAGGAAGCATATAGGAAAGTATAGTAGGATCAAGGAGCGAGGAGAGGTGATAACCTCGGATAAATTATTTAATTTCAGAGGCAACTGATCGGGAGATTGTATCTGGTCTTATTGTACATGTCTGTGCATGTGAGTGAAATATGTCACTGAGCATTTGTGATAAATAAAGAAGTTAAAACAAAGACAGCAGTTTTGCCACCGACACAAAACAAGACACAGACTGATCGTGGAGGAAAAAAGAACTTTGTCTGGAAGAGGACGTCTCTTGGGTGCCAAGTCCCCTGCCTCATGGGTGTTTTGATCATTCTTCACAAAAATAAACTGCCTCCAAATGTGGCCTCTCTGTCAGATGTTATACATTACCAGCTAGCACCAAATGTGTGTAAATCCTACCTGCTGAACAGTGAGGTATCCATGGCTTTTCATGTTTGCCAGGCCCAGCTCTGGTATGTGATGACATGCTGGTGAGAATGTGTTGGCAACTGCAAAAAAGGATTTTTGCAAAATTGTATGGTGTGAGTGGATTTTCCTGGTCTGATGAGTGGTTTTGCATTGCCTGTCCTTGTAACACAGACTTTTATTCTCCCCACGAGGATTGAACAACGCACCCACATTAGTTTAGCTGTGGAGGTCAAGTTCCTGCTTCGACTGCTACCTTGTTATCCTCCAACATTATTGATTCTGGAAGCACCGGTTGGATTTATATTCGTATTCACAATACTGTAGGTGAAAACGGGGGAAGCAAAGAGCACAATCCAGGACATCCTTCTTCCTAAAGGACACCTTCTGGCTGTTAGTTTCAGGTGAGGTGTAACAAGTGTAAACGCAGGTCAGGTGTGTGTGTGTGTGTGTGGGTGGTGGTGGGGGATGGGGGTAAGGCGGGAGGAGCGACTGATCCAATATGGTGTCAAGGAGCAGGATTGCTGGCCGAGGTCCACAATGCTGACCCACAGCTTTCTCCGGCAGAGTTTTGGCACCAGTCTGAGTGAATCTGCTCATCTGCTGAGGTGCAGAGGAGTGCACGTGGATATGAGGACAAAAATAGCTCGCTGTGGTCCTCAGCTTGATGCATCTGTTGAGAATTTTAACAACTTCCAGCTGATTCTGTCCTGTGTATTCAGAGTTTCACAAGAAAAGGGAATTTATTACACAAAAAGAAGCTTCATTAAAGTGCGCTATCACTTCTTGTAAAGATGATTTTGACAGAAGAGATGTTTTCATCTGCCACAGCTACTTAGCTGGGTGGAGACTAATATATTCAGAAAAAAAGTGTCCCAAAGTCAGGCAGTCTTTGTCTTCTTCTTTCTACTCATGGAAATGAAGTTGTTATTAATGCAAATGGCTGCTGCATCCAAGAGGTCTGCAGGACACCATCCATCCATTTTCTGAACCCACTTGTCCACGTAGGGTCGCGGGGGGGGGGGGGGGGGGGGGGTCTGGGCCAGGGCCTGGTGCCTATCTCCAGCGGTCAATGGGCAATCAGGCGGGGTACACCCAGGACAGAGAGCCAGTCCATCACAGGGCAACACAGAGACACACAGGACAAACAATCATGCACACACACACTCTCACCTAAGGACAATTTGGACAGACCAATCAACCTAACAGTCATGCTCTTTTGGACTGTGGGAGGAAGCCAGAGTACCCGGAGAGAACCCACGCATGCACAGGGAGAACATGCAAACTCCATGCAGAAAGATCCCAGGCCGGGAAGCTAACTCAGGACCTTCTTGCTGCAAGGCAACAGCTCTAACCACTGCACAGCCTGTCTGCAGGATACCGTTTTACATATTAGAGTAGAACAACGAGGGAAATTTACGTTGTGAACAAATGTTGTTTGAGGATGTTACATCTGATTTACATTTGTCCAACTAAAAGCTAGAATCACAATTGTGCTTTGGGATCTGACTTGTGTAACTTCAAAAAGTCCAAATCAGTGGAAAAAGAAGCAGCTGGGATAAAGTCTGAGGTCCTCGACTTGAAAAGGGTGCCAACTCTTGATATGAAGAACTCTGCTCCACATGTTTGTAAGTCTCAGGGTGTTGTTAATGAATGACGGTGGAAAAAGCTGATTCATAGGTAGATTGGGCAGAGTGTCAGCAGTGACACTAACCATGTACCAGAGGCAAAGCCATCAATTTACCAGTCAGTCTGTGTTCCAGCCCTTCCCCTCCTCTGCAGAGTGGCTTTACTCCCCCTTAGGCACAGGGTGAGGATCTCAGAATGGAGTTGTCGCTCCACTGCATCCAAATGAGCCAGCTGAGGTGAGCTGTGCATCTGGTAAGGGTGCCCTTTGGATGTCTTCCATGGGAGATTTTTGAGACACATCCCACCCCAAAGAGACCTCGGGGCAGACCCAGGACCTGTGGTAGACATTATTTCTCACAGCTGGCCTGGGAATTCCTTTGAGTTCCGCAGATTATGTTGGAGACGGCAGCCGAGGAAAGAGAAGCCTGGGGCTGAAAGCTGTTGTCCCTGAGTCGTTTCAGTGGCAGGACTTATGTCTTCTGTTGGATTAATGGAGGAAAACGGATGGATGGATGGATGGATGGGGGATGGTTGGATGAATTGATGAATGGATGAATGGGGCATGGATGGATGGATGGCTGGATGGATGGATGGATGGATGGATGGATGGATGGATGGGTGGATGGATGGATAGGGGATGGATGGATGGATTGATGGAAGGATGAATGGGGACGAATGGATGGATGGATGGGGGATGGATGGATAGGGGATGGATGGATGGATTGATGGAAGGATGAATGGGGACGAATGGATGGATGGATGGGGGATGGATGGATGGATGGATGGGGGATGGATGGATTGATGGATGGATGAATGGGGGATGAATGGATGGATTGATGGATGGATGAATGGGGGATGGATGGATGGATGGCTGGATGGATGGATGGATGGATGGGTGGATGGATGGATAGGGGATGGATGGATGGATTGATGGAAGGATGAATGGGGACGAATGGATGGATGGATGGGGGATGGATGGATAGGGGATGGATGGATGGATTGATGGAAGGATGAATGGGGACGAATGGATGGATGGATGGGGGATGGATGGATGGGGTATGGATGGATTGATGGATGGATGAATGGGGGATGAATGGATGGATTGATGGATGGATGAATGGGGATGGATGGATGGATGGCTGGATGGATGGATGGATGGATGGATAGGGGATGGATGGATGGATTGATGGAAGGATGAATGGGGGACGAATGGATGGATGGATGGGGGATGGATGGATGGATGGGGGATGGATGGATAGATGGATGGATGGATGGATGGATGGATTGATGGATGGATGAATGGGGGATGAATGGATGGATTGATGGATGGATGAATGGGGGATGGATGGATGGATGGATGGATAATTTGAAACTTTTAATGACCAACAGACACTGAGGAGGCAGCTACGAGCCTGCTAGTATTATTCTTTAAATGTTCTGATTCAATCACACAATCAAAGAATGCTTCCTACATGAAATGTTTTCCAAAACTCCTATCTCGTGTCTTCCCCAAGGACTTTTGAAGAGAAACCGTGTTAGGAAAGCATCTACTGAACCTGCGGAGACAAAATCACCTCAGACCAAAGAGATGCTCTGTTTAAACAAACCTCCATGTGTGTGCAAAGATATTTAAATAACCACAGAAGTGAATGTGTTCCACGATAGCATGGGAAAAGGCACACAACATTCCCTAAGATTTCCCAGTGAGGGATACAGATCAGCTGATCTCCCTTTCGGTGAAATTTATAATTTACCACATTTTTAAATAATAGTCCAATATTTGTCTTGATGTCTGAAGATTGTACCCGTTGTGCAGAAACCGCCAGTTTTTTCTTTAGATGCTCTTTGGAACGTGCTGTCAGACGAAGGAACTTTTGATAAAGGCTCCAGGACTATTAATGCATTTTTAATTAAGAGGGGAGAATTAGTATCTGCACCAATGTTCTATGTCTCTCTTGCATCAAGTGACAAACTCTCTAGAAAAACTGCTGCCTGGATTCTTACTTTTTCACCTCATCAGTTACTTCTGAGCAGATCAAAGGGATCTCCTGACCGCAAAGCTGTGTGCATGTTTCCATGCTGCGCCAGTGAGGTGAAGTCACCGCAGCACAGGCGATGAGCTCTGCAGTAGCAGAGCGCTTCAGGCACAAATAAGACAGAAAGAAGAGAACGTGTGCGGACATCGCGTGTTAATTATTTTTGGTTGCGCCACTTTGAGAACGGACCGTGCGCTGGACGCAGCAGTCTGGAGCGCTGCGCACCAACGATCAGCGCTCTGCCGCTCTCTGCTCAAAAGAGTCCATGAATGATGTAATGTAGGTAGAAAACGTTTTTTCCGGCTCCCCTGGATGTGTAGGATATCCAGCTCCCCCATAATTCGACCCCTGCTCCTGGATGAAGAACCGGACATTTTCATGAATACAAGACCCCCCCCCCCCCCCCCCCCCCACCGACGCCCCGACAGAGAATGAAAAGTGGACATGTCCAGGGAAAAGAGGACGTATGGTCACCCTAGAAGCGGGAGATTACAGATACAGTATTTTGCTCGTGTCCTTGCTGCCCTGGACCTGGGCCCTTTAGGGTTCGTGGATCCCTGGGCAATTGCCCAGTTGCCCATATGGTTCATCCGGCCTTGCATTCATGTGGGAATGTGATGATGATGTAGGTACGTTATGTAGCACATGCAGCGCAGAGATGAGTGATGTTATGAGGCTAAAACCCTGTTGATGCTTATAGCGGGCTACTGAGGCATCCAATTGAAAGCAATATTAAATGCTACTTTGGGAACTGCTGAAAGGTTTTTGGAAGTCAGTGTTTAAACTCAGTATGCGTTCATCTACAGCAGCAGTCGCCTCTCTTTCATGCTTTTTAAAGTGACAAAGCTGATGGTCACATGGTCGTGAAATACAGAGTTTCACTGACCACAGGCCAAACAGCCTAAAGAGTTGGGATGTGACACTTGGAGCGCTTTCATTAAATGATTCACTACGACATGAGCAATTTTGATTCAATTCTGGCATTTTTGATTTTCACAAGATGACAAACGGGTGAGTACTGTATATTTGCTGTTGTACACGGTGGAACAATCAGGAAGTACCTAGCTGTTCTTAAAAGCATGACAGATGGAGTAAGGGAAGGTGTGAGAAAGCACAAAAAATCTTTGCAGGCTGATGCAGCTACAAGCCACAGAGAGAGCGGCAGACTGGCTAAAAGGGCTCTCTGAAAGGTGCAGTGTGTGTGTGTGTGTGTGTGTGTGTGTGTGTGTGTGTGTGTGTGTGTGTGTGTGTGTTAGGCTTGCTGACTCAACCTGTGTTGGCACCTTGCAGGTATTGAATTGTGAGAAAAAGGAAATTACTGAGTGAGGAAGTATTGGAATCTGGACTCACTCAAGTTTCCGGGTAACCATGAAATGACTGAAGTTATTAGATTTACACATTGTCTGGTGATAGTTTGGAGATACATTTTGGGGCTTTATATTATTGCATGCCTTGTCTTCACAGAAAAATGAGGAGTAAACAACATAGTTTTAGTTGCATGTCTGACCCAGAAACCCAGTGTGTGTGTGTGTGTGTGTGTGTGTGTGTGTGTGTGTGTGTGTGTGTGTGTGTGTGTGTGTGTGTGTGTGTGTGTGGCTCTAGGGCCACAACCAATGGCCCGGTGAAGAGGACAACTCTCTTTTAAGAGGAAGAAAATTCCAACAGATCCTGGCTCAGTATACGCAGCCATCCTCCACGACTCACTGGGGGTTTGAGAAGACAAAGCAGAAACACACACACACACACACACACACACACACACACATGCACACATCTTGAGGGAGAATGTGTTTCATGCTAGCAACCAACCTTTATTATCTACATTAATTATAAAAGTGGCACAGTTTAGAATCTAAACATCAGGATGCTCTCATGGATTTATAGAAAATAGCACATCTGTACGTCAGATCGTGTTTAGATGAATTCCAGCCTAAAATATCAGCAGAAAATTAAGTATTAATAGGAATTTGGTCTACTGAGAGTCTCCAAAAAAATAAAAAAGTTCAGTTTTAAAATCCCTCGTCACATAAACTAAACTGTTCTTTCAACCTCATGAAAAATGTATTTGAATCAATGAAATTCAAAGTCAAGAAAGAAGAAAATTTAGCAGAACTGCAATTAGAGGAGCACCAACGAACTCAACACTTCTTGTCAGCTTTCCAAGAAAAACCCGACACGTGTATGGGCACCAGGTGCCTTGTTTAAGCCTGAAAACGTTCTACCCTCTAAACCTCGCTGAGATGAAAGAACACTTGCTGTTGACACTTCATTTCAGAGGTGCATTTGTGATCTTTCGTTAAAGCCCTTCTGTGCTCTGTGAACAGGCTGGACCCTGGGGCACAATCGCTGGAAAGCTATTACGTTACACAAACTCTGAGGCAGTTTTTTATTTATTATTTTGAAATTCATTTAACATTTGATCTTTGCCTCATGGTTTCTCCCTCTTTGTTTCTGGGGCAGCTATGAATAGTGATGAATAATAACAATGTGGCAGCGCGTCTCATGTAGACACACACACACACACACACACACACACACACACACAACGATATGCTTCAGGATTATTCATCAGGAGCATCTCGAGGAGTCAAAGACAGATCTTCTGAGTGAAATGGGCAGTAATTTGTTATTATCTGGGACAAGTGGGGTGGAATGTTGAGGACGACAAATACATCAGGGATCGCGCGTGGCTGCCTTTCAGAAGAATTTCTTCGGGGCTAGACCTGCAGAAGAGGGCGTTTTGTGCTGGTACTCTAGGATTGTCTGACAGGAACAGTGAACAGGGACATGTGCATGTGGAGAGCAGACTAATGCACAGCGGCTCCTTTCAGGAAGAGAAAAGAAGCTAGCTCTTTTGTGTAGACTCCGAGCACGTACTGCATTCCTTTTTATCACTAATAATTTTCAGTATTTGTGAAACGTGGAAATTGCAGCATTTTAATGAACCCCTGCCAACATGACTGAATATGAATATGCGGCTCTCACAACAGCTGCATCTATTTGTGCTTTCTAAAACTCCATTACAAGTGAGAGACTGAGAGCTGATAGTGTCTGGATGCTGTGGGACACTGATAGTGCTGTGACGCTCCCGTCCCTCTTCCAGATGAAGTTGTTCCACGATAAAACCCTCACAATCCCATTTAAAGTCACTCTGGATCTGCAGCAGAACACATCTACAGCCTCAGCAAAAATTTCAGACGAGTGCTGTCATCAGCACCATCAGTAGATCTGAATTCAAGCTGTGATTCAAAGGAAGCCCATGATGTAGGAAATGCTCCACTTTGAGCATTAGCCTATGATTTCATCTGTGGAAAATGAAGATTTATGCTTAAATAATGAAAAGGACAAAAATATCAAGTGTTTCTTTTCTCTTGACTGCATTTTTAATTCAGCTGGGCTTGCCATAAAATTGAATCTTAATTTAATTTAGCCTGCAGTACAACACATGAATTGAGTCGCCGTAGTGTTCCGTTTTATAAAATGATACAATATGCAGTTTGCACAAGCGCAATGTCTTGTTGCACTTAACAAAAAATGCTCATGACGGGATTCAGATTTCAGTTGTTTTACTTGTGTTCATTAACTCTCAGTTATTTTTTGAGACAACTTTGTCCTTTTGGGTTCGCTGGGAAATCTGAAATCTGTTCCTGGAGATAAAAGTCATATAAATACAACAGGTCACCATCGATCAGAGAGGGGTGATTATAAATGCACTCACATCTAAGGCCAGCTTAGAAACACCAATTAACCTAACATGCATTTTAACATGTTTTTGGACTGTTGGACGAACCGGAGTAACGAGGGGTCTCATTTATCAAACATTGCGTAGAGTCCTTACTAAAATCTTACTTAAGCTCAGCAAAAATAAATTTACTTACACCAAGTAGGTTTGTGATCTATCAAACATGGAGTATGCACAGCTGCACGCAATCTCCGCTTCATAAATCGGAGACTAACGAGAATTTTTCTCAGCTGCATTTTAGTCACATCCCGCCCTCACCACGCCCACTTACTGCCATAAATAGTCAATGCAAAGTGCCTTGTGGATCTCATGCATATACATAAGCCGGCTGTTGCAGCGCTCCGCCCATGATGATGGCGACCGTAGATCAAGGCAGATCAAGGAAGCCCAATTTCACAGAAGCAGAAATTCAGGTACTTGTGGGTGAGGTGGAGAAATGAAAGGAAGTACTTTTGCAAAACAAATAAGAGAAAATCCACGGAGTGGCACAGCGTTGCTGAAGCCGTCAATGTTGTGAGTTCTTCAGAGAGATCTGTGACGGATATAAAAAAAAGGTCCAATCAGGATTCAATCCCAAGACTCCCAGGGGAAAGTCACATGCGCTAACCAGTCAGCCAAACGGAGATCTCACTTGTCCAAGTAGCCAGGGTGCATGATGAACCGGGTCACAGTGACAGGAAACAGACACTGTCACAGACGCATGACATTCTGTCTCAGTCTGTCCCCCTGCTGATATTCTGTATTCTATATTCTGCGCTTCAAGCTGTGTGAGTGTGTGCGCATGTGTGTGTATGTGCGCACGCGTGTGTGTGTGTGTGTGGGGGGGGGGGGTCTCGTTCTGTGTGAAAAAGAAGCAGTACAAGTGATAGTGCTGCAGGATTTCATAATTGTATCCTTCTCAGCAGCAGCACTGCAGCTGCTCTCCATGTCCAAAATGCGTGTAAGCAAGGTCCTTAGTCAACTTAAAGTTACACACATTTTTTCGCTAAGTTTTCTTTGATAAATGCCAAGGTTTGCGTGGAAAGTTGCTTAGACAGTTTTCCGACCCTGTTTTGTGCGTAAGCAAGCCTGATAAATGAGGCCCCAGCTTACCCTAGCCAGGATTCCAACCTGCAGCCTTGATGTGCAGCAACAGAGTTGCTTCCAACGCTTTAGTGAAAACAGACATGTACTTGTCAGTTAAATCAGCACTAGTAGCAAACACCAGCCTGTCTTCCTCGTTTTGTCGTGTTTTACCAATTGCCACTCAAGTTTCACACCCTCATTAAAGCCCATTAAGCAGCAGAGCCAAGTGAAATACGACTCAGCCTCACAATAAACAGAAAAAACACAAGCTAACTTCGGCAGAGAGTAAACGTGACGAAGAAAAGTTTCTCACTTCTGACACCCGAAGGGAAATAATGAAACATAGTAAGATAACAGACCACCAGTGATGTGTGACTAAATCCTTTTATAGCTCTGCTCTGAAATCAGGTTTAGTTGTTGGAAGTTGTTGTTTGTCAGTTTTGCTGTCTGGCGTAGAAGTGTTGCTGTGAACTGTTACACTATTTTTTTTCCTCATAAATTATCAACTATTTTTCTTGTGAAATGTGTTTTAGGATTCAATCATTGATAAGTTGTAATTAAAGCTGAAACCATTCATTGCAATAACGTATGACGTCATTAATGATGTACTTACAGAAAGAAAGGGTCAAAAAGCAATAAAATGGGTGTCATCTAATATGTGATAAGCTGACATTAATTAGGCTAAGAGATTGAAATGTTTTACATAAAACATATAGTTTTTTGTTCAAAAAAGGAATCAAAACTATGCCAGGAAAGCTCCAAACACAAGGTATGGTTTGGGTAAAGGAAGTACACAAACCATACCTTGTGTTTGGAGCTGTAAACAACACTTAATAACTCCCAGCAGCATTCACTTCACCAGAGAACAATAATACTAACATTTTAGACTCTTCAGATCTTTATAAGTATTTAGAGATACATGTCTGTAGCAGCGTATTACCATCAGTGCAGGGGAATAATATAAGAGCAGTATTTCATTATAATGTGATATAATTCCCATCTCACCCTCCGCAGGTGGTCTCATCCTTCCATACTCGGGTCCTCTACCAGATGGGAGTTTGAGGATGCAGTAACTTAGCTGTTCCTAGAACTGCTCTTTTCTGGACTGAGATGTCTGATGTTTTTTCCTGGGATCTGCTTTAGCCATTCCTCCAGTCTGGGGGCTGCTGCCCCGAGTGCCCTGATGACCACGAGCACCACAGATGTCTTCACTCTCCAGACTTTCTCATGTTCTTTGAGGCCCTGGTACTCCTCCAGTTTCTAGTGTTCCTTTTTCCTGATATAGACACAGCATAGGTCTGAAGCCCTCAGCCAAACAATCAACAAGACTGGCTCTGGATACAGACTCAAGAATGGACCCGCAATCAGGCACCTCCTGTACATGGATGACATAACGCTGTACGCTAGGAGAGAGCGAGGCATCGACTCACGGATTCACACCACCAGGATCTACGGCACTGATATCGGAATGTCATTCGACTTGAGAAGTGTGCTCGGGTGGTGAAAAAGAAAGGGAAGGTAGTCCACACAGAAGGAGCCTCACTCCCAGAAGGAACAATAGCAGATATTGAGGACCGCTACAAGAACCTTGGTATCTCACAAGCAAATGGCAACCTTGATGTGGCCGCAAGGAAAGGAGCCACAGCCAGTTGAACAGCTCACGGCGCATGCGCAAAAGTAAGTCAACACGACTCGGCCGCTATTTCCTTATTAACACACGTCGTTCGTTTTTATTTCCATACTTTTTTAAACCCACACAATGACAAGGTTTGTTTAAGAGTGTTTTTTTCTGTTTGTGTCAAATTAAAACTGATCACAAAACACTGATTTACTTTCTTTCTTTTGTTCTCCTCATCCAGCCCCCATGAATCCCTAACCAGAAACCTAATAATTAATTGCCCTATGGTTCCTATGTGAAATATTTGTTCCTTTTTTCTGAAATAGTCTGATATGCAGTTTATTAATGTTTATGAAAACATTTGTTAAAATTCAATGTTGTGATTTTGTGACACTTTGAACTCATTCACTGCCAATGACGACTAAAGACTAAAGTCGTCATTTCCATTTTTTTTTTACTTTGTGGGCGTCGGAACGAGCCCCCGCACTGAGAGAACAAACATCTCAGCTCTGAAGCTGATCTTCATCCGCATTCGTCACACGTCACATGATCAGGAAGCAGAAAATCCACGTATTAGGAGATCGTTTTGGGCCGCTGCTGTACAAAAAAAGTGAGGTGGGAACTGGAAAAGATTCTGCCGATCACAATTTGACAACGGATTATGAAAGAACGGACAATGCTTGAAACATGCAAATTCTTCCTGATGTAAGGGGCGAGTCTCCGCTTTGTTTTGGTTGTTTTGGCGTCGACAGCATCCTAGCGCACAGCGTTTTATTTATATATATATATATATATGTTTTTTCTTTCGGCTCTTGGAGAGTACAGACGCTTTTTTCTTCTCTCCTCCCTATCTTATCCCCAACGATCTTTGTCTGTCTTTGGGTGCACGGCTGCTTCTGCATTTTTTTTGGAAACTGGAAATTTTTAAAAACGGATCTGGTCAGCTGGTCTCTCAACACGATTGATAGAATTTTTTCAACGATGAGAACTGGAGAAGGGGCTCCCGGATGCCCCTCTGGGACAGATCCAGCTGGTCATATCATGGACTCCTGGAAACAGTGGAACCTGATTTTCCTCTCTCAGCTGTCTGTGGAGGATTCTGAAGATGTCTGGATTTTCGTGGTGTTGGTGTCAGGTTTCCTGCTCTTTGGCCTAGGAGGCTTCCTGGCTTACCGGAAAATTAATGAGCTGTCGAGGAATATTGGCGCTTTCCCCGAGCTCAGGGATGGATTACACCATGCTGTGAATTCACAGACTCACATAATTGTCGAGATGAATCGTAAGCTTGGAACTTTGGCTGAGATTCATGCATTGGCACAAAAGATGGATGCCATCAAGGAGTGAGTGGACGGCTCAGCACGGATTGGGATGGATTAATTTATGCCATTATTGGGATTTTGAGAGGTTGAGGACCAACGAAACTTTAAGTCAGAGAGGAAATTATCTCTGTCTGGCCCCAAAACAATTTCTAATCTGAATCTGGTGCCCTTGAGCCTGTGAGGATGCAACAAATACTCCCCTCAGAAGAAATGTGGAATGCTGCAGTCGCAATAGCAACTCTGTCTCCTATCCCAGCCTGGGCGGGACTGCGGGCTGTGAAGCCCGTTGAATCGTTCCAGGAGTCACTGTGCCCTCCAAAACTCAACGACCTCCTTCCCCTGTCCAGACTTTAGGTGACCTGCGCTGCTTATCGTGGCTGCAGGAACTGACGTGCGGAGAGTCCCAAACCCACCACCCCACCTAGTGGACGCTTATGTTGTGTGATGTCTGAAGTCTGTTGTATTTTTGTCTGAGGTGTTTTGTTGCATAGCAAAGCTGCCCTTCCTGTGGAGGGTAACTCTGAAGTGCCTTTTTTCCCTCCACCTGAACCAATCCTCATGTAACCCCTCTGTTCTCTATTAAGGTAGCGCAACTCAGGGTTGTGAATGACCACAGTCACCAATTCTTGTCATTTATCTTTGCCTATGTATGTCTGATCTCTGAATTGTGTGTACTGAAACTCTAATTTCCCTCTGGGATTAATAAAGTATCTTTGAATTGAATTTGAATTTAATTGAATTGAATTCTGTGACTCTTAAAAAACACAGTAAAAATGGCAAGAAATGCTGACAGTGAATGCCTTTGGCAATCAAGAAACTGCTGGCAGTGAATGAGTTAATCATGAAAAATTCTATCATCTCTTAAAATGTAATCTTACCACATTTGAATTTTAGCTCATGGTAGAAAATACTTTGTGCTGTAAGAATTGTCACATTTCAAGTGGATACCTTTTTATCAGTTTGCTAATATTGGTTAAGTCACCATTAGCTTATGCAGCAATCTTTAGAAGGAGGTTTTTCTGTGCAAAGGACAAAAGGTGTAATCCTGCTATAGAGGGAAGATTGCAGTTTAATTGATGGGATCAGAAGAGACTTAGAAGACTTTGAGATGTAAAAGCCTAGAATCGCTGCGTCTCTGGTGAGCTCTTTTAAAGCCTTTGAGTTGTTTGCAGAGGTTGTCAAGATGACAAAGTGCCGCAAAATCCTCTTATTTAACTTTATTATTACGCCTGAACCAGCACCAGATTGAACGATTTGCTGTGAGGAGCCTGGGAGCATGAAATATGTTAAAGATTTGAGCATGAGATGGCAAACACAACAAACACTCACTGCCAAGGTGATGCATATCAGAGACATGAACCGACATGAAAAATCACAGGAGTTATCCCACCCTGCTCAGCTCGGCAGGCACGGAGGAGCGGGACTGTCAGGCCCATGGGGCTGCGCTGCACATATGTTAACACGGATTTCTGCAAGGCCACAAAGCAGGGAAGATGCAGAGCACCTTTTCACTGCGTGTGTGCAAACAGTTTACAGCAGCTGGCGAGTGAAGCGCGCTCTTTGTTCATTATTCAGAACAAGTGGTCAGCATTCCAACTTGCTGCTTTAGTATTTCTTGTCCATTCATATATGCAAGACTGATAAATGATGAAAATTAAATTGCCTCCGCAGACACAATTCCTACAACTGTTCATTAATTCACTCATGAATATGGAATCATTCAGACCTCATTGGCTCTTTTTATAGTAATGTGAGCAGCAAAACCTCTGGGAGAAAAAAAACTGGAAAAAGAGCCTCTTCAGACCACAGAGAGCCTTACTTTCCAGGTGAGAGCACTTTATTCTCCCCGCTTCCCACCGCAGTAGGCCCACTCAATAAATCACAGTGCAAAGCGCTGCCTTTACTCTGCAGCTAAGACACCAAAGTCACTGGCTCAGAGGATAAATAGTCATGACTCAGCAAGCTCTTGGCTAAAAAGGGTGTGCTTTTGCTTTTTAGCACAAGAAATCTGGCAATATATTTAAAAGTATTTCAATCAAATTCTGCATCAAAAAGTATGATGAATGCCAATTTTTGCACCTTAACTTTTACTGCAACACGGGGGATAATTAATGTAATTTGCTCCTTTGAAAGACTTGAATTATTTAACAGGGAAAATGGACAAACATCATCTATAATACAAAGAGTAGAAAGTAACTTGAGATAAATGCCCAAACAGGTATTGTTGTCTGTAAGAGACCTGCACAGGAACAGGTTTTGCATTTCATGGTTCAATTTACAGAGTATCAGAAGGGACAAAATTATTCTTTATGAAGCATACTATGCGTCGTTGTTCTGTAAGAATAACCACATCATTAATAAGCTGTCAAAATCTACATGGAAAATTAATCAAATTAAAGATATTACTACTAATGCTTTCAGGTTGGTGCACTGTGAAAGTTGGTACTGCAGCCATATTAGCTTCGTATTCCCTTGTTTCCTCCAGTTAGCTCTAAAATAATGAATATAGTAACAAGCTAAGTGTCTGTGCTAAAGGCATTACTCAGTGCCTTCATAGTGATGGATCTTGCCATGAAAAGGTTTCAGTGTGCCTGGTAATGCACTTTCTGATGAAGCTATAGGCAATGAGTGGAAGTTTAGCTTTGGCGTTTTTCTTCCTTTTGACAATTACAACGGATAACTGTAGAGGAATTATGATAGAATAGAGCTGTTTTAAATAATCTGTGGGATCTGAGTCACCCGGGGGTTTATTTCATTAAAGTCTGAGCGGCTCTGGATTTCTTGACCCGGATCAATTCACTTACACGTTCTGGCAAAATGTGTTGGACTTTGCTGTTTGTAAAGTGCTATTTTTAATCACAATTTAAAAAAAACATACTAAGCCAGCTGACATGATGCTTCCCATTTCTTTCATTATATTTTAAACAAGAGTAGCTAATTTGAAGAAAAAAGCTGTTTATCTCTTTGTTTATTATTTTCTTTTATATATGCTGACGATACTCTAGTTTTATGCAGATCCATACATATTTAAAGTTTTACAATCTACACATGAATAAATGATGTGTTTATGATTTTATGACTAACTGAATATTTGTTGTTTTCCTACTCAAAAAAAACATATGTATTTGGGACTAATTTCACCTCCAAATGTTTATTTAACCCTTTAGTAGATCAATAAAGATTGTAAAATTGTATGATGAAACTTATAGAAGAGTAAGAGATGGAAGGATGCATGGATGGATAACACATTTTGAATTTAAGACCTTTTAAATCATACAGTTACAGTTTCTCAGTATGCATACTTGTCTGAGCTTGTGTACTTACGTCTTTGTGAAACATCATCAACAAAGACAAAATTATCGTCCCAATCCTAAGAAAGCTTTTATGCAAGAGCACTCAGAGTTCCCAGGTGTGTTCTTGCTCAGCCTGCTGTATCGAGGATGCATTTGATATATAGTGTTTCTCAATGTCAAGGTGCCTGGCCTCGCAAGGCGATGTCTTGCGAGGCCAGGCACCTTGCTTATGAGGACACTGTCCTTCCTTGGTCAAAGAAAATGGGAACAGACTTATGTCACGTGACACGGGGGTTATTTGCATATTTTATACATATCAATATATCAACACATCAATATAAATCTATAACGAGTCTTTTACCTTTTTAATTATTTATGTATTGGTTAAATTAACTATGTAAGCAAGTTACTGCCTGCTAGCCACCAATGCTGCAACTACTAAGCAACTAACCAACCTTTGTCCCCGAAATAGCTGCTGGCTTCTGATCCGCCATCCTTTTGTAAATCCCGCGCTGCAATCTGGGAAATTTTTGACCAAGGCTAGGCTACAAGACACCTCCCGTGTATACTTGCTCAGCTAGCTAAACGTCTAACAAATGGAGAACAGACGTCTCGGTAGAACATGAACACTGGAATGTGCCTTAGCGGCTCCTGATGACGCATCTCCTAGGCAACCAGGGTGGGACCAAGACATCAAGGTGAGGTTCCTTGGCACTGGAAAATGCCCATATCCTTCTGCGGAGTTGGCTGGCAAGGTATCCCACAATGCATGGCGCTGCAAGCAGTTATACTCCAAACTGCAGAGGATAACGGTAAATGGCCTGTATTTGTATAGCACCTTCTAGGGTTCTACACACTCACAGGGAGCAGACGCTTCTGCCTTTTCCTCCCTTATCTGTGTTTTCCCAAGGCTCTTTTTGTCCCGTCTGCCTACAGAGCGCTTCTCTGCATTTCCTCTGCAATCACCTTTTCAGCATTTTTGAACGAGGACTTAATTAATTGGTCATTCAACGCGATTGATAAGATTTTTTCTACAATGAGGACGGAGGAGGGGGCTCACGCTTGTCCTCAGGGGACACATGCAGCGGGATATATGTTTGATTCCTGGAAGAAGTGGAATATCATCTGTCTCTCTCAGCTGTCCATTGAGGACGTCGAAGATATGTGGATATTTGGCCTGATGATCGTTGGATTTCTTCTGATTGGAGTGGGAGGATATCTGGCTTTCCGTAAAATTGGGATGACGGGAGCGATTGGAGGGCGACCCGCATCCATGGACGGCACCGTCCGTGTGGATACCTCACAGACTGGGACGTTGCTCGAGGTGAATCGCAAGCTGGACAATGTCTTAGCTGCGTTACCGGTGTTAGCGCGCAGGATTGATAACATCTCGGAAAGGGTCACCGGACGGTGTGGAGATGTTTAATCACTGAATTGGCTTCAATGGAGGACTTGAATGATCAATACAGACTTAAGGCAGAGAGGAAAAATTATCTCTGTCTGACCCATACAAAGTTTCTGTTATCGAATCTGACGCCATAAGCAGCCTTGGAGTTGCATGCAAAACCCCCACGCTGGAAGGAATGCAGACAAATGCTGTGAATCTCTATCCACCCCCCCCCCCCCCCCCCCCCGCCTTCAGATTGCGGTCTCCACCGAGGTCATCAAGCTGAAGGACTCACTGCTCTCTATGCTTCCTCATGACCTCCCTCCCACCTGTTGGTCTGCAGCTGGTCGATGCGCCGCAGTGGCAGCTCCCATTGGAGGCTTCAGGATCCCGCCCACCCCCACCTCCCCATCGGACTCTGATGTTGTATACGTGCTGTCTGTGCTTCCATGTCGGGTGTTTTTTTGCATTGGAGTGCTACACCCTGCTGGTGTAACCCTGTTAATGCCTTTTTTTCCTCCCTCCCTGAACTTCACTCATGTAACACCCTTTTCATCTAACTATTAAGGTAGCGCGACTCATGTTGCGAATGACCGCAGTCACCAATTCTTGTTATGTCTTACCCACGTATGTCTGATCTTTGAATTGTGTGTGCTGAAACTGAATTTCATTTCTCTGTATGTCCTGCACATGTGGAGAACATGACAATAAATGACTTTGAATCTTGACTTTGAATCTTTGAATACAACCCCCCAAGGCGCTTCACATTACAATCAGTCATCCACCCATACACACACACATTCAAACGCTGGTGGTGATGAGCTACAATCAAAGCTCATAACTGTAGTGTTTTTTTTAATCAAAAATACAAATGAAGAAATTTAAAGTTGTTATTGGTGTGTAACCTGTAAAATGTGTTGCGTGTATTTGCCGTATATTTGTGTGCAAATAATAACTAGCCAACCCACTATCAAAATAAAAGCAGTGTTGCCTTAAATAGCTCTGTTTTCATGAAAAATAAACTTTGTTCTTCATTTAATGGCAGAAAATTCTGGTGTTCCATCAAATATTTAACTAAAACAATTTATGAATTTTTTACATCAGGGACAAACTAAACTTTTGCTTTAATGTCAGGTTGTTTTTCTTAACTGTAGCAACAAGCAGCACTTGTTACCATGACGTAACAGATTAAGTTTCTGTTCCAAACACAATCCTTGTCCTCCCATTGTCAGTCAAGTACACACGAACATACTAGCATTGTTGGGTATTGACAAATGGCCATTGTATCAATGCATCAGAAGTTACACATTCCAACTCTAGAAGGAGCCTCCATTTCCTGCCAATTTCTCGTGTTAGTTCAACCATGTGATCCGTCAAAATACATCTACCTCTACACTGAACAAGATACAGTAACAGAAATGGGTTTAACAAATGAAACCCTTGCATTTGCAAGTATCTTCACTAGTATCTGAAAGCTTCCTTCATTTTAAGGCCCAGAAAGCTTCACCCATACTCCTGCATAGTAAAGGTGGAATTACGGAATAAGTGAAAGGAATAAAATGGGATTTGACAAAAAAATATTGCAACCTGTTCTATGATTCTTTCGTTGATTTCTTTCTGTGTTCGACCGCAATGGTGAGATCAATCATTCTTGATCAATGACCTTGCTACTTTGGCTCTGTGACAGCTCCATATACAGCAAGGCTAATGTCTCATTAGTAATTCTGAAGCATAGAGGTGGGCCCATTTTCCCCATTGCCTCTTTCTCTCATCTTTTCTTGATCTTGTTTTTCTCTCAAGAGGTTTAATATATGATAGAACTTGAGTGGTGGTGAAAAAGGGGAACAGAAGTAAGTTGTTTAGTGGCATGCTTTTACCATGGTTGATAAAAAATAAAAATAAAAGATGGCTGCATGCAGACCTAAAGTATGCACCATCTGAAATTTCTTTCCACTATAAAGCAGATTTTGTCATCTCTCAGTGTGTGAAGTATCCTTCTGATTTGGTTTAGTGTACGTAATCGAGTTTTTGTATACCTGTGCTTTCATTTACTCAGCTTGGTAGCCACCCTTTGCAGGGATAATAAAAATATGTCATGTAGCATCAGTGCACTAGGCTGTGTTGATACCGTGGGATTTAGTGAATTCTACATCCGAGGATGGAGAGGTGAGATATGGCAAATAGCCAAACCTAATGCATGATTCTGACAGAACCTGCATACTTGAATGGTTTCCTCTACATTTTGGTGATATTTGATGCATTTATTTATTTAAAGAGACCATGTATTTTTATTTGGCACAGCTCCTCTGATCAATTATGTAAATTAAACTGATTTTGCTGGACAGACTAGTTTTGTTTGTGTCTAGAAATGTTCACGATTATTGTAAATTTACTTCTGCGACTAACCAGACCTTCTGTCATATATATATATATATACATATATAAATATATATATATATAAATATATATATATATATTTTTTTTTTTTACTTTATGATGCTCAGAAATTTGCCAGACCAACATTCTCTCAAAATAGTCTCAGAGTCATAGCAGAGGTCTGTGGCCCATCTGGAACCCATTCCAGTTTTAGTTGAGTCTCAAAAGCGAGGTTGGACTAACAAATCAGAAACTTTATACTCACACATCGTTCTACTCCGTGCAATCAGAACACAGAGTAACTGTAGCTTTACAACAAACACAAGCAAAACTATTTTTTCGTCAACAGACATAAATAATGAAAATGATGTAAAGGTTAAACTGTGTGTATGGTGGAAAAACATCATACCGATTTAAGGGTGTCTATGGTGTGATTGCAAGTAAAACTGAAACTGGGAGTAGTCAGTCCAAGCACCATCAAGTATTTTTCCCAACACTCCTGTGACCAAAAGTACCATTTTTAGTTTGTCTAATCTGTTTTTGAACCATGTCCACTTTGTCCAACCTTTTAACAGTAATCAATGTGAATGTAAAGCTAACACTAAAAGCAAATAATTTGAGTACTTATTGTGATATAATACACTCAAGGTTTCTGCACCCCACTGAGTTAACATTTCTGTGAATCAATAACCTTGTGTGGGAAGACATTTCTTACTTGTGTTCTGAATTGGATATCCAAATAAGTTATTATCACTGAGTAACACCCAATTAGCCATTTAGCTTGGTAAAAAAAAGCAATTACACGAGTTTCAGAAGTAATCCCTGTTTCCTGAACTCTTTAAGAATTTGCTCTGTATATTTGCAATAAAAGGTTTTACGCTGATCAACCTTTAAAGGGATACTTCGCAGTTTTGGCTTGCTTTTAGCACCCCCTAGTGCCCAGTGTCCAATAACACAAGTGAAATGTTTCTGCTCGCTGCGGGTTTGTCTTTTTAACACCTACTCTAACAGCTGAAATGTCTCCTCACTCTTCATTAGTGTCTACAAGAGTAGTTCATCACTAAATTAAAGTTTTAGGACATAATGGCTCAAGAAAATGATTTAAACATTTTGTAGTATCCCCTTTTGAAGGAGTCAAACACTTTGGCATGCATTTGAGGCACACTGTGACTAAACAGTGACAAGGAATATAGCGTGACTGTCACAGTTTGTTGTATTTACATCATCTGCCTCACATGCTCCATCTGAACGTAGAACGTGTTGCAAAAGTAAACCGATTCCTTGATTTCAACAGAAATATTGCTATATTTTAAATGTTTTGTGCCTCCAGCCGGTTGCTGCCAGGGATAAACTGGCTTTGCGTGATGGCACACTCCTGTCAACATTTCTATGATGATTTGTTTGTAACCATTGCAGAGAGTGGGCCAAACCAAGCCGAGAACCTCCACTAGTGAAACGTTTTCATGTTCTGTGGACACGACATTTCCAACAGCGTTGTCACATGCAGCAGCTACTAAGATTTTAGAAGCTTCTCAAGGTTGTATGAACGGTGCCACTGCTGATTATTACTCCACAGCCATATTAGTAATGTATGATAACAAATGAAACATCCTCCTGAACACCCCATTAGTAAACCTTATCTTTTCGCAGCCACCAGCTATCACACAAAAGCCCACTGGCTGCTGCAGTTAGAAAAGCCTTAATTTGCTTTCATTCCCTCATTTTTCTCTCCTCCCTCTTTCCCTGCTCTCATTTAGTCATTTAACTTGCTTCCAGTGCAACAGTGATGTATGCAATACCTAATTTCACAAATCCACAAGTTTGAGTAAAGACGTGGAAAGTAACTCTGCTGTCCTGAAAAAGAAAATGTGAGTCATATTTATTGTTTTGAATAGCATATTCAGACACACGGTACTGGTTTAATAACGATACGTAAAATTAAAATGTTTTATAGCAATAAATATAAGCTTTAGCCATATTTAACTAATATAAATAAAACAATTTTATTGTTAGATCCACTGGATTATTCCTTTCAGTCAACAGCATATCTCATTTGTAACAACTTTACATAATCCTAACGCTGAATATTTCACTGCCGTACCACCTGAGATTCTGTGCACCTCTCTCATTTCACAAGTAAAGCCATTATTATTCATAATCCATCAATATCAATGCCGTCTTTTTACAAAGGTTTTACTTATTATTTTTGACAAATTACTTAAATAAGGTTTAGTAAGAGAAGCCGCTGTGAATGTGGTGGGCTTTGCAGATACAGTGTGACCTGTGACCTCTTGTGCGGGCTTGTCGGCTCTGTCCCCACTCTGCCTTTCTAAAGCCGAGGACCTGCTTGCTGTGGATTTATGTCACGGTCTAAAATAGATGCAGGTCACAGTTAAACAAGCAAAGTGGTATTTTTAACCCAGTCTACTAAATGCTTGCTCCTCTACCATGTGGACAAGAATATTCCCCCTGTTTTAAAGTGCACTTAAAAAGTGGGATTTAAAAGGTATGTGTCTTTTCCCCCGTGGAGGCCAGATGTTTTCCTTCGCCTCCACTGCATCATTTATGAAACGCGAATGTCGAGGCAGAGATTGTGTTCAGCTAAGTGTGATTTGCTGCACATCACTCGCCCTGCCATATGTCATTCTACCTGGCTACACACCAGTCAGCTAAAAGCTTTACATCACTGTTGAACCCTGAGAAAATGTTTGCCAAAATGTCCTGAACCATCTAATCTGGAAGACCTCAGCATGCCTGAAATAAATCTCCTACAGGACAGAAATGTAACAACTCATATGTCAGCCAAGTTATATGGCATGTAGAGCATAGAGGCGAATGCAAACCTGCGTACATATGCAGTGTATTCTGCAC
Organism: Nothobranchius furzeri; assembly: GCF_043380555.1. Lineage (NCBI taxonomy): Eukaryota > Metazoa > Chordata > Actinopteri > Cyprinodontiformes > Nothobranchiidae > Nothobranchius > Nothobranchius furzeri. The sequence continues at coordinate 5,510,327 of NC_091745.1, read as the reverse complement.
TCCAGAGAAAATGTTATTAAGCAGAATCCCTGTTAAAAATGTCCGGTGAAAACAATTAGGAGATCAAATAAGCAAAAAACTACGAACTTCTCCAACGCCAACGACTAGTTTACAGTCGAAAAACTGTTTTGCTCTTATTTCTCACAAAACACGCTAAAAAATACTATTTTACAAATGAACCAGAAGAAGGTCAAAGAGTTGTATAAGAAACATTCAAATCTTTCTTTTAGATGAATTATTTTAATCAACAGAAAATTTTAAAATTGTCACCTTCTACTGTTTTCAGACATATTGGAACGCCCCACAAAATTCTGGTCAGTCACCTCAGTAAAGTAAAAAAACATTCACACTCAACCCTCAACTCTTTTTGCTCATTTTAAACATTTTCTAAATGCTTTTTTATATTTTTACATTTTTTGTTTTTGTGAAGCGCCTCGTGATTTTTATCTTGAGAGGCGCAAAAGAAATGATATTTTCTCCTTCTTCTTCTTCTGAGGCTGATTTAGAGTCAGCCACTTAACAACCCACCGGCTCGGAACGTTAACCTAAACCCCGGCAGAACAATCATGCCAATTTTTGACCAGATTGTCTCTTCCAGACAACCTTATGGACTGACCCCATTACTGTAATGGCTCTAACGATAATCTTAGCAGATAATCCTACCGTGTGTGGTGTGTTATGAGCTCTCTGATCAGCTCAGAAGGATGTGGGGCATGTTCTGATCATCAATGCAGGCTTTCAAACAAGTCGGACTGTCTTGGTTCAATTTTCAAAGTCAGAGCCGCTGCCTGTTGAATGACCTCTAGCCAGTCAGGAAGTAAGTTGACCAAAGTATGCAGCACACTCCTCCTCCACCATGTTTGTTTACATCAAAGTCATGTTTTATCTCACAATATTCCTTGTTTGATTGAGGAAGTCCATGAGTAAATGTGATTAGCATGCGATGTTTAGTCACTCAGTATTTACATTTAGAGAATACTGAATTTGATCCATTTTCTGTAAAGTTTGCTGAAAACCTGATTCAAGAATTCAGTCACAGTTTCTTATAGAAAACAGGAGTTTTATCGTCATCAGCCTGTATCAGGAACGGGACTCATGAGTCAGAGATGGCAATGAACCACTCATCAGGCTCTGAGCACATCCAGGGAGGATTGAGTGTTTTCTCTCTTGTCTGGTATCATCTAGGCTGAAACGTAATATAAATATATTGGAACACATAGATCACCTCTGCCAAGCTGTTACATGAGGGTTGAAACATCGTGCGTTGCACTGGGCTAACTTCTAAACTAATTACATTGGAGCACCAGTGTCAGAGCACAGGGCCCAGTAATTGCCCTTCACCACACAAACCATTACAAAGTTCTGTTTTCTTTAGCAGCTCACCAAGGCCTGACTTACACAGCGGGCCTGGCTGAACATATGCAGATTTCACTTTGTTGAGATGCAAATTTACATTGAAGAGTCCCTATTAAAGGGCTCAGTCTAATCATGGAGCTAAAGCTGTAGTTCTTTACTTTCATCACCATAGCAACCTTCAATCAGTCCGTGCAATTGGTTAAGTTGTACCTAATGGATGAAAATGTTGCAAAGCAGAAGACCCCTTTCACAGTGATTTCCATAATGGCATTCTGCAGTGTTCATTACATGATGCTGCATTTGTGCAATCAGAAAGTAAGCCTTAAAACCAAATGAGTGCAGAGTTCTGAATATCCCTGTGAACACTGAGTTTAATTGGTATTAGCTTCACATAATGGTTGTGACTATTACACATGGAGGGTGGCTGTAAAACACAATATCAGAGTGGGAACCAAGCTCTCAGAAGTCACTAACTGTGTAAAATGGTCCTCTCCCGTTCACTCTGGTTTTGCTGACATCTGCTAGCTTAGCACCAGCAGCCAACTGTGTCACTTTTAAAAGATAATATTCACACCTTTACACGGATGTCCGCATTATTAGTGGGAACATTTTTAATCTTCCACCACTTTACAAATTATGGGACTCATTTGGCCAGGTTGTTGAATTTCAGTATTGTTGTTATTTGACTTTTTCATGGAGCTTTTTATTATCAAAGCTAATTTCAGAAATTTGTGATTATTTATATTGACGGTGAGCTCTGTTTACCAAAGATCCACTTCTCTCAATTTACTGTGTCCAAACTTGTGCAACACGACTGTTAAAACGCATGTTTGTTGGCAACTCACCGGCCAACGCAGCCTCAGATAAAACATCTGCTATGGTGCAGTGTGATTGTGCTGAATGACTGCACAAATTGCCAGAACACTCAAGGCTTCTCTGCAAACCGGTGGAACACAAAACATTCTCCAAACATGTACACCCAGAGGAATACTGCACAGGAAATGCTGTATCAAAAAATGGATTATTTTCACACTAGTGAGACACACAGCTACAGCTTCTTCCAGGAAGAAGAGAACTGATTTCCAGTTCAGTGAGTCTAACAGCTGATCTGTGGGAAGAGGTCTGTTCTTTCCAAGAAAACGGAGCAACACTTTACCTCAGTGTGTCCTTCCTTTTACAGGAAGCTGCTGAAATGCCAAGATGTCAGGCAGCAAATGATTGGTCACTTGACTTTTTTTCTCATCCCCTGACACACGTCCATCATTGTAATGCATTGAAGAAGCTCAAGGGAGACAGGACATGCAGAGATGTACTGCGCTTAAACTTGTGATTGAATCATGCATAGCATCCAGGAATATGCTGCACATTTGTCAAGATTCTACAAAAATACGCATTCATGTGACAGTTTGCTGATTTTTATGACTTTTTTTTTTTGAACACCAGTCCTTCCTCCTCAGCTGCATCAACCTGCTGTGCTGCTGTAGATGCAAGCAAGCTTCTGAAGGCAAACATGTTATCTCAGTGTGCAGGTCGTAGCTTAACATATAGAGGTTCAAAATGCTGTAAAATTATCCTGCAACAAGTTAAGTAGCCTATGTTCCCTCTGAGCTTTGGGGGAAGGCTGCTGCTCATTGATAACCATAAAAGATTCCAGCTAGAGCCACTAAGCCAAAAAAGATTGGGTGAATCCACTTTTACAGACATCAAAGATAAGAGTTATTTTCCGGAAATAATAAAATAAATAAATAAATAAATAAAAAGATTAAGCTGCTTTTCGACAGAGCAGAGACAAGTTCCATCAGAACTGTAGGCTTGCAAAATGACTTAAACGCATTAAAACTGTAGATGGAATAACATATCTTCCTCATGTAATTGTTTTTACTACCATCAGGGTGACAAGTCTGAAGGTCTGCAAAGACAAACGTACAACTGTGAGACGGTGTGATGATAAAACAGGAGCTTTTAATTATGAAATCTTCAACCAGGATTTTTTGAAACATTTATTTTCATTCACCTTTAGGCATGAATGAAACAAAGTTCAACTTATTTTTATTTATTTATATTTTTTGCTTTTAATTTACAAATAGTTTATTGCATGTCCATCTCAGTGGACAGCATGTGTTCTGAACATGAAATATGTTGGGGGGGGCTCAAATGATATACAGTCTTCAACAGCCATGCTTAATAGCGAAATAAAATAAAATAAATTGAGTAGCTGTCCACTGCAGTGACTATTTAGCATGAAAGGGTTAAAGTTTTATTGTGCTTTTTTTTTGCTAATTAAATTATGATGGCAAGGAAAAGCATTATTAAAGAGTAGTAATTCGAAAATAGTTTTGATTTGAATGGACTAGAAGCAAAATACATTTGGAAAAGCAACTTTTGCTCATTTTAACACCTTGAAGAAGCTCCTCTGTTGTTAAGGAGGACAACAAGTCATTTTATGTGACTGGATAATGTCTAGCAAATGATTTAACATGACTCTACCTTATATAGTCTGTTTTCATTTTTCCGTAAAGACTTGTTCAAGTCTTTTTCTCAATTGTCTAACAATTAGTCCAACACACTAGTGATGGGAATTCCGGCTCTTTTTGGAGAGCTGGTTCTTTTGGCTCAGCTCACTAAAAAGAGCCGGCTCTTTCGGCTCCCAAGTGACTCCTCAGATTTTCTGTTGCGTAAAGTATATTTAGCACCAAAAATCTTGCTAAACTATATGTAAAATGATTTACTAATGTAAAAAGAAAATGCAATATATCAAATATTTATCATTTATATGGATTTTCTAACTGAACACTTTAAGAAATCTCAACTTTCCGACTGCTGTCGCTCATTTTCTCGACGTCTTCATCGCATTTTCTTCTCTCTCTTGCTCGCCATTTTCCTCCTCATTCCCTCCCGTCTCCCTCCGCCTGCATGTGCTCTGCTGTGTGTCTGTCTGAGTCGGATCCTCCCTCTTCCCCGCCCTACTGCTCTGTGTGTGGACAGTCTGGACACGCAGTTACACATGTTGACCAATCGCCTGTGGCTTTCACCAAAGCAAGAGGTGGAGGGGAGGGAAGGTGACGGCTCCCAATGACGAGCCGGCTCCCGTTGTTCACTTCATAGAGCCGGCTCTTAGAGCCGGTTCGTTCGCGACCGACACATCACTGCAACACACGCAGCAGAACAAGGCAGAGCATGGCTAATTAAACAGTTAAAGTTGTACGAGCCAACTTAAAGGCTAAGTTTAAAAGCTAAAGAATACAGAAAAAGCTGCATGAGGTGGACAATTAAAAGAGTTAATACATTATGAACTCATTTGTGCTCTTGCACCCAACAGGATTAATGATGAGTGAGACAACAGGCAGGAAATAATCCAGACAAGGTAAAATGGTAAGTTTATTATAAGGGTTTCACATCTGGTACTGCTCGGCTCAGCCCGGCCCGCATTTCATAGATTGTTTTCATACCTTGATGGTCTGGTACTTTTCCCTCTGCTGCTGGGTGGTTTTCGGCCCTTGTCCTCTGGTGGTTCGCTCAGGGCTGGTCCGGGCCACCACGCCCACTACGACTGAATGGCCGGCTCAAATACACACCTACCATTAGGGGGAGCCATCGACTGGCGGATAAAATCACCAGCTGGGAGTCCCGCATGCGCAATTCATTTTCATTATTATCGCACCTGACTGAAGCTGCGGCATCTCTCTGACTTTTTTTTCACTGCTGTGAGAAACACCCCCACTTCCTGGTTCGGAGTTTGACAAAAGCCACAAAACTGAGCAAAATTACCAGCAACACCACCATTTTTCTGCTGAGTTGTGTTTCTCTGTGGCATATAGATCACCTTGCACTGTTTACTCATCACCTCATGCTTCTTTCATGTGAAGTAAAGATCGTTAAGGTAGCTAAAAGTTGTTCAGGTAAGTTTCAGACAGTTAGGCTCATTGTTTCTTGGTATTCTGCAACAACAGAGAAACATGAAACGGAGGTAGCTAGGCGACATTAATACTGAGTATGTGAAAAGATGAGCAGCCCCAATAATAGACTTTAAAACTCTTGTTTCCTTGCCAACAATAAAATTGACTGAACAATGATCTCATTTAAGTGGGTGAAAGGATGAATAACTATAGTGTCAGGCTTTAAATAATGTTTGCTTCGTTACTGATCATAATTGAGCAACGGCTTCAGTCAGCGCACAGAAGAACTCAGATTATGCAAGAATTAAAAATAAAACTTTAACAATGGTCGTAGAAGACCTTCTCTGCTATACAGGCTTAAAAAACAGCAATTCTTCATTTAAATCCATCCAAACATTCCTTAAAGGCATTATTTGACTGCATTGTGGGATGTTTATTGTAATAGCCCCCAGTGACTTGTTTGAACTGGTTCAGACTGCGCTGGAAATCAGTTTTAAAAAGTATTCCCCACATTTCCAAGCACGCATTCAAAGTGCCGGTTCAACAGACCAAAGAACAAACGACAGAAAATGCACTGACAACCAGTAGAGCTCAAAAATAACGTTATGAACATTCAGAGAGGAAACAAAAATGTAAAACCCTGAAAGAATATATTTTTTTCTTTCTTGAGAGGCCCAGTTTCAATCCGTGTAAGAGACTATCAAACATTCTCTGTGTCAGTGCTGGTCAGGGCTCTCCTCTGGTGGGAATCTGCAGAGACAAGCCTGATAAACAAAGACAAACAAGAGCCCGTGGAGCCGAGCTGAGGCTGGACAGCCTGGAGGCAGCAGCAGAGAGGAGTCTGGGGTCGAAACTACGTCTTAAACAACACCTGGTCAGCGTATGCAGCTACAGGGCATGTTTCGCTTCTGCTCCAGAAGGCTTCTCTCCTCTCTGATGGGGCTTGTCAGCTAAAAGTCTTCACGGTGGTGCTTGATTGCAATGTGCAGCTTTGTTGCCGTGTTTGGAAAGCATTTGTGAACATGCTGTATTTAATGAAATCCCAAGCTGTTTGGGATCACAAACACACAAAGCAGAGTTTGAGCTCTGCTTTGTTGTGGGTTTTCTCTATAATCCTCAACACAATACAAGATGTAGGGCTACTTGGTAAAGAAAATCCATATTTCAGATATTAGAAGTGATATTGAATAAACACCTTCATAACTGATTAAAAATTAGAAACCATCTAATTATCTCCGGATTTATCAGGGTGATGTTTAGGTAGAAGGCCAGATGAACAAACTGATACGATTATCGGAGCAACTTGAAACCACTTCTTGTTTTCCAATTTTAGAGTGAGAACTCACCGTTCTATTAAAAAAGTATAGATTTCATTTGCTTCATGACCTTTAACTTAACAAAATTAGAAGCAAGAAAACGGGCAGTTTTGCATTTTTTATGTGTTCAAATCCTGTAAGGACTTTGAGAGACAAGTCAGGCATGACAAATGATTTTATCTAGCTCTAGTCCTGCAGTGTGTCATCTTGTTCCCCATCTAAAATTTTAAAAACATCCCCGATTGTGACTGATGCTCAAACATCACTTGAAGACACAAATTTAGCTTCAACCCAGTGCATTTACAGACAGATTACTGTATGATTAGAGCTGTGAAGGCTCTAATTATACCAGCTGTATCTGACACCAACCAAACTGAACATTCATGGGGTAAAGTGAAAGTGAACCCATCACAGCCTTTAGTTTCTCTAGCTCCGCCCATTTGGGAACGTTTGTGTGAGTCACACAGGGACAACATAACTGGTGGGGGCTTTCACTGAAATGATGATGTTGCTACAACAGAAACTCTGAAACACAGCCTGGATGAGCAGAAGCTGGGTTTTGTGGTGCTTTTCAGTAGTGAAACACAATCTAAGCAAAGCTACTTGGTATTTTGCTAGTGCGAATCTGATCACTTTTGTAAGACAATTATTGATGTTAAATTTAGGAAAAGTTGTTACAGTTTGTAGACTTTGTACTGTACGCCATATGCTGAATTTACTTCAATTCAGTTCTGTTCAGTTCATTTATATAGCACCAGTTCACAACAAGAGTTGTCTCAAGGCTCTTTATAAAGCAAAAGGTCCAAATGAACCTACTTATCAGTGCATTTGATTCAGTTCTTTATTCCAGTTAAAGTTTCATATCTAAAGCAAGGCGTACACTGTGCAATAGGGTTGGGCATCGTTTGATTTTGAACGATTCCGATTCCAATTCCAATTCCAATTCCTCGTTTCGATTCCGGTTCCTATCGATTCCCGATTCCGATTCTTTCAAGACATCCCATGTTTTAAATGAGCCAGCTGACCACAGGTCCTACTTGATGTTGAGGTTCAACATGACTTTTAATTCTGTGAACAATAACATCACCTCCATTTAGACAAAAACATGCTTTGGAGAAAAATAAGAAAAAGACTTGCAGCAGTGTGTTTGTTTCTGACCACAACCAAAGTCTGGAAGAAGCCTCTGGGATAAGAGGCTAAATGTCTCCAACACATCCAGAAACGTCCAGCAGTTTTCAGCTAAAACTCTCAGGATGATCATGTCCAGGATGACTGAGAACTACACCTCCATGCTGCAGCAGCATTCAGTCAGAACAGAAAGTGAAACTTCAATGTAGCTGCTGTCAGTAACAACCTAACATATTTTAAACATTAAAACTCTCAACAGAAATAGTTCAAAACGGAAATAGAAAATGTTATTTATTATTATTATAATTATTTCTTGTGGTAGAAGCTGGTGTGGTCCACCATAGAGAAGCCGCTCTAGCATGATGACTTTAATTATTCTACAGGCTATTGTTCAGCCTTCTGATGCTCACACACACACACACACACACACACACGAGTGTTGGTGAGTGGCTGCGTCTGACTGCTGATGCTCCGTGTGTGTTGTTATTTCTGCAGTGAGACAAACTCACCTCACACCGTCCAGAGTTTGTTCTTTAAAGCTTCTATTAAACCCACCGTGTTGACGTCTTTTAACAAGTTTCCTCTACGCTGCAGGAATGAAAGTTTACTTTACGGAGTAAAAGTTCAGCAGACGCGTTTGTTTATATCTGGCCGCTGCGCACCGGGTGGGGGGAGGGGGGACTCGTGCTGCACAAAGTCAGCTGGTGTGATCAGCTCTGAAAAGCATTGATCACAATTTGCAGATCACGTTTATTTTTCACAGAGATTGGCCGCTGATTCCTCTTCCGTCTGCATTCTAGAAATCGAAACTAGGAATCGAAAAAAACAACTCTGAGCGATTCCGAGAAAAAGTAACAGTTGGAACCGGTTCCAATCAATGCTCGATGCCCAACCCCACTGTGCAATTATTTTTTTATCGTTTTGAGCTGATTTTCCTCTCATGCAATAATCTTTGAGGTCGGGGCAGGTCAGTAAACAGGGAGTAAAGAGAGGCGATTTAATATCTCACAACCAGCTCCCAATCAGCAATCATGCAGTTGCACAAATATTAAACTCATTTGATATTTTGCTCGTCAGTGGTCGCTGGTGATATATTTATTTATTTTTTTAGGTGGGGTGTATTTTTTCTGTCTGTTATCAGATGCACTGTCCACATATCACCACTAGGAAATGCCAAATTACCATTCTTATGCGTCACACAACTTGAACCCGACAGACCCGGTAACGGGTCCACAAGCACTTCCAACAACAAAGTTGCGCCAAAAACATGCTTAATATTCACCAACATAACGGGAAGAGGCTCATCTAAACAAACCCACGTTTTCTACCTCACCAACGCCCAATGACAATAAGCTGCTAAATGAAAATGCCAAAAAAAAAGCTAAACACACATACTGGGAAAAACACATAGTACCAACAATGCAATATGTTCCTGTCCACATAAGCAGCTGTTTAAATTAAAGCCCAGACTCCCCTCTTTACAACAATGTAATTACCATTACTCTACCTGCTAAACTCACGGATCAACGCAGCAGCAAAACAAAGATAATTTCAGGAAGTCAAAAGCCTAAATTCAGTCTTGCTACAACAAACAAAAACAGGCGAGTTAAAAATATCAATAACAATAAGTAGAAGAAGAGCGGTGAACTGTGGAGAGCTTCCGGTTGAACATCTTGAGCTGAGACTCCACCTGGTTTTGGTCACAAACCTCTGTGATCAAAGGCTCTCCTATTATTTATATTGGAGGGGGGGGGTCCAGTGCAAATTTGCCAGTTATATAGTTGGTCTGCAGTAGATATTGCTGCACCTTAAGTAACAAGAAATACATCAGAAGAGGATTCAGTAGTTATAAAAGTGTAAGAACATTTTAAAGGGCTTTAGGTTAACCCCAACCCCACACCTAAATGCAGATTATACACAGCACTTATAATCTGTATGATGTATCATGTTTCTTTTATATGTTGATTTTATCTTCTTTTTCTTCCTCTTCCTGTGAGGCTGGTGGTGCGGTGCCCTAGCGCCCCCTATAGACGAGCGACCACGGTTGCACGTCCCCAGTGAGGTTGTCGCATTGTTGAAGCAGTTCTCCGACCCAAAAGTACCAGAACCGCACACGCAGAGCATGCATCAACATGGCTCGCCAGCTATTTTCATGTCAGGTCGCATCTGAGCACTGGATCGTACAGTGTGAGAACACCACTCGTGAGCTTTGCTCTGCGATGAAGTCGTACAGATTTAGATGATGCACAGAGTATGCTCGGCTCAAGGTAACCCAGCAGAGTCACTTACTTGTTGTGTCAGGGACTTGAACTTCACAGCAATTCCTCATAGTAAGCAAGCATGTCACAACAGTGAAGAGGAAAACTTAGGGAAAGCAAACTAACTTTGTTTTTGTTAAAATCAGATCATCTGCTCTAAAACAACCATACCGTTTTATGTAATGGCCAGACTGGAGAGACCCGTGAAGACAACCGAGACACAGTAAGGCGCTTTAACGTTTTTATTACGTATGGAACACACAGAGGAATGTTACCAGTCTGAAGGAAGGGCTGTAGCAGAGGCTTGGTCAGGAGGAGAGAAGGGGTCAGAGTCTGGGAGATCAGAGTAGTTCCAAAAAGGGGCCAGGCGAGAGGCAGAGTCTAGGATCCAGGTTCGAGGTCAGAAATCCTGGTAATCAGATGCATGAGATAATCCAGGCTGGTTGTAGGCAAAGTGGTAATCCAAAGGTCCAGAACAGGGTCGAGATACGAGAGCAGAAGGTCAAGAGTGCTGGAGAATCTAAGGGCAAATGCTTTCAATAATCTGGCGATGGCTTGGTGTTGGTCCTGGTGTTTTATAGGGAGCGTTGCAGGTGGAGCTGATGAGGAGTTAATGTGAGGCAGGTGGTTTGGATAAGGTTGATGGTTGCTGGGGAAACGGGGCTTGGCTGGAGCAGGGGCATGACAGTTTTATATATTTCACCTTCCTGCGCTAGACGTTTAGAGATGTCTTTAAAGAGTGGAAAAGTTCTAATCTGCTTAACTCATTCACTGCCATTGACGACTAAAGTCACCATTTTAAATTGAACCGTTCACTGCCAATGGCGACTAAAGTCGTCATCAGCATTTTTTTTACTGTGTGGGTGTCAGAACGAGCCCCCGCACCGTGAGAACAAACATCTCAGCTCTAAAGCCGATCTTCATCCGTATGTGTCACACATCACGTAATCAGGAAGCAGAAAATCCATGTGTTAGGAGATCGTTTTGGGCCGCTGCTGTAAAAAAAAAAGTGAGGCGCGAACCGGAAAAGCTTCTGCCGATCACAATTCGACAACGGATTACAAAAGAACGGATAACGATCGAAACGCGCGGATTCTTCCTGATGTAAGAGGTGAGTCTTCGCTTTGTTTTGGTTGTTTTGGCGTCAATATCATCCTAGCGCGCAACGTTCTGTGACTCTTAAAAAAACAGTAAAAATGGTGAGAAATGCTGGCAGCGAATGAGTTAAAGAACAATCAGGTAGCTTTGACAGGAACCTTAAATCGGAAGGTTTTAGATAAAAAATCAACCAAAAATAATGAAGATCTGCTAGCAAGGTTCAAACATTACATTTTTGTCTCATTTGCTACTAATCCTTTTGCACAGCTGGATCAGACACTTCCTTTCAGAGTTGGTGTTGACTGATAACAATAGTCGCTGAGTTATTTGTTCCTTACCAGTATCATTTGATCCAGCTCAAGTTCAAACGCAGAGAGCACATTCTGAGCATGACAAATATAATTAGGGGGGTTAGAGCCAAGCAAAGATGAAAAGAACTGTATGTTTTGAATTTCCACATGACCTAGATGTATGTTTGCACAAAGGAAGAGATAAAGCCCAGCCTGGTAGCATGTGTGCACTGTGAAAAGTAAGAAAGAAAAAATAAAATGGTGCTGGACACAGGACCTTTTTCTAACTCTGTTTGAAGTGCAACGTGGTGGGTTGCTGAAATCAATTTAGAAAAGATAATTGTTCATTTGCAAGAGGAAAGGAGGATGTGATGAGAAGCAATGAAAGATGGAGGCTACATCACTGTACACAAATGGCACTAATGGGGACAATGATCATCTCCATATGAAACCAATTACAGAGCTGCTCTTCTCACACCTCAAACATTTTCACATCTTCACAGGGGCATGGTTAGTCAGTCAACCAAAGCTAATAATAATAATAGTAAAAAGAAACCATTCCCACATCACACCTTGCTAATAAACTCCGATTCTGTCCGATGTTGTCTGCCAGTAAAATACGAGCAGCTGACAGCTGTCCAGGAAAGCTCAACCAGGGAGGTTATGGTTGTAGTGAAGTCGACGGGATTACCAGAGGGGATTAGGAGCTCTAAGCACGATAACAATATGGCTCGAGGAGGACACAATTACAGCACCATGTTTGAGACGGGCTGCTTTGTGGCTGGATGGATGTCACTGCTACACGTGAAAATGGGTGGCTGCTGGAAAATCATATGAGGTTGGAAATTTGCCAACCTCATATGGTTTTGCAAAATTCAACCCTGATTTACCCAATATCAGCATGACGTTGGGGCACATGCATTTTATGAGCTACATTGTAGTAGGAAGGCAGCACCCCGGAGAGTTCTGGTGACATTCGTATGCAACTTGGACACAACTGATCCTGCTAGTCTTATCAGAACATTAGAACGATGGATCAGAATTTCTGGTGAAACTTGAATGATTTTCCTCTCATGTTCTAACAATAAGCTTCATGTTGCCATCAATAAAGGTCCTCCCTCTGGCACCTCTGGCATAAAGGGGGCCTAAAGGGTTAGTTCTGGAACCAATCTTATTTTTAGTACTTATGCACCCCCTGGACCATAAGGACCATCCGTTGGTAAGGTCTTACTCATAAGGTCTTACATAAAAATACCATTTGTTTGCACTCATGTAGATATGTACTGCCCTCTTATTGACAGGGAACAGACATGTTTTCACTTTAAACTAAAATAAACATGAGAAGCTATTTTTCTTATCGGCAGTTCTGTGAATCTCTGGCTATTTGCCAAAAATGTAGGGATTATCTAATCCAAAATGTGCTATTTTTTGTTTTTTCAACAATGAGAATCTGTGATTTATGATTTGTTTTGTCATTTTGCCTGGACCACTGTAGCTCTCTTTCGTCCTATTTAAACACTCTTTCTCGTAAACAGTTAATCCAAAACTCATCTGCAAGACTTTTCACCAAGATCCAGTTTCCTCTTAAATCATCCATGTTCTCATGTCTATGGCTTCCTGCAAAATTCATGGTTAAAGGAAAATCCATCCTCTTTGTCCCTAAAGCATAGTTTCGTCTAACACCAATGAACTTTTCCTTCTAGGCCACCAAGGTCTTCTGATCAACGCCTTCGAGTTGAGCTCTTTGAGAACAAGAGGGGCTTTGCATTCTATTTATTATTTATTTATTTGTTTTTTTTTTTGTTAATTAATAAAAACAATGTCTTGTTCTGAAAGCTTTAGACATAATGGTGGATTTGAATGCCTCACTACTGATAAACGATAAATAACCTGCACTTGTATAGTCCCTATCAGAGTCAGAAGACTCCAAAGCGCTCTACACTAAAGTGAATCACTCATCCATTTACATACACATTCACGCACAGATGGTGATGAGCTACAATGTAGCAACAAATGCCCTGGAGCACAGAGGTGCCCAGAAGAAAGGCAACTGAGGACAGGTGCCACTGGTTTCTCCAATAACCACCAGCGGTCAGAGTGTGTCCCTGTGTCCTGTCGTAGTTGCGTCCAGGGGGTCTTCAGCTGGGGTGGGAGCAGGTTACGTTGTCATGTAGGCGTGCGGTCAGGGGGGAGCCCCAATCCATCGTTCCAGTTCCAGTTCTAGAACCCCCTCAGATGCTGCTGTCCCAGTTGTTCCATCAGGTGCCGAGAGGCGGCCCAATTGCAGGGCCATGAACGTGAGCACCAACATCAACAATGTGGTGAACCCAGCAAGCTTGAAGCAGATCTTCATCTTCACCGGGGTTGAGGCATGGGACTCTAAAGGTAACCCACCCGTTTGCAGCCGGACTTTGTTGTGCTCTAAAAGCAGTTGGTCGATGTCGATAAACTTGACTTGCATTGCTAGGGGAAGCTGCAACTGAAGTTGACGCACAAGAAGTGTCAAAAGGATGGATAAAAAAGAACAAGGATGAACACATCCCTTACAGGGATAAACTTCTGAAGGAGGATAGGCATCAGTATTTTCAGAAATCATCTACAATCAATAACGTAGATCCCTACGACCTCAAAGGAAACAAACAGAGCTCAGCCGTTTCAATACTGCCGAAAATATATGACTTGAGTAATCATGATACTTCAACATATTTATGTTTGTTTATTTGACAGACGTGTTTATCCAAAGCGACGTACAATTTATAACCTATAGGGCATGCTGTGATCTGTGGGGGAAACTGGAGTACCTGGAGGAAACCCACACATGCATGGGGAGAACACGCAACTCCACGCAGAAAGGCTGCAGTCGAGTTTTGAACCTGCAACCTTCTTGCTGCAAAGCAACAGTGCTAATAACTGCGCCACCATGTAGCCTTTTATTTGATCATCATTTTAACCTTTACTTATTATATGCAGCCCCATATTTATAATCAAATAAAAGTAAATAGTAAATCGAAGCATTACTTCACTAACATGGGTGTTGCGCCAGGTTTTATTTTCTGAATGGGCCTTAATTAAACAATTTATTATCAATATAAGTTACAAGCAGGTACAGAAACAATATCTACATGCAGAAGTCACGCTAGGCATGTTTGTTTTCATTTTGGCCAACAGAGTTATAAAAACGGTCATGAAAGTTTCCTCCTGTCATTTTCATTTCTCATATAGTAATGAATAAAAATTCACAATTTAATTTTCATTAAGTTTTCATTAATATTTAATCTAACAAGCTGGCCAGCATGTCCAGCAACATATCAATGTTATAATTAAACAATTTCACTTAAAGTGGGAACATTTTACCTGCCGCATTTTGGTTCTGGTTCTGCTGCTTGCCTGTGACCCACAGACACCCTCCGAGCTGCTCTCACAGCTCCTCAGTGCGCTGACAGTGAGCTGCGCTGATCAATCATGGTGTCCAGGTCTGAAATAATGCTCAGATGTTCTGATGGGAATCTTTTCTTGATATTTGTTATATCCCTGATGTTCTCTGTGTGTAACGTTTAAAATATCTACACATATGTGTGTGTCAGGGTAATTCCAGTCAGTCAAAATGGCCAACAGTCATGAGATTTCTCTGCCAAATTGAAAAGATCAAATACGGAGAATGTCCAGTTACCGCCATCCCTGCCTACATTTAACTTTTTTGCTTTCTTGTGAAGATAGCATGGCAGCCCTTCACACAACGAGAGTGTACCATTTTCTGCAGTGTTATTAGCTCACAACACATAAAGCGACCAATGTTTCCTTTGTTAGTACAGCTATCCCACCATGCAACGTGCTACAGCACCCGATACATCACCTGACAAGGACCGATGGACCGGGACTGTTAAATTACAAACAGAGCCTCAGACCGCTGCGAACAGAGCCGCACGCCATGGCCTTTTATATCAGCTCTTGTTCCACGGCCGGAGATCAACGGGACATTTGCTACATGCTAACCCAAAGCTAACTGAGTTTTTCCAGGCGAATTTAGCAAGAAAAAACAGGTGGAGAAACTCCAAAGTGAAGGCAAATCCAGCCTGTTTAGTAACAAAATCAGAACTAGGTAAGCTGACCAAAGATATTGGACATCGCTGATCCACTACGGTCAAAGATACACGAGTGTACGGTTGTTGATGGTCAGAGCCAGAATGACCAAGCACTGTTATGGTAAACACATAAAATTTTCCTCTGTTCAACCAGCAAACTACTGTATTAGCGAGAAAAAATTTGGTTGCGCGACTCAAAGTGAAGCAGCGTCAACTAAAACTGCTGTGGTGTTTCTGTGGTCTCCATCAGAGATCCACAAGTGACCAGCACGACAACAGCCTTGCATCGGAGCAGTCCGTGAGTCCCGGCTACCACGGGAAATGGAAACACTAAGGTTAGAAACATAGTGATGCTGAAAAACTAGTTCATGTACAGTATGTATTACCTCAAGACTGGATTACTGTAATTCATTACTATCTTGAAGTCTACCGAATGTAGTCAAAAGTCTTCATCTTGTCCAGAATGCTGCAGCTAGAGTTCTGATGAGAATTAAAAAGAGAGATCACATCTCTACAGTTTTAGCTTCCCTACATTGGCTGCCTGTTAAATTCAGAATAGATTTTAGAATCCTCACTACATCATACATCAGTGATCCGACTGTTCCGTATGTTCCTGTAGCACTTCGCTCTCAGACTGCAGGTTTACTGGTGGTTCCAGAATATCTAAAAATAGGATGGGAGGCAGATCTTTTAGCTATCAGGCTCCTCTCTTGTGGATCCAGCTCCCAGCTTTAGTGAGTGAGGCAGACACCTTGTCTACTTTTAAGACTAGGCTTAAACATTTTAATTTGACAGGGCCTGTGGTTAAGATCTGATGTTAATCTAGGTGTGAACAAGTGGGAGAGGAGAGGGAGGTGGACTCACACTTGTATAGTGCCTTTCAAAGTCAGAGGACTTCAAAGCACTTTACACTACAGAGCATCATTCATACATTCACACACACACACACACATTCACACACTGGTGATGATGAGCTACATTGTAGCCACAGCTCCCCTTAATTAAAATATAATCTCCATAATTATAAAAAATAAATAAACCAGACTACAAATCTCTCATCAACTCAACATTAGAAATAAAGCTATGGAAACCACACTTTTTAGGACCTACTTCTCCCTCTCTTGATGAAACCTTTTCAAAGAGTTTAGGAAGAACACAAAGTCACATCTTATTTTCTGAGGGTATTAGACAGAATAACCAGAATAAACAACCCCCTCTCCATGCCAGGGAACCGATACTTAACTGAGGTGTCACACGGATACACAGCCTGCAGCTCCTTCATTGATAATGAATTGGAAATTGAGTTGGAAAGACTCATAAATTTTTTGTCCGGAGTACTGTTTAAAGAGCTTTATATTATTCTGATGGTTAAAATTGATCTGTGTGTGCCAAGAATAGAAGATTCGCTTTCCTCCCATTGTTCTTTCTCCATCATTTAATAATTGTATTCAGCATTGTGTTTATGAACCACACAGAGGATTAGGTTCAAGTTAAGTTAGTGTTAAGAGGAGGGCCAGTAAAAGTCATCTCAATCTACTATCTTCCAGAAAGCCGTAACTTTTCTTTCATTTTTTTTTCTGCTCTTTAGATTTATCCCCCCGTGTCCTGTCCGGCTGTGAACCAATCAGAATTGATGTCTGAATGCCGAAGACAAGCCTTGCAGTTTTACTCTCACAGGTGGAGCGTAATAGCTTCTGCTATAATCCTGATACCAAAACTTTATTAGAAATATTTTCAGTTGTTTAAAATACCAACGGACACGGAGACAGAAGTGTAGGAGAAAGGGGGGAAGAAAAAGTGCGTGTGTGTGTGTGTGGGCGGGGCGGGGGGGGGGGGGTCACAAAATTAAACAATAAATGATGAACAAGAATCTGCATCTAGACCTGCAGAAAGAGAGAGAGAGAGAAAGAGAGAGACAGAGAGAGAGAGAGAGAGAGAGAGAAAGTGGGACACACAAAAATACAAGTGTACAAGTAACTATTTTTGCTGAGAAACAGATGGTAATAATTCATAGTGCATTTAGTGCCAACCACAGCTGCCACAAAAGCGATGTGTTGAACGTACGCAAGTCCATCCTTATGAGAGCACCATGAGAGCACCTGTGTGCATACCCACACTTGTATATGTAATATGTCTCTATAGGAGCGTCCAATAGAGAGTGTGAGGGGCCACAGAGCTGCCCCCCAAAGCCGTGCAGAAGATGGAGGAGTTCCTAGACCCAGAGAGCTTTTTAGATTTTTAAAAGCAAGAATGATGTTGTCCTCAAAACCTTTTTCTGTGCTGAGGTTGTGAGGTTACCAAGATAATATTTGTAAAAAATGCATAAATGAAGTCCCAGTAACACACCCAATAGTATAATCACTCTGTATGAGTGTTGTAACGGGGTAAATCACTTTTAATGAGTGTTTGTGGTTAGGAGTTAGGGTTGGAGGGCCCTGGTTTGTCTTGCTGGTTTGTCTTGGGCACAGGAAAGGGGTCTTAGTGAACAACAGGTTGGGAACCACTGGCCTAAAACATTTCAATGACTCGTCTGTCTCAGTGGTGTTGTTTGGTATGTTCTGCTTTGTTTAATGGATTTGACCCTGGTGCACTTGAAAATTACACTAAATTTTTGTTCCAATCAACACCCTGAACTCCATCATGATTTTGTATTTTAACTGTCACTCATCTGAAACCAATGGAAAAATTGTGCATTATGAACAAGCTACAGGAGAGCTCTACAGAGCTCTGGCGACCCATTTCCATGTTACAGTGAAAGTTGGCCCTCCTGTATATTTGGTTATTATTATGAAACTCCGTTAAAGCTGTGACATATCTAGACACTGTTGTTAGGGTTACTGTGGTGCTGAACTTGTGGAGAGTTTTGTGTAATTGAATCTGTGTGCGTAAATGATTTAATGTATTGAATCTTAGTAACAGTTTAATGCAGTCAAAGAATGTTTCCCCCATGCATTTCTTGTCTCACTTAAAAGGTTAAGGTCAGGATATGAATTTTACTAGACAATGGGAGTGTACTATATAGTAGCTTAAGATAGATTGTGATGCAAAGTTGCAATGCATTCTGGGAGGTAGCCCAGTGCCTATGAGTCTGAGTCATGTTGCTCGTCCTAAAGTTGTAGTTTTATCTCCTAAAAATGTTCAAAAGGGCTAACCGCTGTTAGGGGTTGTGCAACTCAGACTCTAGATACCCAGATCACATGTCGGAGGGGACATTTTTATCACTTTTCCGTAGCTGGGTAAGGTCTGTGACAATATACTGTAAAACAGGTGGAAAGGGAATGGGCTAATCATGGATTTTCACAGTGTGAAGCAGATCACGGGTGTACGATTAATTGTTCCATGCGTTTTGTCGATGAGAGAAGTCACATGTTCAAGAATGACGAACCGATAGTAGCAACGCTCACAGATGTGGGTTTACCCAGGAGGCTGCAGTGTAAACGATTGGTGCTCAGCCGAACATCTCAGCCAAACAGCATGTCCATTCAAACATGGGTACAAAAGGCTTTTGACCAGAGGTGGATGCTAAAAAGTAGTGACACAAGCACTTTGTGTGCGTTTATTCAACTGGCAAATGTGGTTTGTTTGTCCACCATTAGCACCCAGCAGTGCTTGTGTGGTGACGTCAGCTGTGAGATATGCTATTTCTCTCTAAACTTAATAACTAGTAATGCAGTTGATTTCAACAACTGTAATCAAATGTTTGTGATTACTGGTACCTGTGGAGGGATTTTGGTACACTCTTAATTGTTGAATTTTTTATTTTTTTCTTCAGCCATAATGGAGTGTTTCCCAGCATGAATGGTCTGTTTAAGGTCAAAGGTCAGACATTATGCTTTATTATTTCCTGGTAGAGAGCAAAATTACCCTAAATTACAGCAGGTGATCCAGGTGCTCAAGTAGCAAAGCAGACCCATACTGTCACACTACCACCACCATGTATGACTCTTGGAATTATGTTGCTGATGTATTTTTTAACAGATTTGTTTTCCTCCAAGTGTAACCAACCACACACCTTCAGTCTACAGTCTACTTTCTGAATGTTGTGGGCATTATGAATACGTTTTCTGGTAAATGACGAGTCTTTCACATCTTTTTGAGTTTTTGCCTCAGAACTCATCCATCCAGGTTAGGATATAGACGTGATTTTTAAAGGATCCTGTAAAAACTGCATTTCTGAATATCTTTATCTTCTTCTTCCGGCTCTTGGAGAGTACAGACGCTTTTTGTCTCCTCTCCCTCCCTCCTCATCCCAAGGCTCTTTGTCCTGTCTTTGGGTTCACAGCGCTTTCTGCATTTTTTCTGGAAACTGGAAATTATTAAAATGGATCTGGTCAGTTGGTCTCTCAATGCGATTGACAAAATTTTTTCAGCGATAATAACGGGAGAAGGGGCTCCTGGATGCCCCTCTGGGACAGAGCCAGCTGGGTATATCATGAACTCCTGGAAACAGTGGAACCTGATCTGCCTCTCTCAACTGTCTGTAGAGGATTCTGAAGATGTCTGGATATCCGTCATTTTGGTGTCAGGATTCCTGCTGTTTGGCCTGAGCGGTTACCTGGCTTACCGGAAAATCAATGAGCTTTCGAGGAATATTGGCTAAATCCCAGAGCTCGGGGATGGAATGCATCGCGCTGTGAACGCACAGACTCATATAGTTGTCGAGATGAGTCGTAAGCTTGGAACTTTGGCTGAGATTCAGGCTCTGGCACAGAAGGTGGATTCCATCAAGGAGAGAGTTGACGGATCAGCATGGATTGGGATAGATTAATTACGCCATTATTGGATCTAGAGGGGTTGAAGACCAACAGAACTCCAAGGCAGAGAGGAAATTATCTCTGTCTGTCCCCAAAACAATTCTTATCTGAATCTGGTGCCCTTGGAGCCTGTGAGGCTGAAGTGAAAACGCCCCCCTCAGAAGAAATGTGGAATGCTGCTGTCGCTATGGAAACTCTTTCTCCCTATCCCAGTCTGTGCGGGACTGCGACCGGTGAAGGCCGTGGAGCCGTATCTAGGAGTCAGTGTGCCCTCTAACCCATTATCTCCCTCCCCTGTCCAAACGGAGGTGATGAGTGCTGCTCCATGCGGCTGCAGGCGCTGAAGTGAGGAGAGTCCCAACCCTACCTCCCCACCTAGTGGACACTTATGTTGTGTAATGTCCAATGTCTGTGTTTTTTTGCATAGCAAAGCTGCCCTCTCTGTTGAGGGTAACTCTGAAGTGCCATTTTTCCCTCCCCCTGACTCTGTCCTCATATAAACCCTCTTGATCTTTCACGGTAGCGTGACTCGGGTTGCGAATGACCACAGTCACCAATTCTTGCCATGTGTCTACGTATGTATGTCTGATCTCAGAATTGTGTGTACTGAAACTCTAATTTTTCTCTGAATAAGAATAAAGTATTTTTCAATTGAATTGAATCATGAAACTGGGTGACCTGGCTGGACTTCGGGCAGAGAAACATGTAATCATTGTTGGTGCGTAAATAATGAAAGACTTGTTCTTGTATCTCTTCAAAAAATTCTCTGTTTAATATCCCACCAATTATTTACACACACACACAGCTAAATTATGTTTGCAGGGATGTATTGGTGTTTGTCTTTATTTATACTATTAAAATTTTAAACAAATTACCTGATGAAAATACACTAATCATACAAGCAGACCAGAATTATTGATTAATTAATCTTTGGCTTCCTCTGAATCATTTTGTGACTAAATCAAAGTTTATAAAATGTGTGTCTGATCTGAAAACAGGTGTTTTATGAACAAAACGGTTTGAAAAGCTGAGATAAATGTTGGAGACCTACAAAGTGATCCAGATTAACTGGAAACTTTAACCTGCAGGTAAATAGAGAGTAAGTAATAGATACTTGAGACTTAAATATTACACAGACAGTTTGAATTTCTTTTGTTAAAGACAAGTCAGATACCATCATGCTCCTTAACTATGGTCCATTTAAATTCACATATTTCCCATTTGAAAAGGCAGAATGTGTTATTTCTGCATGAATAAGACCAGAAGGAGAACATTCTCTTTAGAAGTTGCTGTCAACAAGGTGTTGTGAGAGAGAGATGAGGTTGAATGGAAGCCGACAGATATTAGTGAGAGGGGTTAGAGCCGAGAGAAGAAAAACAGAGTGAACACAACGGTGGGAGGAGACACGAGGAACAGGGACGACGGGGAGGAACGCAACAGGCGGTGAGGCAGGTGTGTGTGTGTCTGGGTGCATGTGTATGTGTGTGTGCGCATTGCTGGAGGATATTCTGGCCACAGTGGTGGTACACACATACATCTCACATCACACTCTACAGGTGGGTCAACAAGGGGCGACTCGAACAGGCAGGCAGGAGCTTATCTTAATTCTGAGGGAGAGAAAATCCAAGATCCCATCCACACAGACTCTCTGTAATCGATGCTGACAGGTAATTCAGAGGAGTGCATGGGAGAGCGCACAGCCTGCACAAGAGGGGAGGCATTTGCGTGGACGCGGTTGCTACGCTCCCTGCAATCAGAGTGCCTGACAGTTCCTACATGTGTTCTGATAAACACAGATTTCAGGTTTCAGAAAGCTATCTTGAATTCCACAGGATTTTTTTTTTACTTCCACTTTTCTTCAGTGACATTTTTTACTCAAAGACTTTTTTTTTAGAAATAGCATTTGGGAAAAGTCTCTAACTGGAGAGCATTTATCTTTAATTAACAGCAGGGTATTTTTTATTTATCAATCAATCAAAGCTTTATTTATAAAGCGCCTTCCACAACCCTGTCAGGAAGCCCAAGGCGCTGAACATGGTACAGTACAAAGTTAAATATAGTGAATAAATCAGAAAATAAAAGCAATTCAAATTACAAAAAAGGTGAAACATTCTAGTAGAAGACAAATGTGTAAAACAATGGACTGAGTGAACCAATGGAAACTGTGAGATAAAATCAACATAAAAAAGGGCCAAATTCGAACATGTTCAGGAAACACCAAGTGGAGGAGGTGGGTTTTTAGGCGACTCTTGAAAACTGGCAGAGATGGGGACAACCTAACTGAGGGTGGCAACTGGTTCCATAGTGACGGTGCTAGTACTGAGAAAGCCCGGTCCCCGCGAGTACGACACCTCGAACGAGGGACAGCGAGCAGGCCTTGGTCAGAGCAGCGCAGAGCGCGTGATGGGGAATGTCTGTTCAGGAGCGTGGCTAGATAGGGGAGAGCACCACCCTGGAAGAAATGATAAACAAAGACGAGGAGTCTGAAGTGTGAACGATAACAGACCGGAAGCCAGTGCAGAGAGGCCAGAACCGGACTGATGTGGTCCCGTTTCCTGGTCCCAGTCAGGAACCTGGCTGCGCTGTTCTGCACGACCTGTAGGCGACGCAGTGTTGACTGAC
Source organism: Nothobranchius furzeri (assembly GCF_043380555.1). NCBI lineage: Eukaryota > Metazoa > Chordata > Actinopteri > Cyprinodontiformes > Nothobranchiidae > Nothobranchius > Nothobranchius furzeri. Next base: position 5,487,527 of record NC_091745.1, on the reverse strand, counting down.
ACAACCCTGCATAGAGAGAGCTGCAGTAATCAAGCCTAGAAATTACAAAAGCTTGGAGTACCCGCTCCAGGTAGGCTCTCGACAGCATAGGCTTGATTTTTGCAAGGCGTCTCAGGTGAAAGAAACTGGACCGGATCACAGAGTTGATGTGAGCATCAAATTTAAGTCCAGAATCAATTTTCACCCCCAAACTGGTCACAACTGGTTTTGAGTAGGGAGAAAGAGGCCCAAGATCAACATAACGATCCACATTCCTGCTGTTGGGGTGAAAAACAATGAGCTCTGTCTCTCCGTCATTCAGATGCAGAATGTTGTCCATTAGCCAAGACTTCACCTCGTTAACACAGGACACAAAGGACTTGTGTCCACTATATTTATATAATAATAATTATTATTTTATCTAGAAAAACATTTAAATTTGACTTGGATTAGAAAAAAAAATGTCATTTTCTAAACTTTCTTTTAAAACTTTTAAATCAAAATTGGAAACTTTGGTGTTTTCACCTGCCTTTCATGGTTTATTGTTTCTTGTGTAATTTAAATTTGATTAGAAAATTTCCTACAGCTTTATCTTTTCACATAGATTTTAATATTCACACTTTAATGTTTTTACTGTTTTTTGCACCTAAGAAGCACATTTAATTGCTAGCATGTATAAAATATCTAAATACATAAATATGCAGCTTTATTATTAAAGCAGGAGAGGGAAAGGTTTCTTGAACAGTTACGATCAGAAATAATTTGCATTCCATGTTATAAAAATGGTAATATTGTTGTAAAACAGCAGAGAATCCACTCTTACGAAGCATTTAACATCATGCCTGCTGTTGTTCGGATCTGATCTAATACGAGTGAACCGTTAAAACATCCCGGTGAATCTTTGGAGTTGTTTTAACTTTTTTAAAGAAGATGTGCTTGTTCTTATGTGTCTTAAATCAAGTTTGGACTTTCTTTGTTATTCTCTATTATGCATGCTGACCACCAACTGGACAACAGTAAAGAAGAAACTCCACATAAACACGAGTCTGTTCCATAAAACACAACAACTGCATCTAATCTTTTGAACAGAGTTGAAATTTCTTCCTCGGAGAGGCTGTGTCTTCGGGATTATGATGACGCCTGGACACCGTGGGTCCTGCTGATTCTCAAACCTATGTGTATTCCATCTGTGTGCGTTGCAGCAGTTCTGACAAGGATCAGAACAGAAGCCACCTCCTGTGTATTACCTGACGGCCTTCCCTCTCCGAGTCTCTCGGTTTGTGCTCTTCAGCTGTCGGAGTCAATAAAGACAATGTACAAAAGAAAGCACTTCAGCAGCTCGGCCATTTAAAACCAGCACCGGTGTGTTGGGGAAAGTCGAAGACTGCAAGATGTAAAGGTCATTTCCAGAAGAGAGAGAGAGAGAGAGAGAAGATGAAAGAGTGTGTATGTAGGCTAGCGGAGGACGTGTGATTGGTTCATGGCTGAGTATCCAGAACACATTAAAAAGAGAAGAGGAGCTCTGTCTAGCTTCTCCCTCAAAGCAGCTACTGGCCTCTCTCCAGATTTACCAAAGGACTTGTTATGTAATTTTAGAAGAGCCTGATTTCTCTGTTGCTCAAACCGACAAGACTAAATATCTGTTCGCTGAGAAAATAAAATAAAATTAATAAAAAGAAAAACATCTAAGAAAATGTGCGAACAAGAAGAGTTTCTGCATGTGAACTTGTTGATGTTCATGTAAATCAGGATGATCCTCCAGCGGATCTTTGAATAATAAAAGTACAAAGCATTGTTTTAGCGCTGTTTGGCAGCTGAACAGAGAATTAGGGAAGAAAGGAAAAACAAAACAACAAAAATTAAGGCTGTCCTGTTTTTTTTTCTTATATTTCCTAAAAACATTTGAAAATAATTGCTGGGAGAGGAGCAAAAGCTTTTAAAGGTATTTTTGTTTCTCGTTTTTGAAAGAATAAATAACTCAAGTTGAATCTAGAAATGTGAGTAACAAAGGGATTTTCAGGCGATATAATCCCGATTATAATCTTTGATTGATCGACAGCCCTAACATAAAGTTTATATTTATTATACTTTCATCCTTCAGCGCTTCCGTAGAAAGTTGAAGCCGCATATAAAACATTCTTCCTGTGTTCTTTTTCTTTATAAGCTCAACCTAAAGTTAAAAAGCGATCATGCACTGGAAGAAAAACACCAGCTACTACTCAGCCTAACACACAGAATGCTTTCTTTTTATTCTATGCTGGCCAATAAATTTAGTGCATTAATTCTCTGGAGGGAGAAAAAAATAATCAATGTCTTGTATTTTCAGGGGGATGAATTATTTGTCTTGTGACACACAACTAAGAGATGTGGACAGCAGCCTGTATATTCTACTTTCACTGAGTCCTCTGCAGCGACTTCCATGCTAGTAAATGTTTGAGCGCATTTTTATGAACTGCAGCGACTAAAAGAGCTCAGCTGACATAATAATTACTGAAAAGAGTTTGAAAAAGTAACGCTCTGCAGGAAATGACCTGCAAAGAGATATCAGAAGAAAAACAATTCCTTCTGTGTTGTGTCCAAATCTCTTCAATGGCATTTATGTAACATTCTTCGGTATTTTCCCTTCATTTGGCATTTTACTATAAAGACTGACAAGATGGAATGAAAAAACGTAAGATGACGAGTGACAACTGCCCCGGGCTGTACACACAACGTCCTCGTTGTGGTTACATGCTGTGTGCCGTGTGACACCAGAAAGCCCCGTGTGGTCACGAGCCTGCATGTTTTCTGATGCATACAAATGCAAATGAGTCACGGTGGTGCGGCTCAGGCTCTGCTCAGGAAAAATTCATGCATGAATTCCAGGATCAAACAGGAGATTGTGTTCAGTCGCAGCGGTATTAATACAACCACTAAAGAGGTTACCAACAGGGATTTTTTTAAAGCAGATTAATGATTTGATAATAAAAGTGCTTTGTGAAAATAATAAGATGATGAGAAACGGAGGGTTGCAGCAGCTTTTATGATTTAACTCACAGGAATCGCAGCAGTATTTTAATTATCACATTTAAATGAAGAGATTGACTCAGAAAGTACATTTTTTCTGCTATATGAATGTTTTATTACATGGAAATAAAAGAGAGGACAAGTGAAAAAGATGTTCCTTCTCTGCAAATTCAAGAGACCCCTTAAGCATCTGCAGGTGTCAATATTTCTTTCTTTCTTTCTTTCTTTCTTTCTTTCTTTCTTTCTTTCTTTCTTTCTTTCTTTCTTTCTTTCTTTCTTTCTTCCTTCCTTTCTTTCTTTCTTTCTTTCTTTCTTTCTTTCTTTCTTTCTTTCTTTCTTTCTTTCTTTCTTTCTTTCTTTCTTTCTTTCTTTCTTTCTTTCTTTCTTTCTTTCTTTCTTTCTTTCTTGCTTTCTTGCTTCCTTCCTTCCTTCCTTCCTTCCTTCCTTCCACTCATCTTCTGTCGCTCTGACCTGTTCTACATGTCCTGGCAGAGCTGTGCATTTCTCCACTTTGGCGTGCTAGATCAAAAACAACAGAGCTCAACAAAAGCTTGGAACAAAAGGTAAAAGGCACTCAGAAAAACCCAACTTTTAATCGATAAAACTGAAAGTTCAGATTTGCCTCCAATCTTAAGAACCCTCTGACTCACTTGAAACTCTGGCAGCGGTTGGAGCAGCGTGGACGACAGCCAAGGCTTTCTCCAGAACCTTACTCCTGTCTGTCGGTTTGCGTGACTGATGCATTCAGATGCAACATCTTTAAAAGCTCCTGTGAACACGCCAGCCACCTATGTTTCATCTTTAACAAGCGATGAATCCTGCGCTCTTTGTGTAGAAGCTGCAGCGTCATCACTTTGAAACACACAACACAGCAGAGTTTTTTTTTCTAAGATTTTCTAGACGTAGGGGCTAATGTTGGAAAGATCTGTCCTTAAACTTCATATTCCACTTAACTCCATGAGCGCGTGCTCTTCGGCTTATGCACGGTGTCTGAAATGTGCTGATTCTGGAATATTTAGTGTAAAACTCCATCAGCGGCTTGCTTTAATCGACAGATTCTAATTGTCAAACGAAGCAAGTACTCGTGTCGCCTTTTCTTAGATGCGCTTCCCAACTGATCAGTTGGAAATGCTTAAAATCATTAAACAGCATGACAAATCAAAAGTGAAAGTCCTAACATTTCCTGCTAAATCACAGTGGCACTAAACGTGGACGTTAACGTTCTGGATTGTGAATCAGATTAGGCAGCAAAGGAAACGTTTAGGAGAACAAAAATGGCCTGAACACTTCCTACACGCTGCTCTTTTCCTCGTGGACATGTCCGCTTCCGTCTGATGTGAATTTGTACGCTGTTCAGGATGGATTATACTTTTCAATCAGGCTCGTATCTTCGAAGGCCATCAAGACTAAAATTAATTGAAATTTCAGCCTCTTTTATGCGCTGATTAGGGTAGTTATGATAAAACCTCATTTTACACGACATGCAGCACTGAGCAGGTTATCTCCCCAGAATATGTTTATTCTCATTACCGAAATAAATGAAGGTATGCATAATTAATTTTGTAAAGTTGATATTATTACTGATTAATTAGAAGGTCTTTGAGCGCCCAAACTATTGCAGCTAATTGATCAGCTCAGGGTTATTTTAAATTGTTTAGTAGAGCGGAAACTAACAAAAACTTTCTGATAGTCGTCAAACAAACGTGCAACTTTATTATCATGTCATCGCTGACATTACTGTGGAACAACAGATGTATCTCTTTGAAAAGGTCCCAGAAGGAGGGACCGAAGGCACGGCACAGAGGATTTGACAGAGGGACGGTGCCTGCGGCAGTCTGAAGTTTGAACAGGCGCACCCGCAGGGCTAATAAGCACTCAGACCCTCAAGGGAGGCCCTGTCGTCGAATAAAACACACACTGTGCTGTAAAAACGGCTCTGACTTGTTTCTACTGAGGATCGGGTCCTGTGTGAAGTTTACTCTGAGGATGAGAGGTGTAAGTGTGCTTTAATGGTGCAGAGCACTGGGGTTGGTTGCATTCTGTAAAATGATTAGCTGCAACCTACACGAGAGTAAACATCAGTAAGAAGTGTCGTGAGCAAAAAGATTTTCTATGTAAGTTTTATAATCAAAGAGAAAGATGAAATAAGTACAAGTGGGGGAAATATGGAACGGTCCAGTAAATAAGTACGGAGCAGCATGTAGTTTTCTGAAATAAGTTCCAATAGCATTTATTTGTGACATTTATGTCACATTTAACACCCGTTTTAAGAGTAATTTGATTTATCTTGGTGTTTGACCACCCACAAGTTAAACTTAAAAAGAAATCAGTTTGACCCGTTTCCTAAAACCCGAACCCCAACCCTAATCCATCTGTTTTCTATCAGAAGCTAATGCAGGAGATAGGTGTAGGAGACTATTTTCATGTTTAGTCTGCATGAAAAACTCAGTGTGACCGATTATGATCCAGAATAATCATTAAAAAAATATGTTTTCAGTGAAGGACCTCTTTAAGTAATATCGTTCACTAAATGTGAATTACTGCTCAGAAGCTGACCAACTCAACGGTGGTTTGGTTTTTGACCTGTAGTTTGAGCTTTTAACGATTAAAGATGAGTTTATCAAAAAGACGCAGCCGTAAGAAGACATCTTGGATTTATGACTTGTAGGTCTTCATTTGGAGGCTAAAGTGGATTAACGTTGCCTGAGACTAATATAAAGTAGGTTTTCCATTTAAACAAATAACCAGCAGTTTGTTTTTAAGACACAATTTAAACAAAATGTAGGGCTGGTAACTAAAGGCTGCAGAACCATATAACTGCAGGACTTTGACCCAAAAAAGTACCGCATAAACTGATGTGGTGGAAAAAGTGTTTATTAACAATTTCTCACAATGTTTTGGATTCTTAACATGAAGTGAAGGATCACATTTTGCATTTCAAAGCTTCACCTACAAAAAAGGTATTTATGTTATTTATATCCATGCAGACTGTGGTGCTTACACCCTCAAATTTCACCTCCAGCCACTGAAACCACTGAGCTTGTCTGGGCACCTCAATGGCTGAAAACCAGGACAGCCTTTTGAATATGCAATTGGCCGTTGTGTGTTGAGATCTAGTGAATATTCATTGTTTTTAATGTGGAACTAAATGTTACAGGCCGAGTCAAGACCACTACCACCTTGGGGGCCGTGTGTTAGCTGATTTTCTGCCGTTGGTGGAGTGTTCTCACCCCGACTCTAGATTACAAAACTGTTCAGCAAATAAACTCTCAGCACGCTCGCATATGTTTTGTTACTTGACTGATGAGCTAAACATAAGCATGAAATTAGTACCTTTGTCTCCTGGTGAAAAACAAAACGGCTGACATGCAGCACATTACTCAGTGTGAGATCACAGAATATTTACTCTCCTTCGCCATATTTTTAACTGGGGATAAAAAAACTCATTCAACTCAGTTTATGGACAAAAACCTGCTGAATAATGTTATCTTACACTTTATTCGGGATTCTGTTTCTTTAACCCGTGCAAGTTTACCAAATTCTAAAAGACATGGCTGTTTTTATTTTATTTACGGAGCTTCACACAGAATCCAAGTGGTCTCAAAGTAAAGTAGGAAGCCATGACTGGCACATAGGCTTTGCACATAATCTCCATATTTAGTTAAGGAATAACACCTCACAGGCCTGGCAATCTGGCACCCCAGATCCCTCCTCTCTCTGCGCTCCGTCTCACAGTGGGTGATCACCAGCCGGAGCTGATTCGGCCTGAAAGGCAACGCTGCCTAATGAGGAATGGAGGCCATGGGTGAAGAGACAACAGGTGGAGTGTCAGATTGATGCTCTGCAGCTGGGCATGGACCACTTCTCCAGCCAGCTGTCTGTCTGCGGAACAATAATCTAAAACGCATGTTTGCAAAAGTGTTGTTTGCTGCGATGCGAAAGTCAAATTCAGGAGATGTTCAACCGTCTGGCAATGGTTCTCAGACATCAGCTCGGAGCGTGACAGTTATCCAGGTAAACAGTGATAGGTTTCTGATTTGCTGCTGTAAGCAGCAAAGGAATTTGCCAAGAAAAGCCTGGCATTCAATCTGAATCACATTCAGAAATGACATTCACAAAACTTGGCACAGAGGCACGCTGACTTCCTTGCTCTGGGCAAATCAAAAATAGTGATTTTTATTTTTTATTCCAGTTTGATGTGGCTTGCTTCTGTTTTTGCTTTAAAAGCCAAATAATCTGTTTCTTTTTGCATCTTTGGCTTGCATTATATGATACTTTATTTTAAAAACCAGCATGCTCTATTTATTGTTGCTTTTTCCTAGACTAGAGAAGAAATCGGTTGGTTTGAAAAGCGATAATAATCACCATAATTACCAAAACCCCCTGACAAGAGTAAGTTAAGCATGCATCAGTGCTCTCCAGTGAGTGATATGGTACACTGTGGCCTGCTAATGGTGTGAATACTGGCACATTTTTATAAGTAGATGGTAGTATGTTTGCTCCAAGTTTGGAAGCAGTTACTATGGTAACAATGTCCAATCTTCACTTGCTTGCTGACAATTTTCAGTCATAATCGTGTTTTCTTTGTGAAAAAATACCATGAAATGAATTCAACCCGTCAGAGGTTTTTGTAGCGGACCAGTCTGAGACTCTCCAAACACGTGAGACAAGTATTCTTAAGAGCAAAGTGTTTCACAAAATATAACAAAGTCTTTATATGGTTAAAGATTTAAAGATGCTTTGGGAACTCTGGGAGCTCACCCACTCCAGCTATCAAAAGACCTTTTCTTTTAACATTTGCTAAAAGAACTGACCTTTGACCCTCCCCAGTGAAGTAAACAAGGTCATAAACAGCCTGCAAAGGCAAGACATATGGCTGATGAAATAATCGATGAGTGGGTCATTCTACCCTTCTGGCAGCCGTTGTTTTCATTCTGTGCAGCTTGACGTTCTGATTTGTCTTTATGTAGAGCTGCAGAGGATTGGCCCCCAGCTCAGACTCGGTCCAACCTCAAACAGGTCCACTTTCATTCTGTTGGCCCAAATGCAACGCAAGTGTTAAATGGAGTAAAAATAACAGCAAGGAGGAGTTTAGGTTTTTGCTTGTGAAATCGTCATTGAGATGAAGACAGGAGCCAAATTCCAACTCTAAGAAAACAGATGGTTATTGTTGTTTTTGTGTGATATTTTTCTATTTCATGAATTAGAATTGGGATGAGCACAAGTCTTTGTGTTTGGAGTTTTAGTTGAAGTAAAACACCAAAAATTAAAAAGTAAATATTTTCTATGTCTACAAAAAGTAAGAAAATGGTCATTTTTGATCCACTATGTGCTTTTGTTTGGTAAAACGAGTCCTTTACATTGTGTTAAACAGTTTCTTAATAGGGGTGTTCTGATCACATTTTGTTGCTTTCATCTGATTCCGAGTCATTTCATTTGGAGTATCTGCGGATGCCGAGTCCCAGTCTGATTCTTTTCAGGAAAGAATTAAAATAATAAGTAAAAGGAAAACAATTTCAGCAAAGCACTAAAACAGGAAGAAAACACATCCAAGTTGTTTTCTAAGTTTCACTTTTACTTATTTTTTGGGAAGTACACTGAATAAAAACATGTTTATGCTATAAACATACTTAAAAGTTGTTGTTTACTCTCTCAATATGCTGCTGTGTTGAGCAATGCGTGTTCCTGGGACGGAGCAGGCAGGCGGCGCCTCGGCCGACAGGCTAACTTTTCCCTGCATAACACCTGTAGCTATTGCACAGCTCCGGTGCTGCAGGACACAACACAGCAGTTTGCAATTTGTTGGCAATTTCCCTTTATTAACACATCTTTTCCTGATAATCACTTCTATAAGAACAGAGAACATTTCCTGCAACAGTTTCTTTGTTGGCCTTGTCTGGGTTAGCTATGAGTCTGTAGGGTCACCCATCACCCATCCAGCATCACAGGCCTAGCATTGAGAACCCGCCACCCCCATGAGGCTTCTAAGGCTCAACAGGAAGCAATTGACTCACTCAACTCACTTATCAGGCATTTCTGCAATGTGCTTGGCTGCTGCGTGGACTGGAGGAAGATTATGGGATGACCTTCATACAACACAGAGGTGCAGATGAGTCCTGCCCCGATCGTCTGATCGTTCCCCATCTTCTCGGCTTTCACTCGAGGTGATTGTGCAACAAAAGAAGTGTTTGCTCAGCTGGTGAGGGGGCAGTTAGGTGTGCGGAGGAAAAACTGTGGCATAATTATTTCTCTAACAAGTAGATTTTTCTTCTACATCACCGAGGGTCTCGGTGATTGTGAAAGTGTTTTTCTTTTCAATAAGAGGTCAATCAGGTGCTTTTTTTTCCTTTCCTTGTACACACAATTGTGAAATGTGAATTTTCTTACTTTACTCCACAGAATTATTAGATAAATGTGAGGCATAAATGAGAGTTTAACTTTAAATATATAACTGCATTTTAAACATATAAATTAAATATATAAAAAGCAAGGCAAGGTAGCTTTCTCTATATACGTACATTCCATACACAGAGGCAACTCAATGCGCTTTCCAATTACCAAGAATAGCAAGAACATTAAAATCAATGTGACAGCAGAATTAAAATACACACAAATTAAATTAAGATTTTTTTTAAAAAGACAACGTTAAAGGGGGAGCAGTTACAGTGCAGAAGGTGCAGTATTAGAACAGTCATTCAAAAGCTGATGTTATCAATTTTGATTTAAAAGTAATTTGAGTTGGGGAACATTTGAGGTCATACAGAAGCTGATTCCATCTGTGTGCAGCATGGTAGCTAAAAGTAGCTTCACCCTGTTTGGTTCTGACCCGAGGTTCTACCAGCTGACGGTTTCATAAGGATCTCAAAGTCCTGCTGGGCGTGTACAGGGAGTTAGATCCGACACATATGATGGGTCCAGTGCCACTGAGTGATTTATAAACTAATAAAAGTACTTTGAAATTTATTCTGGAGTTTACTGGTAACCAGTGTAGAGATTTAAGAACAGGCGTGATGTGCTCGGTTCTCTTTGTTCTTGTTCAGACTCTAGCAGCAGCATTCTGAATAGCCTGCAGTTGCTTCAAACCCTTTTTTGAAGAACAGTCAAAAGACCATTTCAATAGTCCAGCCTGCTGTAGATGAATGCATGAATGAGTTTCTCTAGGTCTGCTCTGGACATGAGACCTCTGAGTCGGGCGATTTGATGAAGATGATAAACGCTGATCTAGTTCTAGCCTTAATGTGACCAGTGATGGTCAGGTCTGAATCAATTATGACACCAAGATTTCTAAACTGTGTCTTTGTCTTTATTCCTCTGGAGCAAGGCTGAGCAATAAGCTCCATAATTAAAGAGAGTTAACAGTTTCTAGAAAAGGAATTTGGTGTTAGATTTTACGTCTGTGAAGAAGAACATTCCTGGATGAGCTGTTTAATTTAAAAAGAGTGTCTGACCACTTTTTCTTACATTTCTGCACCTGCATAGTGTTGCCTTGCAAATGCTTTAATAATGCATGCATGGCCAAGTTGTGATTGGCAAGAGTCACATGTACCAATTTAACACCTAAACACAAAATGGGACATATTTCTGGAAGCAGGGCGACTGCTTAAAAGGAGCATGGTCTGCATGAATTCAATTGGAACAGTAAGCAGCTCGAGGTTCTCACATGGAAACATGAGTTACCTCCACTCACTAAATAAAAAAGCGTCAGAGTACTTTTCTTTGAATTAGGAGCTGACGGAATGAATCCAGTTGGTAAATTTTAGAGTGTGAAGAAAGAGTTTCTTTAGAAGGAACTAAAAACATTCATCCTCAAACGGATAATTCACGATGATCAAGGTGTGATCCGGAAGTTAGAAACCCAAACTGTGTTCAGGCACTGAAAGAATAAAGTTACATGTGGAGCTTCATATTTATAGATGCTGTTTAACAGGTTAATTTTCTCAAGTGCATCATTAGAGTACAGCTGAGCAGAGACCAGAGTCACTTAACATTTATAGGAGGGAGAGGCCATGTATTGATTACCATCATGCAACTCGTGGCACTCAAGACTTTTTTGTTTGATGAAAAGCAGGCAGCGTAGCATGTGGGAGCGGCTTCATTCACCAAGCATCTGTCATCTTTAATGGCTGCTGGTTTAAATTTCATAATTGGTAGGCAACTACAAACTGCCTAATCATGCTGCATCACCAATCAGAGATCTAATCAGCTGCATCTCTTAGCTCTGCAGAAGAGACGGCATTCAAAATGACTTTAGTTTAAAACACATTTTCATTTATGCCCCAGTCTTAATGTTTTGAAGCTAAATTTAGTCTTGATTAAGACTAAGGTTGTCAAGAAGCTCCTTGGTGGCGGGGCCCCGGGGGTGGATGAGATCCTTGGGGCTCTGGATGTTGTGGGGCTGTGGTGGTTGGTGCAGCTCTGCAGTATTGCATGAACATTGGGGCAGTTCCATTGGATTGGACTGAATATGGGCTGTTAGGTCCTTGTATGACCGGTGCCAGAGCTTGGTCCGCATTGCCGGCAGTAAGTCGGGCTCGTTTCCGGTGAGAGTTGGACTCCACCAAGGCTGCCCTTTGTCACTGATTCTGTTCATAACCTTTATGGACAGGATTTCTAGCTGCAGCCAAGGTGGTGAGGGGATCTGTTTTGGTGGCCTAAAGATCAGGTCTCTGCTTTGTGCAGATGATGCTGTCCTGTTGGTTTCATCAGTCAGTGATCTCCAGCTTTCGATGGAGCGGTTTGCATCCGAGTGTGAAGAGGCTGGGCTGAGAATCAGCTCCTCTAAATGCGAGATCATGGTCTTCCATCGCAAAAGGGTAGAAAGTCTTATCCAGGACAGGGATGAGGTCCTGCCTCAAGTGGAGGAGTTTAAGAATCTTGAGATCTTGTTCACGAGTGAGGGAAAGATGGAGCATGAGATCGATAGGCGTATTAGTGCTGCTTCTGCAGTGAAACATGCATTGTACCGATCTGTCTTGATGAAGAGAGAGCTCTTGATTTACCGGTCGATCTACAATCCTACCCTCACCTATGGTCACGAGCTTTGGGTAGTGATCAAAAGAACAAGATTGTGGATACAAGTGGCCAAAATGAGTTTCCTCCGCAGGGTGTCTGGGCTCTCCCTTAGAGATAGGGTGAGGAATTCGGTCATCAAGGAGGGGCTCGAAGTAGATCTGCTGCTCCGCCGCATCAAGAAAGCCATTTGAGGTGACTCGGGCATCTATTTGGGATGCCTCCTGGATGCCTCCCTGGTAGGGTTTTCTGGGCATGTCCAACTGGGAGAAAACTCAAGGGAAGACCCAGAACACGCTGGAGGGACTATGTCTCTCGGCAGGCCAGGGAACACCTTGGGATTCCCCTGGATTAGCTGGCCCAAGTAGCTGAGGAGAGGGAAGTCAGGGCCTCTCTGCTTAGGCTACTGCCCCCACAACCCGACTCCGGATAAGCAGCTGAAAATGGAGACCGGGTGGATGGAAACTTAGCAACTTATTCATATTTTTAAATCATTGTCTTGAGCCAGTATGTGCTAAACCCTTTACAGGGTTAATGAAATACCACCCAGCCCTTATCGACCCTGTGGCCAGAATATTCCACTTTTTTTATTTCTTTATTTCTTTATTTCTTTATTGATTGATTGATTGATTGATTGATTGATTGATTGATTGATTGATTTATAAAGTGCCATCTACCACCTTAGCGGAGGCTCAAGGTGCTGAACAGGACATTAAAACCAGAGTAGTAATAAAACAACATATTGAATAAAAATCAGTATAAAGAAAAAATAGACAAATAAAAGCTATTCAAAACAATAATGTGTGTGATACAAATGATAAAAACATAAAAACCAGTGTCAGTGTTGGGAGAGAGCTAGCTGATTAATGTGGGTATTAGGGCTTCACTGTCAGGGGGAGCTCGTTCCACAGTGTAGGGGCCATTACTGAGAAGGCCCTGTTACCTAACCCTAACCCTAACCTCTCAGTTTAGACCGGGGGACCTCCAACAGCTCCTGCTCAGCAGAGCAAAGGGCATGAGCAGGGACATGCCACTGCAGCAGTTCAGCCAGATATAGGGGAGATCTGCCCTGCAGAACCCTGAACACATGGAGCAAAACCTTAAATCTGGCCCAATAAAACACCGGGAGCCAGTGCCGAGAAGCCAGCACTGGAGTGATGTGGTCCTTCCTTGTACCGGTCAGGAATCTGGCAGCAGAGTTCTGGACTAGCTGGAGCTGTGAAGTTGCTGCCTGACTCAGTCCAGCGTACAAAGCATTATCATAGTCAAGGCGGGAGATGATAACAGCATGGACCACAGTTTCCAGATGGACTCTTGACAAGAGAGGCTTAATCTTGGAAAGCCGTCTCAGATTTAAAAAGCATGCCTGGACAACCATATTTATTTTTGCGTCAAATTTAAGGGCTGCATCAATTTTCACCCCCATGTTAGTGACCACAGTCTTCTCATTTTGAGCCAGGGAAGCAAGATCAACCTCAGCACCTGCTCTAGCTCTTTCCCAGGACTGAGTATTTGGACTCATTTACGAAGAGGAAGTTAGCAGCCAACCATGACTTAACGTCGTGGATGGCTGCTAAGTTGTTGCAACTTCTGACCTGTGGCCGCTTTGTTGGAGCTTAGATAAAATGCAGCTAACAAACTTGGCACTGCAATCTGCTTCCAGCCCGCTTCCTGCATGTTTTAGATCATGAGCACAGCTGATTTGTTTAATTTAGTGATGAATCACTCCTGTAGACACTAATGAAGGCTGGGAGACATTTCAGCTGTTGGTTTATGGTGTTAAAAAGATGAACGCACAGTGAGAAGATGGAGTTTGCTTTCGGCTCTACAAACGAACACTAGGGGGTGCTGAAAGCAAGCCAAAACTGCCTAGTCCCCCTTTAAATCATCTGGAGATGCGTTCAATCTCAATCTAAGATGGAATATTAAAACAAATGAAATGAAGCACCTTAACCAAACTCAGTGGTGCATCAAAACCTTTAGATTTTTTTCAGATTTGGTTTGATTGAGAAGGTGAAATAAAAACACGCCTGGATGGAGAAAAGGCTGTCTGTTTGTGTGAGAGCAGCTGATGATGAAGAGTCAAACCTGAGGTGGTCATCCTCTCGTTCATAAAGCTGCAGTCTGACTGCACGCCTCTGTGTTTCACAGCACCTCCTCTGCAGCTTCTGAACAGTGGATTCTAACATCCTCTCTTTGTTTATGAGTCTACATCACAAAAGAGAAAAAACCCTTTGAGCATGGTCCCGTGATCACATTTTGTTTTCATTCTTTTGCAGATTAAAGGAAAAGAGGAATAATAGATGTATTAATGCCTGCACCCACACGAGCACCCTAATGACCGCTAAATATACCATCTATAACTGCTGCTTCGCTGTGACTGGCAAATTATACGTGACTTTGTATTGAGGGCTGATGTTTGACAGACCTGCAATTTTATTTAGTCAAAACTACAATCAGAGACATAATTTAGAGGAAGGGATGCACCTTTCCTTGGTATTGGCTTGAATTTAGTTTAAAGGAATTTAAAAATCATACGCAGATGTTCTCTGATTATCGTGGGAAAAACAAGCATAAGACAAACATTTTAGGGGTTTGCCTTAAATATGAAAACATACAATATATGATAAATGTTCTTTACTGTGTGACTTTCCAAAGGTGAGACAGAGCTCTTTACGAAATGAGGCCAGAGTTATTTTTATGCCTGCATGTTTGTGTTCATGTGTTTGTTTGTGCTGGGTACCGTCCACATGCACAGAGGAAATGTGCAGCATGCATCACAACGCTGCTGCAGCCTCACCTTGCATCAAACACTTTTTAACTGTGATGAGACTTGTGACGTCATTCTTTTAAACCTGGTATGTTGTGCTTTTATCTCAGTACATGGGAGACACAAGCAGACATTAGCGCTTGTCCCGAGACGCTTAAAAACCATGATTGGTGATGTCCTGATGTAGGTGTTCAGGAGCCAGGAGCAAAGTAGAATCAAAAGACGGTGAATAAGAAACGCTCATGGTGCCTTATTCTTCCACTCTGTGATGCTTGGGCTTTATAAGGAAACCAGTAGGTGGTTGAGGAGACAGCACAAATGTTTCTGATATTCTGCTCTGGATGAATTTTTGTTGACTCCTAAATGACTGATTGAGTGACGCTCCACATCCCCACCATGATCCCAGCGTAACGTTCTCTCTGTGATGATTCCTTCTTATGATTTATTGTCTCAGGGGCCAGTTTTAAAAGAGCAGGTGAAAAACTCATCATCTTCATTTCTTCTTTGCTGTAATTAGCACTGTGCTTATAGGAGGCAAAAGAAACAAAAGTTGGGAGAGATAATGGTAGCTTCTGGCACATTTTTCTCCTCAAACGTGCCTGAAATTCAAAACGCTGCCGCTGCCGCTGCCACTTTCAGTCCTCTGAATGAATTCAAATACATTCTCTTCCTGACATAAGACCAAACCGGAGCTCTGTAAACGCACTGTGCAGTTAATGACTCATGAGGCGCTGATTCAAGGTGAAGTTCACTTATGCGTTTGCCAGAGTTGGAGGAGATATCATCTCAAGAGCAGTGCATCTTTGTTTTTGCATTGTCTACTGAAAACATGTCCAGCCGGTAGCTGCATTTTTCTAACATTTTGTGCCGTACCTGTTTGTTACAGCTGCACTAGAAATTAAAAACCGTCAACAAACCCTTAGTTCAGAATGCTAATTTACCCCCAGAAACACTTTGGTTCACTGACACCTGTCCTAAAGCAGACTCCGTGTCACTGATGGTTCTGTTCTTCACTACTAAGCAAGTCCTCCTGGAGGAGATGCAGAAACGAACAGAAAAATAAATACACTGATGCTTTTCCTCCTAAACTGGCTTTTTTTGTATTAACAATAGACATGTTTTACCATAAGCTAGAGATTTAACATTGATCTCAGTGATTGTTGAGTTAGAAACTTGATCCGTCTCATCTCTGGCACCACTCTGCTGACCAAAATCCACACTAGATAGTTTTGTGGAGCAGGTAGGTGTCCTAGGGGGTGCTCTTTACCTGCTTAATGGCTATCAGCTGTAATGTTAGTGGTTAGCGTTTTCTTTTTGCATATCTTCAATAAGAAGCACAAGAAGAAGAAAAATAAGAAGCATGTTTTTTCTGCTAGCATCATGGCGGAGACTGGTAAGAAAAGTAAGAGAGTAATGTTTTTGGAGGTGAAATAAAGAGTTTAAACCAGAGCGAACATCAGAGCGGCCTACGCTAGTTTGAGGGAGCTAAAGAAGGCTACAGTAACACAGACTGATGGTGACCTGGCTTTGTTGCTTTTGGACTTCAAATCAAATCAAATCAACTTTATTTATAAAGCACATTCACATGCCCAAAGTGGACAAACAAAGCGCTTGTAGGTAATAATATTTTTGTCCAACAGTGTGGATGTTTTATGTTGTGATTTATTTTTGTATTAGTTTGCTCATGTTAGTGTTAGCTTGTTACCAGTGCTAGCTTACAGCAGGCTGCAGCAGGGTTGTTTTCGATGGTTGTTATCCCACTTTCAACCAGTAGGGTGAGAAGCAGGAAATTGCTCACTGATAGTCGGAGACAACAAAAGGCACTAAAGTTAAAGATTATCAACAACTTGTGGTAAAAGTGACAAAGGCTTACTTTCTTCACCAGTAAAGTTTAATTAGAAACTTCTTCAAATTCTTTCAACAGTCATTGTCCTACTCTTTCAAAGAGTTTATATATATATATATATATATATATATATATATATATATATATATATATATATATATGCATACATACATGATACAATCCTCGTTTAATCCTGATATCAGAACAATGATCATCATTCTCATTGTTTCTAATTAAAATGATTTAGACCCATGAAGTGTTTCACATTTAGAGACAATATTATCCCAAACACAAAAGATTGGCAGGTAAAACAACTATAAGATGTAAAAAAAGTAAAATCAGTTTGTGATTATCAGCATCATGCATCATTTTTTAGGTTATTGGTTTTAATATTATTCATAATCACCAAGTTTTAATTTATACTAAGCCATGTATGTGCAGGGTAGTTATAATTATACAGCTGCATGTGGGCTGCAGTGCCTTCAATCCATTTAGCAGTTCATATGGAGTAAAATACATTTAGTCCCTTTTGATTAGGTTTTTTTTTCTCTGTGGCAAATTTAGTTATCCTTCTTCAAAACTGAGGGAATCCAGCTCATTATTTCCTCAATCAAACAAGTGAGAGCCACGTTTGACAGCTGTGGTGGTGCACCTGCTCTTGTAAATGAACTCACAGCACAATAACTTTTATTGGTTGTCAGGAGCTGCGGCACCGAGTTGGACCATGCTGCTTCACCATATGTTTCACAGCTATGTCTACGGTTTCTGCCTCTTTGATTACACTTCACACTTTGTTAAATAAACAAGCAGTGCTTCACTGGTACAGCCACGCCTTGGTGGCAGTGTGATGAATAGACAATTTTGCATAAAGTCTGCTTTTGGGTCTTCATGGTAACCATCAGTTATCAAGAAGACCAGAAAAGTTTTCATGCATGATTCTCAGTTTTCTGTATAACACAAGAAAAACGCTAAAGGCAGGGATGGTTTTTCATCCAAGTCCTTCTTTCAATAGAACCTTTGGTTATTCCTATCAAATTTCAAGACAAGTTTCAAATAAAGGCTAACTTGGTATAAGAGTTCAGTTTTATCCATCAATCCAAGTTGACTGTGGTGTAGATTTGTGAAAACCGTAATGCACACTGCCATTTCCATTTAGAAAGGTTAGTCACATTTCCAAAACAGCTGTCCCCCTAGGATATCTGTCTCTCTCAAATAGCAATTTATCGAACAGGGCACCCTCGTCTTTTCTGCCTCTCATGGTCATGAGCAGCCGTAATTCTCTCTCAGTATCCTCGGCACGATCTCTTTCTCGCTCCTCCACAAAGAGCCAAGCCAAGGCAGCTTGCATACAAAACAGCTGACTCAATCATCCAGCTGTATAATCAAGATAAGGGAAATGGGAGGGGGACAGGAAAAGGGAGATGTGAAGACAAATGCGGGAGACATCTTTAGCAACAACAGCAAAACTGAGATGTTTTGAAACTGTCATAACTCCTGATTGCACAACTTTGATGATTCACACTGCCGGGAAAGGTTAAGACTAGGCTTTGAAACAACTAGAACAACGGCAAACTCCAGCAAATAGCCCAGCTGATTCAGTTTTAAAGGCACAAGACGGATTAGGTCTTACATTCTTCACAGACGACAAGAAGTTATTTGGTATTCTTTCATAGGGGTGCAGCAGTTTTGTCTCATTTCTGTGACCACAGGTTTAAATGACATAAACCTGGTGTTGTTCAAGCTCGGACTCCGCCGATGCCCACTCACTCCCACTACTGACTCTTCATTTGTGCAGAAGACTAGGAAGCTGGCTTAGCATCCGTGGAGATGATGTTGATTTACAAAAGAGAAATCCATCCATATGAAGCCTTGTGCTTCCGAATTAAATCAACACGTCCAGCATCCAGCATTTAGAAGGCATTCTTTAGACAGATGGCACACACTGTAAAATCCTCAGCTAATCAGGGTGAGACAGCACAGAGCTACTCCAGGAACAAGGCTGACAGAGTAATGGCAACATTACTGCACGTTCTGGTCCTGGTCTGGTGCATTGACTATTTAACATTTGCTTTTCGGGGTTGTTTGGATTTAATTAATTTCCTGCCCTGATTCGTGATACCAGCTGTAATTTTATGTTTGTGATCATAGACAGGGAGGCCTGCAGGGATGTATATGTCTTTATTTTTATTTTTATTTTTACTAACTGGTGGTCTGACAAAGTGACAGTTCCCGACACACAATGAATGATTTCAGTTTGTTTCAGTGAATCTGAAGTAAAAGTTTCTCATTTAACGGTTGAGCGGAGCGGCCCCGGAGCTGTCCGCGGTGCTGAAGAGACATCCCGACTGTTCCTGGAGCCTCTCAGCCGCAAAGTACCCACTTTACTTTGTCAGGGGCTCCATCTGACTGAGCTGTGGCCACGCAACCCCACTGCTAGCAAACGTCAGTTCATTCTATGTGAAATGAAGAGGAAAGAAAAGCGGATGGAACCGGAACTAATGAAGAGACAGTTACTGCGATGAGGCGACACAAGTGCCCCGTTTACATTCATATATATATATATATATATATATATATATGACATGCTCTAGCTTCAGCATCCTCTTTGCAAAAGTTGAGCTGCACATTTTGAAAGATGCATGCACGAAGTTGCCTGCTTTGCACAACGGACGGACTATTCCAGCAATCCTACTCTTCAGATTTATGCTCAGATGTCCCGCTCCACCAACATAAATGTTTGTAACCACAAAGTGTCTCACAGCACTCGGTCTGTAGACCGAGAAATGAAAGTTAGGCATAAAAATCAGCTTACCTGCTTAACGATCGCAGCGAGAGAGATAGAAGCCCTCTCGACGCAAGGAGGACGGCTTACTGTATCTCACCACGCGCACGAGACATTTTCAGAAAAAAAGACAAAAAAGGGCGATTGCAATGATAAAAAGAATGGGTTTAAAAATGTTTCAGAAGGAATCCAAAATTTCTGCAGTCGGTGTGAGGAGCAGCGATAGTCTGCGTCAGGGGAGTCTCAAAGATCCATTTAGCAGTGAGTGATTTAATTCGGGGGCTGAGCTCTTCTCATCGCTCGCCTTCATGTATTCTAAACAGACCCGGAGCCCTGCTCGGGTCTTTCTTTTACACCGAGAGCTGACACCGGCGTGTAACCGCCCTCAGAAGAGGCGCGCAGCCCGGCGGATGTCTCGCGGTGTCAGTTAGGGGAACAGCGGGGGATCTGCGAGAGGAGCGCGTGTTGATCCTTCAGACCAGCAGAGGCAAAGTTTAAATCTCATAATAAGATTGTTTGTCACCGCCGGCCGGGCTATAAATGGTGGCTGGTCCAAGACGGGTGCCGGGAGGGTTACAGCTATACCCCAGATGAGGAGAAAGCGCAAGAAAGCCCGAGTCTGCTTCAGACGCTCAACAGTTTCAAGTTAATAAAGACGGTCTGTTACGTCACCTGGAGCCAGAGCAGCCTCCTGTTTCTGAATAAACAAACTTTTTGAATGTTTTCCTCCGAGCTGCACCTCCGTACCCGAAATGACTCTAAACTGGCCAATTTGACAGTCTGACTGGGGGGCTGGAGGTGTTTAATTTAGTGACGCTAGAAAGGAGATCATTTTCCTCCTCACGCGAAGGCCCAGTGGTCCGACCAGCAGGGGGCCTCTTTAGCATCAAAAGCTTTTAAAACATCATCATTTATCGGGAAAACTCTTATTTTTATAGTAACTGTGTCTGCAGGGAGAGAGAGCGCACGTATGTGTGTGTGTGTGTGTGTGTGTGTGTGTGTGTGTGTGTGTGTGTGTGTGTGTGTGTGTGTGTGTGTGTGTGTGTGTGTGTGTGTGTGTGTGTGTGTGTGTGTGTGTGTGTGTGTGTGTGTGTGTGTGTGTGTGTGTGTGTGTGTTACTATGTGGCCCTAATACCCCCAGTAGCAAACCTAACCTTCCTGCGCTGTGAACATGAACTAGAGGAACTGGTTGTTTAATTTGTTGTTTATCAGTTATTTATTTTTGTGAAGTTAGAATGTTTTATCACATATTACAGATTATAACAGACTGTAGGTCTTAATTGTTTTTAAAACGTTAGTGTCTTATTTAGGGATGGGTACCTTTGACATTTAAATACAGTATATATGGTACCAAATCCTGGTACCTAGGAATCAATACAGACACTTAATGGTACCAATTTTTTATACTTTGGGGTTTGTAATAATTAAGTCATTCTATTTTCATAGATTTTTTTCTCATTATATAACCACATTTGATAACCATCACAATGAATAGCATACACCTGTTTGTATTTTATCGTCATAGTGTTGTACAAAGTCTTCAATAAGACAACCTTTAACCACAACTAAAACCCAGCTCCATGTACTCCGGTTCCTCTGGTTTCTCCTCTGGACAAATGAACTTAATTTACTGTGTATCTTCATTCCTTTTGCTGTTCTTTTTCAAACTGTTGAATTTTCCTACTTGGAAGCTGGAATTTCAGAGTTCAGAGGAGAAAGTGAATGCAGCATTAGCTGATAGCAACAGAAGCTAAAATATCAAGCTAATGTTATCATGGATGGTTTAGATGATGTCTCACTTAAATCATTGTCAATGTTGGCATCATCACTCGGTCGCCCATCGCATTCAGTGAAGTAGACCCAGACTGTAGAGGCTCTCTCTCTCTCTCTCTCTGCCATGCTGCTTGCTCGGTTTACAGCTTGCCCACAGCGACTGATGACATTATGCTCTTGCGCATGCGCTGCTGTCTACATTTTATAGTTAATGAAGGACAGGTATCAAAACAAAGTACCGTTTCATATCACGTCAACCAATCCTTGGTATGTATCACAGAATTCGGTCAGTGCCTTAAAAAGTACAGAATTCGGTACTTATCCCAAGTCTTGTTTGTATTTTCCTTGTTGTTAAATAAAATGCGACCACCACCAGCCTCCAGCATGAAGAGTCTACAACACAAAAGTGACCCAAAAAGACACAACATCGCATACAGCCTGCTGCGGTTTTGGGAGTAGACATGTCACATATGATGTTGCTGCTTCCTGCTTTCTCCCGTTGAAGGCATGTGACGTTTGTCACACTCTTCAACAATGTATGAATAAGATGAAATGTGACATGGTATCTTAGACTAAGGTTGCTTTGATAAACATCAGATTTGGACAACGTATAAAAGTGACTTATATACAAACTAAATCATCAGATTTGTGCTGTTCAGTCTAGTTTCATCCTCTTACATAAACTATAGAGAAGCAGATCAGACATGCTGAAATGTAAGTGAAAAGCGCCCATAGAGGTGGTTTGTACCTTCAAGGGTTAAGGTGAGGATACTAAGGAGCGAAGAATGAACTGAAAAGCCCACACACTACCAAAGAGGTGAAACCTTGGCCCCTAAGATAGTAAATCAGTACAGGTCTTTGATAAATAATTTAACACCACAGCATCTACAATATTTGTTCCAACATGTGCTCACATAAAAGTGTGTTTAACCTACTCATTTATATATTTTGATGTATGAAAATATAATTTTGTCAAACATATTTGATTCAAAACAATCTGCTGGTTCCTTTGGGACCCAACTAAAAAACGTGTTTTCACAAACGGCTAGCATGAGTGCAGAAAATGCAGAAAAGAGAAGGACACACTGAGGTTTTCTTGCTGAGGCTAAACCTGAATCTTGTGTAAATTCAGTCTGAGATTTAATTTATGGAGAGACTCACCTGATGTCCTCTGTAATGACGTGGTCTGGGGGATGACCCGAGCAAAGCCAGGAGGCTGCAGCCAGGATGCAGATGCTCTCCTCTGAGAGAGGGAGCAAGTAGCTGTGTAGGACTTGGCACAGACGTGGCAATTCCTTGTCTCGTTGCAGCAGTCACGTCGGAGCTGTGAAATGTGGAGATGGACAGCCCGGCCAAGGAAGTCGCAGCAATGCAGCTGCAGCTCCTAGAATGACGGACATTCTGCTTTATTCTCCCTAATATCTCCATAACCCCTGAAACACGACCTCATTCAATCACACAGACATCAAAGGCCTGTGCTGTCGTCAAGCACCCCCTAAATGCCAAATAAACAATCAAACAAATAAATAAATACATCTTTAACATCAAGTTATTTTTTATGTCTTACAGCAGATTGATGAAGTGAATTTTGACATCAGATGTAACACACATACTTTATATAAAATCTCATAAATGACACAGCAGATGGGTGAGTTGTGATAATAACCGGAGTTGTACCTGCGGGTACAGGTCCTCACATCGCCTCTGTAGACGTTCTGACTCCCATTGGGGCTAGTTTTATAACACACTAGTAATTTATAAGGCTCAGGAAAAGAAACAAGATGTTATTTTTGTTCTTTCTGTTTTCCATCATAAAGGCACGCACCAACATGTTTGCTCCACCGTGAACTGGGTTTCAGATTTTCTTCTGTCACTGTTAATGCACAAAAACACACTGTACCTAGCAGATTTAACACAACAGTGAAGACAGACTTTACATTACACAATGGAAGGGTTTCATCACCTGTAGCTTGACCACATTTTCAGTCAGACAGAATCGGTTGTAGGCTTGTGGTGACTGCACTTGAAAAAGCTAAATAAAAGCTATGATTCAAAAATTATTAAAATCCTGTTTAAGCAAAAGAGGGGACTGGGAGATCGGAGTTAAAATACCAGTCGGGTTATAATAAAGACTTTGTAAAAATGGGACCCAATGCCTCCCAACTTGACGCTCAGCTTTAAGGGGTTGGAATGGGGGAGGGGGGGTGGGGGGTTATAAAACTAGCTGAGGACAATTTTCACCACATTGTTCACATTCATTCTTAGTCTAAACTATTCAGAGCATGACTAAATACCATGTCAATGACGATTAAAGTTGCTTTTTTTTTAACTGTGTGGGCATCGGAACGAGCCCCCGCACTGTGAGAACAAACATCTCAGCTCTAAAGCTGATCTTCATCCGCATACGTCACACGTCACCTGATCAGGAAGCAGAACATCCATGTGTTAGGAGATCGTTTTGGGCTGCTGCTGTAAACAAAGCGAGGCGCGAACCAGAAAAGCTTCTGCCGATCACAATTCAACAACAAATTATGAAAGAACGGATAACGCTCGAAACGTGCGGATTCTTCCTGATGTAAGAGGTGAGTCTCTGCTTTGTTTTGGTTGTTTTGGCGTCATCATCATCGTAATGGGCTCGACACACGGGAGGCGACATCACCTCTCCTCCATTCATTTTCAATAAGACATGCACAACAAAGTGATAATCGCGGGTCTCCCTCCTACTAAGCGAAACGCGAAAAACGTGCGTGTGAAATTTTGCGCTCGTGCACGTGTCGTGCACGTGTCGTGCACAGGCGACCCAGCGACGCGATCCCAGAAAGTTGAAATATTTTCAACTTTTCGTCGCTGTCACTCGGACGAGGACCAATCAACGGAGGTTTCTTTCACTGACCAATGAGCGGACAGGATGCTCATACATCTCCAAGCAAACATGAAGAAGTTGATTATTATTATGTAAAATCAGAAGTAAGATTTCGCGTAACTCTAGCAGTACCTTGTGAAACATCATATATACCACTTTTTAAACTCTGAACCGTTTAAATAATCTTAATTCCCTCCAACCTGACACGGCCAAACAAAACAACTTTCGCCACGGAACGGATTGCGTAGATGGCTTTGCCGCTGCCACGGGTCGCCTCCCGTGTGTCAAGTAATAAAAGCGACAGCGACAAATTTCGCTTATCGCGGTCATTTGTCACCTCCCGTGTATCGAGCCCCTGACGCGCAAAGTTCTGTGACTCTTAAAAAAAACGGTAAAAATGGCGAGAAAAGCTGGCAGCGAAGGGCTTTACCGATCAGGAAACGGCTGGCCGCGACTGAGTTAATCATTTTAAAATGAACTTTTTTTGTTGGAAAATACATGTTTGAGCCATTGTTCTGCCTTCTCAAAAAATCCACACAGCAATAAATTGTGGGTAATACCCTTCGTCCAAGTCCACATCGATGTGGACAAAGTGCGGATCAAAGGTGCAAATAGGGTGTGGACAACTTCAGCACTTAAGTATTGGTACACTCTACGCACTCGTGCCTCTAGACTGGAACGTGCAATTGAAGGGTTAACATGCGAGTAATGCAATTGGGCCTGAGTGCTTTTTATTTAGTCACTAGTGGTGGTTGTTGGACAGTTTTTCTTATTTTAAATTTCCTCTTGTAATTTAAAACTTTCTACAAGAGTGATTTTTTGTACCAGTTTGTTCCCAGCCTATTTGGATGGGAAGGTGTTGACTAATTGCAGTTGCATTAACATATAACAGTGGCTCACATATAATATAAAAGTGCAGATAACTCTGGAAGAACAGACTTACGTTTTAGTTGCTTTAGAATAAAAATGCAGTTCAGCACAAATAGCATTCCTCCAAGGAGCTGTTTTAATATGCTACACTTATGTATTAGATATCTGCCAACAAGCAGATAAATTAAGTATACCGTGGTAGGTTGTGAACCAGTGCAGCTATTCAGGAGAAAACAGGCTTTATTTTTGTAAATTTATGACATAAATCAATAGAGCAACCACAATCTGGAACTCCAGACAATGAATTTGTTCTGAGAATAAAAGAGAAATTGATTTAGTTTCTTCCTTTTAAAAAGGAGCCTATTTGAAAAATACCCTCTTTCAATATTGTCACAGCTCACAACAAGGGTTAAACCTGTCACACACACAGGATGCTGTTGAACTTTGAAGAAAATAGTTAAGATTCCTGGAAAACATCTCAAACTTATTTTGATTTGGGAACAGAACATAATAATGTCCATTCAGAGTGGTCTTTGACCATGTTTTCTTGATGGCAATTGACATTATTTTTTATTTTAAATGCTACTGTGGTAAGATGCCTATTTTAACCAGAGATTAAAGAAAACAAAACAAATCAGGTTTACCTCTTAGGTGTGTTCTTGCTGTGTCGTTTCTCTGAATCCATGCTGTAGTTCTTTTTTAAAACACAGAGCAGTTCTGTTTACCTGTTTTCCCGCTACGTTTCGTTTGCGGCTGCAAACTTCCTCAGGCTGACGCTGATGGTGGCGTCACTACCTTCTCCGTTTATCGGCGGGCAGCAGAGGACGTTGTCGCCCTCTGCTGCCCGCTCTCCCCTCTCCGATGATGCAGTCCCATGTGCGATCCAACGTGTAAACTCCATCGTCCCTGTTCATTGTCCCACATCCACGTCTCCTTGTCTCGATTGCTTCTTTAATCCATCTTTTGTATTTCTGTTGTTCGGTGTTTATGATCCTTGTGTTGTCCCAGTCCATTCTACCGTTTTCTCTTATGCAGTGATCTGTTACGGCTAGGGATGGGTACCTTTGACATTTGAATCTATCCGGTACTAATTCCCGGTACCTACGAATCGATACCGGTACTTAACGGTACCAATTTTCGATACTTTTGAGTGTTTAATATTTTTAATTCTCTTTTATAATTAAATATAAATTTTTCTCAATGTATAACAATATTTGATAAATATCAAGATAAATAACATACAACTGTTTGTATTTTAACATCGTCCTTGTAGTTTTATAAGTTGATAATAAAACTGAAGCAAACATCTTTACTGTGAACTAAATTTACTCTGTATCTTCATTCCATTTACCGTCCTTTTTCAATTGATTTTTCCTATTGGGAAGTTAGAATTTCCGAGGAGAAAGCGAATGCACCATTAGCTGATAACAACGGTGGCAATGGAAGCCAACATATCAAGCTAACGTTATCTTAAACAGTTTATTTAACTGCTGGAGCAGATTTAAACGATGATGCCTCACACTCAAATCGTTGTCACTGGTTTCATCTTCACCCAATCACCCGTCGCATTTAGTAAAGTGAAGCCAAACTTTAGAGCACGTTCATGTTCTTCTAGTTGGAAATTCGGAGTTCCGAGGAGAAAGCGAACGCACCATTAGTGAAACGGAAGCTAACAAATCAAGCTAACGTTATCGTAAACATTTTCTTTACCTACCGGAGCAGATTAAGATGAGGATGTCTCACTTAGATTGTTGTCGCTGGTTTCATCATCACCCAGTTACCCATCACATTTTGTGAAGTGGACCCAAGCTTTAGCGTGCGTTCTTTCTACAATGCTGCTCTGTTTACAACTCGCTCGCAGCGACCGATGATGACATAACGCTCTTGCGCATGCGCAGCTGTCTAGGCAAGTTCTTGTTGTGAAGGACGGGTACCAAAACGAGGCACCGCTGCAAATGAAGTGATTCGGTGCTCGGTCGATACTGTGGAATTCGGTCGGTACCTTAAAAAGTACCGAATTCGGTACCCATCCACGGTTACGGCTGACTTCTTTATTGTACTTTCTGATTCTTCTTTTGCTGCTCTTGTATGTTTTCGATTTGCCTCTTTCTCACACTCCTTTCTATGTTCTATTGTTCGTGTATTGAGTTGGCGTCCGGTTTCTCCTATGTATGTTTTATTGCAGAGTTTGCATGGGATTTTGTAAATGACTCCACATTTTTGTCCAGCTGGTATCTTGTCTTTTTGGGTGCACTAGTCTGTTTCTAACTGTTGTGTATGGTTTTGTTGGTGTGTTTATGTTGTGTTTTTTCATTGTTGCTCTTATTTTTTCCGTTATGCCTCTGATGTATGGTAGGGTTATCACTGGTTTTGGTTCTTGTCTTTCTGGGTTTCTGGTTCTTTGCTTTGGTTGTTCTTTTCTTTCTGTTGTTGTTTGTTGTTTTCCTTTGTTTATTGCCCATGTCGGGTATCCGCAGGTCTTTAAAGCATGTTGTATGTGTTTGTCCTCTTGTTTACGGTCTCTTTCTTCTGTTACCATGTTTGCTCTGTGATATAATGTTCTGATTACTGACATTTTGTGTATGGTGGGGTGTTCTGATGTCCATAATAGATATTGGTCTGTGTGTGTTGGTTTCCTATATGTGTTCATGTTTAGGGTCCCGTCAGTCTGCCTGGTTATTTTTTTTTTGTCCATAAGTGCTATGCTGCCTTCTGTTTCTGACTCATAAGTGAACTTTATGCTGCCTGTCTCGTCAATGTCATTCAAGTGTTGTGTTAGTGTTTCTGTTTGTCCTTTTGGTATGATTTCCAGTATGTCGTCTACGTAGCGTTTCCATAGTTTTATTTTGCAGTTTGGGGGGGAGGCAGTGGCTATGGCTTTTTGTTCTAGGTCTTCCATGAAAAACTCGCACAGGGTGGCTGATAACGGGTTACCCATGGCGAAGCCTTCCAGTTGTTTGTATATTGTGTTGTCATATCTGAAGTAAGTGGAGTTAGCTACCAGTCCTATCAGTTGTGCTATGTCGTCTGCTGTGAGGTTTGTTCTTTTGTGTAAAGTCTTGTGATGTTCACAAAAACACCAACCCCAAAAAACCATAAACATAGTAGTTAACCGAATCAGACAGGAAACACATATAGGAAACCAACACACACAGACCAATATCTATTATGGACATCAGAACACCCCACCATACACAAAATGTCAGTAATCAGAACATTATTTCACCGAGCAAACATCATAACAGAAGAAAGAGACCGTAAACAAGAGGACAAACACATATGACATGCTTTAAAGACCTGCGGATACCCGACATGGGCAATAAACAAAGGAAAACAACAAACAACAACAGAAAGAAAAGAACAACCAAAGCAAAGAACCAGAAACCCAGAAAGACAAGAACCACAACCAGTGATAACCTTACCATACATCAGAGGCATAACAGAAAAAATAAGAGCAATAATGAAAAAACACAACATAAACACACCAACAAAGCCATACACAACAGTTAGAAACAGACTAGTGCACCCAAAAGACAAAATATCAGCTGGACAAAAATGTGGAGTCATCTACGAAATCCCATGCAAAATATGCAATAAAACATACATAGGAGAAACCGGACGCCAACTCAATACACGGACAATAGAACACAGAAAGGAGTGCGAGAAAGAGGCAAGTCGAAAACACACAAGAGCAGCAAAAGAAGAATCAGAAAGCACAATAAAGAAGTCAGCCGTAACAGATCATTGCTTAAGAGAAAACCATATAATGGACTGGGACAACACAAGGATCATAAACACCGAACAACAGAAATACAAAAGATGGATAAAAGAAGCAATCGAGATAAGGAGACGTGGATGTGGGACCATGAACAGGGACGATGGAGTTTACACTTTGCACCGCGCATGGGACTGCATCGTCGGAGAGGAGAGAGCGGGCAGCAGAGGGCGACAACATCCTCTGCTGCCCGCCGATAAACGGAGAAGGAAGTGACGCCACCATCAGCGTCAGCCTGAGGAAGTTTGCAGCCCCAAACGAAACGTAGCGGGAAAACAGGTAAACAGAACTGTTCTGTGTTTTAAAAAAGAACTACAGCATGAAATCAGGTTGACGCTTAACTAACGATGGGTATCAAATTTGGTACTTTTTAAGGTACCGACCGAATTCCACAGTACCGACGGAGCACCGATTCACTTCTTTTGAAACGGTGCCTCGTTTCGGTACCCGTCCTTCATAACGAGAACTTGCCTAGACAGCTGCGCATGCACAAGAACGTTATGTCGTCAGTCGCTGCGAGTGAGTTGTAAACAGAGCAGCATGGTAGAAAGAACGCACGCTAAAGCGTGGGTCCACTTCACTAAATGTGACGGGTAACTGGGTGATGATGAAACCAGCGACAACGATCTAAGTGAGACATCCTCATCTTAATCTGCTCCGGTAGGTAAATAAAATGTTTAAGATAACGTTAGCTTGATATGTTAGCTTCCGTTTTGCTAATGGTGCATTCGCTTTCTCCTTGGAACTCCGATTTTCTGACTAGAAGAACATGGATGCGCTCTAAAGTTTGGCTTTACTTTACTAAATGCGACGGGTGATTGGGTGAAGAAGAAACCAGCGACAACGATCTAAGTGTGAGGCATCATCGTTTTAATCTGCTCCAGCAGTTAAATAAACTGTTTAAGATAACGTTAGCTAGACATGTTAGCTTCCATTGCCACCATTGTTATCAGCTAATGGTGCGTTCGCTTTCTCCTCGGAAATTCTAGCTTCCTAGTAGGAAAAATCAAATGAAAAAGGACGGCAAAAGGAATGAAGATACACAGTAAATTTAGTTCACAGTAAAGATGTTTGCTTCAGTTTAATTATCAACTTATAAAACTACAAGGACGATGTTAAAATACAAACAGTTGTATGTTATTTATTGTGATATTTGTCAAATATGGTTATATATTGAGGAAAAATATATATTTAATTATAAAAAAAATTAAAATATTAAACACTCAAAAGTATCGAAAATTGGTACCGTTAAGTACTGGTATCGATTCCTAGGTACCGGGAATTAGTACCGAATCGATTAAAACGTCAAAGGTACCCATCCCTACGCTTAACTCTTGGTAGGCCTTGTGAAACGTGGTGGGTGGGGCAATCGGCAGCCAGATTCAAGCCAATGAGGCAGAAGGAAGATAACTAATAGATGACGGAGGATTATACGGATCACACCATCGACAGCTTCTCAGGACAACAATATGATGATACATTTGTCAAGAACTTGTCCTTGTTTTAAAGGTTTACACGGTGAAGCTCGTTGGGTGCTGGGTCACCTTAGATCCACTGGTTCAGTTGCTCCAGTAGGAACTGTAAGTTGCCTTTTTGTTAAATCTCTTTGGGACAAACAACCTTTTTTATGGATGAGGGATTACTGTGAGATTATTTACCTGCAGATGTGATTCTGAAATTTGATTAGCGTCTTTTGGGATTGAAACTCAAGTAGTATCCGGACACAAATCATCTTTGAACTCATGAGGATCTGCCACAGTGATCTTTTGCGTTTGTGCTTTGTCCTGGTAAGCGTGGTGTTTTATTTTATTTTAATCTGTAGTTTAAACTGTGTTATGTTGCTCAAGGCCAATCTAGGGACCTGCACTGCAATGTAGTGGAGGCTATATACGTCACGTGCGGAGCATAAGGTTAGACACCAAACACGTGTCCTGATAATAAACAAATGAAACATAACCGAACTTAAAGAAAAAAGGCTGAAACCAAAAACATTAAACATGATCATAGAGTTGTGATATCCAGTCCTGGTCCTCGAGAGCCCCCATCCAGCATGTTTTAGCTGCACTCCTGCTCGAATACTCCTGATTCAAAGTTTTATTTTTCTGTTCATCAAGCTCTGCAGAAATTCCACACATGGACTAGATTTCTCCAGAAAGATTAATACATAAAAAATCTAAAATCTCTATTTGTTTTTTTCAATTTAGCTAAAATAACGTTTTCATGTTTGAGCCAAACTTGCACCGAGCACGGGAGACCAAACTGCACTTTGGTCTAAATACCGCTGTTCAATAAAACAAATGTCCAACAGTAATTTATCTCTGCTTAGATTAACCCCTGACTTGAAATTATAACTGAGAGCCATGTGGATTTCACCTGGCGTTGAAGAGGGCTGATATAAAGCTCAGGAACAAAATAAGATTATGATGTCACTGAATGAAGGTGAGGCCATTTAGGTGGGGATGAAAGGTGGACTGCATTATTCAAATCCTTCATTTACTGGCTGAGTCAATTTGGTGCTGAGGCAAGTGACAGGGACTGCAATATTTCAGGTTTCAGGGGAGGAGACAGAGAATGTCATAATGAAATTTCTGCTTTGGCTGAAGTGCATGAGGCCTGTCTTACTGGCTAAACAAAGGGACACACATCTACAGCCTTTTCAACAGTAGAGAAGGTGTATAAAACACAGAGAGTACTTTAATCTTTAAAGAACAATTTGCAGGCAGCAAATCACACGACATTTTGGTTGAGCTGGGCAGGATGAGCAGAATTTCAAAAAGTGTGCAAACAAGTCAAACGGAAGCTGAACAAAAACAAGCCCTTTTTAACTTGAAATAGATATTGTTACACAGGATTTACTAAGAAGTGCTCCCTTTTAACGGCCCTTATCGTTGTTTTAGGTGAAGCAACACAAAAACACAGCAAACAAAAGGAAAGTTGCACCATGTACAGGCACAGATATGAGTTACATGTGAAATAGTGGTTATGTTGGGTTTTCTCTCTCTGTTCCTTCTGTTGTTGCTTCTGTTTTCATTCATGTTTACAGCTGACCAATAGAGACATGAGACAAAAACAATAAAAACATGGTGAAAATGGCAGAAACACAACCTGTTATTTCCAGTTAAACATAACCCATTGACTTAAATACCGCTGCACCCCCGGATCGAAAGGAGCCAGTTGAGGTGGTTTGGGCATCTGGTCAGGATGCCTCCTGGACGCCTCCCTGGGGAGGTGTTTCGGGCATGTCCTGCTGGCAGGAGGCCCCCGGGTCGACCCAGGACACGTTGGAGAGGTTACATCTCCAATCTGGTCGGGGAATGCCTTGGGGTCCTGCCGGAGGAGCTGGTGGAGAAGGCCGGGGAGAGGACGGTCTGGAGCTCCCTAGTTGGGATGCTGCCCCCGCGACCCGGACCCGGATAAGCGGAGGAAGACGACGACAATGTGTAGTAACCATTAAAACCAGTAAAATAAAAAATAAATAAATAAAAATAAATAAATTAAAAAAGTAACCATTAAAACCAGGTCTAAAATATATGGGAGTGGGTCAAAGTATCTGGGCAATGTAATATTAAACACCAAGTTTTCTTCTATGGGAGCCCTTGAGGACAAAACACATTTACTGATTTGTTAAAAATGGTTACAAAACTTTCACCATTAATCAACGTTGTTGTTTTACACATTCACCTCTTCACTCGTTGCCAGTGATGAAAGGGAGTCTGATGTGTGTGTTACTTTGCTGAAGGTTGTGCTCCCAGGGATTTTTGACCCTCATGGCCATCCATTGGTAAGGTTTTACTCAAACACAAAAATACCGCTTGCTTGCAATGATTTAGGTATCTACTGCCCCCTATCACCAGGGAAAATACACAATGTCACTTTAAATAAAGGATTACAGTTAGAGTCAGTTAGAGTTGGTGTGCAAAGCATTTCATGGAAAGCCACTGTTAACCCTCTCAGGCTCAAAACAAGTTTTGATAAAAGGACGAGCAACTGAGTCCTTCAGCGGTAATTTTGAGTCAAAAAATGCTCTTGAAATACATGTGTGGAGTAACCAGGTAGGTAGGTTTTAACGTTGCAAATCTGCAACGCCTGCCTCCAGAGGGTTAAGCATCTTCTAATTATGACTGATTAAAATAATGTTAAAGAAAGTAAATCTCATCTATAGTTAGATAAGTTTGAACTTAAGCTGCATCAGGTGAGTCCTTGTACTCACTAGGTGTCTTACTTTCAGATTAATGCGTTTACCTTGTGAAACACATGATAACAAGGGAAAACATTCAGTAACGTCTTGTTTTGTCCAGTTGTAGACATATGAAGATTGGGGTTTTAATTATGATCAATAAGATGTGACGATTCTATATAAATATACAGTATCAACCTGATTGGTCTTTGAATGTTTAACCAGAAGAATTTAGGATTCTTTGCTTATTCAGTGACCATAAACACACTTTGTATTAATTCATGGTGGCGCAGCGGTTAGCACTGTTGCCTCGCAGCACCAAGGTTGCAGGTTCGAAACTGGGCTCGGCTGCGGCCGTTCTGCGTGGAGTTGCGTGTTCTCCCCATGCGTGTGTGGGTTTCCTCCGGGTACTCCGGTTTCCCCCACAGATCACAACATGCCCTATAGGTTATAAATTGTAAGTCGCTTTGGATTAAAGCGTCTGCTAAATGAATAAACATAAACATAATTCAGACAGAGTCAAGTATATAATTAAAATAAACTTAATTTTCTATACTAATTATAAACATGACAAGTTATGAAAATGATGTGAAAAGGATGAATATGTGTGGATGGAATGTGGTGTGTGGTAATGGAATGTGATTTTTATCATAACCTTTCTGTTCTGGGTGTAAAGAATTTGGTCTGCTACAACTAGAGAGTTGATTTATTAATAAAACAACATCAGACTCAATCTTGCTGTGTCTACGTACCCCGGAGGAGACCCCCATGGTAGATCCGGAAGGTCAGAATGTCCGGTGGACCTCAAGGCACCGAGGTTTGCAGAATAACCGCAGCACGACCAGTTCCAGTCTAAGGACGCCTCCAGGTCACAACAAACAGGTGGACTTGTTTTGCGTCTCGAAGGGACTCTTAAGGAGTCTTGTTGTGTCAGCTTTGCAGCGTGCAAAAAATGTTTCAACTGTATGTCAGAGAGATGTTTCAATGAGGCTGGTTCCAGATTGGCCACTCCAGAGTCTCCGCTGGAAACAAACTCAACTCGGCTCGATGAACTTCAACGAACTGAATAACTCGGGAAGTGATCTAAGTTTTATTATTCCTATGTTATGATTTCTGGCAAATCACAACCTGCCATGTTAAGAGGATTTTACCAAACAAACCTCAGAACACACCTCCTTCAGATAAAAGATGCTCTGACTTGTGGATAAGAAAACTTTATGTGCTGTGACGTTAACTTTAGCCTTGTGATATGCACGTGCGTATGAGCGTGTGAACTTGTCAAGTCGCATAGGCTGATTATCAGACAAATGGATATTGCAAGGACACATTCATTTAATCCGTATTAATTTAGGCACAGATTAATCAAAGCATTTCATTTAACACCTTATCCATTCATTATATGATTGTTTAAGTATTTCATTTAATCATTTTGTTCATTTCATTTCATCATTATTTTAACACTTCATTATTTATAATGGTTCAATACTATAAAAGTTCATTCTTTATCCTGTGAACAAAAGACTAGATAGCAGCAGTTTGGCAGAGAAGAACCTTGGGAAGGGGGCTTGTTAACAATGTCATGCTCCTGGGATGTCAACATGCACTTGCAGAATCTTTCTTGCAGCTTGGAATATTAGATATGTGTTTTCACAGACATCCACACTCTACCGCCGCTCTGCATCAGTACATCTTTTGAAAACTCCAAAGACTAAACTTCGCACTATGGGAGATCGCGCCTTTTGCTCAGCTGCACCCAGACTTTGGAATTCCCTCCCAGGACATCTGAGGATACCACAGACTGTTGGTGCTTTTAAATCTGGTCTTAAAACGTGACTTTTTACCAGAGCTTTCGGGTTAAATTAACTTTGTTGCACTTTGAGATTTGTTTCAAATGTAAAGTGCTTTATAAATCAAATGTATTATTATTATAATTAGATAAGGCACACAGAGTCAGAATTATGTTTCTGTGTAACCGGATACTGAAGAGGTAGTAACATTGTAGATGAAAAATGACCCTTTCTGGACATTACACAGCCATAAGTTCAAATACTACATGCATGAGTCAATATCATATAAAACAAAATTTGGCAAAATAAATATAAAAAATTGTGAATATTTATTCTGGAATTTCCCCAAAATGTTAAAACAGCTAATTCAATCCAATATTGCTAAACCAACACATGTTGTAGAATGGGTTATTTTGTTTTTAATTATTACAATCAGCTCTGTTACGCTGAGCCAACAACATAAAATCCTCTTCCGAGTCAAACTTCAAGTCACTAAACACTTGAATGAATCTCCTCTCATCACAAATGGGACACAGCAAACATGTATTCATTACTCTTTCATTAAAGCTAGAAAACAAGCTAGCGTTCAAACACTGTCATGGAACTCCCCCCCCTCGTCGGCTATGACCCCGTAGGCCATGTCCGCCCGATACTGGACGCCGTTTTCTAGGTCCAAACATCTCTTGTTGTCCAAGACTTCAAATGGTGATTTTCTTTTTGGGATTCTGGTCGTTTGTCCTAAAGTTGAAGTGGTAGCAGCCGGCTGTTTCTCCATCTCTGATACTTTTGAGCCGAGAACTTCTCACACCAGTGGTGTTCTGTTGCTAAATATGTGACCGAGTAAGGAGTGGAGGACCCAGGGAGGTGCGGCGGTTCGGTGAGACCAACAACCGGATGGTCCAATCATTGGTTTTGGTCTGAGCCATCTTATACGCTGAGGCTTTTAGACAAATGTAAGAGAACCATTTCATTATTATTTATTTATTTTTAATTTTCACAATATATTTATGGCTATACTATGTTATAATGTTGCTAAGGGTCATGAAAAAAAACATTTTCAGCTAGCTTGTTTTGCAGATTTGCTTTTGTAGTTTTAAACTCAGCAGTGAGCAACTGAATGGATTTTGTGAGTTAACAATATTAAAACAAAAGCAAATAATGTTTAATCTAGATTATTATTAGTTTCAAATAATCCGTGTGAAGAGCACTTAGTGTTTGTCTATTTTTTGTCTGGCTCAACTGCAGTTCTAGTCTTAAACAGTAGGGGTTGCTGGTGAGAAAACACTGCTGCTAAACAGTAAGTATGGCACCGGAAGATGAGTCAAATCAATAGTCTACAGGAAATGTGCTGTTTGTCTAACTTGAGTGCAACTGAGTCCAAGTCTGGTTCCTCATCTCCAACGGCAGGAGAAGTCGAAGCAATAAAAAGGAATTAAAGGCCGGCGCACAGCCTTTGGTTTGACCAGTGAAGACAAATTAACTCTGTAGAAACCTTTAACCTTTAGACAACTCACTGAGTGAGGCTGGGCAACAACAAATCAAGTCCTGAGTCACTGAGCATCATTTGAATTCATTTAAATATTTACTCAGCTCTGTGACCAGGCATCCAGGAAGTCTTACGTTTCTGATCTGAGGAAAGACTTCCAGAAGGCAAATTTGTGAGTAAGCGAGAAACAGTTTTTATGTTGTGTTGCTCCAAAAACCTGCAACGTCTCGTTTGCTCTGCTGAAATATTAATCAGCTGTTGACCAAAACAAGGAGAGTGATTTAGGGTTTTGGCTTCTTATCCGTAGCTCTGCAGGGAGGATGGAATGTCACATCAGCTAAATTATTCCCCTCCGTGATGTTTTTTGTCTTTCAGTTTTGTTTTCCTGCAGCGAGGTGTCAGACCTGCCCAATAATGTCCTCCGACAGCTCTGAAAAGAGTTCTAAAACGTGGATAATTTGCTTTGTAAATAAGTGAAAATGACTCCCACTCTTGGCACCTCCTGTACATTCCTCCTGAAGACGGTTGACAGCTTGGACGCTGGAGGAGACGGACAGCTCACCGTGGAGAGCCGAGCGTGGGCAAACTCAGCCGACTCTCAGGGAGGAGGGCTGAGGCCCTGTGGTGGCTGCCTCAGCATGACCGGTGGTACAAACACACCACCTACACTAAAAGCTTTACAAAGGAGGCACGACTCCCCAGCAGCTGTGACACGCAGGCTGTACCCCATGACTCTGGAACGAGCAGGGTTTTATTTACGGTTTTGATGGTAGAGATGCTGAAAATACCCGATGGCGCTACTTTCAGCTCTCCTGGTTGAGATTCTGTGGTTACGAGTTGGCTGCCTTCCCCCACTTCCAAGGGATTGGAGCTCTGAGCAGTGTCCAGATCTAACACACTTAGCAAGATTACTATGAGAAGTTATTTTGACAGGAGATGCAAAACGTGTAATCAAAATCGGCTAAGTGCTTGTGCGTCTACTCTGGTCTATTTTCACTTCATTCTCCATCTCTGCCCAATGGCTTGGAGGAAAATCCAAATACAAGGTCTTACACAGTCGAAGAAATATTTTGCAGGTGTGCTCTGTCTTAATTGTAGTTTATCCACAGCCTCTAAGTAAAAAATGTAGAGATTAAACTACACACTAGAATCAAAACTGTTTGCTATCAGTTGTTAGATTCTGAAAATGACCAATCAGATTAACCTATGAGGCTTAATTAGATCATGTATAAATATCCAGGATACTTATATATCGATCTAAGTTCATACACCAACCTGTTTGGTCTAATTTTAATCCAAGGATTCATGTTTAATTTAGATAATTAAATTTAATAGCAAAAGTTATTTTGAATCAGAAGCTAGGGATCTTTGCTTGTCAATAACCAGAAATATTATACCTTTTCTGTGTTTTAATTCAATAATGAGGCAAGTTTAAAAATGAAGAAATTGTATTACTAACAATTTTAAACAAAGATTTGAAACGACAATTATAAATGACAATTCATGGATGACAATTTAATGACAATTTTTAACAGCTTTGATATTAAACTTGTTTTAAAGGCAAACCTGTGGCTGGATGGAAGCTAAATTGCAACTACGAGTTTGGATGCGTGAATGGAATTATCAGGAGGTTTCTTTCAGAGAGAGAAGAAGCGTTCTGGATGAAAATGATGTTTTGCGGCTAACTGAGTCTTTCACTTAGAGAAAACAGCATCAAACGCATTCCTGTGTTCTACCTCACCCAAACAGGAGACCCTCTTGTGGATCCGGAGATCAGGAGGATGTTGTTCATCCAAGGTGACACTCGGTCCGGCAGGGAAGACGCGAGTGTCTGATCATCTGGTCCAGAGATGTCGCCGGGTACACAGTTGTCAAGCGTTTGGCGGGATGGAAGTTTCTCGTCTTAACTCAGAAATCAATAACTCTGGGTAGAGTTTTTGTTAGCTGGTTATCGTTTCGTTTATTCTTAGCTATTCTTGTCAGCATGGCAGAACAGCAGGTGGAGGTTTTAGGGATGGCCGTTCCCTTTCTCTGTGATGTTGGTTCAAGAACTGAACTGAAGCTGGTGATGGTTACAGTTTACAAAGCTCTCAGGACACTCCCACTCTCTCAGCAAGAAAGCTTGGTCGTGCGTCAAAAACATGTGTTGCAGTTATCGTTTATCTGGACTCTGTGTTAGATGGATAAGGTGAACTGACCTTCTTTGCTGAACACGTCTTTTATTGTCATCAACCGTAATCATAATTAATCATTATTATCCCAAAGCATAATAATTCATTTCATGTAATTAAAATACCATTATACTGAACCAAGTGATCATTTATGATTATTTTCATAAATAGTAATAAAATCAAATACATTTTATTAATATTATCATTTAATTATTATCATCCTGAACTTGAAGTGTCCTTCTCCTGGGATGGAACAGCAGCAGATATGGATATGTTCTTCCAGACATCGTGGCTCCTTGAATAATCTGTGGATTTAAAAGTACTGTTTGACCCAGCTTGACCCAGCTGGGTAAATGTGACCTTTGCCACAAATTATAGGACCTTCCATGATGCTACAAAAATAAACGTATAGAATAAAAGTTAGTGCTAAACAGATTTGCCAGAGAGTAAGGTCATTTTCCCAAAACAGACTGCTCAATTTCTATTCGTTTCCATGACAATGACTTTGCC